>NC_090830.1:27544808-28144808 GCF_028021215.1 Eschrichtius robustus
GTACATAAGGACCACAACTTCTTTATCCATTTTTCTCTTTCCTGGGATATTTAAGGTGTAACGAAGTGGAGGTTCTTGTCAACAGAGCAGCCCTAAACTTTGGGGTGCTTGTGTCTTGCTGATTTTAGTTTTCCCAATTTATACGCCCATGAGTGGAAGTGCCCTATGCTCTCTAAGCTGAGTTTTGTAAATGTTTCAGGACACACCGTAGACTTCTCCAGAGTGGCTGTTGCAATTTACATCCCGCCCATCAGCGTAGCAAGGCTCCCGTTTCTCCGTGGCCTGTCCTGCATTTCTGGTTTTGACACTTTATTCAGCATGGCCCTTTTGACCGATGGGAAGCGAGACTTCTGTGTAGCGCTGATTTGCCTTTCCAGGTTGCTTGGTTGGCCAAAAAGGGCGTATGCGTTTTTTCCTGAATATATTCAGGAAAAAACGCATACGCCCTTTTTGGCCAAGGGCATCATTGTCGAGGTTTTGCCGCTTTTCTTGTGCTTTAAAGGCGATTCGAATCTGCCTCCTAAAATCTGTTTCCTGCAATTCTGCCTTGCTTTCAAATCCTCTTAGTTGCCTTCCCTCATATATTTGTAGACGAGAGTTATCATTTATAAGTCTGCAGGTTTGTGAATTGCAGTGCCCCTGAGCTCCATTTTTCAACTCGCTCTCTTGGGAGCTGGCCGCAAAAGCGCAGGATTGCTTTAGGCCCTATTCTGCTTCCGGGAGGCAGACTGAGCATGTGGTTAATTCTTCTTCCTGATGGGAAAATAGAGTGACCTGTGCCTGTCCCAACACCTAGAGCTAGTCTCTCATTGGTTCCCCGTCTTCCCGTTCATCCTCCGTTCAAATTGGCACATGTATGGAACAGGAGGTTAAAGGTGCTGATTCTCCAAGGAGGGAGATTGCTAGTAAAGCGGCTGGAATGGCGAACCCGAGCACAAGTAGATGAGAAATGAGGTGCGTTTTAGAAACCTTTCCCGATCACTCGATGGACCGTCTTCTGGGTTTCTCATGCATGTTTTCGATGTAGAAGATGCCCTTGAACCTGGAGATTTGGGACCCATGGGATGGGTACCACGCAGTATTACTTTAAAGCGTCTGCATTTGCTCACCCAACCTCACCAAACCTCTCAGCCCCAAGAGTGTCCACCCTTATGTCTCAATCAGCTGCAGGTCTAGATATGGTCAATTCAGGTGGCATCACAGCCCCTGAACGAATTTTGTAAGAATTTCTCTCTCTTTCACTGTCTTTGTTTCACGGGTTTTTAAAATTAATTGAGTTTTATAATGGGGTTTAGCTGCTTTTCACTGCTGTGTTTATGCAGCTTTACACCCACTTGACTCACTTACAGAGAGATATCAATACATAGGTTTTAAGATTCTTACTAGTCAGATATATTCTTGGGCGGTGAATAGGGGGTGTTGAGTCCAGTTCCCTGAGCAAGGAGTAGGTCTTCTCTATTACATATTGGGTTTATGGAACGGTATCTGAGCTAATTTGAAACCCTTGTTTTATGCATCACCCCACCTCACCTTTCCCGTTAGGCAGCCATAGTGTGTTTTCTAACCGTGTGACTCTGTTCTGTTTTGTAATTCAGTTCAAGGGTAGCGGTTTTTACATTCCCTCTATAAGTGATATCTTATGATAAATGTCTTTTTCTGTGTGACATATTTCACTTAGAATCGTCGTACCTAAATCCACTCATCATGCTGCTACTAGCCTTATGACGTTGATTTCATGGCTGAGTGATATTCCATTGTACATAAGGACCACAACTTCTTTATCCATTTTTCTCTTTCCTGGGATATTTAAGGTGTAACGAAGTGGAGGTTCTTGTCAACAGAGCAGCCCTAAACTTTGGGGTGCTTGTGTCTTGCTGATTTTTAGTTTTCCCAATTTATACGCCCATGAGTGGAAGTGCCCTATGCTCTCTAAGCTGAGTTTTGTAAATGTTTCAGGACACACCGTACACTTCTCCAGAGTGGCTGTTGGCAATTTATATCCCGCCCATCAGCGTAGCAAGGCTCCCGTTTCTCAGTGGCCTGTCCTGCATTTCTGGTTTTGACCCTTTATTCAGCATGGCCCTTTTGACCGATGGGAAGCGAGACTTCTGTGTAGCGCTGATTTGCCTTTCCAGGTTGCTTGGTTGGCCAAAAAGGGCGTATGCGTTTTTTCCTGAATACGTTCATCAAAAAACGCATACGCCCTTTTTGGCCAAGGGCATCATTGTCGAGGTTTTGCCGCTTTTCTTGTGCTTTAAAGGCGATTCGAATCTGCCTCCTGTAATCTGTTTCCTGCAATTCTGCCTTGCTTTCAAATCCTCTTTGTTGCCTTCCCTCAATATATTTGTAGACGAGAGTTATCATTTATAAGTCTGCAGGTTTGTGAATTGCAGTGCCCCTGAGCTCCATTTTTCAACTCGCTCTCTTGGGAGCTGGCCGCAAAAGCGCAGGATTGCTTTAGGCCCTATTCTGCTTCCGGGCGGCAGAATGAGCCTGTGGTTAATTCTTCTTCCTGATGGGAAAATAGAGTGACCTGTGCCTGTCCCAACACCTAGAGCTAGTCTCTCATTGGTTCCCCGTCTTCCCGTTCATCCTCAGTTCAAATTGCCACCTGTATGGAACAGGAGGTTAAAGGTGCTGATTCTCCAAGGAGGGAGATTGCTAGTAAAGCGGCTGGAATGGCGAACCCGAGCACAAGGAGATGAGAAATGAGGTGCGTTTTAGAAACCTTTCCCGATCACTCGGTGGACCATCTTCTGGGTTTCTCATGCATGTTTTTGATGTAGGAAGATGCCCTTGAACCTGGAGATTTGGGACCCATTGGATGGGTACCACGCAGTATTACTTTAAAGCGTCTGCGTTTGCTCACCGAACCTCACCAAACCCCTTAGCCCCACGAGTGTCCACCCTTATGTCTCAATCAGCTGCGGGTCTAGATATGGTCAATCCAGGTGGCATCACAGCCCCTGAACGAATTTTGTAAGAATTTCTCTCTCTTTCAGTGTCTTTGTTTCACGTGTTTTTAAAATTAATTGAGTTTTATAATGGGGTTTAGCTGCTTTTCACTGCTGTGTTTATGCAGCTTTACACCCACTTGACTCACTTACAGAGAGATATCAATACATAGGTTTTAAGATTCTTACTAGTCAGATATATTCTTGGGCGGTGAATAGGGGGTGTTGAGTCCAGTTCCCTGAGCAAGGAGTAGGTCTTCTCTATTACATATTGGGTTTATGGAACGGTATCTGAGCTAATTTGAAACCCTTGTTTTATGCATCACCCCACCTCACCTTTCCCGTTAGGCAGCCGTAGTGTGTTTTCTAACCGTGTGACTCTGTTCTGTTTTGTAATTCAGTTCAAGGGTAGCGGTTTTTACATTCCCTCTATAAGTGATATCTTATGATAAGTGTCTTTTTCTGTGTGACTTATTGCACTTAGAATCGTCGTACCTAAATCCACTCATCATGCTGCTACTAGCCTTATGACGTTGATTTCATGGCTGAGTGATATTCCATTGTACATAAGGACCACAACTTCTTTATCCATTTTTCTCTTTCCTGGGATATTTAAGGTGTAACGAAGTGGAGGTTCTTGTCAACAGAGCAGCCCTAAACTTTGGGGTGCTTGTGTCTTGCTGATTTTTAGTTTTCCCAATTTATACGCCCATGAGTGGAAGTGCCCTATGCTCTCTAAGCTGAGTTTTGTAAATGTTTCAGGACACACCGTACACTTCTCCAGAGTGGCTGTTGGCAATTTACATCCCGCCCATCAGCGTAGCAAGGCTCCCGTTTCTCCGTGGCCTGTCCTGCATGTCTGGTTTTGACCCTTTATTCAGCATGGCCCTTTTGACCGATGGGAAGCGAGACTTCTGTGTAGCAATGATTTGCCTTTCCAGGTTGCTTGGTTGGCCAAAAAGGGCGTATGCGTTTTTTCCTGAATATATTCATCAAAAAACGCATACGCCCTTTTTGGCCAAGGGCATCATTGTCGAGGTTTTGCCGCTTTTCTTGTGCTTTAAAGGCGATTCGAATCTGCCTCCTGTAATCTGTTTCCTGCAATTCTGCCTTGCTTTCAAATCCTCTTTGTTGCCTTCCCTCAATATATTTGTAGACGAGAGTTATCATTTATAAGTCTGCAGGTTTGTGAATTGCAGTGCCCCTGAGCTCCATTTTTCAACTCGCTCTCTTGGGAGCTGGCCGCAAAAGCGCAGGATTGCTTTAGGCCCTATTCTGCTTCCGGGCGGCAGACTGAGCCTGTGGTTAATTCTTCTTCCTGATGGGAAAATAGAGTGACCTGTGCCTGTCCCAACACCTAGAGCTAGTCTCTCATTGGTTCCCCGTCTTCCCGTTCATCCTCAGTTCAAATTGCCACCTGTATGGAACAGGAGGTTAAAGGTGCTGATTCTCCAAGGAGGGAGATTGCTAGTAAAGCGGCTGGAATGGCGAACCCGAGCACAAGGAGATGAGAAATGAGGTGCGTTTTAGAAACCTTTCCCGATCACTCGGTGGACCGTCTTCTGGGTTTCTCATGCATGTTTTCGATGTAGGAAGATGCCCTTGAACCTGGAGATTTGGGACCCATGGGATTGGTACCAGGCAGTATTACTTTAAAGCGTCTGCGTTTGCTCACCCAACCTCACCAAACCCCTCAGCCCCAAGAGTGTCCACCCTTATGTCTCAATCAGCTGCGGGTCTAGATATGGTCAATCCAGGTGGCATCACAGCCCCTGAACGAATTTTGTAAGAATTTCCCTCCCTTTCACTGTCTTTGTTTCACGGGTTTTTAAAATTAATTGAGTTTTATAATGGGGTTTAGCTGCTTTTCACTGCTGTGTTTATGCAGCTTTACACTCACTTGACTCACTTACAGAGAGATATCAATACATAGGTTTTAAGATTCTTACTAGTCAGATATATTCTTGGGCGGTGAATAGGGGGTGTTGAGTCCAGTTCCCTGAGCAAGGAGTAGGTCTTGTCAATTACGTATTCGGTTTATGGAACGGTATCTGAGCTAATTTGAAACCCTTGTTTTATGCATCACCCCACCTCACCTTTCCCGTTAGGCAGCCATAGTGTGTTTTCTAACCGTGTGACTCTGTTCTGTTTTGTAATTCAGTTCAAGGGTAGCGGTTTTTACATTCCCTCTATAAGTGATATCTTATGATAAGTGTCTTTTTCTGTGTGACTTATTTGACTTAGAATCGTCGTACCTAAATCCACTCATCATGCTGCTACTAGCCTTATGACGTTGATTTCATGGCTGAGTGATATTCCATTGTACATAAGGACCACAACTTCTTTATCCATTTTTCTCTTTCCTGGGATATTTAAGGTGTAACGAAGTGGAGGTTCTTGTCAACAGAGCAGCCCTAAACTTTGGGGTGCTTGTGTCTTGCTGATTTTTAGTTTTCCCAATTTATACGCCCATGAGTGGAAGTGCCCTATGCTCTCTAAGCTGAGTTTTCTAAATGTTTCAGGACACACCGTACACTTCTCCAGAGTGGCTGTTGGCAATTTACATCCCGCCCATCAGCGTAGCAAGGCTCCCGTTTCTCCGTGGCCTGTCCTGCATTTCTGGTTTTGACACTTTATTCAGCATGGCCCTTTTGACCGATGGGAAGCGAGACTTCTGTGTAGCGCTGATTTGCCTTTCCAGGTTGCTTGGTTGGCCAAAAAGGGCGTATGCGTTTTTTCCTGAATATATTCAGGAAAAAACGCATACGCCCATTTTGGCCAAGGGTATCATTGTCGAGGTTTTGCCGCTTTTCCTGTGCTTTAAAGGCGATTCGAATCTGCCTCCTGAAATCTGTTTCCTGCAATTCTGCCTTGCTTTCAAATCCTCTTTGTTGCCTTCCCTCAATATATTTGTAGACGAGAGTTATCATTTATAAGTCTGCAGGTTTGTGAATTGCAGTGCCCCTGAGCTCCATTTTTCAACTCGCTCTCTTGGGAGCTGGCCGCAAAAGCGCAGGATTGCTTTAGGCCCTATTCTGCTTCCGGGCGGCAGACTGAGCCTGTGGGTAATTCTTCATCCTGATGGGAAAATAGAGTGACCTGTGCCTGTCCCAACACCTAGAGCTAGTCTCTCATTGGTTCCCCGTCTTCCCGTTCATCCTCAGTTCAAATTGCCAACTGTATGGAACAGGAGGTTAAAGGTGCTGATTCTCCAAGGAGGCAGATTGCTAGTAAAGCGGCTGGAATGGCGAACCCGAGCATAAGGAGATGAGAAATGAGGTGCGTTTTAGAAACCTTTCCCGATCACTCGGTGGACCATCTTCTGGGTTTCTCATGCATGTTTTCGATGTAGGAAGATGCCCTTGAACTTGGAGATTTGGGACCCATGGGATGGGTACCACGCAGTATTACTTTAAAGCGTCTGCGTTTGCTCACCGAACCTCTCCAAACCCCTCAGCCCCAAGAGTGTCCACCCTTATGTCTCAATCAGCTGCGGTTCTAGATATGGTCAATCCAGGTGGCATCACAGCACCTGAACGAATTTTGTAAGAATTTCTCTCCCTTTCACTGTCTTTATTTCACGGGTTTTTAAAATTAATTGAGTTTTATAATGGGGTTTAGCTGCTTTTCACTGCTGTGTTTATGCAGCTTTACACCCACTTGACTCACTTCCAGAGAGATATCAATACATAGGTTTTAAGATTCTTACTAGTCAGATATATTCTTGGGCGGTGAATAGGGGGTGTTGAGTCCAGTTCCCTGAGCAAGGAGTAGGTCTTGTCAATTACGTATTGGGTTTATGGAACGGTATCTGAGCTCTTTTGAAACCCTTGTTTTATGCATCACCCCACCTCACCTTTCCCGTTAGGCAGCCATAGTGTGTTTTCTAACCGTGTGACTCTGTTCTGTTTTGTAATTCAGTTCAAGGGTAGCGGTTTTTACATTCCCTCTATAAGTGATATCTTATGATAAGTGTCTTTTTCTGTGTGACTTATTGCACTTAGAATCGTCGTACCTAAATCCACTCATCATGCTGCTACTAGCCTTATGACGTTGATTTCATGGCTGAGTGATATTCCATTGTACATAAGGACCACAACTTCTTTATCCATTTTTCTCTTTCCTGGGATATTTAAGGTGTAACGAAGTGGAGGTTCTTGTCAACAGAGCAGCCCTAAACTTTGGGGTGCTTGTGTCTTGCTGATTTTTAGTTTTCCCAATTTATACGCCCATGAGTGGAAGTGCCCTATGCTCTCTAAGCTGAGTTTTCTAAATGTTTCAGGACACACCGTACACTTCTCCAGAGTGGCTGTTGGCAATTTACATCCCGCCCATCAGCGTAGCAAGGCTCCCGTTTCTCCGTGGCCTGTCCTGCATTTCTGGTTTTGACCCTTTATTCAGCATGGCCCTTTTGACCGATGGGAAGCGAGACTTCTGTGTAGCAATGATTTGCCTTTCCAGGTTGCTTGGTTGGCCAAAAAGGGCGTATGCGTTTTTTCCTGAATATATTCATCAAAAAACGCATACGCCCTTTTTGGCCAAGGGCATCATTGTCGAGGTTTTGCCGCTTTTCTTGTGCTTTAAAGGCGATTCGAATCTGCCTCCTGTAATCTGTTTCCTGCAATTCTGCCTTGCTTTCAAATCCTCTTTGTTGCCTTCCCTCAATATATTTGTAGACGAGAGTTATCATTTATAAGTCTGCAGGTTTGTGAATTGCAGTGCCCCTGAGCTCCATTTTTCAACTCGCTCTCTTGGGAGCTGGCCGCAAAAGCGCAGGATTGCTTTAGGCCCTATTCTGCTTCCGGGCGGCAGACTGAGCCTGTGGTTAATTCTTCTTCCTGATGGGAAAATAGAGTGACCTGTGCCTGTCCCAACACCTAGAGCTAGTCTCTCATTGGTTCCCCGTCTTCCCGTTCATCCTCAGTTCAAATTGCCACCTGTATGGAACAGGAGGTTAAAGGTGCTGATTCTCCAAGGAGGGAGATTGCTAGTAAAGCGGCTGGAATGGCGAACCCGAGCACAAGGAGATGAGAAATGAGGTGCGTTTTAGAAACCTTTCCCGATCACTCGGTGGACCGTCTTCTGGGTTTCTCATGCATGTTTTCGATGTAGGAAGATGCCCTTGAACCTGGAGATTTGGGACCCATGGGATTGGTACCAGGCAGTATTACTTTAAAGCGTCTGCGTTTGCTCACCCAACCTCACCAAACCCCTCAGCCCCAAGAGTGTCCACCCTTATGTCTCAATCAGCTGCGGGTCTAGATATGGTCAATCCAGGTGGCATCACAGCCCCTGAACGAATTTTGTAAGAATTTCCCTCCCTTTCACTGTCTTTGTTTCACGGGTTTTTAAAATTAATTGAGTTTTATAATGGGGTTTAGCTGCTTTTCACTGCTGTGTTTATGCAGCTTTACACTCACTTGACTCACTTACAGAGAGATATCAATACATAGGTTTTAAGATTCTTACTAGTCAGATATATTCTTGGGCGGTGAATAGGGGGTGTTGAGTCCAGTTCCCTGAGCAAGGAGTAGGTCTTGTCAATTACGTATTCGGTTTATGGAACGGTATCTGAGCTAATTTGAAACCCTTGTTTTATGCATCACCCCACCTCACCTTTCCCGTTAGGCAGCCATAGTGTGTTTTCTAACCGTGTGACTCTGTTCTGTTTTGTAATTCAGTTCAAGGGTAGCGGTTTTTACATTCCCTCTATAAGTGATATCTTATGATAAGTGTCTTTTTCTGTGTGACTTATTTGACTTAGAATCGTCGTACCTAAATCCACTCATCATGCTGCTACTAGCCTTATGACGTTGATTTCATGGCTGAGTGATATTCCATTGTACATAAGGACCACAACTTCTTTATCCATTTTTCTCTTTCCTGGGATATTTAAGGTGTAACGAAGTGGAGGTTCTTGTCAACAGAGCAGCCCTAAACTTTGGGGTGCTTGTGTCTTGCTGATTTTTAGTTTTCCCAATTTATACGCCCATGAGTGGAAGTGCCCTATGCTCTCTAAGCTGAGTTTTCTAAATGTTTCAGGACACACCGTACACTTCTCCAGAGTGGCTGTTGGCAATTTACATCCCGCCCATCAGCGTAGCAAGGCTCCCGTTTCTCCGTGGCCTGTCCTGCATTTCTGGTTTTGACACTTTATTCAGCATGGCCCTTTTGACCGATGGGAAGCGAGACTTCTGTGTAGCGCTGATTTGCCTTTCCAGGTTGCTTGGTTGGCCAAAAAGGGCGTATGCGTTTTTTCCTGAATATATTCAGGAAAAAACGCATACGCCCATTTTGGCCAAGGGTATCATTGTCGAGGTTTTGCCGCTTTTCCTGTGCTTTAAAGGCGATTCGAATCTGCCTCCTGAAATCTGTTTCCTGCAATTCTGCCTTGCTTTCAAATCCTCTTTGTTGCCTTCCCTCAATATATTTGTAGACGAGAGTTATCATTTATAAGTCTGCAGGTTTGTGAATTGCAGTGCCCCTGAGCTCCATTTTTCAACTCGCTCTCTTGGGAGCTGGCCGCAAAAGCGCAGGATTGCTTTAGGCCCTATTCTGCTTCCGGGCGGCAGACTGAGCCTGTGGGTAATTCTTCATCCTGATGGGAAAATAGAGTGACCTGTGCCTGTCCCAACACCTAGAGCTAGTCTCTCATTGGTTCCCCGTCTTCCCGTTCATCCTCAGTTCAAATTGCCAACTGTATGGAACAGGAGGTTAAAGGTGCTGATTCTCCAAGGAGGCAGATTGCTAGTAAAGCGGCTGGAATGGCGAACCCGAGCATAAGGAGATGAGAAATGAGGTGCGTTTTAGAAACCTTTCCCGATCACTCGGTGGACCATCTTCTGGGTTTCTCATGCATGTTTTCGATGTAGGAAGATGCCCTTGAACTTGGAGATTTGGGACCCATGGGATGGGTACCACGCAGTATTACTTTAAAGCGTCTGCGTTTGCTCACCGAACCTCTCCAAACCCCTCAGCCCCAAGAGTGTCCACCCTTATGTCTCAATCAGCTGCGGTTCTAGATATGGTCAATCCAGGTGGCATCACAGCACCTGAACGAATTTTGTAAGAATTTCTCTCCCTTTCACTGTCTTTATTTCACGGGTTTTTAAAATTAATTGAGTTTTATAATGGGGTTTAGCTGCTTTTCACTGCTGTGTTTATGCAGCTTTACACCCACTTGACTCACTTCCAGAGAGATATCAATACATAGGTTTTAAGATTCTTACTAGTCAGATATATTCTTGGGCGGTGAATAGGGGGTGTTGAGTCCAGTTCCCTGAGCAAGGAGTAGGTCTTGTCAATTACGTATTGGGTTTATGGAACGGTATCTGAGCTCTTTTGAAACCCTTGTTTTATGCATCACCCCACCTCACCTTTCCCGTTAGGCAGCCATAGTGTGTTTTCTAACCGTGTGACTCTGTTCTGTTTTGTAATTCAGTTCAAGGGTAGCGGTTTTTACATTCCCTCTATAAGTGATATCTTATGATAAGTGTCTTTTTCTGTGTGACTTATTGCACTTAGAATCGTCGTACCTAAATCCACTCATCATGCTGCTACTAGCCTTATGACGTTGATTTCATGGCTGAGTGATATTCCATTGTACATAAGGACCACAACTTCTTTATCCATTTTTCTCTTTCCTGGGATATTTAAGGTGTAACGAAGTGGAGGTTCTTGTCAACAGAGCAGCCCTAAACTTTGGGGTGCTTGTGTCTTGCTGATTTTTAGTTTTCCCAATTTATACGCCCATGAGTGGAAGTGCCCTATGCTCTCTAAGCTGAGTTTTGTAAATGTTTCAGGACACACCGTACACTTCTCCAGAGTGGCTGTTGGCAATTTACATCCCGCCCATCAGCGTAGCAAGGCTCCCGTTTCTCCGTGGCCTGTCCTGCATTTCTGGTTTTGACACTTTATTCAGCATGGCCCTTTTGACCGATGGGAAGCGAGACTTCTGTTTAGCGCTGATTTGCCTTTCCAGGTTGCTTGGTTGGCCAAAAAGGGCGTATGCGTTTTTTCCTGAATATATTCAGGAAAAAACGCATACGCCCTTTTTGGCCAAGGGCATCATTGTCGAGGTTTTGCCGCTTTTCCTGTGCTTTAAAGGCGATTCGAATCTGCCTCCCGAAATCTGTTTCCTGCAATTCTGCCTTGCTTTCAAATCCTCTTTGTTGCCTTCCCTCAATATATTTGTAGACGAGAGTTATCATTTATAAGTCTGCAGGTTTGTGAATTGCAGTGCCCCTGAGCTCCATTTTTCAACTCGCTCTCTTGGGAGCTGGCCGCAAAAGCGCAGGATTGCTTTAGGCCCTATTCTGCTTCCGGGAGGCAGACTGAGCCTGTGGTTAAATCTTCTTCCTGATGGGAAAATAGAGTGACCTGTGCCTGTCCCAACACCTAGAGCTAGTCTCTCATTGGTTCCCCGTCTTCCCGTTCATCCTCAGTTCAAATTGCCACCTGTATGGAACAGGAGGTTAAAGGTGCTGATTCTCCAAGGAGGGAGATTGCTAGTAAAGTGGCTGGAATGGCGAACCCGAGCACAAGGAGAGGAGAAATGAGGTGCGTTTTAGAAACCTTTCCCGATCACTCGGTGGACCGTCTTCTGGGTTTCTCATGCATGTTTTCGATGTAGGAAGATGCCCTTGAACCTGGAGATTTGGGACCCATGGGATGGGTACCACGCAGTATTACTTTAAAGCGTCTGCGTTTGCTCACCCAACCTCACCAAACCTCTCAGCCCCAAGAGTGTCCACCCTTATGTCTCAATCAGCTGCAGGTCTAGATATGGTCAATCCAGGTGGCATCACAGCCCCTGAACGAATTTTGTAAGAATTTCTCTCTCTTTCACTGTCTTTTTTTCACGGGTTTTTAAAATTAATTGAGTTTTATAATGGGGTTTAGCTGCTTTTCACTGCTGTGTTTATGCAGCTTTACACCCACTTGACTCACTTACAGAGAGATATCAATACAGAGGTTTTAAGATTCTTACTAGTCAGATATATTCTTGGGCGGTGAATAGGGGGTGTTGAGTCCAGTTCCCTGAGCAAGGAGTAGGTCTTCTCTATTATATATTGGGTTTATGGAACGGTATCTGAGCTAATTTGAAACCCTTGTTTTATGCATCACCCCACCTCACCTTCCCCGTTAGGCAGCCATAGTGTGTTTTCTAACCGTGTGACTCTGTTCTGTTTTGTAATTCATTTCAAGGGTAGCGGTTTTTACATTCCCTCTATAAGTGATATCTTATGATAAATGTCTTTTTCTGTGTGACTTATTTCACTTAGAATCGTCGTACCTAAATCCACTCATCATGCTGCTACTAGCCTTATGACGTTGATTTCATGGCTGAGTGATATTCCATTGTACATAAGGACCACAACTTCTTTATCCATTTTTCTCTTTCCTGGGATATTTAAGGTGTAACGAAGTGGAGGTTCTTGTCAACAGAGCAGCCCTAAACTTTGGGGTGCTTGTGTCTTGCTGATTTTTAGTTTTCCCAATTTATACGCCCATGAGTGGAAGTGCCTTATGCTCTCTAAGGTGAGTTTTGTAAATGTTTCAGGACACACCGTACACTTCTCCAGAGTGGCTGTTGGCAATTTACATCCCGCCCATCAGCGTAGCAAGGCTCCCGTTTCTCCGTGGCCTGTCCTGCATGTCTGGTTTTGACCCTTTATTCAGCATGGCCCTTTTGACCGATGGGAAGCGAGACTTCTGTGTAGCGCTGATTTGCCTTTCCAGGTTGCTTGGTTGGCCAAAAAGGGCGTATGCGTTTTTTCCTGAATATATTCATCAAAAAACGCATACGCCCTTTTGGGCCAAGGGCATCATTGTCGAGGATTTGCCGCTTTTCCTGTGCTTTAAAGGCGATTCGAATCTGCCTCCTGAAATCTGTTTCCTGCAATTCTGCCTTGCTTTCAAATCCTCTTTGTTGCCTTCCCTCAATATATTTGTAGACGAGAGTTATCATTTATAAGTCTGCAGGTTTGTGAATTGCAGTGCCCCTGAGCTCCATTTTTCAACTCGCTCTCTTGGGAGCTGGCCGCAAAAGCGCAGGATTGCTTTAGGCCCTATTCTGCTTCCGGGCGGCAGACTGAGCCTGTGGTTAATTCTTCTTCCTGATGGGAAAATAGAGTGACCTGTGCCTGTCCCAACACCTAGAGCTAGTCTCTCATTGGTTCCCCGTCTTCCCGTTCATCCTCAGTTCAAATTGCCACCTGTATGGAACAGGAGGTTAAAGGTGCTGATTCTCCAAGGAGGGAGATTGCTAGTAAAGCGGCTGGAATGGCGAACCCGAGCACAAGGAGATGAGAAATGAGGTGCGTTTTAGAAACCTTTCCCGATCACTCGGTGGACCATCTTCTGGGTTTCTCATGCATGTTTTCGATGTAGGAAGATGCCCTTGAACCTGGAGATTTGGGACCCATTGGATGGGTACCACGCAGTATTACTTTAAAGCGTCTGCGTTTGCTCACCGAACCTCACCAAACCCCTTAGCCCCACGAGTGTCCACCCTTATGTCTCAATCAGCTGCGGGTCTAGATATGGTCAATCCAGGTGGCATCACAGCCCCTGAACGAATTTTGTAAGAATTTCTCTCTCTTTCACTGTCTTTGTTTCACGGGTTTTTAAAATTAATTGAGTTTTATAATGGGGTTTAGCTGCTTTTCACTGCTGTGTTTATGCAGCTTTACACCCACTTGACTCACTTACAGAGAGATATGAATACATAGGTTTTAAGATTCTTACTAGTCAGATATATTCTTGAGCGGTGAATAGGGGGTGTTGAGTCCAGTTCCCTGAGCAAGGAGTAGGTCTTCTCTATTACATATTGGGTTTATGGAACGGTATCTGAGCTAATTTGAAACCCTTGTTTTATGCATCACCCCACCTCACCTTTCCCGTTAGGCAGCCGTAGTGTGTTTTCTAACCGTGTGACTCTGTTCTGTTTTGTAATTCAGTTCAAGGGTAGCGGTTTTTACATTCCCTCTATAAGTGATATCTTATGATAAGTGTCTTTTTCTGTGTGACTTATTGCACTTAGAATCGTCGTACCTAAATCCACTCATCATGCTGCTACTAGCCTTATGACGTTGATTTCATGGCTGAGTGATATTCCATTGTACATAAGGACCACAACTTCTTTATCCATTTTTCTCTTTCCTGGGATATTTAAGGTGTAACGAAGTGGAGGTTCTTGTCAACAGAGCAGCCCTAAACTTTGGGGTGCTTGTGTCTTGCTGATTTTTAGTTTTCCCAATTTATACGCCCATGAGTGGAAGTGCCCTATGCTCTCTAAGCTGAGTTTTGTAAATGTTTCAGGACACACCGTAGACTTCTCCAGAGTGGCTGTTGGCAATTTACATCCCGCCCATCAGCGTAGCAAGGCTCCCGTTTCTCCGTGGCCTGTCCTGCATTTCTGGTTTTGACACTTTATTCAGCATGGCCCTTTTGACCGATGGGAAGCGAGACTTCTGTGTAGCGCTGATTTGCCTTTCCAGGTTGCTTGGTTGGCCAAAAAGGGCGTATGCGTTTTTTCCTGAATATATTCAGGAAAAAACGCATACGCCCTTTTTGACCAAGGGCATCATTGTCGAGGTTTTGCCGCTTTTCTTGTGCTTTAAAGGCGATTCGAATCTGCCTCCTAAAATCTGTTTCCTGCAATTCTGCCTTGCTTTCAAATCCTCTTAGTTGCCTTCCCTCAATATATTTGTAGACGAGAGTTATCATTTATAAGTCTGCAGGTTTGTGAATTGCAGTGCCCCTGAGCTCCATTTTTCAACTCGCTCTCTTGGGAGCTGGCCGCAAAAGCGCAGGATTGCTTTAGGCCCTATTCTGCTTCCGGGAGGCAGACTGAGCATGTGGTTAATTCTTCTTCCTGATGGGAAAATAGAGTGACCTGTGCCTGTCCCAACACCTAGAGCTAGTCTCTCATTGGTTCCCCGTCTTCCCGTTCATCCTCCGTTCAAATTGGCACATGTATGGAACAGGAGGTTAAAGGTGCTGATTCTCCAAGGAGGGAGATTGCTAGTAAAGCGGCTGGAATGGCGAACCCGAGCACAAGTAGATGAGAAATGAGGTGCGTTTTAGAAACCTTTCCCGATCACTCGATGGACCGTCTTCTGGGTTTCTCATGCATGTTTTCGATGTAGGAAGATGCCCTTGAACCTGGAGATTTGGGACCCATGGGATGGGTACCACGCAGTATTACTTTAAAGCGTCTGCATTTGCTCACCCAACCTCACCAAACCTCTCAGCCCCAAGAGTGTCCACCCTTATGTCTCAATCAGCTGCAGGTCTAGATATGGTCAATTCAGGTGGCATCACAGCCCCTGAACGAATTTTGTAAGAATTTCTCTCTCTTTCACTGTCTTTGTTTCACGGGTTTTTAAAATTAATTGAGTTTTATAATGGGGTTTAGCTGCTTTTCACTGCTGTGTTTATGCAGCTTTACACCCACTTGACTCACTTACAGAGAGATATCAATACATAGGTTTTAAGATTCTTACTAGTCAGATATATTCTTGGGCGGTGAATAGGGGGTGTTGAGTCCAGTTCCCTGAGCAAGGAGTAGGTCTTCTCTATTACATATTGGGTTTATGGAACGGTATCTGAGCTAATTTGAAACCCTTGTTTTATGCATCACCCCACCTCACCTTTCCCGTTAGGCAGCCATAGTGTGTTTTCTAACCGTGTGACTCTGTTCTGTTTTGTAATTCAGTTCAAGGGTAGCGGTTTTTACATTCCCTCTATAAGTGATATCTTATGATAAATGTCTTTTTCTGTGTGACATATTTCACTTAGAATCGTCGTACCTAAATCCACTCATCATGCTGCTACTAGCCTTATGACGTTGATTTCATGGCTGAGTGATATTCCATTGTACATAAGGACCACAACTTCTTTATCCATTTTTCTCTTTCCTGGGATATTTAAGGTGTAACGAAGTGGAGGTTCTTGTCAACAGAGCAGCCCTAAACTTTGGGGTGCTTGTGTCTTGCTGATTTTTAGTTTTCCCAATTTATACGCCCATGAGTGGAAGTGCCCTATGCTCTCTAAGCTGAGTTTTGTAAATGTTTCAGGACACACCGTACACTTCTCCAGAGTGGCTGTTGGCAATTTATATCCCGCCCATCAGCGTAGCAAGGCTCCCGTTTCTCAGTGGCCTGTCCTGCATTTCTGGTTTTGACCCTTTATTCAGCATGGCCCTTTTGACCGATGGGAAGCGAGACTTCTGTGTAGCGCTGATTTGCCTTTCCAGGTTGCTTGGTTGGCCAAAAAGGGCGTATGCGTTTTTTCCTGAATACGTTCATCAAAAAACGCATACGCCCTTTTTGGCCAAGGGCATCATTGTCGAGGTTTTGCCGCTTTTCTTGTGCTTTAAAGGCGATTCGAATCTGCCTCCTGTAATCTGTTTCCTGCAATTCTGCCTTGCTTTCAAATCCTCTTTGTTGCCTTCC
The DNA here is from genome assembly GCF_028021215.1 of Eschrichtius robustus. Taxonomy (NCBI): domain Eukaryota; kingdom Metazoa; phylum Chordata; class Mammalia; order Artiodactyla; family Eschrichtiidae; genus Eschrichtius; species Eschrichtius robustus. The sequence goes on from NC_090830.1 coordinate 27,561,223, forward strand.
CTCAATATATTTGTAGACGAGAGTTATCATTTATAAGTCTGCAGGTTTGTGAATTGCAGTGCCCCTGAGCTCCATTTTTCAACTCGCTCTCTTGGGAGCTGGCCGCAAAAGCGCAGGATTGCTTTAGGCCCTATTCTGCTTCCGGGCGGCAGAATGAGCCTGTGGTTAATTCTTCTTCCTGATGGGAAAATAGAGTGACCTGTGCCTGTCCCAACACCTAGAGCTAGTCTCTCATTGGTTCCCCGTCTTCCCGTTCATCCTCAGTTCAAATTGCCACCTGTATGGAACAGGAGGTTAAAGGTGCTGATTCTCCAAGGAGGGAGATTGCTAGTAAAGCGGCTGGAATGGCGAACCCGAGCACAAGGAGATGAGAAATGAGGTGCGTTTTAGAAACCTTTCCCGATCACTCGGTGGACCATCTTCTGGGTTTCTCATGCATGTTTTTGATGTAGGAAGATGCCCTTGAACCTGGAGATTTGGGACCCATTGGATGGGTACCACGCAGTATTACTTTAAAGCGTCTGCGTTTGCTCACCGAACCTCACCAAACCCCTTAGCCCCACGAGTGTCCACCCTTATGTCTCAATCAGCTGCGGGTCTAGATATGGTCAATCCAGGTGGCATCACAGCCCCTGAACGAATTTTGTAAGAATTTCTCTCTCTTTCACTGTCTTTGTTTCACGGGTTTTTAAAATTAATTGAGTTTTATAATGGGGTTTAGCTGCTTTTCACTGCTGTGTTTATGCAGCTTTACACCCACTTGACTCACTTACAGAGAGATATCAATACATAGGTTTTAAGATTCTTACTAGTCAGATATATTCTTGGGCGGTGAATAGGGGGTGTTGAGTCCAGTTCCCTGAGCAAGGAGTAGGTCTTCTCTATTACATATTGGGTTTATGGAACGGTATCTGAGCTAATTTGAAACCCTTGTTTTATGCATCACCCCACCTCACCTTTCCCGTTAGGCAGCCGTAGTGTGTTTTCTAACCGTGTGACTCTGTTCTGTTTTGTAATTCAGTTCAAGGGTAGCGGTTTTTACATTCCCTCTATAAGTGATATCTTATGATAAGTGTCTTTTTCTGTGTGACTTATTGCACTTAGAATCGTCGTACCTAAATCCACTCATCATGCTGCTACTAGCCTTATGACGTTGATTTCATGGCTGAGTGATATTCCATTGTACATAAGGACCACAACTTCTTTATCCATTTTTCTCTTTCCTGGGATATTTAAGGTGTAACGAAGTGGAGGTTCTTGTCAACAGAGCAGCCCTAAACTTTGGGGTGCTTGTGTCTTGCTGATTTTTAGTTTTCCCAATTTATACGCCCATGAGTGGAAGTGCCCTATGCTCTCTAAGCTGAGTTTTGTAAATGTTTCAGGACACACCGTACACTTCTCCAGAGTGGCTGTTGGCAATTTACATCCCGCCCATCAGCGTAGCAAGGCTCCCGTTTCTCCGTGGCCTGTCCTGCATGTCTGGTTTTGACCCTTTATTCAGCATGGCCCTTTTGACCGATGGGAAGCGAGACTTCTGTGTAGCGCTGATTTGCCTTTCCAGGTTGCTTGGTTGGCCAAAAAGGGCGTATGCGTTTTTACCTGAATATATTCATCAAAAAACGCATACGCCCTTTTTGGCCAAGGGCATCATTGTCGAGGTTTTGCCGCTTTTCTTGTGCTTTAAAGGCGATTCGAATCTGCCTCCTGTAATCTGTTTCCTGCAATTCTGCCTTGCTTTCAAATCCTCTTTGTTGCCTTCCCTCAATATATTTGTAGACGAGAGTTATCATTTATAAGTCTGCAGGTTTGTGAATTGCAGTGCCCCTGAGCTCCATTTTTCAACTCGCTCTCTTGGGAGCTGGCCGCAAAAGCGCAGGATTGCTTTAGGCCCTATTCTGCTTCCGGGAGGCAGACTGAGCCTGTGGTTAATTCTTCTTCCTGATGGGAAAATAGAGTGACCTGTGCCTGTCCCAACACCTAGAGCTAGTCTCTCATTGGTTCCCCGTCTTCCCGTTCATCCTCAGTTCAAATTGCCACCTGTATGGAACAGGAGGTTAAAGGTGCTGATTCTCCAAGGAGGGAGATTGCTAGTAAAGTGGCTGGAATGGCGAACCCGAGCACAAGGAGAGGAGAAATGAGGTGCGTTTTAGAAACCTTTCCCGATCACTCGGTGGACCGTCTTCTGGGTTTCTCATGCATGTTTTCGATGTAGGAAGATGCCCTTGAACCTGGAGATTTGGGACCCATGGGATGGGTACCACGCAGTATTACTTTAAAGCGTCTGCGTTTGCTCACCCAACCTCACCAAACCTCTCAGCCCCAAGAGTGTCCACCCTTATGTCTCAATCAGCTGCAGGTCTAGATATGGTCAATCCAGGTGGCATCACAGCCCCTGAACGAATTTTGTAAGAATTTCTCTCTCTTTCACTGTCTTTGTTTCACGGGTTTTTAAAATTAATTGAGTTTTATAATGGGGTTTAGCTGCTTTTCACTGCTGTGTTTATGCAGCTTTACACCCACTTGACTCACTTACAGAGAGATATCAATACAGAGGTTTTAAGATTCTTACTAGTCAGATATATTCTTGGGCGGTGAATAGGGGGTGTTGAGTCCAGTTCCCTGAGCAAGGAGTAGGTCTTCTCTATTATATATTGGGTTTATGGAACGGTATCTGAGCTAATTTGAAACCCTTGTTTTATGCATCACCCCACCTCACCTTCCCCGTTAGGCAGCCATAGTGTGTTTTCTAACCGTGTGACTCTGTTCTGTTTTGTAATTCATTTCAAGGGTAGCGGTTTTTACATTCCCTCTATAAGTGATATCTTATGATAAATGTCTTTTTCTGTGTGACTTATTTCACTTAGAATCGTCGTACCTAAATCCACTCATCATGCTGCTACTAGCCTTATGACGTTGATTTCATGGCTGAGTGATATTCCATTGTACATAAGGACCACAACTTCTTTATCCATTTTTCTCTTTCCTGGGATATTTAAGGTGTAACGAAGTGGAGGTTCTTGTCAACAGAGCAGCCCTAAACTTTGGGGTGCTTGTGTCTTGCTGATTTTTAGTTTTCCCAATTTATACGCCCATGAGTGGAAGTGCCTTATGCTCTCTAAGGTGAGTTTTGTAAATGTTTCAGGACACACCGTACACTTCTCCAGAGTGGCTGTTGGCAATTTACATCCCGCCCATCAGCGTAGCAAGGCTCCCGTTTCTCCGTGGCCTGTCCTGCATGTCTGGTTTTGACCCTTTATTCAGCATGGCCCTTTTGACCGATGGGAAGCGAGACTTCTGTGTAGCGCTGATTTGCCTTTCCAGGTTGCTTGGTTGGCCAAAAAGGGCGTATGCGTTTTTTCCTGAATATATTCATCAAAAAACGCATACGCCCTTTTGGGCCAAGGGCATCATTGTCGAGGATTTGCCGCTTTTCCTGTGCTTTAAAGGCGATTCGAATCTGCCTCCTGAAATCTGTTTCCTGCAATTCTGCCTTGCTTTCAAATCCTCTTTGTTGCCTTCCCTCAATATATTTGTAGACGAGAGTTATCATTTATAAGTCTGCAGGTTTGTGAATTGCAGTACCCCTGAGCTCCATTTTTCAACTCGCTCTCTTGGGAGCTGGCCGCAAAAGCGCAGGATTGCTTTAGGCCCTATTCTGCTTCCGGGCGGCAGACTGAGCCTGTGGTTAATTCTTCTTCCTGATGGGAAAATAGAGTGACCTGTGCCTGTCCCAACACCTAGAGCTAGTCTCTCATTGGTTCCCCGTCTTCCCGTTCATCCTCAGTTCAAATTGCCACCTGTATGGAACAGGAGGTTAAAGGTGCTGATTCTCCAAGGAGGGAGATTGCTAGTAAAGCGGCTGGAATGGCGAACCCGAGCACAAGGAGATGAGAAATGAGGTGCGTTTTAGAAACCTTTCCCGATCACTCGGTGGACCATCTTCTGGGTTTCTCATGCATGTTTTCGATGTAGGAAGATGCCCTTGAACCTGGAGATTTGGGACCCATTGGATGGGTACCACGCAGTATTACTTTAAAGCGTCTGCGTTTGCTCACCGAACCTCACCAAACCCCTTAGCCCCACGAGTGTCCACCCTTATGTCTCAATCAGCTGCGGGTCTAGATATGGTCAATCCAGGTGGCATCACAGCCCCTGAACGAATTTTGTAAGAATTTCTCTCTCTTTCACTGTCTTTGTTTCACGGGTTTTTAAAATTAATTGAGTTTTATAATGGGGTTTAGCTGCTTTTCACTGCTGTGTTTATGCAGCTTTACACCCACTTGACTCACTTACAGAGAGATATCAATACATAGGTTTTAAGATTCTTACTAGTCAGATATATTCTTGGGCGGTGAATAGGGGGTGTTGAGTCCAGTTCCCTGAGCAAGGAGTAGGTCTTCTCTATTACATATTGGGTTTATGGAACGGTATCTGAGCTAATTTGAAACCCTTGTTTTATGCATCACCCCACCTCACCTTTCCCGTTAGGCAGCCGTAGTGTGTTTTCTAACCGTGTGACTCTGTTCTGTTTTGTAATTCAGTTCAAGGGTAGCGGTTTTTACATTCCCTCTATAAGTGATATCTTATGATAAGTGTCTTTTTCTGTGTGACTTATTGCACTTAGAATCGTCGTACCTAAATCCACTCATCATGCTGCTACTAGCCTTATGACGTTGATTTCATGGCTGAGTGATATTCCATTGTACATAAGGACCACAACTTCTTTATCCATTTTTCTCTTTCCTGGGATATTTAAGGTGTAACGAAGTGGAGGTTCTTGTCAACAGAGCAGCCCTAAACTTTGGGGTGCTTGTGTCTTGCTGATTTTTAGTTTTCCCAATTTATACGCCCATGAGTGGAAGTGCCCTATGCTCTCTAAGCTGAGTTTTGTAAATGTTTCAGGACACACCGTACACTTCTCCAGAGTGGCTGTTGGCAATTTACATCCCGCCCATCAGCGTAGCAAGGCTCCCGTTTCTCCGTGGCCTGTCCTGCATGTCTGGTTTTGACCCTTTATTCAGCATGGCCCTTTTGACCGATGGGAAGCGAGACTTCTGTGTAGCGCTGATTTGCCTTTCCAGGTTGCTTGGTTGGCCAAAAAGGGCGTATGCGTTTTTACCTGAATATATTCATCAAAAAACGCATACGCCCTTTTTGGCCAAGGGCATCATTGTCGAGGTTTTGCCGCTTTTCTTGTGCTTTAAAGGCGATTCGAATCTGCCTCCTGTAATCTGTTTCCTGCAATTCTGCCTTGCTTTCAAATCCTCTTTGTTGCCTTCCCTCAATATATTTGTAGACGAGAGTTATCATTTATAAGTCTGCAGGTTTGTGAATTGCAGTGCCCCTGAGCTCCATTTTTCAACTCGCTCTCTTGGGAGCTGGCCGCAAAAGCGCAGGATTGCTTTAGGCCCTATTCTGCTTCCGGGCGGCAGACTGAGCCTGTGGTTAATTCTTCTTCCTGATGGGAAAATAGAGTGACCTGTGCCTGTCCCAACACCTAGAGCTAGTCTCTCATTGGTTCCCCGTCTTCCCGTTCATCCTCAGTTCAAATTGCCACCTGTATGGAACAGGAGGTTAAAGGTGCTGATTCTCCAAGGAGGGAGATTGCTAGTAAAGTGGCTGGAATGGCGAACCCGAGCACAAGGAGAGGAGAAATGAGGTGCGTTTTAGAAACCTTTCCCGATCACTCGGTGGACCGTCTTCTGGGTTTCTCATGCATGTTTTCGATGTAGGAAGATGCCCTTGAACCTGGAGATTTGGGACCCATGGGATGGGTACCACGCAGTATTACTTTAAAGCGTCTGCGTTTGCTCACCCAACCTCACCAAACCTCTCAGCCCCAAGAGTGTCCACCCTTATGTCTCAATCAGCTGCAGGTCTAGATATGGTCAATCCAGGTGGCATCACAGCCCCTGAACGAATTTTGTAAGAATTTCTCTCTCTTTCACTGTCTTTTTTTCACGGGTTTTTAAAATTAATTGAGTTTTATAATGGGGTTTAGCTGCTTTTCACTGCTGTGTTTATGCAGCTTTACACCCACTTGACTCACTTACAGAGAGATATCAATACAGAGGTTTTAAGATTCTTACTAGTCAGATATATTCTTGGGCGGTGAATAGGGGGTGTTGAGTCCAGTTCCCTGAGCAAGGAGTAGGTCTTCTCTATTATATATTGGGTTTATGGAACGGTATCTGAGCTAATTTGAAACCCTTGTTTTATGCATCACCCCACCTCACCTTCCCCGTTAGGCAGCCATAGTGTGTTTTCTAACCGTGTGACTCTGTTCTGTTTTGTAATTCATTTCAAGGGTAGCGGTTTTTACATTCCCTCTATAAGTGATATCTTATGATAAATGTCTTTTTCTGTGTGACTTATTTCACTTAGAATCGTCGTACCTAAATCCACTCATCATGCTGCTACTAGCCTTATGACGTTGATTTCATGGCTGAGTGATATTCCATTGTACATAAGGACCACAACTTCTTTATCCATTTTTCTCTTTCCTGGGATATTTAAGGTGTAACGAAGTGGAGGTTCTTGTCAACAGAGCAGCCCTAAACTTTGGGGTGCTTGTGTCTTGCTGATTTTTAGTTTTCCCAATTTATACGCCCATGAGTGGAAGTGCCTTATGCTCTCTAAGGTGAGTTTTGTAAATGTTTCAGGACACACCGTACACTTCTCCAGAGTGGCTGTTGGCAATTTACATCCCGCCCATCAGCGTAGCAAGGCTCCCGTTTCTCCGTGGCCTGTCCTGCATGTCTGGTTTTGACCCTTTATTCAGCATGGCCCTTTTGACCGATGGGAAGCGAGACTTCTGTGTAGCGCTGATTTGCCTTTCCAGGTTGCTTGGTTGGCCAAAAAGGGCGTATGCGTTTTTTCCTGAATATATTCATCAAAAAACGCATACGCCCTTTTGGGCCAAGGGCATCATTGTCGAGGATTTGCCGCTTTTCCTGTGCTTTAAAGGCGATTCGAATCTGCCTCCTGAAATCTGTTTCCTGCAATTCTGCCTTGCTTTCAAATCCTCTTTGTTGCCTTCCCTCAATATATTTGTAGACGAGAGTTATCATTTATAAGTCTGCAGGTTTGTGAATTGCAGTGCCCCTGAGCTCCATTTTTCAACTCGCTCTCTTGGGAGCTGGCCGCAAAAGCGCAGGATTGCTTTAGGCCCTATTCTGCTTCCGGGCGGCAGACTGAGCCTGTGGTTAATTCTTCTTCCTGATGGGAAAATAGAGTGACCTGTGCCTGTCCCAACACCTAGAGCTAGTCTCTCATTGGTTCCCCGTCTTCCCGTTCATCCTCAGTTCAAATTGCCACCTGTATGGAACAGGAGGTTAAAGGTGCTGATTCTCCAAGGAGGGAGATTGCTAGTAAAGCGGCTGGAATGGCGAACCCGAGCACAAGGAGATGAGAAATGAGGTGCGTTTTAGAAACCTTTCCCGATCACTCGGTGGACCATCTTCTGGGTTTCTCATGCATGTTTTCGATGTAGGAAGATGCCCTTGAACCTGGAGATTTGGGACCCATTGGATGGGTACCACGCAGTATTACTTTAAAGCGTCTGCGTTTGCTCACCGAACCTCACCAAACCCCTTAGCCCCACGAGTGTCCACCCTTATGTCTCAATCAGCTGCGGGTCTAGATATGGTCAATCCAGGTGGCATCACAGCCCCTGAACGAATTTTGTAAGAATTTCTCTCTCTTTCACTGTCTTTGTTTCACGGGTTTTTAAAATTAATTGAGTTTTATAATGGGGTTTAGCTGCTTTTCACTGCTGTGTTTATGCAGCTTTACACCCACTTGACTCACTTACAGAGAGATATGAATACATAGGTTTTAAGATTCTTACTAGTCAGATATATTCTTGGGCGGTGAATAGGGGGTGTTGAGTCCAGTTCCCTGAGCAAGGAGTAGGTCTTCTCTATTACATATTGGGTTTATGGAACGGTATCTGAGCTAATTTGAAACCCTTGTTTTATGCATCACCCCACCTCACCTTTCCCGTTAGGCAGCCGTAGTGTGTTTTCTAACCGTGTGACTCTGTTCTGTTTTGTAATTCAGTTCAAGGGTAGCGGTTTTTACATTCCCTCTATAAGTGATATCTTATGATAAGTGTCTTTTTCTGTGTGACTTATTGCACTTAGAATCGTCGTACCTAAATCCACTCATCATGCTGCTACTAGCCTTATGACGTTGATTTCATGGCTGAGTGATATTCCATTGTACATAAGGACCACAACTTCTTTATCCATTTTTCTCTTTCCTGGGATATTTAAGGTGTAACGAAGTGGAGGTTCTTGTCAACAGAGCAGCCCTAAACTTTGGGGTGCTTGTGTCTTGCTGATTTTTAGTTTTCCCAATTTATACGCCCATGAGTGGAAGTGCCCTATGCTCTCTAAGCTGAGTTTTGTAAATGTTTCAGGACACACCGTACACTTCTCCAGAGTGGCTGTTGGCAATTTACATCCCGCCCATCAGCGTAGCAAGGCTCCCGTTTCTCCGTGGCCTGTCCTGCATTTCTGGTTTTGACACTTTATTCAGCATGGCCCTTTTGACCGATGGGAAGCGAGACTTCTGTGTAGCGCTGATTTGCCTTTCCAGGTTGCTTGGTTGGCCAAAAAGGGCGTATGCGTTTTTTCCTGAATATATTCAGGAAAAAACGCATACGCCCTTTTTGGCCAAGGGCATCATTGTCGAGGTTTTGCCGCTTTTCTTGTGCTTTAAAGGCGATTCGAATCTGCCTCCTAAAATCTGTTTCCTGCAATTCTGCCTTGCTTTCAAATCCTCTTAGTTGCCTTCCCTCAATATATTTGTAGACGAGAGTTATCATTTATAAGTCTGCAGGTTTGTGAATTGCAGTGCCCCTGAGCTCCATTTTTCAACTCGCTCTCTTGGGAGCTGGCCGCAAAAGCGCAGGATTGCTTTAGGCCCTATTCTGCTTCCGGGAGGCAGACTGAGCATGTGGTTAATTCTTCTTCCTGATGGGAAAATAGAGTGACCTGTGCCTGTCCCAACACCTAGAGCTAGTCTCTCATTGGTTCCCCGTCTTCCCGTTCATCCTCCGTTCAAATTGGCACATGTATGGAACAGGAGGTTAAAGGTGCTGATTCTCCAAGGAGGGAGATTGCTAGTAAAGCGGCTGGAATGGCGAACCCGAGCACAAGTAGATGAGAAATGAGGTGCGTTTTAGATACCTTTCCCGATCACTCGATGGACCGTCTTCTGGGTTTCTCATGCATGTTTTCGATGTAGGAAGATGCCCTTGAACCTGGAGATTTGGGACCCATGGGATGGGTACCACGCAGTATTACTTTAAAGCGTCTGCATTTGCTCACCCAACCTCACCAAACCTCTCAGCCCCAAGAGTGTCCACCCTTATGTCTCAATCAGCTGCAGGTCTAGATATGGTCAATTCAGGTGGCATCACAGCCCCTGAACGAATTTTGTAAGAATTTCTCTCTCTTTCACTGTCTTTGTTTCACGGGTTTTTAAAATTAATTGAGTTTTATAATGGGGTTTAGCTGCTTTTCACTGCTGTGTTTATGCAGCTTTACACCCACTTGACTCACTTACAGAGAGATATCAATACATAGGTTTTAAGATTCTTACTAGTCAGATATATTCTTGGGCGGTGAATAGGGGGTGTTGAGTCCAGTTCCCTGAGCAAGGAGTAGGTCTTCTCTATTACATATTGGGTTTATGGAACGGTATCTGAGCTAATTTGAAACCCTTGTTTTATGCATCACCCCACCTCACCTTTCCCGTTAGGCAGCCATAGTGTGTTTTCTAACCGTGTGACTCTGTTCTGTTTTGTAATTCAGTTCAAGGGTAGCGGTTTTTACATTCCCTCTATAAGTGATATCTTATGATAAATGTCTTTTTCTGTGTGACATATTTCACTTAGAATCGTCGTACCTAAATCCACTCATCATGCTGCTACTAGCCTTATGACGTTGATTTCATGGCTGAGTGATATTCCATTGTACATAAGGACCACAACTTCTTTATCCATTTTTCTCTTTCCTGGGATATTTAAGGTGTAACGAAGTGGAGGTTCTTGTCAACAGAGCAGCCCTAAACTTTGGGGTGCTTGTGTCTTGCTGACTTTTAGTTTTCCCAATTTATACGCCCATGAGTGGAAGTGCCCTATGCTCTCTAAGCTGAGTTTTGTAAATGTTTCAGGACACACCGTACACTTCTCCAGAGTGGCTGTTGGCAATTTATATCCCGCCCATCAGCGTAGCAAGGCTCCCGTTTCTCAGTGGCCTGTCCTGCATTTCTGGTTTTGACCCTTTATTCAGCATGGCCCTTTTGACCGATGGGAAGCGAGACTTCTGTGTAGCGCTGATTTGCCTTTCCAGGTTGCTTGGTTGGCCAAAAAGGGCGTATGCGTTTTTTCCTGAATACGTTCATCAAAAAACGCATACGCCCTTTTTGGCCAAGGGCATCATTGTCGAGGTTTTGCCGCTTTTCTTGTGCTTTAAAGGCGATTCGAATCTGCCTCCTGTAATCTGTTTCCTGCAATTCTGCCTTGCTTTCAAATCCTCTTTGTTGCCTTCCCTCAATATATTTGTAGACGAGAGTTATCATTTATAAGTCTGCAGGTTTGTGAATTGCAGTGCCCCTGAGCTCCATTTTTCAACTCGCTCTCTTGGGAGCTGGCCGCAAAAGCGCAGGATTGCTTTAGGCCCTATTCTGCTTCCGGGCGGCAGAATGAGCCTGTGGTTAATTCTTCTTCCTGATGGGAAAATAGAGTGACCTGTGCCTGTCCCAACACCTAGAGCTAGTCTCTCATTGGTTCCCCGTCTTCCCGTTCATCCTCAGTTCAAATTGCCACCTGTATGGAACAGGAGGTTAAAGGTGCTGATTCTCCAAGGAGGGAGATTGCTAGTAAAGCGGCTGGAATGGCGAACCCGAGCACAAGGAGATGAGAAATGAGGTGCGTTTTAGAAACCTTTCCCGATCACTCGGTGGACCATCTTCTGGGTTTCTCATGCATGTTTTTGATGTAGGAAGATGCCCTTGAACCTGGAGATTTGGGACCCATTGGATGGGTACCACGCAGTATTACTTTAAAGCGTCTGCGTTTGCTCACCGAACCTCACCAAACCCCTTAGCCCCACGAGTGTCCACCCTTATGTCTCAATCAGCTGCGGGTCTAGATATGGTCAATCCAGGTGGCATCACAGCCCCTGAACGAATTTTGTAAGAATTTCTCTCTCTTTCACTGTCTTTGTTTCACGGGTTTTTAAAATTAATTGAGTTTTATAATGGGGTTTAGCTGCTTTTCACTGCTGTGTTTATGCAGCTTTACACCCACTTGACTCACTTACAGAGAGATATCAATACATAGGTTTTAAGATTCTTACTAGTCAGATATATTCTTGGGCGGTGAATAGGGGGTGTTGAGTCCAGTTCCCTGAGCAAGGAGTATGTCTTCTCTATTACATATTGGGTTTATGGAACGGTATCTGAGCTAATTTGAAACCCTTGTTTTATGCATCACCCCACCTCACCTTTCCCGTTAGGCAGCCGTAGTGTGTTTTCTAACCGTGTGACTCTGTTCTGTTTTGTAATTCAGTTCAAGGGTAGCGGTTTTTACATTCCCTCTATAAGTGATATCTTATGATAAGTGTCTTTTTCTGTGTGACTTATTGCACTTAGAATCGTCGTACCTAAATCCACTCATCATGCTGCTACTAGCCTTATGACGTTGATTTCATGGCTGAGTGATATTCCATTGTACATAAGGACCACAACTTCTTTATCCATTTTTCTCTTTCCTGGGATATTTAAGGTGTAACGAAGTGGAGGTTCTTGTCAACAGAGCAGCCCTAAACTTTGGGGTGCTTGTGTCTTGCTGATTTTTAGTTTTCCCAATTTATACGCCCATGAGTGGAAGTGCCCTATGCTCTCTAAGCTGAGTTTTGTAAATGTTTCAGGACACACCGTACACTTCTCCAGAGTGGCTGTTGGCAATTTACATCCCGCCCATCAGCGTAGCAAGGCTCCCGTTTCTCCGTGGCCTGTCCTGCATGTCTGGTTTTGACCCTTTATTCAGCATGGCCCTTTTGACCGATGGGAAGCGAGACTTCTGTGTAGCGCTGATTTGCCTTTCCAGGTTGCTTGGTTGGCCAAAAAGGGCGTATGCGTTTTTACCTGAATATATTCATCAAAAAACGCATACGCCCTTTTTGGCCAAGGGCATCATTGTCGAGGTTTTGCCGCTTTTCTTGTGCTTTAAAGGCGATTCGAATCTGCCTCCTGTAATCTGTTTCCTGCAATTCTGCCTTGCTTTCAAATCCTCTTTGTTGCCTTCCCTCAATATATTTGTAGACGAGAGTTATCATTTATAAGTCTGCAGGTTTGTGAATTGCAGTGCCCCTGAGCTCCATTTTTCAACTCGCTCTCTTGGGAGCTGGCCGCAAAAGCGCAGGATTGCTTTAGGCCCTATTCTGCTTCCGGGAGGCAGACTGAGCCTGTGGTTAATTCTTCTTCCTGATGGGAAAATAGAGTGACCTGTGCCTGTCCCAACACCTAGAGCTAGTCTCTCATTGGTTCCCCGTCTTCCCGTTCATCCTCAGTTCAAATTGCCACCTGTATGGAACAGGAGGTTAAAGGTGCTGATTCTCCAAGGAGGGAGATTGCTAGTAAAGTGGCTGGAATGGCGAACCCGAGCACAAGGAGATGAGAAATGAGGTGCGTTTTAGAAACCTTTCCCGATCACTCGGTGGACCATCTTCTGGGTTTCTCATGCATGTTTTCGATGTAGGAAGATGCCCTTGAACCTGGAGATTTGGGACCCATGGGATGGGTACCACGCAGTATTACTTTAAAGCGTCTGCGTTTGCTCACCCAACCTCACCAAACCTCTCAGCCCCAAGAGTGTCCACCCTTATGTCTCAATCAGCTGCAGGTCTAGATATGGTCAATCCAGGTGGCATCACAGCCCCTGAACGAATTTTGTAAGAATTTCTCTCTCTTTCACTGTCTTTGTTTCACGGGTTTTTAAAATTAATTGAGTTTTATAATGGGGTTTAGCTGCTTTTCACTGCTGTGTTTATGCAGCTTTACACCCACTTGACTCACTTACAGAGAGATATCAATACATAGGTTTTAAGATTCTTACTAGTCAGATATATTCTTGGGCGGTGAATAGGGGGTGTTGAGTCCAGTTCCCTGAGCAAGGAGTAGGTCTTCTCTATTATATATTGGGTTTATGGAACGGTATCTGAGCTAATTTGAAACCCTTGTTTTATGCATCACCCCACCTCACCTTCCCCGTTAGGCAGCCATACTGTGTTTTCTAACCGTGTGACTCTGTTCTGTTTTGTAATTCATTTCAAGGGTAGCGGTTTTTACATTCCCTCTATAAGTGATATCTTATGATAAATGTCTTTTTCTGTGTGACTTATTTCACTTAGAATCGTCGTACCTAAACCCACTCATCATGCTGCTACTAGCCTTATGACGTTGATTTCATGGCTGAGTGATATTCCATTGTACATAAGGACCACAACTTCTTTATCCATTTTTCTCTTTCCTGGGATATTTAAGGTGTAACGAAGTGGAGGTTCTTGTCAACAGAGCAGCCCTAAACTTTGGGGTGCTTGTGTCTTGCTGATTTTTAGTTTTCCCAATTTATACGCCCATGAGTGGAAGTGCCTTATGCTCTCTAAGCTGAGTTTTGTAAATGTTTCAGGACAGACCGTACACTTCTCCAGAGTGGCTGTTGGCAATTTACATCCCGCCCATCAGCGTAGCAAGGCTCCCGTTTCTCCGTGGCCTGTCCTGCATGTCTGGTTTTGACCCTTTATTCAGCATGGCCCTTTTGACCGATGGGAAACGAGACTTCTGTGTAGCGCTGATTTGCCTTTCCAGGTTGCTTGGTTGGCCAAAAAGGGCGTATGCGTTTTTTCCTGAATATATTCATCAAAAAACGCATACGCCCTTTTTGGCCAAGGGCATCATTGTCGAGGTTTTGCCGCTTTTCCTGTGCTTTAAAGGCGATTCGAATCTGCCTCCTGAAATCTGTTTCCTGCAATTCTGCCTTGCTTTCAAATCCTCTTTGTTGCCTTCCCTCAATATATTTGTAGACGAGAGTTATCATTTATAAGTCTGCAGGTTTGTGAATTGCAGTGCCCCTGAGCTCCATTTTTCAACTCGCTCTCTTGGGAGCTGGCCGCAAAAGCGCAGGATTGCTTTAGGCCCTATTCTGCTTCCGGGCGGCAGAATGAGCCTGTGGTTAATTCTTCTTCCTGATGGGAAAATAGAGTGACCTGTGCCTGTCCCAACACCTAGAGCTAGTCTCTCATTGGTTCCCCGTCTTCCCGTTCATCCTCAGTTCAAATTGCCACCTGTATGGAACAGGAGGTTAAAGGTGCTGATTCTCCAAGGAGGGAGATTGCTAGTAAAGCGGCTGGAATGGCGAACCCGAGCACAAGGAGATGAGAAATGAGGTGCGTTTTAGAAACCTTTCCCGATCACTCGGTGGACCATCTTCTGGGTTTCTCATGCATGTTTTCGATGTAGGAAGATGCCCTTGAACCTGGAGATTTGGGACAAATTGGATGGGTACCACGCAGTATTACTTTAAAGCGTCTGCGTTTGCTCACCGAACCTCACCAAACCCCTTAGCCCCACGAGTGTCCACCCTTATGTCTCAATCAGCTGCGGGTCTAGATATGGTCAATCCAGGTGGCATCACAGCCCCTGAACGAATTTTGTAAGAGTTTCTCTCTCTTTCACTGTCTTTGTTTCACGGGTTTTTAAAATTAATTGAGTTTTATAATGGGGTTTAGCTGCTTTTCACTGCTGTGTTTATTCAGCTTTACACCCACTTGACTCACTTACAGAGAGATATCAATACATAGGTTTTAAGATTCTTACTAGTCAGATATATTCTTGGGCGGTGAATAGGGGGTGTTGAGTCCAGTTCCCTGAGCAAGGAGTAGGTCTTCTCTATTACATATTGGGTTTATGGAACGGTATCTGAGCTAATTTGAAACCCTTGTTTTATGCATCACCCCACCTCACCTTTCCCGTTAGGCAGCCGTAGTGTGTTTTCTAACCGTGTGACTCTGTTCTGTTTTGTAATTCAGTTCAAGGGTAGCGGTTTTTACATTCCCTCTATAAGTGATATCTTATGATAAGTGTCTTTTTCTGTGTGACTTATTGCACTTAGAATCGTCGTACCTAAATCCACTCATCATGCTGCTACTAGCCTTATGACGTTGATTTCATGGCTGAGTGATATTCCATTGTACATAAGGACCACAACTTCTTTATCCATTTTTCTCTTTCCTGGGATATTTAAGGTGTAACGAAGTGGAGGTTCTTGTCAACAGAGCAGCCCTAAACTTTGGGGTGCTTGTGTCTTGCTGATTTTTAGTTTTCCCAATTTATACGCCCATGAGTGGAAGTGCCCTATGCTCTCTAAGCTGAGTTTTGTAAATGTTTCAGGACACACCGTACACTTCTCCAGAGTGGCTGTTGGCAATTTACATCCCGCCCATCAGCGTAGCAAGGCTCCCGTTTCTCCGTGGCCTGTCCTGCATTTCTGGTTTTGACACTTTATTCAGCATGGCCCTTTTGACCGATGGGAAGCGAGACTTCTGTGTAGCGCTGATTTGCCTTTCCAGGTTGCTTGGTTGGCCAAAAAGGGCGTATGCGTTTTTTCCTGAATATATTCAGGAAAAAACGCATACGCCCTTTTTGGCCAAGGGCATCATTGTCGAGGTTTTGCCGCTTTTCTTGTGCTTTAAAGGCGATTCGAATCTGCCTCCTAAAATCTGTTTCCTGCAATTCTGCCTTGCTTTCAAATCCTCTTAGTTGCCTTCCCTCAATATATTTGTAGACGAGAGTTATCATTTATAAGTCTGCAGGTTTGTGAATTGCAGTGCCCCTGAGCTCCATTTTTCAACTCGCTCTCTTGGGAGCTGGCCGCAAAAGCGCAGGATTGCTTTAGGCCCTATTCTGCTTCCGGGAGGCAGACTGAGCCTGTGGTTAATTCTTCTTCCTGATGGGAAAATAGAGTGACCTGTGCCTGTCCCAACACCTAGAGCTAGTCTCTCATTGGTTCCCCGTCTTCCCGTTCATCCTCCGTTCAAATTGCCACATGTATGGAACAGGAGGTTAAAGGTGCTGATTCTCCAAGGAGGGAGATTGCTAGTAAAGCGGCTGGAATGGCGAACCCGAGCACAAGTAGATGAGAAATGAGGTGCGTTTTAGAAACCTTTCCCGATCACTCGATGGACCGTCTTCTGGGTTTCTCATGCATGTTTTCGATGTAGGAAGATGCCCTTGAACCTGGAGATTTGGCACCCATGGGATGGGTACCACGCAGTATTACTTTAAAGCGTCTGCATTTGCTCACCCAACCTCACCAAACCTCTCAGCCCCAAGAGTGTCCACCCTTATGTCTCAATCAGCTGCAGGTCTAGATATGGTCAATTCAGGTGGCATCACAGCCCCTGAACGAATTTTGTAAGAATTTCTCTCTCTTTCACTGTCTTTGTTTCACGGGTTTTTAAAATTAATTGAGTTTTATAATGGGGTTTAGCTGCTTTTCACTGCTGTGTTTATGCAGCTTTACACCCACTTGACTCACTTACAGAGAGATATCAATACATAGGTTTTAAGATTCTTACTAGTCAGATATATTCTTGGGCGGTGAATAGGGGGTGTTGAGTCCAGTTCCCTGAGCAAGGAGTAGGTCTTCTCTATTACATATTGGGTTTATGGAACGGTATCTGAGCTAATTTGAAACCCTTGTTTTATGCATCACCCCACCTCACCTTTCCCGTTAGGCAGCCATAGTGTGTTTTCTAACCGTGTGACTCTGTTCTGTTTTGTAATTCAGTTCAAGGGTAGCGGTTTTTACATTCCCTCTATAAGTGATATCTTATGATAAATGTCTTTTTCTGTGTGACATATTTCACTTAGAATCGTCGTACCTAAATCCACTCATCATGCTGCTACTAGCCTTATGACGTTGATTTCATGGCTGAGTGATATTCCATTGTACATAAGGACCACAACTTCTTTATCCATTTTTCTCTTTCCTGGGATATTTAAGGTGTAACGAAGTGGAGGTTCTTGTCAACAGAGCAGCCCTAAACTTTGGGGTGCTTGTGTCTTGCTGATTTTTAGTTTTCCCAATTTATACGCCCATGAGTGGAAGTGCCCTATGCTCTCTAAGCTGAGTTTTGTAAATGTTTCAGGACACACCGTACACTTCTCCAGAGTGGCTGTTGGCAATTTATATCCCGCCCATCAGCGTAGCAAGGCTCCCGTTTCTCAGTGGCCTGTCCTGCATTTCTGGTTTTGACCCTTTATTCAGCATGGCCCTTTTGACCGATGGGAAGCGAGACTTCTGTGTAGCGCTGATTTGCCTTTCCAGGTTGCTTGGTTGGCCGAAAAGGGCGTATGCGTTTTTTCCTGAATATATTCATCAAAAAACGCATACGCCCTTTTTGGCCAAGGGCATCATTGTCGAGGTTTTGCCGCTTTTCTTGTGCTTTAAAGGCGATTCGAATCTGCCTCCTGTAATCTGTTTCCTGCAATTCTGCCTTGCTTTCAAATCCTCTTTGTTGCCTTCCCTCAATATATTTGTAGACGAGAGTTATCATTTATAAGTCTGCAGGTTTGTGAATTGCAGTGCCCCTGAGCTCCATTTTTCAACTCGCTCTCTTGGGAGCTGGCCGCAAAAGCGCAGGATTGCTTTAGGCCCTATTCTGCTTCCGGGCGGCAGAATGAGCCTGTGGTTAATTCTTCTTCCTGATGGGAAAATAGAGTGACCTGTGCCTGTCCCAACACCTAGAGCTAGTCTCTCATTGGTTCCCCGTCTTCCCGTTCATCCTCAGTTCAAATTGCCACCTGTATGGAACAGGAGGTTAAAGGTGCTGATTCTCCAAGGAGGGAGATTGCTAGTAAAGCGGCTGGAATGGCGAACCCGAGCACAAGGAGATGAGAAATGAGGTGCGTTTTAGAAACCTTTCCCGATCACTCGGTGGACCATCTTCTGGGTTTCTCATGCATGTTTTTGATGTAGGAAGATGCCCTTGAACCTGGAGATTTGGGACCCATTGGATGGGTACCACGCAGTATTACTTTAAAGCGTCTGCGTTTGCTCACCGAACCTCACCAAACCCCTTAGCCCCACGAGTGTCCACCCTTATGTCTCAATCAGCTGCGGGTCTAGATATGGTCAATCCAGGTGGCATCACAGCCCCTGAACGAATTTTGTAAGAATTTCTCTCTCTTTCACTGTCTTTGTTTCACGGGTTTTTAAAATTAATTGAGTTTTATAATGGGGTTTAGCTGCTTTTCACTGCTGTGTTTATGCAGCTTTACACCCACTTGACTCACTTACAGAGAGATATCAATACATAGGTTTTAAGATTCTTACTAGTCAGATATATTCTTGGGCGGTGAATAGGGGGTGTTGAGTCCAGTTCCCTGAGCAAGGAGTAGGTCTTCTCTATTACATATTGGGTTTATGGAACGGTATCTGAGCTAATTTGAAACCCTTGTTTTATGCATCACCCCACCTCACCTTTCCCGTTAGGCAGCCGTAGTGTGTTTTCTAACCGTGTGACTCTGTTCTGTTTTGTAATTCAGTTCAAGGGTAGCGGTTTTTACATTCCCTCTATAAGTGATATCTTATGATAAGTGTCTTTTTCTGTGTGACTTATTGCACTTAGAATCGTCGTACCTAAATCCACTCATCATGCTGCTACTAGCCTTATGACGTTGATTTCATGGCTGAGTGATATTCCATTGTACATAAGGACCACAACTTCTTTATCCATTTTTCTCTTTCCTGGGATATTTAAGGTGTAACGAAGTGGAGGTTCTTGTCAACAGAGCAGCCCTAAACTTTGGGGTGCTTGTGTCTTGCTGATTTTTAGTTTTCCCAATTTATACGCCCATGAGTGGAAGTGCCCTATGCTCTCTAAGCTGAGTTTTGTAAATGTTTCAGGACACACCGTACACTTCTCCAGAGTGGCTGTTGGCAATTTACATCCCGCCCATCAGCGTAGCAAGGCTCCCGTTTCTCCGTGGCCTGTCCTGCATTTCTGGTTTTGACACTTTATTCAGCATGGCCCTTTTGACCGATGGGAAGCGAGACTTCTGTGTAGCGCTGATTTGCCTTTCCAGGTTGCTTGGTTGGCCAAAAAGGGCGTATGCGTTTTTTCCTGAATATATTCAGGAAAAAACGCATACGCCCTTTTTGGCCAAGGGCATCATTGTCGAGGTTTTGCCGCTTTTCTTGTGCTTTAAAGGCGATTCGAATCTGCCTCCTAAAATCTGTTTCCTGCAATTCTGCCTTGCTTTCAAATCCTCTTAGTTGCCTTCCCTCAATATATTTGTAGACGAGAGTTATCATTTATAAGTCTGCAGGTTTGTGAATTGCAGTGCCCCTGAGCTCCATTTTTCAACTCGCTCTCTTGGGAGCTGGCCGCAAAAGCGCAGGATTGCTTTAGGCCCTATTCTGCTTCCGGGAGGCAGACTGAGCCTGTGGTTAATTCTTCTTCCTGATGGGAAAATAGAGTGACCTGTGCCTGTCCCAACACCTAGAGCTAGTCTCTCATTGGTTCCCCGTCTTCCCGTTCATCCTCCGTTCAAATTGCCACATGTATGGAACAGGAGGTTAAAGGTGCTGATTCTCCAAGGAGGGAGATTGCTAGTAAAGCGGCTGGAATGGCGAACCCGAGCACAAGTAGATGAGAAATGAGGTGCGTTTTAGAAACCTTTCCCGATCACTCGATGGACCGTCTTCTGGGTTTCTCATGCATGTTTTCGATGTAGGAAGATGCCCTTGAACCTGGAGATTTGGGACCCATGGGATGGGTACCACGCAGTATTACTTTAAAGCGTCTGCATTTGCTCACCCAACCTCACCAAACCTCTCAGCCCCAAGAGTGTCCACCCTTATGTCTCAATCAGCTGCAGGTCTAGATATGGTCAATTCAGGTGGCATCACAGCCCCTGAACGAATTTTGTAAGAATTTCTCTCTCTTTCACTGTCTTTGTTTCACGGGTTTTTAAAATTAATTGAGTTTTATAATGGGGTTTAGCTGCTTTTCACTGCTGTGTTTATGCAGCTTTACACCCACTTGACTCACTTACAGAGAGATATCAATACATAGGTTTTAAGATTCTTACTAGTCAGATATATTCTTGGGCGGTGAATAGGGGGTGTTGAGTCCAGTTCCCTGAGCAAGGAGTAGGTCTTCTCTATTACATATTGGGTTTATGGAACGGTATCTGAGCTAATTTGAAACCCTTGTTTTATGCATCACCCCACCTCACCTTTCCCGTTAGGCAGCCATAGTGTGTTTTCTAACCGTGTGACTCTGTTCTGTTTTGTAATTCAGTTCAAGGGTAGCGGTTTTTACATTCCCTCTATAAGTGATATCTTATGATAAATGTCTTTTTCTGTGTGACATATTTCACTTAGAATCGTCGTACCTAAATCCACTCATCATGCTGCTACTAGCCTTATGACGTTGATTTCATGGCTGAGTGATATTCCATTGTACATAAGGACCACAACTTCTTTATCCATTTTTCTCTTTCCTGGGATATTTAAGGTGTAACGAAGTGGAGGTTCTTGTCAACAGAGCAGCCCTAAACTTTGGGGTGCTTGTGTCTTGCTGATTTTTAGTTTTCCCAATTTATACGCCCATGAGTGGAAGTGCCCTATGCTCTCTAAGCTGAGTTTTGTAAATGTTTCAGGACACACCGTACACTTCTCCAGAGTGGCTGTTGGCAATTTATATCCCGCCCATCAGCGTAGCAAGGCTCCCGTTTCTCAGTGGCCTGTCCTGCATTTCTGGTTTTGACCCTTTATTCAGCATGGCCCTTTTGACCGATGGGAAGCGAGACTTCTGTGTAGCGCTGATTTGCCTTTCCAGGTTGCTTGGTTGGCCGAAAAGGGCGTATGCGTTTTTTCCTGAATATATTCATCAAAAAACGCATACGCCCTTTTTGGCCAAGGGCATCATTGTCGAGGTTTTGCCGCTTTTCTTGTGCTTTAAAGGCGATTCGAATCTGCCTCCTGTAATCTGTTTCCTGCAATTCTGCCTTGCTTTCAAATCCTCTTTGTTGCCTTCCCTCAATATATTTGTAGACGAGAGTTATCATTTATAAGTCTGCAGGTTTGTGAATTGCAGTGCCCCTGAGCTCCATTTTTCAACTCGCTCTCTTGGGAGCTGGCCGCAAAAGCGCAGGATTGCTTTAGGCCCTATTCTGCTTCCGGGCGGCAGAATGAGCCTGTGGTTAATTCTTCTTCCTGATGGGAAAATAGAGTGACCTGTGCCTGTCCCAACACCTAGAGCTAGTCTCTCATTGGTTCCCCGTCTTCCCGTTCATCCTCAGTTCAAATTGCCACCTGTATGGAACAGGAGGTTAAAGGTGCTGATTCTCCAAGGAGGGAGATTGCTAGTAAAGCGGCTGGAATGGCGAACCCGAGCACAAGGAGATGAGAAATGAGGTGCGTTTTAGAAACCTTTCCCGATCACTCGGTGGACCATCTTCTGGGTTTCTCATGCATGTTTTTGATGTAGGAAGATGCCCTTGAACCTGGAGATTTGGGACCCATTGGATGGGTACCACGCAGTATTACTTTAAAGCGTCTGCGTTTGCTCACCGAACCTCACCAAACCCCTTAGCCCCACGAGTGTCCACCCTTATGTCTCAATCAGCTGCGGGTCTAGATATGGTCAATCCAGGTGGCATCACAGCCCCTGAACGAATTTTGTAAGAATTTCTCTCTCTTTCACTGTCTTTGTTTCACGGGTTTTTAAAATTAATTGAGTTTTATAATGGGGTTTAGCTGCTTTTCACTGCTGTGTTTATGCAGCTTTACACCCACTTGACTCACTTACAGAGAGATATCAATACATAGGTTTTAAGATTCTTACTAGTCAGATATATTCTTGGGCGGTGAATAGGGGGTGTTGAGTCCAGTTCCCTGAGCAAGGAGTAGGTCTTCTCTATTACATATTGGGTTTATGGAACGGTATCTGAGCTAATTTGAAACCCTTGTTTTATGCATCACCCCACCTCACCTTTCCCGTTAGGCAGCCGTAGTGTGTTTTCTAACCGTGTGACTCTGTTCTGTTTTGTAATTCAGTTCAAGGGTAGCGGTTTTTACATTCCCTCTATAAGTGATATCTTATGATAAGTGTCTTTTTCTGTGTGACTTATTGCACTTAGAATCGTCGTACCTAAATCCACTCATCATGCTGCTACTAGCCTTATGACGTTGATTTCATGGCTGAGTGATATTCCATTGTACATAAGGACCACAACTTCTTTATCCATTTTTCTCTTTCCTGGGATATTTAAGGTGTAACGAAGTGGAGGTTCTTGTCAACAGAGCAGCCCTAAACTTTGGGGTGCTTGTGTCTTGCTGATTTTTAGTTTTCCCAATTTATACGCCCATGAGTGGAAGTGCCCTATGCTCTCTAAGCTGAGTTTTGTAAATGTTTCAGGACACACCGTACACTTCTCCAGAGTGGCTGTTGGCAATTTACATCCCGCCCATCAGCGTAGCAAGGCTCCCGTTTCTCCGTGGCCTGTCCTGCATTTCTGGTTTTGACACTTTATTCAGCATGGCCCTTTTGACCGATGGGAAGCGAGACTTCTGTGTAGCGCTGATTTGCCTTTCCAGGTTGCTTGGTTGGCCAAAAAGGGCGTATGCGTTTTTTCCTGAATATATTCAGGAAAAAACGCATACGCCCTTTTTGGCCAAGGGCATCATTGTCGAGGTTTTGCCGCTTTTCTTGTGCTTTAAAGGCGATTCGAATCTGCCTCCTAAAATCTGTTTCCTGCAATTCTGCCTTGCTTTCAAATCCTCTTAGTTGCCTTCCCTCAATATATTTGTAGACGAGAGTTATCATTTATAAGTCTGCAGGTTTGTGAATTGCAGTGCCCCTGAGCTCCATTTTTCAACTCGCTCTCTTGGGAGCTGGCCGCAAAAGCGCAGGATTGCTTTAGGCCCTATTCTGCTTCCGGGAGGCAGACTGAGCCTGTGGTTAATTCTTCTTCCTGATGGGAAAATAGAGTGACCTGTGCCTGTCCCAACACCTAGAGCTAGTCTCTCATTGGTTCCCCGTCTTCCCGTTCATCCTCCGTTCAAATTGCCACATGTATGGAACAGGAGGTTAAAGGTGCTGATTCTCCAAGGAGGGAGATTGCTAGTAAAGCGGCTGGAATGGCGAACCCGAGCACAAGTAGATGAGAAATGAGGTGCGTTTTAGAAACCTTTCCCGATCACTCGATGGACCGTCTTCTGGGTTTCTCATGCATGTTTTCGATGTAGGAAGATGCCCTTGAACCTGGAGATTTGGGACCCATGGGATGGGTACCACGCAGTATTAATTTAAAGCGTCTGCGTTTGCTCACCGAATCTCACCAAACCCCTCAGCCCCAAGAGTGTCCACCCTTATGTCTCAATCAGCTGCGGGTCTAGATATGGTCAATCCAGGTGGCATCACAGCCCCTGAACGAATTTTGTAAGAATTTCTCTCTCTTTCACTGTCTTTGTTTCACGGGTTTTTAAAATTAATTGAGTTTTATAATGGGGTTTAGCTGCTTTTCACTGCTGTGTTTATGCAGCTTTACACCCACTTGACTCACTTACAGAGAGATATCAATACATAGGTTTTAAGATTCTTACTAGTCAGATATATTCTTGGGCGGTGAATAGGGGGTGTTGAGTCCAGTTCCCTGAGCAAGGAGTAGGTCTTCTCTATTACATATTGGGTTTATGGAACGGTATCTGAGCTAATTTGAAACCCTTGTTTTATGCATCACCCCACCTCACCTTTCCCGTTAGGCAGCCATAGTGTGTTTTCTAACCGTGTGACTCTGTTCTGTTTTGTAATTCAGTTCAAGGGTAGCGGTTTTTACATTCCCTCTATAAGTGATATCTTATGATAAATGTCTTTTTCTGTGTGACATATTTCACTTAGAATCGTCGTACCTAAATCCACTCATCATGCTGCTACTAGCCTTATGACGTTGATTTCATGGCTGAGTGATATTCCATTGTACATAAGGACCACAACTTCTTTATCCATTTTTCTCTTTCCTGGGATATTTAAGGTGTAACGAAGTGGAGGTTCTTGTCAACAGAGCAGCCCTAAACTTTGGGGTGCTTGTGTCTTGCTGATTTTTAGTTTTCCCAATTTATACGCCCATGAGTGGAAGTGCCCTATGCTCTCTAAGCTGAGTTTTGTAAATGTTTCAGGACACACCGTACACTTCTCCAGAGTGGCTGTTGGCAATTTATATCCCGCCCATCAGCGTAGCAAGGCTCCCGTTTCTCAGTGGCCTGTCCTGCATTTCTGGTTTTGACCCTTTATTCAGCATGGCCCTTTTGACCGATGGGAAGCGAGACTTCTGTGTAGCGCTGATTTGCCTTTCCAGGTTGCTTGGTTGGCCGAAAAGGGCGTATGCGTTTTTTCCTGAATATATTCATCAAAAAACGCATACGCCCTTTTTGGCCAAGGGCATCATTGTCGAGGTTTTGCCGCTTTTCTTGTGCTTTAAAGGCGATTCGAATCTGCCTCCTGTAATCTGTTTCCTGCAATTCTGCCTTGCTTTCAAATCCTCTTTGTTGCCTTCCCTCAATATATTTGTAGACGAGAGTTATCATTTATAAGTCTGCAGGTTTGTGAATTGCAGTGCCCCTGAGCTCCATTTTTCAACTCGCTCTCTTGGGAGCTGGCCGCAAAAGCGCAGGATTGCTTTAGGCCCTATTCTGCTTCCGGGCGGCAGAATGAGCCTGTGGTTAATTCTTCTTCCTGATGGGAAAATAGAGTGACCTGTGCCTGTCCCAACACCTAGAGCTAGTCTCTCATTGGTTCCCCGTCTTCCCGTTCATCCTCAGTTCAAATTGCCACCTGTATGGAACAGGAGGTTAAAGGTGCTGATTCTCCAAGGAGGGAGATTGCTAGTAAAGCGGCTGGAATGGCGAACCCGAGCACAAGGAGATGAGAAATGAGGTGCGTTTTAGAAACCTTTCCCGATCACTCGGTGGACCATCTTCTGGGTTTCTCATGCATGTTTTTGATGTAGGAAGATGCCCTTGAACCTGGAGATTTGGGACCCATTGGATGGGTACCACGCAGTATTACTTTAAAGCGTCTGCGTTTGCTCACCGAACCTCACCAAACCCCTTAGCCCCACGAGTGTCCACCCTTATGTCTCAATCAGCTGCGGGTCTAGATATGGTCAATCCAGGTGGCATCACAGCCCCTGAACGAATTTTGTAAGAATTTCTCTCTCTTTCACTGTCTTTGTTTCACGGGTTTTTAAAATTAATTGAGTTTTATAATGGGGTTTAGCTGCTTTTCACTGCTGTGTTTATGCAGCTTTACACCCACTTGACTCACTTACAGAGAGATATCAATACATAGGTTTTAAGATTCTTACTAGTCAGATATATTCTTGGGCGGTGAATAGGGGGTGTTGAGTCCAGTTCCCTGAGCAAGGAGTAGGTCTTCTCTATTACATATTGGGTTTATGGAACGGTATCTGAGCTAATTTGAAACCCTTGTTTTATGCATCACCCCACCTCACCTTTCCCGTTAGGCAGCCGTAGTGTGTTTTCTAACCGTGTGACTCTGTTCTGTTTTGTAATTCAGTTCAAGGGTAGCGGTTTTTACATTCCCTCTATAAGTGATATCTTATGATAAGTGTCTTTTTCTGTGTGACTTATTGCACTTAGAATCGTCGTACCTAAATCCACTCATCATGCTGCTACTAGCCTTATGACGTTGATTTCATGGCTGAGTGATATTCCATTGTACATAAGGACCACAACTTCTTTATCCATTTTTCTCTTTCCTGGGATATTTAAGGTGTAACGAAGTGGAGGTTCTTGTCAACAGAGCAGCCCTAAACTTTGGGGTGCTTGTGTCTTGCTGATTTTTAGTTTTCCCAATTTATACGCCCATGAGTGGAAGTGCCCTATGCTCTCTAAGCTGAGTTTTGTAAATGTTTCAGGACACACCGTACACTTCTCCAGAGTGGCTGTTGGCAATTTACATCCCGCCCATCAGCGTAGCAAGGCTCCCGTTTCTCCGTGGCCTGTCCTGCATTTCTGGTTTTGACACTTTATTCAGCATGGCCCTTTTGACCGATGGGAAGCGAGACTTCTGTGTAGCGCTGATTTGCCTTTCCAGGTTGCTTGGTTGGCCAAAAAGGGCGTATGCGTTTTTTCCTGAATATATTCAGGAAAAAACGCATACGCCCTTTTTGGCCAAGGGCATCATTGTCGAGGTTTTGCCGCTTTTCTTGTGCTTTAAAGGCGATTCGAATCTGCCTCCTAAAATCTGTTTCCTGCAATTCTGCCTTGCTTTCAAATCCTCTTAGTTGCCTTCCCTCAATATATTTGTAGACGAGAGTTATCATTTATAAGTCTGCAGGTTTGTGAATTGCAGTGCCCCTGAGCTCCATTTTTCAACTCGCTCTCTTGGGAGCTGGCCGCAAAAGCGCAGGATTGCTTTAGGCCCTATTCTGCTTCCGGGAGGCAGACTGAGCCTGTGGTTAATTCTTCTTCCTGATGGGAAAATAGAGTGACCTGTGCCTGTCCCAACACCTAGAGCTAGTCTCTCATTGGTTCCCCGTCTTCCCGTTCATCCTCCGTTCAAATTGCCACATGTATGGAACAGGAGGTTAAAGGTGCTGATTCTCCAAGGAGGGAGATTGCTAGTAAAGCGGCTGGAATGGCGAACCCGAGCACAAGTAGATGAGAAATGAGGTGCGTTTTAGAAACCTTTCCCGATCACTCGATGGACCGTCTTCTGGGTTTCTCATGCATGTTTTCGATGTAGGAAGATGCCCTTGAACCTGGAGATTTGGGACCCATGGGATGGGTACCACGCAGTATTACTTTAAAGCGTCTGCATTTGCTCACCCAACCTCACCAAACCTCTCAGCCCCAAGAGTGTCCACCCTTATGTCTCAATCAGCTGTAGGTCTAGATATGGTCAATTCAGGTGGCATCACAGCCCCTGAACGAATTTTGTAAGAATTTCTCTCTCTTTCACTGTCTTTGTTTCACGGGTTTTTAAAATTAATTGAGTTTTATAATGGGGTTTAGCTGCTTTTCACTGCTGTGTTTATGCAGCTTTACACCCACTTGACTCACTTACAGAGAGATATCAATACATAGGTTTTAAGATTCTTACTAGTCAGATATATTCTTGGGCGGTGAATAGGGGGTGTTGAGTCCAGTTCCCTGAGCAAGGAGTAGGTCTTCTCTATTACATATTGGGTTTATGGAACGGTATCTGAGCTAATTTGAAACCCTTGTTTTATGCATCACCCCACCTCACCTTTCCCGTTAGGCAGCCATAGTGTGTTTTCTAACCGTGTGACTCTGTTCTGTTTTGTAATTCAGTTCAAGGGTAGCGGTTTTTACATTCCCTCTATAAGTGATATCTTATGATAAATGTCTTTTTCTGTGTGACATATTTCACTTAGAATCGTCGTACCTAAATCCACTCATCATGCTGCTACTAGCCTTATGACGTTGATTTCATGGCTGAGTGATATTCCATTGTACATAAGGACCACAACTTCTTTATCCATTTTTCTCTTTCCTGGGATATTTAAGGTGTAACGAAGTGGAGGTTCTTGTCAACAGAGCAGCCCTAAACTTTGGGGTGCTTGTGTCTTGCTGATTTTTAGTTTTCCCAATTTATACGCCCATGAGTGGAAGTGCCCTATGCTCTCTAAGCTGAGTTTTGTAAATGTTTCAGGACACACCGTACACTTCTCCAGAGTGGCTGTTGGCAATTTATATCCCGCCCATCAGCGTAGCAAGGCTCCCGTTTCTCAGTGGCCTGTCCTGCATTTCTGGTTTTGACCCTTTATTCAGCATGGCCCTTTTGACCGATGGGAAGCGAGACTTCTGTGTAGCGCTGATTTGCCTTTCCAGGTTGCTTGGTTGGCCAAAAAGGGCGTATGCGTTTTTTCCTGAATATATTCATCAAAAAACGCATACGCCCTTTTTGGCCAAGGGCATCATTGTCGAGGTTTTGCCGCTTTTCTTGTGCTTTAAAGGCGATTCGAATCTGCCTCCTGTAATCTGTTTCCTGCAATTCTGCCTTGCTTTCAAATCCTCTTTGTTGCCTTCCCTCAATATATTTGTAGACGAGAGTTATCATTTATAAGTCTGCAGGTTTGTGAATTGCAGTGCCCCTGAGCTCCATTTTTCAACTCGCTCTCTTGGGAGCTGGCCGCAAAAGCGCAGGATTGCTTTAGGCCCTATTCTGCTTCCGGGCGGCAGAATGAGCCTGTGGTTAATTCTTCTTCCTGATGGGAAAATAGAGTGACCTGTGCCTGTCCCAACACCTAGAGCTAGTCTCTCATTGGTTCCCCGTCTTCCCGTTCATCCTCAGTTCAAATTGCCACCTGTATGGAACAGGAGGTTAAAGGTGCTGATTCTCCAAGGAGGGAGATTGCTAGTAAAGCGGCTGGAATGGCGAACCCGAGCACAAGGAGATGAGAAATGAGGTGCGTTTTAGAAACCTTTCCCGATCACTCGGTGGACCATCTTCTGGGTTTCTCATGCATGTTTTCGATGTAGGAAGATGCCCTTGAACCTGGAGATTTGGGACAAATTGGATGGGTACCACGCAGTATTACTTTAAAGCGTCTGCGTTTGCTCACCGAACCTCACCAAACCCCTCAGCCCCACGAGTGTCCACCCTTATGTCTCAATCAGCTGCGGTTCTAGATATGGTCAATCCAGGTGGCATCACAGCCCCTGAACGAATTTTGTAAGAATTTCTCTCCCTTTCACTGTCTTTGTTTCACGGGTTTTTAAAATTAATTGAGTTTTATAATGGGGTTTAGCTGCTTTTCACTGCTGTGTTTATGCAGCTTTACACCCACTTGACTCACTTACAGAGAGATATCAATACATAGGTTTTAAGATTCTTACTAGTCAGATATATTCTTGGGCGGTGAATAGGGGGTGTTGAGTCCAGTTCCCTGAGCAAGGAGTAGGTCTTCTCTATTACATATTGGGTTTATGGAACGGTATCTGAGCTAATTTGAAACCCTTGTTTTATGCATCACCCCACCTCACCTTTCCCGTTAGGCAGCCGTAGTGTGTTTTCTAACCGTGTGACTCTGTTCTGTTTTGTAATTCAGTTCAAGGGTAGCGGTTTTTACATTCCCTCTATAAGTGATATCTTATGATAAGTGTCTTTTTCTGTGTGACTTATTGCACTTAGAATCGTCGTACCTAAATCCACTCATCATGCTGCTACTAGCCTTATGACGTTGATTTCATGGCTGAGTGATATTCCATTGTACATAAGGACCACAACTTCTTTATCCATTTTTCTCTTTCCTGGGATATTTAAGGTGTAACGAAGTGGAGGTTCTTGTCAACAGAGCAGCCCTAAACTTTGGGGTGCTTGTGTCTTGCTGATTTTTAGTTTTCCCAATTTATACGCCCATGAGTGGAAGTGCCCTATGCTCTCTAAGCTGAGTTTTGTAAATGTTTCAGGACACACCGTACACTTCTCCAGAGTGGCTGTTGGCAATTTACATCCCGCCCATCAGCGTAGCAAGGCTCCCGTTTCTCCGTGGCCTGTCCTGCATGTCTGGTTTTGACCCTTTATTCAGCATGGCCCTTTTGACCGATGGGAAGCGAGACTTCTGTGTAGCAATGATTTGCCTTTCCAGGTTGCTTGGTTGGCCAAAAAGGGCGTATGCGTTTTTTCCTGAATATATTCATCAAAAAACGCATACGCCCTTTTTGGCCAAGGGCATCATTGTCGAGGTTTTGCCGCTTTTCTTGTGCTTTAAAGGCGATTCGAATCTGCCTCCTGTAATCTGTTTCCTGCAATTCTGCCTTGCT
Organism: Eschrichtius robustus; assembly: GCF_028021215.1. NCBI lineage: Eukaryota > Metazoa > Chordata > Mammalia > Artiodactyla > Eschrichtiidae > Eschrichtius > Eschrichtius robustus. The sequence continues at coordinate 27,591,119 of NC_090830.1, forward strand.
TTCAAATCCTCTTTGTTGCCTTCCCTCAATATATTTGTAGACGAGAGTTATCATTTATAAGTCTGCAGGTTTGTGAATTGCAGTGCCCCTGAGCTCCATTTTTCAACTCGCTCTCTTGGGAGCTGGCCGCAAAAGCGCAGGATTGCTTTAGGCCCTATTCTGCTTCCGGGCGGCAGACTGAGCCTGTGGTTAATTCTTCTTCCTGATGGGAAAATAGAGTGACCTGTGCCTGTCCCAACACCTAGAGCTAGTCTCTCATTGGTTCCCCGTCTTCCCGTTCATCCTCAGTTCAAATTGCCACCTGTATGGAACAGGAGGTTAAAGGTGCTGATTCTCCAAGGAGGGAGATTGCTAGTAAAGCGGCTGGAATGGCGAACCCGAGCACAAGGAGATGAGAAATGAGGTGCGTTTTAGAAACCTTTCCCGATCACTCGGTGGACCGTCTTCTGGGTTTCTCATGCATGTTTTCGATGTAGGAAGATGCCCTTGAACCTGGAGATTTGGGACCCATGGGATGGGTACCAGGCAGTATTACTTTAAAGCGTCTGCGTTTGCTCACCCAACCTCACCAAACCCCTCAGCCCCAAGAGTGTCCACCCTTATGTCTCAATCAGCTGCGGGTCTAGATATGGTCAATCCAGGTGGCATCACAGCCCCTGAACGAATTTTGTAAGAATTTCCCTCCCTTTCACTGTCTTTGTTTCACGGGTTTTTAAAATTAATTGAGTTTTATAATGGGGTTTAGCTGCTTTTCACTGCTGTGTTTATGCAGCTTTACACTCACTTGACTCACTTACAGACAGATATCAATACATAGGTTTTAAGATTCTTACTAGTCAGATATATTCTTGGGCGGTGAATAGGGGGTGTTGAGTCCAGTTCCCTGAGCAAGGAGTAGGTCTTGTCAATTACGTATTCGGTTTATGGAACGGTATCTGAGCTAATTTGAAACCCTTGTTTTATGCATCACCCCACCTCACCTTTCCCGTTAGGCAGCCATAGTGTGTTTTCTAACCGTGTGACTCTGTTCTGTTTTGTAATTCAGTTCAAGGGTAGCGGTTTTTACATTCCCTCTATAAGTGATATCTTATGATAAGTGTCTTTTTCTGTGTGACTTATTTGACTTAGAATCGTCGTACCTAAATCCACTCATCATGCTGCTACTAGCCTTATGACGTTGATTTCATGGCTGAGTGATATTCCATTGTACATAAGGACCACAACTTCTTTATCCATTTTTCTCTTTCCTGGGATATTTAAGGTGTAACGAAGTGGAGGTTCTTGTCAACAGAGCAGCCCTAAACTTTGGGGTGCTTGTGTCTTGCTGATTTTTAGTTTTCCCAATTTATACGCCCATGAGTGGAAGTGCCCTATGCTCTCTAAGCTGAGTTTTGTAAATGTTTCAGGACACACCGTACACTTCTCCAGAGTGGCTGTTGGCAATTTACATCCCGCCCATCAGCGTAGCAAGGCTCCCGTTTCTCCGTGGCCTGTCCTGCATGTCTGGTTTTGACCCTTTATTCAGCATGGCCCTTTTGACCGATGGGAAGCGAGACTTCTGTGTAGCAATGATTTGCCTTTCCAGGTTGCTTGGTTGGCCAAAAAGGGCGTATGCGTTTTTTCCTGAATATATTCATCAAAAAACGCATACGCCCTTTTTGGCCAAGGGCATCATTGTCGAGGTTTTGCCGCTTTTCTTGTGCTTTAAAGGCGATTCGAATCTGCCTCCTGTAATCTGTTTCCTGCAATTCTGCCTTGCTTTCAAATCCTCTTTGTTGCCTTCCCTCAATATATTTGTAGACGAGAGTTATCATTTATAAGTCTGCAGGTTTGTGAATTGCAGTGCCCCTGAGCTCCATTTTTCAACTCGCTCTCTTGGGAGCTGGCCGCAAAAGCGCAGGATTGCTTTAGGCCCTATTCTGCTTCCGGGCGGCAGACTGAGCCTGTGGTTAATTCTTCTTCCTGATGGGAAAATAGAGTGACCTGTGCCTGTCCCAACACCTAGAGCTAGTCTCTCATTGGTTCCCCGTCTTCCCGTTCATCCTCAGTTCAAATTGCCACCTGTATGGAACAGGAGGTTAAAGGTGCTGATTCTCCAAGGAGGGAGATTGCTAGTAAAGCGGCTGGAATGGCGAACCCGAGCACAAGGAGATGAGAAATGAGGTGCGTTTTAGAAACCTTTCCCGATCACTCGGTGGACCGTCTTCTGGGTTTCTCATGCATGTTTTCGATGTAGGAAGATGCCCTTGAACCTGGAGATTTGGGACCCATGGGATGGGTACCAGGCAGTATTACTTTAAAGCGTCTGCGTTTGCTCACCCAACCTCACCAAACCCCTCAGCCCCAAGAGTGTCCACCCTTATGTCTCAATCAGCTGCGGGTCTAGATATGGTCAATCCAGGTGGCATCACAGCCCCTGAACGAATTTTGTAAGAATTTCTCTCTCTTTCACTGTCTTTGTTTCACGGGTTTTTAAAATTAATTGAGTTTTATAATGGGGTTTAGCTGCTTTTCACTGCTGTGTTTATGCAGCTTTACACCCACTTGACTCACTTACAGAGAGATATCAATACATAGGTTTTAAGATTCTTACTAGTCAGATATATTCTTGGGCGGTGAATAGGGGGTGTTGAGTCCAGTTCCCTGAGCAAGGAGTAGGTCTTCTCTATTACATATTGGGTTTATGGAACGGTATCTGAGCTAATTTGAAACCCTTGTTTTATGCATCACCCCACCTCACCTTTCCCGTTAGGCAGCCGTAGTGTGTTTTCTAACCGTGTGACTCTGTTCTGTTTTGTAATTCAGTTCAAGGGTAGCGGTTTTTACATTCCCTCTATAAGTGATATCTTATGATAAGTGTCTTTTTCTGTGTGACTTATTGCACTTAGAATCGTCGTACCTAAATCCACTCATCATGCTGCTACTAGCCTTATGACGTTGATTTCATGGCTGAGTGATATTCCATTGTACATAAGGACCACAACTTCTTTATCCATTTTTCTCTTTCCTGGGATATTTAAGGTGTAACGAAGTGGAGGTTCTTGTCAACAGAGCAGCCCTAAACTTTGGGGTGCTTGTGTCTTGCTGATTTTTAGTTTTCCCAATTTATACGCCCATGAGTGGAAGTGCCCTATGCTCTCTAAGCTGAGTTTTGTAAATGTTTCAGGACACACCGTACACTTCTCCAGAGTGGCTGTTGGCAATTTACATCCCGCCCATCAGCGTAGCAAGGCTCCCGTTTCTCCGTGGCCTGTCCTGCATTTCTGGTTTTGACACTTTATTCAGCATGGCCCTTTTGACCGATGGGAAGCGAGACTTCTGTGTAGCGCTGATTTGCCTTTCCAGGTTGCTTGGTTGGCCAAAAAGGGCGTATGCGTTTTTTCCTGAATATATTCAGGAAAAAACGCATACGCCCTTTTTGGCCAAGGGCATCATTGTCGAGGTTTTGCCGCTTTTCTTGTGCTTTAAAGGCGATTCGAATCTGCCTCCTAAAATCTGTTTCCTGCAATTCTGCCTTGCTTTCAAATCCTCTTAGTTGCCTTCCCTCAATATATTTGTAGACGAGAGTTATCATTTATAAGTCTGCAGGTTTGTGAATTGCAGTGCCCCTGAGCTCCATTTTTCAACTCGCTCTCTTGGGAGCTGGCCGCAAAAGCGCAGGATTGCTTTAGGCCCTATTCTGCTTCCGGGAGGCAGACTGAGCCTGTGGTTAATTCTTCTTCCTGATGGGAAAATAGAGTGACCTGTGCCTGTCCCAACACCTAGAGCTAGTCTCTCATTGGTTCCCCGTCTTCCCGTTCATCCTCCGTTCAAATTGCCACATGTATGGAACAGGAGGTTAAAGGTGCTGATTCTCCAAGGAGGGAGATTGCTAGTAAAGCGGCTGGAATGGCGAACCCGAGCACAAGTAGATGAGAAATGAGGTGCGTTTTAGAAACCTTTCCCGATCACTCGATGGACCGTCTTCTGGGTTTCTCATGCATGTTTTCGATGTAGGAAGATGCCCTTGAACCTGGAGATTTGGGACCCATGGGATGGGTACCACGCAGTATTACTTTAAAGCGTCTGCATTTGCTCACCCAACCTCACCAAACCTCTCAGCCCCAAGAGTGTCCACCCTTATGTCTCAATCAGCTGCAGGTCTAGATATGGTCAATTCAGGTGGCATCACAGCCCCTGAACGAATTTTGTAAGAATTTCTCTCTCTTTCACTGTCTTTGTTTCACGGGTTTTTAAAATTAATTGAGTTTTATAATGGGGTTTAGCTGCTTTTCACTGCTGTGTTTATGCAGCTTTACACCCACTTGACTCACTTACAGAGAGATATCAATACATAGGTTTTAAGATTCTTACTAGTCAGATATATTCTTGGGCGGTGAATAGGGGGTGTTGAGTCCAGTTCCCTGAGCAAGGAGTAGGTCTTCTCTATTACATATTGGGTTTATGGAACGGTATCTGAGCTAATTTGAAACCCTTGTTTTATGCATCACCCCACCTCACCTTTCCCGTTAGGCAGCCATAGTGTGTTTTCTAACCGTGTGACTCTGTTCTGTTTTGTAATTCAGTTCAAGGGTAGCGGTTTTTACATTCCCTCTATAAGTGATATCTTATGATAAATGTCTTTTTCTGTGTGACATATTTCACTTAGAATCGTCGTACCTAAATCCACTCATCATGCTGCTACTAGCCTTATGACGTTGATTTCATGGCTGAGTGATATTCCATTGTACATAAGGACCACAACTTCTTTATCCATTTTTCTCTTTCCTGGGATATTTAAGGTGTAACGAAGTGGAGGTTCTTGTCAACAGAGCAGCCCTAAACTTTGGGGTGCTTGTGTCTTGCTGATTTTTAGTTTTCCCAATTTATACGCCCATGAGTGGAAGTGCCCTATGCTCTCTAAGCTGAGTTTTGTAAATGTTTCAGGACACACCGTACACTTCTCCAGAGTGGCTGTTGGCAATTTATATCCCGCCCATCAGCGTAGCAAGGCTCCCGTTTCTCAGTGGCCTGTCCTGCATTTCTGGTTTTGACCCTTTATTCAGCATGGCCCTTTTGACCGATGGGAAGCGAGACTTCTGTGTAGCGCTGATTTGCCTTTCCAGGTTGCTTGGTTGGCCAAAAAGGGCGTATGCGTTTTTTCCTGAATATATTCATCAAAAAACGCATACGCCCTTTTTGGCCAAGGGCATCATTGTCGAGGTTTTGCCGCTTTTCTTGTGCTTTAAAGGCGATTCGAATCTGCATCCTGTAATCTGTTTCCTGCAATTCTGCCTTGCTTTCAAATCCTCTTTGTTGCCTTCCCTCAATATATTTGTAGACGAGAGTTATCATTTATAAGTCTGCATGTTTGTGAATTGCAGTGCCCCTGAGCTCCATTTTTCAACTCGCTCTCTTGGGAGCTGGCCGCAAAAGCGCAGGATTGCTTTAGGCCCTATTCTGCTTCCGGGCGGCAGAATGAGCCTGTGGTTAATTCTTCTTCCTGATGGGAAAATAGAGTGACCTGTGCCTGTCCCAACACCTAGAGCTAGTCTCTCATTGGTTCCCCGTCTTCCCGTTCATCCTCAGTTCAAATTGCCACCTGTATGGAACAGGAGGTTAAAGGTGCTGATTCTCCAAGGAGGGAGATTGCTAGTAAAGCGGCTGGAATGGCGAACCCGAGCACAAGGAGATGAGAAATGAGGTGCGTTTTAGAAACCTTTCCCGATCACTCGGTGGACCATCTTCTGGGTTTCTCATGCATGTTTTTGATGTAGGAAGATGCCCTTGAACCTGGAGATTTGGGACCCATTAGATGGGTACCACGCAGTATTACTTTAAAGCGTCTGCGTTTGCTCACCGAACCTCACCAAACCTCTTAGCCCCACGAGTGTCCACCCTTATGTCTCAATCAGCTGCGGGTCTAGATATGGTCAATCCAGGTGGCATCACAGCCCCTGAACGAATTTTGTAAGAATTTCTCTCTCTTTCACTGTCTTTGTTTCACGGGTTTTTAAAATTAATTGAGTTTTATAATGGGGTTTAGCTGCTTTTCACTGCTGTGTTTATGCAGCTTTACACCCACTTGACTCACTTACAGAGAGATATCAATACATAGGTTTTAAGATTCTTACTAGTCAGATATATTCTTGGGCGGTGAATAGGGGGTGTTGAGTCCAGTTCCCTGAGCAAGGAGTAGGTCTTCTCTATTACATATTGGGTTTATGGAACGGTATCTGAGCTAATTTGAAACCCTTGTTTTATGCATCACCCCACCTCACCTTTCCCGTTAGGCAGCCGTAGTGTGTTTTCTAACCGTGTGACTCTGTTCTGTTTTGTAATTCAGTTCAAGGGTAGCGGTTTTTACATTCCCTCTATAAGTGATATCTTATGATAAGTGTCTTTTTCTGTGTGACTTATTGCACTTAGAATCGTCGTACCTAAATCCACTCATCATGCTGCTACTAGCCTTATGACGTTGATTTCATGGCTGAGTGATATTCCATTGTACATAAGGACCACAACTTCTTTATCCATTTTTCTCTTTCCTGGGATATTTAAGGTGTAACGAAGTGGAGGTTCTTGTCAACAGAGCAGCCCTAAACTTTGGGGTGCTTGTGTCTTGCTGATTTTTAGTTTTCCCAATTTATACGCCCATGAGTGGAAGTGCCCTATGCTCTCTAAGCTGAGTTTTGTAAATGTTTCAGGACACACCGTACACTTCTCCAGAGTGGCTGTTGGCAATTTACATCCCGCCCATCAGCGTAGCAAGGCTCCCGTTTCTCCGTGGCCTGTCCTGCATTTCTGGTTTTGACACTTTATTCAGCATGGCCCTTTTGACCGATGGGAAGCGAGACTTCTGTGTAGCGCTGATTTGCCTTTCCAGGTTGCTTGGTTGGCCAAAAAGGGCGTATGCGTTTTTTCCTGAATATATTCAGGAAAAAACGCATACGCCCTTTTTGGCCAAGGGCATCATTGTCGAGGTTTTGCCGCTTTTCTTGTGCTTTAAAGGCGATTCGAATCTGCCTCCTAAAATCTGTTTCCTGCAATTCTGCCTTGCTTTCAAATCCTCTTAGTTGCCTTCCCTCAATATATTTGTAGACGAGAGTTATCATTTATAAGTCTGCAGGTTTGTGAATTGCAGTGCCCCTGAGCTCCATTTTTCAACTCGCTCTCTTGGGAGCTGGCCGCAAAAGCGCAGGATTGCTTTAGGCCCTATTCTGCTTCCGGGAGGCAGACTGAGCCTGTGGTTAATTCTTCTTCCTGATGGGAAAATAGAGTGACCTGTGCCTGTCCCAACACCTAGAGCTAGTCTCTCATTGGTTCCCCGTCTTCCCGTTCATCCTCCGTTCAAATTGCCACATGTATGGAACAGGAGGTTAAAGGTGCTGATTCTCCAAGGAGGGAGATTGCTAGTAAAGCGGCTGGAATGGCGAACCCGAGCACAAGTAGATGAGAAATGAGGTGCGTTTTAGAAACCTTTCCCGATCACTCGATGGACCGTCTTCTGGGTTTCTCATGCATGTTTTCGATGTAGGAAGATGCCCTTGAACCTGGAGATTTGGGACCCATGGGATGGGTACCACGCAGTATTACTTTAAAGCGTCTGCATTTGCTCACCCAACCTCACCAAACCTCTCAGCCCCAAGAGTGTCCACCCTTATGTCTCAATCAGCTGCAGGTCTAGATATGGTCAATTCAGGTGGCATCACAGCCCCTGAACGAATTTTGTAAGAATTTCTCTCTCTTTCACTGTCTTTGTTTCACGGGTTTTTAAAATTAATTGAGTTTTATAATGGGGTTTAGCTGCTTTTCACTGCTGTGTTTATGCAGCTTTACACCCACTTGACTCACTTACAGAGAGATATCAATACATAGGTTTTAAGATTCTTACTAGTCAGATATATTCTTGGGCGGTGAATAGGGGGTGTTGAGTCCAGTTCCCTGAGCAAGGAGTAGGTCTTCTCTATTACATATTGGGTTTATGGAACGGTATCTGAGCTAATTTGAAACCCTTGTTTTATGCATCACCCCACCTCACCTTTCCCGTTAGGCAGCCATAGTGTGTTTTCTAACCGTGTGACTCTGTTCTGTTTTGTAATTCAGTTCAAGGGTAGCGGTTTTTACATTCCCTCTATAAGTGATATCTTATGATAAATGTCTTTTTCTGTGTGACATATTTCACTTAGAATCGTCGTACCTAAATCCACTCATCATGCTGCTACTAGCCTTATGACGTTGATTTCATGGCTGAGTGATATTCCATTGTACATAAGGACCACAACTTCTTTATCCATTTTTCTCTTTCCTGGGATATTTAAGGTGTAACGAAGTGGAGGTTCTTGTCAACAGAGCAGCCCTAAACTTTGGGGTGCTTGTGTCTTGCTGATTTTTAGTTTTCCCAATTTATACGCCCATGAGTGGAAGTGCCCTATGCTCTCTAAGCTGAGTTTTGTAAATGTTTCAGGACACACCGTACACTTCTCCAGAGTGGCTGTTGGCAATTTATATCCCGCCCATCAGCGTAGCAAGGCTCCCGTTTCTCAGTGGCCTGTCCTGCATTTCTGGTTTTGACCCTTTATTCAGCATGGCCCTTTTGACCGATGGGAAGCGAGACTTCTGTGTAGCGCTGATTTGCCTTTCCAGGTTGCTTGGTTGGCCAAAAAGGGCGTATGCGTTTTTTCCTGAATATATTCATCAAAAAACGCATACGCCCTTTTTGGCCAAGGGCATCATTGTCGAGGTTTTGCCGCTTTTCTTGTGCTTTAAAGGCGATTCGAATCTGCCTCCTGTAATCTGTTTCCTGCAATTCTGCCTTGCTTTCAAATCCTCTTTGTTGCCTTCCCTCAATATATTTGTAGACGAGAGTTATCATTTATAAGTCTGCAGGTTTGTGAATTGCAGTGCCCCTGAGCTCCATTTTTCAACTCGCTCTCTTGGGAGCTGGCCGCAAAAGCGCAGGATTGCTTTAGGCCCTATTCTGCTTCCGGGCGGCAGAATGAGCCTGTGGTTAATTCTTCTTCCTGATGGGAAAATAGAGTGACCTGTGCCTGTCCCAACACCTAGAGCTAGTCTCTCATTGGTTCCCCGTCTTCCCGTTCATCCTCAGTTCAAATTGCCACCTGTATGGAACAGGAGGTTAAAGGTGCTGATTCTCCAAGGAGGGAGATTGCTAGTAAAGCGGCTGGAATGGCGAACCCGAGCACAAGGAGATGAGAAATGAGGTGCGTTTTAGAAACCTTTCCCGATCACTCGGTGGACCATCTTCTGGGTTTCTCATGCATGTTTTTGATGTAGGAAGATGCCCTTGAACCTGGAGATTTGGGACCCATTAGATGGGTACCACGCAGTATTACTTTAAAGCGTCTGCGTTTGCTCACCGAACCTCACCAAACCTCTTAGCCCCACGAGTGTCCACCCTTATGTCTCAATCAGCTGCGGGTCTAGATATGGTCAATCCAGGTGGCATCACAGCCCCTGAACGAATTTTGTAAGAATTTCTCTCTCTTTCACTGTCTTTGTTTCACGGGTTTTTAAAATTAATTGAGTTTTATAATGGGGTTTAGCTGCTTTTCACTGCTGTGTTTATGCAGCTTTACACCCACTTGACTCACTTACAGAGAGATATCAATACATAGGTTTTAAGATTCTTACTAGTCAGATATATTCTTGGGCGGTGAATAGGGGGTGTTGAGTCCAGTTCCCTGAGCAAGTAGTAGGTCTTCTCTATTACATATTGGGTTTATGGAACGGTATCTGAGCTAATTTGAAACCCTTGTTTTATGCATCACCCCACCTCACCTTTCCCGTTAGGCAGCCGTAGTGTGTTTTCTAACCGTGTGACTCTGTTCTGTTTTGTAATTCAGTTCAAGGGTAGCGGTTTTTACATTCCCTCTATAAGTGATATCTTATGATAAGTGTCTTTTTCTGTGTGATTTATTGCACTTAGAATCGTCGTACCTAAATCCACTCATCATGCTGCTACTAGCCTTATGACGTTGATTTCATGGCTGAGTGATATTCCATTGTACATAAGGACCACAACTTCTTTATCCATTTTTCTCTTTCCTGGGATATTTAAGGTGTAACGAAGTGGAGGTTCTTGTCAACAGAGCAGCCCTAAACTTTGGGGTGCTTGTGTCTTGCTGATTTTTAGTTTTCCCAATTTATACGCCCATGAGTGGAAGTGCCCTATGCTCTCTAAGCTGAGTTTTGTAAATGTTTCAGGACACACCGTACACTTCTCCAGAGTGGCTGTTGGCAATTTACATCCCGCCCATCAGCGTAGCAAGGCTCCCGTTTCTCCGTGGCCTGTCCTGCATTTCTGGTTTTGACACTTTATTCAGCATGGCCCTTTTGACCGATGGGAAGCGAGACTTCTGTGTAGCGCTGATTTGCCTTTCCAGGTTGCTTGGTTGGCCAAAAAGGGCGTATGCGTTTTTTCCTGAATATATTCAGGAAAAAACGCATACGCCCTTTTTGGCCAAGGGCATCATTGTCGAGGTTTTGCCGCTTTTCTTGTGCTTTAAAGGCGATTCGAATCTGCCTCCTAAAATCTGTTTCCTGCAATTCTGCCTTGCTTTCAAATCCTCTTAGTTGCCTTCCCTCAATATATTTGTAGACGAGAGTTATCATTTATAAGTCTGCAGGTTTGTGAATTGCAGTGCCCCTGAGCTCCATTTTTCAACTCGCTCTCTTGGGAGCTGGCCGCAAAAGCGCAGGATTGCTTTAGGCCCTATTCTGCTTCCGGGAGGCAGACTGAGCCTGTGGTTAATTCTTCTTCCTGATGGGAAAATAGAGTGACCTGTGCCTGTCCCAACACCTAGAGCTAGTCTCTCATTGGTTCCCCGTCTTCCCGTTCATCCTCCGTTCAAATTGCCACCTGTATGGAACAGGAGGTTAAAGGTGCTGATTCTCCAAGGAGGGAGATTGCTAGTAAAGCGGCTGGAATGGCGAACCCGAGCACAAGTAGATGAGAAATGAGGTGCGTTTTAGAAACCTTTCCCGATCACTCGATGGACCGTCTTCTGGGTTTCTCATGCATGTTTTCGATGTAGGAAGATGCCCTTGAACCTGGAGATTTGGGACCCATGGGATGGGTACCACGCAGTATTACTTTAAAGCGTCTGCATTTGCTCACCCAACCTCACCAAACCTCTCAGCCCCAAGAGTGTCCACCCTTATGTCTCAATCAGCTGCAGGTCTAGATATGGTCAATTCAGGTGGCATCACAGCCCCTGAACGAATTTTGTAAGAATTTCTCTCTCTTTCACTGTCTTTGTTTCACGGGTTTTTAAAATTAATTGAGTTTTATAATGGGGTTTAGCTGCTTTTCACTGCTGTGTTTATGCAGCTTTACACCCACTTGACTCACTTACAGAGAGATATCAATACATAGGTTTTAAGATTCTTACTAGTCAGATATATTCTTGGGCGGTGAATAGGGGGTGTTGAGTCCAGTTCCCTGAGCAAGGAGTAGGTCTTGTCAATTACGTATTGGGTTTATGGAACGGTATCTGAGCTCTTTTGAAACCCTTGTTTGATGCATCACCCCACCTCACCTTTCCCGTTAGGCAGCCATAGTGTGTTTTCTAACCGTGTGACTCTGTTCTGTTTTGTAATTCAGTTCAAGGGTAGCGGTTTTTACATTCCCTCTATAAGTGATATCTTATGATAAGTGTCTTTTTCTGTGTGACTTATTGCACTTAGAATCGTCGTACCTAAATCCACTCATCATGCTGCTACTAGCCTTATGACGTTGATTTCATGGCTGAGTGATATTCCATTGTACATAAGGACCACAACTTCTTTATCCATTTTTCTCTTTCCTGGGATATTTAAGGTGTAACGAAGTGGAGGTTCTTGTCAACAGAGCAGCCCTAAACTTTGGGGTGCTTGTGTCTTGCTGATTTTTAGTTTTCCCAATTTATACGCCCATGAGTGGAAGTGCCCTATGCTCTCTAAGCTGAGTTTTCTAAATGTTTCAGGACACACCGTACACTTCTCCAGAGTGGCTGTTGGCAATTTATATCCCGCCCATCAGCGTAGCAAGGCTCCCGTTTCTCGGTGGCCTGTCCTGCATTTCTGGTTTTGACCCTTTATTCAGCATGGCCCTTTTGACCGATGGGAAGCGAGACTTCTGTGTAGCGCTGATTTGCCTTTCCAGGTTGCTTGGTTGGCCAAAAAGGGCGTATGCGTTTTTTCCTGAATATATTCAGGAAAAAACGCATACGCCCTTTTTGGCCAAGGGCATCATTGTCGAGGTTTTGCCGCTTTTCTTGTGCTTTAAAGGCGATTCGAATCTGCCTCCTGTAATCTGTTTCCTGCAATTCTGCCTTGCTTTCAAATCCTCTTTGTTGCCTTCCCTCAATATATTTGTAGACGAGAGTTATCATTTATAAGTCTGCAGGTTTGTGAATTGCAGTGCCCCTGAGCTCCATTTTTCAACTCGCTCTCTTGGGAGCTGGCCGCAAAAGCGCAGGATTGCTTTAGGCCCTATTCTGCTTCCGGGCAGCAGAATGAGCCTGTGGTTAATTCTTCTTCCTGATGGGAAAATAGAGTGACCTGTGCCTGTCCCAACACCTAGAGCTAGTCTCTCATTGGTTCCCCGTCTTCCCGTTCATCCTCAGTTCAAATTGCCACCTGTATGGAAAAGGAGGTTAAAGGTGCTGATTCTCCAAGGAGGGAGATTGCTAGTAAAGCGGCTGGAATGGCGAACCCGAGCACAAGTAGATGAGAAATGAGGTGCGTTTTAGAAACCTTTCCCGATCACTCGGTGGACCATCTTCTGGGTTTCTCATGCATGTTTTCGATGTAGGAAGATGCCCTTGAACCTGGAGATTTGGGACCCATTGGATGGGTACCACGCAGTATTACTTTAAAGCGTCTGCGTTTGCTCACCGAACCTCACCAAACCCCTTAGCCCCACGAGTGTCCACCCTTATGTCTCAATCAGCTGCGGGTCTAGATATGGTCAATCCAGGTGGCATCACAGCCCCTGAACGAATTTTGTAAGAATTTCTCTCTCTTTCACTGTCTTTGTTTCACGGGTTTTTAAAATTAATTGAGTTTTATAATGGGGTTTAGCTGCTTTTCACTGCTGTGTTTATGCAGCTTTACACCCACTTGACTCACTTACAGAGAGATATCAATACATAGGTTTTAAGATTCTTACTAGTCAGATATATTCTTGGGCGGTGAATAGGGGGTGTTGAGTCCAGTTCCCTGAGCAAGGAGTAGGTCTTCTCTATTACATATTGGGTTTATGGAACGGTATCTGAGCTAATTTGAAACCCTTGTTTTATGCATCACCCCACCTCACCTTTCCCGTTAGGCAGCCGTAGTGTGTTTTCTAACCGTGTGACTCTGTTCTGTTTTGTAATTCAGTTCAAGGGTAGCGGTTTTTACATTCCCTCTATAAGTGATATCTTATGATAAGTGTCTTTTTCTGTGTGACTTATTGCCCTTAGAATCGTCGTACCTAAATCCACTCATCATGCTGCTACTAGCCTTATGACGTTGATTTCATGGCTGAGTGATATTCCATTGTACATAAGGACCACAACTTCTTTATCCATTTTTCTCTTTCCTGGGATATTTAAGGTGTAACGAAGTGGAGGTTCTTGTCAACAGAGCAGCCCTAAACTTTGGGGTGCTTGTGTCTTGCTGATTTTTAGTTTTCCCAATTTATACGCCCATGAGTGGAAGTGCCCTATGCTCTCTAAGCTGAGTTTTGTAAATGTTTCAGGACACACCGTACACTTCTCCAGAGTGGCTGTTGGCAATTTACATCCCGCCCATCAGCGTAGCAAGGCTCCCGTTTCTCCGTGGCCTGTCCTGCATTTCTGGTTTTGACACTTTATTCAGCATGGCCCTTTTGACCGATGGGAAGCGAGACTTCTGTGTAGCGCTGATTTGCCTTTCCAGGTTGCTTGGTTGGCCAAAAAGGGCGTATGCGTTTTTTCCTGAATATATTCAGGAAAAAACGCATACGCCCTTTTTGGCCAAGGGCATCATTGTCGAGGTTTTGCCGCTTTTCTTGTGCTTTAAAGGCGATTCGAATCTGCCTCCTAAAATCTGTTTCCTGCAATTCTGCCTTGCTTTCAAATCCTCTTAGTTGCCTTCCCTCAATATATTTGTAGACGAGAGTTATCATTTATAAGTCTGCAGGTTTGTGAATTGCAGTGCCCCTGAGCTCCATTTTTCAACTCGCTCTCTTGGGAGCTGGCCGCAAAAGCGCAGGATTGCTTTAGGCCCTATTCTGCTTCCGGGAGGCAGACTGAGCCTGTGGTTAATTCTTCTTCCTGATGGGAAAATAGAGTGACCTGTGCCTGTCCCAACACCTAGAGCTAGTCTCTCATTGGTTCCCCGTCTTCCCGTTCATCCTCCGTTCAAATTGGCACATGTATGGAACAGGAGGTTAAAGGTGCTGATTCTCCAAGGAGGGAGATTGCTAGTAAAGCGGCTGGAATGGCGAACCCGAGCACAAGTAGATGAGAAATGAGGTGCGTTTTAGAAACCTTTCCCGATCACTCGATGGACCGTCTTCTGGGTTTCTCATGCATGTTTTCGATGTAGGAAGATGCCCTTGAACCTGGAGATTTGGGACCCATGGGATGGGTACCAAGCAGTATTACTTTAAAGCGTCTGCATTTGCTCACCCAACCTCACCAAACCTCTCAGCCCCAAGAGTGTCCACCCTTATGTCTCAATCAGCTGCAGGTCTAGATATGGTCAATTCAGGTGGCATCACAGCCCCTGAACGAATTTTGTAAGAATTTCTCTCTCTTTCACTGTCTTTGTTTCACGGGTTTTTAAAATTAATTGAGTTTTATAATGGGGTTTAGCTGCTTTTCACTGCTGTGTTTATGCAGCTTTACACCCACTTGACTCACTTACAGAGAGATATCAATACATAGGTTTTAAGATTCTTACTAGTCAGATATATTCTTGGGCGGTGAATAGGGGGTGTTGAGTCCAGTTCCCTGAGCAAGGAGTAGGTCTTCTCTATTACATATTGGGTTTATGGAACGGTATCTGAGCTAATTTGAAACCCTTGTTTTATGCATCACCCCACCTCACCTTTCCCGTTAGGCAGCCATAGTGTGTTTTCTAACCGTGTGACTCTGTTCTGTTTTGTAATTCAGTTCAAAGGTAGCGGTTTTTACATTCCCTCTATAAGTGATATCTTATGATAAATGTCTTTTTCTGTGTGACATATTTCACTTAGAATCGTCGTACCTAAATCCACTCATCATGCTGCTACTAGCCTTATGACGTTGATTTCATGGCTGAGTGATATTCCATTGTACATAAGGACCACAACTTCTTTATCCATTTTTCTCTTTCCTGGGATATTTAAGGTGTAACGAAGTGGAGGTTCTTGTCAACAGAGCAGCCCTAAACTTTGGGGTGCTTGTGTCTTGCTGATTTTTAGTTTTCCCAATTTATACGCCCATGAGTGGAAGTGCCTTTTGCTCTCTAAGCTGAGTTTTGTAAATGTTTCAGGACACACCGTACACTTCTCCAGAGTGGCTGTTGGCAATTTACATCCCGCCCATCAGCGTAGCAAGGCTCCCGTTTCTCCATGGCCTGTCCTGCATTTCTGGTTTTGACCCTTTATTCAGCATGGCCCTTTTGACCGATGGGAAGCGAGACTTCTGTGTAGCGCTGATTTGCCTTTCCAGGTTGCTTGGTTGGCCAAAAAGGGCGTATGCGTTTTTTCCTGAATATATTCATCAAAAAACGCATACGCCCTTTTTGGCCAAGGGCATCATTGTCGAGGTTTTGCCGCTTTTCTTGTGCTTTAAAGGCGATTCGAATCTGCCTCCTGTAATCTGTTTCCTGCAATTCTGCCTTGCTTTCAAATCCTCTTTGTTGCCTTCCCTCAATATATTTGTAGACGAGAGTTATCATTTATAAGTCTGCAGGTTTGTGAATTGCAGTTCCCCTGAGCTCCATTTTTCAACTCGCTCTCTTGGGAGCTGGCCGCAAAAGCGCAGGATTGCTTTAGGCCCTATTCTGCTTCCGGGAGGCAGACTGAGCCTGTGGTTAATTCTTCTTCCTGATGGGAAAATAGAGTGACCTGTGCCTGTCCCAACACCTAGAGCTAGTCTCTCATTGGTTCCCCGTCTTCCCGTTCATCCTCAGTTCAAATTGCCCCCTGTATGGAACAGGAGGTTAAAGGTGCTGATTCTCCAAGGAGGGAGATTGCTAGTAAAGTGGCTGGAATGGCGAACCCGAGCACAAGGAGATGAGAAATGAGGTGCGTTTTAGAAACCTTTCCCGATCACTCGGTGGACCATCTTCTGGGTTTCTCATGCATGTTTTCGATGTAGGAAGATGCCCTTGAACCTGGAGATTTGGGACCCATGTGATGGGTACCACGCAGTATTACTTTAAAGCGTCTGCGTTTGCTCACCCAACCTCACCAAACCTCTCAGCCCCAAGAGTGTCCACCCTTATGTCTCAATGAGCTGCAGGTCTAGATATGGTCAATCCAGGTGGCATCACAGCCCCTGAACGAATTTTGTAAGAATTTCTCTCTCTTTCACTGTCTTTGTTTCACGGGTTTTTAAAATTAATTGAGTTTTATAATGGGGTTTAGCTGCTTTTCACTGCTGTGTTTATGCAGCTTTACACCCACTTGACTCACTTACAGAGAGATATCAATACATAGGTTTTAAGATTCTTACTAGTCAGATATATTCTTGGGCGGTGAATAAGGGGTGTTGAGTCCAGTTCCCTGAGCAAGGAGTAGGTCTTCTCTATTATATATTGGGTTTATGGAACGGTATCTGAGCTAATTTGAAACCCTTGTTTTATGCATCACCCCACCTCACCTTCCCCGTTAGGCAGCCATAGTGTGTTTTCTAACCGTGTGACTCTGTTCTGTTTTGTAATTCATTTCAAGGGTAGCGGTTTTTACATTCCCTCTATAAGTGATATCTTATGATAAATGTCTTTTTCTGTGTGACTTATTTCACTTAGAATCATCGTACCTAAATCCACTCATCATGCTGCTACTAGCCTTATGACGTTGATTTCATGGCTGAGTGATATTCCATTGTACATAAGGACCACAACTTCTTTATCCATTTTTCTCTTTCCTGGGATATTTAAGGTGTAACGAAGTGGAGGTTCTTGTCAACAGAGCAGCCCTAA
This sequence comes from Eschrichtius robustus, assembly GCF_028021215.1. Classification (NCBI taxonomy): domain Eukaryota; kingdom Metazoa; phylum Chordata; class Mammalia; order Artiodactyla; family Eschrichtiidae; genus Eschrichtius; species Eschrichtius robustus. The sequence continues at coordinate 27,608,261 of NC_090830.1, forward strand.
ACTTTGGGGTGCTTGTGTCTTGCTGATTTTTAGTTTTCCCAATTTATACGCCCATGAGTGGAAGTGCCTTATGCTCTCTAAGCTGAGTTTTGTAAATGTTTCAGGACACACCGTACACTTCTCCAGAGTGGCTGTTGGCAATTTACATCCCGCCCATCAGCGTAGCAAGGCTCCCGTTTCTCCGTGGCCTGTCCTGCATTTCTGGTTTTGACCCTTTATTCAGCATGGCCCTTTTGACCGATGGGAAGCGAGACTTCTGTGTAGCGCTGATTTGCCTTTCCAGGTTGCTTGGTTGGCCAAAAAGGGCGTATGCGTTTTTTCCTGAATATATTCATCAAAAAACGCATACGCCCTTTTTGGCCAAGGGCATCATTGTCGAGGTTTTGCCGCTTTTCCTGTGCTTTAAAGGCGATTCGAATCTGCCTCCTGAAATCTGTTTCCTGCAATTCTGCCTTGCTTTCAAATCCTCTTTGTTGCCTTCCCTCAATATATTTGTAGACGAGAGTTATCATTTATAAGTCTGCAGGTTTGTGAATTGCAGTGCCCCTGAGCTCCATTTTTCAACTCGCTCTCTTGGGAGCTGGCCGCAAAAGCGCAGGATTGCTTTAGGCCCTATTCTGCTTCCGGGCGGCAGAATGAGCCTGTGGTTAATTCTTCTTCCTGATGGGAAAATAGAGTGACCTGTGCCTGTCCCAACACCTAGAGCTAGTCTCTCATTGGTTCCCCGTCTTCCCGTTCATCCTCAGTTCAAATTGCCACCTGTATGGAACAGGAGGTTAAAGGTGCTGATTCTCCAAGGAGGGAGATTGCTAGTAAAGCGGCTGGAATGGCGAACCCGAGCACAAGGAGATGAGAAATGAGGTGCGTTTTAGAAACCTTTCCCGATCACTCGGTGGACCATCTTCTGGGTTTCTCATGCATGTTTTCGATGTAGGAAGATGCCCTTGAACCTGGAGATTTGGGACCCATTGGATGGGTACCACGCAGTATTACTTTAAAGCGTCTGCGTTTGCTCACCGAACCTCACCAAACCCCTTAGCCCCACGAGTGTCCACCCTTATGTCTCAATCAGCTGCGGGTCTAGATATGGTCAATCCAGGTGGCATCACAGCCCCTAAACGAATTTTGTAAGAATTTCTCTCTCTTTCACTGTCTTTGTTTCACGGGTTTTTAAAATTAATTGAGTTTTATAATGGGGTTTAGCTGCTTTTCACTGCTGTGTTTATGCAGCTTTACACCCACTTGACTCACTTACAGAGAGATATCAATACATAGGTTTTAAGATTCTTACTAGTCAGATATATTCTTGGGCGGTGAATAGGGGGTGTTGAGTCCAGTTCCCTGAGCAAGGAGTAGGTCTTCTCTATTACATATTGGGTTTATGGAACGGTATCTGAGCTAATTTGAAACCCTTGTTTTATGCATCACCCCACCTCACCTTTCCCGTTAGGCAGCCGTAGTGTGTTTTCTAACCGTGTGACTCTGTTCTGTTTTGTAATTCAGTTCAAGGGTAGCGGTTTTTACATTCCCTCTATAAGTGATATCTTATGATAAGTGTCTTTTTCTGTGTGACTTATTGCACTTAGAATCGTCGTACCTAAATCCACTCATCATGCTGCTACTAGCCTTATGACGTTGATTTCATGGCTGAGTGATATTCCATTGTACATAAGGACCACAACTTCTTTATCCATTTTTCTCTTTCCTGGGATATTTAAGGTGTAACGAAGTGGAGGTTCTTGTCAACAGAGCAGCCCTAAACTTTGGGGTGCTTGTGTCTTGCTGATTTTTAGTTTTCCCAATTTATACGCCCATGAGTGGAAGTGCCCTATGCTCTCTAAGCTGAGTTTTGTAAATGTTTCAGGACACACCGTACACTTCTCCAGAGTGGCTGTTGGCAATTTACATCCCGCCCATCAGCGTAGCAAGGCTCCCGTTTCTCCGTGGCCTGTCCTGCATTTCTGGTTTTGACACTTTATTCAGCATGGCCCTTTTGACCGATGGGAAGCGAGACTTCTGTGTAGCGCTGATTTGCCTTTCCAGGTTGCTTGGTTGGCCAAAAAGGGCGTATGCGTTTTTTCCTGAATATATTCAGGAAAAAACGCATACGCCCTTTTTGGCCAAGGGCATCATTGTCGAGGTTTTGCCGCTTTTCTTGTGCTTTAAAGGCGATTCGAATCTGCCTCCTAAAATCTGTTTCCTGCAATTCTGCCTTGCTTTCAAATCCTCTTAGTTGCCTTCCCTCAATATATTTGTAGACGAGAGTTATCATTTATAAGTCTGCAGGTTTGTGAATTGCAGTGCCCCTGAGCTCCATTTTTCAACTCGCTCTCTTGGGAGCTGGCCGCAAAAGCACAGGATTGCTTTAGGCCCTATTCTGCTTCCGGGAGGCAGACTGAGCCTGTGGTTAATTCTTCTTCCTGATGGGAAAATAGAGTGACCTGTGCCTGTCCCAACACCTAGAGCTAGTCTCTCATTGGTTCCCCGTCTTCCCGTTCATCCTCAGTTCAAATTGCCACCTGTATGGAACAGGAGGTTAAAGGTGCTGATTCTCCAAGGAGGGAGATTGCTAGTAAAGCGGCTGGAATGGCGAACCCGAGCACAAGGAGATGAGAAATGAGGTGCGTTTTAGAAACCTTTCCCGATCACTCGGTGGACCGTCTTCTGGGTTTCTCATGCATGTTTTCGATGTAGGAAGATGCCCTTGAACCTGGAGATTTGGGACCCATGGGATGGGTACCAGGCAGTATTACTTTAAAGCGTCTGCGTTTGCTCACCCAACCTCACCAAACCCCTCAGCCCCAAGAGTGTCCACCCTTATGTCTCAATCAGCTGCGGGTCTAGATATGGTCAATCCAGGTGGCATCACAGCCCCTGAACGAATTTTGTAAGAATTTCCCTCCCTTTCACTGTCTTTGTTTCACGGGTTTTTAAAATTAATTGAGTTTTATAATGGGGTTTAGCTGCTTTTCACTGCTGTGTTTATGCAGCTTTACACTCACTTGACTCACTTACAGACAGATATCAATACATAGGTTTTAAGATTCTTACTAGTCAGATATATTCTTGGGCGGTGAATAGGGGGTGTTGAGTCCAGTTCCCTGAGCAAGGAGTAGGTCTTGTCAATTACGTATTCGGTTTATGGAACGGTATCTGAGCTAATTTGAAACCCTTGTTTTATGCATCACCCCACCTCACCTTTCCCGTTAGGCAGCCATAGTGTGTTTTCTAACCGTGTGACTCTGTTCTGTTTTGTAATTCAGTTCAAGGGTAGCGGTTTTTACATTCCCTCTATAAGTGATATCTTATGATAAGTGTCTTTTTCTGTGTGACTTATTTGACTTAGAATCGTCGTACCTAAATCCACTCATCATGCTGCTACTAGCCTTATGACGTTGATTTCATGGCTGAGTGATATTCCATTGTACATAAGGACCACAACTTCTTTATCCATTTTTCTCTTTCCTGGGATATTTAAGGTGTAACGAAGTGGAGGTTCTTGTCAACAGAGCAGCCCTAAACTTTGGGGTGCTTGTGTCTTGCTGATTTTTAGTTTTCCCAATTTATACGCCCATGAGTGGAAGTGCCCTATGCTCTCTAAGCTGAGTTTTGTAAATGTTTCAGGACACACCGTACACTTCTCCAGAGTGGCTGTTGGCAATTTACATCCCGCCCATCAGCGTAGCAAGGCTCCCGTTTCTCCGTGGCCTGTCCTGCATGTCTGGTTTTGACCCTTTATTCAGCATGGCCCTTTTGACCGATGGGAAGCGAGACTTCTGTGTAGCAATGATTTGCCTTTCCAGGTTGCTTGGTTGGCCAAAAAGGGCGTATGCGTTTTTTCCTGAATATATTCATCAAAAAACGCATACGCCCTTTTTGGCCAAGGGCATCATTGTCGAGGTTTTGCCGCTTTTCTTGTGCTTTAAAGGCGATTCGAATCTGCCTCCTGTAATCTGTTTCCTGCAATTCTGCCTTGCTTTCAAATCCTCTTTGTTGCCTTCCCTCAATATATTTGTAGACGAGAGTTATCATTTATAAGTCTGCAGGTTTGTGAATTGCAGTGCCCCTGAGCTCCATTTTTCAACTCGCTCTCTTGGGAGCTGGCCGCAAAAGCGCAGGATTGCTTTAGGCCCTATTCTGCTTCCGGGCGGCAGACTGAGCCTGTGGTTAATTCTTCTTCCTGATGGGAAAATAGAGTGACCTGTGCCTGTCCCAACACCTAGAGCTAGTCTCTCATTGGTTCCCCGTCTTCCCGTTCATCCTCAGTTCAAATTGCCACCTGTATGGAACAGGAGGTTAAAGGTGCTGATTCTCCAAGGAGGGAGATTGCTAGTAAAGCGGCTGGAATGGCGAACCCGAGCACAAGGAGATGAGAAATGAGGTGCGTTTTAGAAACCTTTCCCGATCACTCGGTGGACCGTCTTCTGCGTTTCTCATGCATGTTTTCGATGTAGGAAGATGCCCTTGAACCTGGAGATTTGGGACCCATGGGATGGGTACCAGGCAGTATTACTTTAAAGCGTCTGCGTTTGCTCACCCAACCTCACCAAACCCCTCAGCCCCAAGAGTGTCCACCCTTATGTCTCAATCAGCTGCGGGTCTAGATATGGTCAATCCAGGTGGCATCACAGCCCCTGAACGAATTTTGTAAGAATTTCTCTCTCTTTCACTGTCTTTGTTTCACGGGTTTTTAAAATTAATTGAGTTTTATAATGGGGTTTAGCTGCTTTTCACTGCTGTGTTTATGCAGCTTTACACCCACTTGACTCACTTACAGAGAGATATCAATACATAGGTTTTAAGATTCTTACTAGTCAGATATATTCTTGGGCGGTGAATAGGGGGTGTTGAGTCCAGTTCCCTGAGCAAGGAGTAGGTCTTCTCTATTACATATTGGGTTTATGGAACGGTATCTGAGCTAATTTGAAACCCTTGTTTTATGCATCACCCCACCTCACCTTTCCCGTTAGGCAGCCGTAGTGTGTTTTCTAACCGTGTGACTCTGTTCTGTTTTGTAATTCAGTTCAAGGGTAGCGGTTTTTACATTCCCTCTATAAGTGATATCTTATGATAAGTGTCTTTTTCTGTGTGACTTATTGCACTTAGAATCGTCGTACCTAAATCCACTCATCATGCTGCTACTAGCCTTATGACGTTGATTTCATGGCTGAGTGATATTCCATTGTACATAAGGACCACAACTTCTTTATCCATTTTTCTCTTTCCTGGGATATTTAAGGTGTAACGAAGTGGAGGTTCTTGTCAACAGAGCAGCCCTAAACTTTGGGGTGCTTGTGTCTTGCTGATTTTTAGTTTTCCCAATTTATACGCCCATGAGTGGAAGTGCCCTATGCTCTCTAAGCTGAGTTTTGTAAATGTTTCAGGACACACCGTACACTTCTCCAGAGTGGCTGTTGGCAATTTACATCCCGCCCATCAGCGTAGCAAGGCTCCCGTTTCTCCGTGGCCTGTCCTGCATTTCTGGTTTTGACACTTTATTCAGCATGGCCCTTTTGACCGATGGGAAGCGAGACTTCTGTGTAGCGCTGATTTGCCTTTCCAGGTTGCTTGGTTGGCCAAAAAGGGCGTATGCGTTTTTTCCTGAATATATTCAGGAAAAAACGCATACGCCCTTTTTGGCCAAGGGCATCATTGTCGAGGTTTTGCCGCTTTTCTTGTGCTTTAAAGGCGATTCGAATCTGCCTCCTAAAATCTGTTTCCTGCAATTCTGCCTTGCTTTCAAATCCTCTTAGTTGCCTTCCCTCAATATATTTGTAGACGAGAGTTATCATTTATAAGTCTGCAGGTTTGTGAATTGCAGTGCCCCTGAGCTCCATTTTTCAACTCGCTCTCTTGGGAGCTGGCCGCAAAAGCGCAGGATTGCTTTAGGCCCTATTCTGCTTCCGGGAGGCAGACTGAGCCTGTGGTTAATTCTTCTTCCTGATGGGAAAATAGAGTGACCTGTGCCTGTCCCAACACCTAGAGCTAGTCTCTCATTGGTTCCCCGTCTTCCCGTTCATCCTCCGTTCAAATTGCCACATGTATGGAACAGGAGGTTAAAGGTGCTGATTCTCCAAGGAGGGAGATTGCTAGTAAAGCGGCTGGAATGGCGAACCCGAGCACAAGTAGATGAGAAATGAGGTGCGTTTTAGAAACCTTTCCCGATCACTCGATGGACCGTCTTCTGGGTTTCTCATGCATGTTTTCGATGTAGGAAGATGCCCTTGAACCTGGAGATTTGGGACCCATGGGATGGGTACCACGCAGTATTACTTTAAAGCGTCTGCATTTGCTCACCCAACCTCACCAAACCTCTCAGCCCCAAGAGTGTCCACCCTTATGTCTCAATCAGCTGCAGGTCTAGATATGGTCAATTCAGGTGGCATCACAGCCCCTGAACGAATTTTGTAAGAATTTCTCTCTCTTTCACTGTCTTTGTTTCACGGGTTTTTAAAATTAATTGAGTTTTATAATGGGGTTTAGCTGCTTTTCACTGCTGTGTTTATGCAGCTTTACACCCACTTGACTCACTTACAGAGAGATATCAATACATAGGTTTTAAGATTCTTACTAGTCAGATATATTCTTGGGCGGTGAATAGGGGGTGTTGAGTCCAGTTCCCTGAGCAAGGAGTAGGTCTTCTCTATTACATATTGGGTTTATGGAACGGTATCTGAGCTAATTTGAAACCCTTGTTTTATGCATCACCCCACCTCACCTTTCCCGTTAGGCAGCCATAGTGTGTTTTCTAACCGTGTGACTCTGTTCTGTTTTGTAATTCAGTTCAAGGGTAGCGGTTTTTACATTCCCTCTATAAGTGATATCTTATGATAAATGTCTTTTTCTGTGTGACATATTTCACTTAGAATCGTCGTACCTAAATCCACTCATCATGCTGCTACTAGCCTTATGACGTTGATTTCATGGCTGAGTGATATTCCATTGTACATAAGGACCACAACTTCTTTATCCATTTTTCTCTTTCCTGGGATATTTAAGGTGTAACGAAGTGGAGGTTCTTGTCAACAGAGCAGCCCTAAACTTTGGGGTGCTTGTGTCTTGCTGATTTTTAGTTTTCCCAATTTATACGCCCATGAGTGGAAGTGCCCTATGCTCTCTAAGCTGAGTTTTGTAAATGTTTCAGGACACACCGTACACTTCTCCAGAGTGGCTGTTGGCAATTTATATCCCGCCCATCAGCGTAGCAAGGCTCCCGTTTCTCAGTGGCCTGTCCTGCATTTCTGGTTTTGACCCTTTATTCAGCATGGCCCTTTTGACCGATGGGAAGCGAGACTTCTGTGTAGCGCTGATTTGCCTTTCCAGGTTGCTTGGTTGGCCAAAAAGGGCGTATGCGTTTTTTCCTGAATATATTCATCAAAAAACGCATACGCCCTTTTTGGCCAAGGGCATCATTGTCGAGGTTTTGCCGCTTTTCTTGTGCTTTAAAGGCGATTCGAATCTGCATCCTGTAATCTGTTTCCTGCAATTCTGCCTTGCTTTCAAATCCTCTTTGTTGCCTTCCCTCAATATATTTGTAGACGAGAGTTATCATTTATAAGTCTGCATGTTTGTGAATTGCAGTGCCCCTGAGCTCCATTTTTCAACTCGCTCTCTTGGGAGCTGGCCGCAAAAGCGCAGGATTGCTTTAGGCCCTATTCTGCTTCCGGGCGGCAGAATGAGCCTGTGGTTAATTCTTCTTCCTGATGGGAAAATAGAGTGACCTGTGCCTGTCCCAACACCTAGAGCTAGTCTCTCATTGGTTCCCCGTCTTCCCGTTCATCCTCAGTTCAAATTGCCACCTGTATGGAACAGGAGGTTAAAGGTGCTGATTCTCCAAGGAGGGAGATTGCTAGTAAAGCGGCTGGAATGGCGAACCCGAGCACAAGGAGATGAGAAATGAGGTGCGTTTTAGAAACCTTTCCCGATCACTCGGTGGACCATCTTCTGGGTTTCTCATGCATGTTTTTGATGTAGGAAGATGCCCTTGAACCTGGAGATTTGGGACCCATTAGATGGGTACCACGCAGTATTACTTTAAAGCGTCTGCGTTTGCTCACCGAACCTCACCAAACCTCTTAGCCCCACGAGTGTCCACCCTTATGTCTCAATCAGCTGCGGGTCTAGATATGGTCAATCCAGGTGGCATCACAGCCCCTGAACGAATTTTGTAAGAATTTCTCTCTCTTTCACTGTCTTTGTTTCACGGGTTTTTAAAATTAATTGAGTTTTATAATGGGGTTTAGCTGCTTTTCACTGCTGTGTTTATGCAGCTTTACACCCACTTGACTCACTTACAGAGAGATATCAATACATAGGTTTTAAGATTCTTACTAGTCAGATATATTCTTGGGCGGTGAATAGGGGGTGTTGAGTCCAGTTCCCTGAGCAAGGAGTAGGTCTTCTCTATTACATATTGGGTTTATGGAACGGTATCTGAGCTAATTTGAAACCCTTGTTTTATGCATCACCCCACCTCACCTTTCCCGTTAGGCAGCCGTAGTGTGTTTTCTAACCGTGTGACTCTGTTCTGTTTTGTAATTCAGTTCAAGGGTAGCGGTTTTTACATTCCCTCTATAAGTGATATCTTATGATAAGTGTCTTTTTCTGTGTGACTTATTGCACTTAGAATCGTCGTACCTAAATCCACTCATCATGCTGCTACTAGCCTTATGACGTTGATTTCATGGCTGAGTGATATTCCATTGTACATAAGGACCACAACTTCTTTATCCATTTTTCTCTTTCCTGGGATATTTAAGGTGTAACGAAGTGGAGGTTCTTGTCAACAGAGCAGCCCTAAACTTTGGGGTGCTTGTGTCTTGCTGATTTTTAGTTTTCCCAATTTATACGCCCATGAGTGGAAGTGCCCTATGCTCTCTAAGCTGAGTTTTGTAAATGTTTCAGGACACACCGTACACTTCTCCAGAGTGGCTGTTGGCAATTTACATCCCGCCCATCAGCGTAGCAAGGCTCCCGTTTCTCCGTGGCCTGTCCTGCATTTCTGGTTTTGACACTTTATTCAGCATGGCCCTTTTGACCGATGGGAAGCGAGACTTCTGTGTAGCGCTGATTTGCCTTTCCAGGTTGCTTGGTTGGCCAAAAAGGGCGTATGCGTTTTTTCCTGAATATATTCAGAAAAAACGCATACGCCCTTTTTGGCCAAGGGCATCATTGTCGAGGTTTTGCCGCTTTCTTGTGCTTTAAAGGCGATTCGAATCTGCCTCCTAAAATCTGTTTCCTGCAATTCTGCCTTGCTTTCAAATCCTCTTAGTTGCCTTCCCTCAATATATTTGTAGACGAGAGTTATCATTTATAAGTCTGCAGGTTTGTGAATTGCAGTGCCCCTGAGCTCCATTTTTCAACTCGCTCTCTTGGGAGCTGGCCGCAAAAGCGCAGGATTGCTTTAGGCCCTATTCTGCTTCCGGGAGGCAGACTGAGCCTGTGGTTAATTCTTCTTCCTGATGGGAAAATAGAGTGACCTGTGCCTGTCCCAACACCTAGAGCTAGTCTCTCATTGGTTCCCCGTCTTCCCGTTCATCCTCCGTTCAAATTGCCACATGTATGGAACAGGAGGTTAAAGGTGCTGATTCTCCAAGGAGGGAGATTGCTAGTAAAGCGGCTGGAATGGCGAACCCGAGCACAAGTAGATGAGAAATGAGGTGCGTTTTAGAAACCTTTCCCGATCACTCGATGGACCGTCTTCTGGGTTTCTCATGCATGTTTTCGATGTAGGAAGATGCCCTTGAACCTGGAGATTTGGGACCCATGGGATGGGTACCACGCAGTATTACTTTAAAGCGTCTGCATTTGCTCACCCAACCTCACCAAACCTCTCAGCCCCAAGAGTGTCCACCCTTATGTCTCAATCAGCTGCAGGTCTAGATATGGTCAATTCAGGTGGCATCACAGCCCTGAACGAATTTTGTAAGAATTTCTCTCTCTTTCACTGTCTTTGTTTCACGGGTTTTTAAAATTAATTGAGTTTTATAATGGGGTTTAGCTGCTTTTCACTGCTGTGTTTATGCAGCTTTACACCCACTTGACTCACTTACAGAGAGATATCAATACATAGGTTTTAAGATTCTTACTAGTCAGATATATTCTTGGGCGGTGAATAGGGGTGTTGAGTCCAGTTCCCTGAGCAAGGAGTAGGTCTTCTCTATTACATATTGGGTTTATGGAACGGTATCTGAGCTAATTTGAAACCCTTGTTTTATGCATCACCCCACCTCACCTTTCCCGTTAGGCAGCCATAGTGTGTTTTCTAACCGTGTGACTCTGTTCTGTTTTGTAATTCAGTTCAAGGGTAGCGGTTTTTACATTCCCTCTATAAGTGATATCTTATGATAAATGTCTTTTTCTGTGTGACATATTTCACTTAGAATCGTCGTACCTAAATCCACTCATCATGCTGCTACTAGCCTTATGACGTTGATTTCATGGCTGAGTGATATTCCATTGTACATAAGGACCACAACTTCTTTATCCATTTTTCTCTTTCCTGGGATATTTAAGGTGTAACGAAGTGGAGGTTCTTGTCAACAGAGCAGCCCTAAACTTTGGGGTGCTTGTGTCTTGCTGATTTTTAGTTTTCCCCAATTTATACGCCCATGAGTGGAAGTGCCCTATGCTCTCTAAGCTGAGTTTTGTAAATGTTTCAGGACACACCGTACACTTCTCCAGAGTGGCTGTTGGCAATTTATATCCCGCCCATCAGCGTAGCAAGGCTCCCGTTTCTCAGTGGCCTGTCCTGCATTTCTGGTTTTGACCCTTTATTCAGCATGGCCCTTTTGACCGATGGGAAGCGAGACTTCTGTGTAGCGCTGATTTGCCTTTCCAGGTTGCTTGGTTGGCCAAAAAGGGCGTATGCGTTTTTTCCTGAATATATTCATCAAAAAACGCATACGCCCTTTTTGGCCAAGGGCATCATTGTCGAGGTTTTGCCGCTTTTCTTGTGCTTTAAAGGCGATTCGAATCTGCCTCCTGTAATCTGTTTCCTGCAATTCTGCCTTGCTTTCAAATCCTCTTTGTTGCCTTCCCTCAATATATTTGTAGACGAGAGTTATCATTTATAAGTCTGCAGGTTTGTGAATTGCAGTGCCCCTGAGCTCCATTTTTCAACTCGCTCTCTTGGGAGCTGGCCGCAAAAGCGCAGGATTGCTTTAGGCCCTATTCTGCTTCCGGGCGGCAGAATGAGCCTGTGGTTAATTCTTCTTCCTGATGGGAAAATAGAGTGACCTGTGCCTGTCCCAACACCTAGAGCTAGTCTCTCATTGGTTCCCCGTCTTCCCGTTCATCCTCAGTTCAAATTGCCACCTGTATGGAACAGGAGGTTAAAGGTGCTGATTCTCCAAGGAGGGAGATTGCTAGTAAAGCGGCTGGAATGGCGAACCCGAGCACAAGGAGATGAGAAATGAGGTGCGTTTTAGAAACCTTTCCCGATCACTCGGTGGACCATCTTCTGGGTTTCTCATGCATGTTTTTGATGTAGGAAGATGCCCTTGAACCTGGAGATTTGGGACCCATTAGATGGGTACCACGCAGTATTACTTTAAAGCGTCTGCGTTTGCTCACCGAACCTCACCAAACCTCTTAGCCCCACGAGTGTCCACCCTTATGTCTCAATCAGCTGCGGGTCTAGATATGGTCAATCCAGGTGGCATCACAGCCCCTGAACGAATTTTGTAAGAATTTCTCTCTCTTTCACTGTCTTTGTTTCACGGGTTTTTAAAATTAATTGAGTTTTATAATGGGGTTTAGCTGCTTTTCACTGCTGTGTTTATGCAGCTTTACACCCACTTGACTCACTTACAGAGAGATATCAATACATAGGTTTTAAGATTCTTACTAGTCAGATATATTCTTGGGCGGTGAATAGGGGGTGTTGAGTCCAGTTCCCTGAGCAAGTAGTAGGTCTTCTCTATTACATATTGGGTTTATGGAACGGTATCTGAGCTAATTTGAAACCCTTGTTTTATGCATCACCCCACCTCACCTTTCCCGTTAGGCAGCCGTAGTGTGTTTTCTAACCGTGTGACTCTGTTCTGTTTTGTAATTCAGTTCAAGGGTAGCGGTTTTTACATTCCCTCTATAAGTGATATCTTATGATAAGTGTCTTTTTCTGTGTGATTTATTGCACTTAGAATCGTCGTACCTAAATCCACTCATCATGCTGCTACTAGCCTTATGACGTTGATTTCATGGCTGAGTGATATTCCATTGTACATAAGGACCACAACTTCTTTATCCATTTTTCTCTTTCCTGGGATATTTAAGGTGTAACGAAGTGGAGGTTCTTGTCAACAGAGCAGCCCTAAACTTTGGGGTGCTTGTGTCTTGCTGATTTTTAGTTTTCCCAATTTATACGCCCATGAGTGGAAGTGCCCTATGCTCTCTAAGCTGAGTTTTGTAAATGTTTCAGGACACACCGTACACTTCTCCAGAGTGGCTGTTGGCAATTTACATCCCGCCCATCAGCGTAGCAAGGCTCCCGTTTCTCCGTGGCCTGTCCTGCATTTCTGGTTTTGACACTTTATTCAGCATGGCCCTTTTGACCGATGGGAAGCGAGACTTCTGTGTAGCGCTGATTTGCCTTTCCAGGTTGCTTGGTTGGCCAAAAAGGGCGTATGCGTTTTTTCCTGAATATATTCAGGAAAAAACGCATACGCCCTTTTTGGCCAAGGGCATCATTGTCGAGGTTTTGCCGCTTTTCTTGTGCTTTAAAGGCGATTCGAATCTGCCTCCTAAAATCTGTTTCCTGCAATTCTGCCTTGCTTTCAAATCCTCTTAGTTGCCTTCCCTCAATATATTTGTAGACGAGAGTTATCATTTATAAGTCTGCAGGTTTGTGAATTGCAGTGCCCCTGAGCTCCATTTTTCAACTCGCTCTCTTGGGAGCTGGCCGCAAAAGCGCAGGATTGCTTTAGGCCCTATTCTGCTTCCGGGAGGCAGACTGAGCCTGTGGTTAATTCTTCTTCCTGATGGGAAAATAGAGTGACCTGTGCCTGTCCCAACACCTAGAGCTAGTCTCTCATTGGTTCCCCGTCTTCCCGTTCATCCTCCGTTCAAATTGCCACCTGTATGGAACAGGAGGTTAAAGGTGCTGATTCTCCAAGGAGGGAGATTGCTAGTAAAGCGGCTGGAATGGCGAACCCGAGCACAAGTAGATGAGAAATGAGGTGCGTTTTAGAAACCTTTCCCGATCACTCGATGGACCGTCTTCTGGGTTTCTCATGCATGTTTTCGATGTAGGAAGATGCCCTTGAACCTGGAGATTTGGGACCCATGGGATGGGTACCACGCAGTATTACTTTAAAGCGTCTGCATTTGCTCACCCAACCTCACCAAACCTCTCAGCCCCAAGAGTGTCCACCCTTATGTCTCAATCAGCTGCAGGTCTAGATATGGTCAATTCAGGTGGCATCACAGCCCCTGAACGAATTTTGTAAGAATTTCTCTCTCTTTCACTGTCTTTGTTTCACGGGTTTTTAAAATTAATTGAGTTTTATAATGGGGTTTAGCTGCTTTTCACTGCTGTGTTTATGCAGCTTTACACCCACTTGACTCACTTACAGAGAGATATCAATACATAGGTTTTAAGATTCTTACTAGTCAGATATATTCTTGGGCGGTGAATAGGGGGTGTTGAGTCCAGTTCCCTGAGCAAGGAGTAGGTCTTGTCAATTACGTATTGGGTTTATGGAACGGTATCTGAGCTCTTTTGAAACCCTTGTTTGATGCATCACCCCACCTCACCTTTCCCGTTAGGCAGCCATAGTGTGTTTTCTAACCGTGTGACTCTGTTCTGTTTTGTAATTCAGTTCAAGGGTAGCGGTTTTTACATTCCCTCTATAAGTGATATCTTATGATAAGTGTCTTTTTCTGTGTGACTTATTGCACTTAGAATCGTCGTACCTAAATCCACTCATCATGCTGCTACTAGCCTTATGACGTTGATTTCATGGCTGAGTGATATTCCATTGTACATAAGGACCACAACTTCTTTATCCATTTTTCTCTTTCCTGGGATATTTAAGGTGTAACGAAGTGGAGGTTCTTGTCAACAGAGCAGCCCTAAACTTTGGGGTGCTTGTGTCTTGCTGATTTTTAGTTTTCCCAATTTATACGCCCATGAGTGGAAGTGCCCTATGCTCTCTAAGCTGAGTTTTCTAAATGTTTCAGGACACACCGTACACTTCTCCAGAGTGGCTGTTGGCAATTTATATCCCGCCCATCAGCGTAGCAAGGCTCCCGTTTCTCGGTGGCCTGTCCTGCATTTCTGGTTTTGACCCTTTATTCAGCATGGCCCTTTTGACCGATGGGAAGCGAGACTTCTGTGTAGCGCTGATTTGCCTTTCCAGGTTGCTTGGTTGGCCAAAAAGGGCGTATGCGTTTTTTCCTGAATATATTCAGGAAAAAACGCATACGCCCTTTTTGGCCAAGGGCATCATTGTCGAGGTTTTGCCGCTTTTCTTGTGCTTTAAAGGCGATTCGAATCTGCCTCCTGTAATCTGTTTCCTGCAATTCTGCCTTGCTTTCAAATCCTCTTTGTTGCCTTCCCTCAATATATTTGTAGACGAGAGTTATCATTTATAAGTCTGCAGGTTTGTGAATTGCAGTGCCCCTGAGCTCCATTTTTCAACTCGCTCTCTTGGGAGCTGGCCGCAAAAGCGCAGGATTGCTTTAGGCCCTATTCTGCTTCCGGGCAGCAGAATGAGCCTGTGGTTAATTCTTCTTCCTGATGGGAAAATAGAGTGACCTGTGCCTGTCCCAACACCTAGAGCTAGTCTCTCATTGGTTCCCCGTCTTCCCGTTCATCCTCAGTTCAAATTGCCACCTGTATGGAAAAGGAGGTTAAAGGTGCTGATTCTCCAAGGAGGGAGATTGCTAGTAAAGCGGCTGGAATGGCGAACCCGAGCACAAGTAGATGAGAAATGAGGTGCGTTTTAGAAACCTTTCCCGATCACTCGGTGGACCATCTTCTGGGTTTCTCATGCATGTTTTCGATGTAGGAAGATGCCCTTGAACCTGGAGATTTGGGACCCATTGGATGGGTACCACGCAGTATTACTTTAAAGCGTCTGCGTTTGCTCACCGAACCTCACCAAACCCCTTAGCCCCACGAGTGTCCACCCTTATGTCTCAATCAGCTGCGGGTCTAGATATGGTCAATCCAGGTGGCATCACAGCCCCTGAACGAATTTTGTAAGAATTTCTCTCTCTTTCACTGTCTTTGTTTCACGGGTTTTTAAAATTAATTGAGTTTTATAATGGGGTTTAGCTGCTTTTCACTGCTGTGTTTATGCAGCTTTACACCCACTTGACTCACTTACAGAGAGATATCAATACATAGGTTTTAAGATTCTTACTAGTCAGATATATTCTTGGGCGGTGAATAGGGGGTGTTGAGTCCAGTTCCCTGAGCAAGGAGTAGGTCTTCTCTATTACATATTGGGTTTATGGAACGGTATCTGAGCTAATTTGAAACCCTTGTTTTATGCATCACCCCACCTCACCTTTCCCGTTAGGCAGCCGTAGTGTGTTTTCTAACCGTGTGACTCTGTTCTGTTTTGTAATTCAGTTCAAGGGTAGCGGTTTTTACATTCCCTCTATAAGTGATATCTTATGATAAGTGTCTTTTTCTGTGTGACTTATTGCCCTTAGAATCGTCGTACCTAAATCCACTCATCATGCTGCTACTAGCCTTATGACGTTGATTTCATGGCTGAGTGATATTCCATTGTACATAAGGACCACAACTTCTTTATCCATTTTTCTCTTTCCTGGGATATTTAAGGTGTAACGAAGTGGAGGTTCTTGTCAACAGAGCAGCCCTAAACTTTGGGGTGCTTGTGTCTTGCTGATTTTTAGTTTTCCCAATTTATACGCCCATGAGTGGAAGTGCCCTATGCTCTCTAAGCTGAGTTTTGTAAATGTTTCAGGACACACCGTACACTTCTCCAGAGTGGCTGTTGGCAATTTACATCCCGCCCATCAGCGTAGCAAGGCTCCCGTTTCTCCGTGGCCTGTCCTGCATTTCTGGTTTTGACACTTTATTCAGCATGGCCCTTTTGACCGATGGGAAGCGAGACTTCTGTGTAGCGCTGATTTGCCTTTCCAGGTTGCTTGGTTGGCCAAAAAGGGCGTATGCGTTTTTTCCTGAATATATTCAGGAAAAAACGCATACGCCCTTTTTGGCCAAGGGCATCATTGTCGAGGTTTTGCCGCTTTTCTTGTGCTTTAAAGGCGATTCGAATCTGCCTCCTAAAATCTGTTTCCTGCAATTCTGCCTTGCTTTCAAATCCTCTTAGTTGCCTTCCCTCAATATATTTGTAGACGAGAGTTATCATTTATAAGTCTGCAGGTTTGTGAATTGCAGTGCCCCTGAGCTCCATTTTTCAACTCGCTCTCTTGGGAGCTGGCCGCAAAAGCGCAGGATTGCTTTAGGCCCTATTCTGCTTCCGGGAGGCAGACTGAGCCTGTGGTTAATTCTTCTTCCTGATGGGAAAATAGAGTGACCTGTGCCTGTCCCAACACCTAGAGCTAGTCTCTCATTGGTTCCCCGTCTTCCCGTTCATCCTCCGTTCAAATTGGCACATGTATGGAACAGGAGGTTAAAGGTGCTGATTCTCCAAGGAGGGAGATTGCTAGTAAAGCGGCTGGAATGGCGAACCCGAGCACAAGTAGATGAGAAATGAGGTGCGTTTTAGAAACCTTTCCCGATCACTCGATGGACCGTCTTCTGGGTTTCTCATGCATGTTTTCGATGTAGGAAGATGCCCTTGAACCTGGAGATTTGGGACCCATGGGATGGGTACCAAGCAGTATTACTTTAAAGCGTCTGCATTTGCTCACCCAACCTCACCAAACCTCTCAGCCCCAAGAGTGTCCACCCTTATGTCTCAATCAGCTGCAGGTCTAGATATGGTCAATTCAGGTGGCATCACAGCCCCTGAACGAATTTTGTAAGAATTTCTCTCTCTTTCACTGTCTTTGTTTCACGGGTTTTTAAAATTAATTGAGTTTTATAATGGGGTTTAGCTGCTTTTCACTGCTGTGTTTATGCAGCTTTACACCCACTTGACTCACTTACAGAGAGATATCAATACATAGGTTTTAAGATTCTTACTAGTCAGATATATTCTTGGGCGGTGAATAGGGGGTGTTGAGTCCAGTTCCCTGAGCAAGGAGTAGGTCTTCTCTATTACATATTGGGTTTATGGAACGGTATCTGAGCTAATTTGAAACCCTTGTTTTATGCATCACCCCACCTCACCTTTCCCGTTAGGCAGCCATAGTGTGTTTTCTAACCGTGTGACTCTGTTCTGTTTTGTAATTCAGTTCAAAGGTAGCGGTTTTTACATTCCCTCTATAAGTGATATCTTATGATAAATGTCTTTTTCTGTGTGACATATTTCACTTAGAATCGTCGTACCTAAATCCACTCATCATGCTGCTACTAGCCTTATGACGTTGATTTCATGGCTGAGTGATATTCCATTGTACATAAGGACCACAACTTCTTTATCCATTTTTCTCTTTCCTGGGATATTTAAGGTGTAACGAAGTGGAGGTTCTTGTCAACAGAGCAGCCCTAAACTTTGGGGTGCTTGTGTCTTGCTGATTTTTAGTTTTCCCAATTTATACGCCCATGAGTGGAAGTGCCTTTTGCTCTCTAAGCTGAGTTTTGTAAATGTTTCAGGACACACCGTACACTTCTCCAGAGTGGCTGTTGGCAATTTACATCCCGCCCATCAGCGTAGCAAGGCTCCCGTTTCTCCATGGCCTGTCCTGCATTTCTGGTTTTGACCCTTTATTCAGCATGGCCCTTTTGACCGATGGGAAGCGAGACTTCTGTGTAGCGCTGATTTGCCTTTCCAGGTTGCTTGGTTGGCCAAAAAGGGCGTATGCGTTTTTTCCTGAATATATTCATCAAAAAACGCATACGCCCTTTTTGGCCAAGGGCATCATTGTCGAGGTTTTGCCGCTTTTCTTGTGCTTTAAAGGCGATTCGAATCTGCCTCCTGTAATCTGTTTCCTGCAATTCTGCCTTGCTTTCAAATCCTCTTTGTTGCCTTCCCTCAATATATTTGTAGACGAGAGTTATCATTTATAAGTCTGCAGGTTTGTGAATTGCAGTTCCCCTGAGCTCCATTTTTCAACTCGCTCTCTTGGGAGCTGGCCGCAAAAGCGCAGGATTGCTTTAGGCCCTATTCTGCTTCCGGGAGGCAGACTGAGCCTGTGGTTAATTCTTCTTCCTGATGGGAAAATAGAGTGACCTGTGCCTGTCCCAACACCTAGAGCTAGTCTCTCATTGGTTCCCCGTCTTCCCGTTCATCCTCAGTTCAAATTGCCCCCTGTATGGAACAGGAGGTTAAAGGTGCTGATTCTCCAAGGAGGGAGATTGCTAGTAAAGTGGCTGGAATGGCGAACCCGAGCACAAGGAGATGAGAAATGAGGTGCGTTTTAGAAACCTTTCCCGATCACTCGGTGGACCATCTTCTGGGTTTCTCATGCATGTTTTCGATGTAGGAAGATGCCCTTGAACCTGGAGATTTGGGACCCATGTGATGGGTACCACGCAGTATTACTTTAAAGCGTCTGCGTTTGCTCACCCAACCTCACCAAACCTCTCAGCCCCAAGAGTGTCCACCCTTATGTCTCAATGAGCTGCAGGTCTAGATATGGTCAATCCAGGTGGCATCACAGCCCCTGAACGAATTTTGTAAGAATTTCTCTCTCTTTCACTGTCTTTGTTTCACGGGTTTTTAAAATTAATTGAGTTTTATAATGGGGTTTAGCTGCTTTTCACTGCTGTGTTTATGCAGCTTTACACCCACTTGACTCACTTACAGAGAGATATCAATACATAGGTTTTAAGATTCTTACTAGTCAGATATATTCTTGGGCGGTGAATAAGGGGTGTTGAGTCCAGTTCCCTGAGCAAGGAGTAGGTCTTCTCTATTATATATTGGGTTTATGGAACGGTATCTGAGCTAATTTGAAACCCTTGTTTTATGCATCACCCCACCTCACCTTCCCCGTTAGGCAGCCATAGTGTGTTTTCTAACCGTGTGACTCTGTTCTGTTTTGTAATTCATTTCAAGGGTAGCGGTTTTTACATTCCCTCTATAAGTGATATCTTATGATAAATGTCTTTTTCTGTGTGACTTATTTCACTTAGAATCATCGTACCTAAATCCACTCATCATGCTGCTACTAGCCTTATGACGTTGATTTCATGGCTGAGTGATATTCCATTGTACATAAGGACCACAACTTCTTTATCCATTTTTCTCTTTCCTGGGATATTTAAGGTGTAACGAAGTGGAGGTTCTTGTCAACAGAGCAGCCCTAAACTTTGGGGTGCTTGTGTCTTGCTGATTTTTAGTTTTCCCAATTTATACGCCCATGAGTGGAAGTGCCTTATGCTCTCTAAGCTGAGTTTTGTAAATGTTTCAGGACACACCGTACACTTCTCCAGAGTGGCTGTTGGCAATTTACATCCCGCCCATCAGCGTAGCAAGGCTCCCGTTTCTCCGTGGCCTGTCCTGCATTTCTGGTTTTGACCCTTTATTCAGCATGGCCCTTTTGACCGATGGGAAGCGAGACTTCTGTGTAGCGCTGATTTGCCTTTCCAGGTTGCTTGGTTGGCCAAAAAGGGCGTATGCGTTTTTTCCTGAATATATTCATCAAAAAACGCATACGCCCTTTTTGGCCAAGGGCATCATTGTCGAGGTTTTGCCGCTTTTCCTGTGCTTTAAAGGCGATTCGAATCTGCCTCCTGAAATCTGTTTCCTGCAATTCTGCCTTGCTTTCAAATCCTCTTTGTTGCCTTCCCTCAATATATTTGTAGACGAGAGTTATCATTTATAAGTCTGCAGGTTTGTGAATTGCAGTGCCCCTGAGCTCCATTTTTCAACTCGCTCTCTTGGGAGCTGGCCGCAAAAGCGCAGGATTGCTTTAGGCCCTATTCTGCTTCCGGGCGGCAGAATGAGCCTGTGGTTAATTCTTCTTCCTGATGGGAAAATAGAGTGACCTGTGCCTGTCCCAACACCTAGAGCTAGTCTCTCATTGGTTCCCCGTCTTCCCGTTCATCCTCAGTTCAAATTGCCACCTGTATGGAACAGGAGGTTAAAGGTGCTGATTCTCCAAGGAGGGAGATTGCTAGTAAAGCGGCTGGAATGGCGAACCCGAGCACAAGGAGATGAGAAATGAGGTGCGTTTTAGAAACCTTTCCCGATCACTCGGTGGACCATCTTCTGGGTTTCTCATGCATGTTTTCGATGTAGGAAGATGCCCTTGAACCTGGAGATTTGGGACCCATTGGATGGGTACCACGCAGTATTACTTTAAAGCGTCTGCGTTTGCTCACCGAACCTCACCAAACCCCTTAGCCCCACGAGTGTCCACCCTTATGTCTCAATCAGCTGCGGGTCTAGATATGGTCAATCCAGGTGGCATCACAGCCCCTAAACGAATTTTGTAAGAATTTCTCTCTCTTTCACTGTCTTTGTTTCACGGGTTTTTAAAATTAATTGAGTTTTATAATGGGGTTTAGCTGCTTTTCACTGCTGTGTTTATGCAGCTTTACACCCACTTGACTCACTTACAGAGAGATATCAATACATAGGTTTTAAGATTCTTACTAGTCAGATATATTCTTGGGCGGTGAATAGGGGGTGTTGAGTCCAGTTCCCTGAGCAAGGAGTAGGTCTTCTCTATTACATATTGGGTTTATGGAACGGTATCTGAGCTAATTTGAAACCCTTGTTTTATGCATCACCCCACCTCACCTTTCCCGTTAGGCAGCCGTAGTGTGTTTTCTAACCGTGTGACTCTGTTCTGTTTTGTAATTCAGTTCAAGGGTAGCGGTTTTTACATTCCCTCTATAAGTGATATCTTATGATAAGTGTCTTTTTCTGTGTGACTTATTGCACTTAGAATCGTCGTACCTAAATCCACTCATCATGCTGCTACTAGCCTTATGACGTTGATTTCATGGCTGAGTGATATTCCATTGTACATAAGGACCACAACTTCTTTATCCATTTTTCTCTTTCCTGGGATATTTAAGGTGTAACGAAGTGGAGGTTCTTGTCAACAGAGCAGCCCTAAACTTTGGGGTGCTTGTGTCTTGCTGATTTTTAGTTTTCCCAATTTATACGCCCATGAGTGGAAGTGCCCTATGCTCTCTAAGCTGAGTTTTGTAAATGTTTCAGGACACACCGTACACTTCTCCAGAGTGGCTGTTGGCAATTTACATCCCGCCCATCAGCGTAGCAAGGCTCCCGTTTCTCCGTGGCCTGTCCTGCATTTCTGGTTTTGACACTTTATTCAGCATGGCCCTTTTGACCGATGGGAAGCGAGACTTCTGTGTAGCGCTGATTTGCCTTTCCAGGTTGCTTGGTTGGCCAAAAAGGGCGTATGCGTTTTTTCCTGAATATATTCAGGAAAAAACGCATACGCCCTTTTTGGCCAAGGGCATCATTGTCGAGGTTTTGCCGCTTTTCTTGTGCTTTAAAGGCGATTCGAATCTGCCTCCTAAAATCTGTTTCCTGCAATTCTGCCTTGCTTTCAAATCCTCTTAGTTGCCTTCCCTCAATATATTTGTAGACGAGAGTTATCATTTATAAGTCTGCAGGTTTGTGAATTGCAGTGCCCCTGAGCTCCATTTTTCAACTCGCTCTCTTGGGAGCTGGCCGCAAAAGCACAGGATTGCTTTAGGCCCTATTCTGCTTCCGGGAGGCAGACTGAGCCTGTGGTTAATTCTTCTTCCTGATGGGAAAATAGAGTGACCTGTGCCTGGCCCAACACCTAGAGCTAGTCTCTCATTGGTTCCCCGTCTTCCCGTTCATCCTCCGTTCAAATTGCCACATGTATGGAACAGGAGGTTAAAGGTGCTGATTCTCCAAGGAGGGAGATTGCTAGTAAAGCGGCTGGAATGGCGAACCCGAGCACAAGGAGATGAGAAATGAGGTGCGTTTTAGAAACCTTTCCCGATCACTCGGTGGACCATCTTCTGGGTTTCTCATGCATGTTTTCGATGTAGCAAGATGCCCTTGAACCTGGAGATTTGGGACAAATTGGATGGGTACCACGCAGTATTACTTTAAAGCGTCTGCGTTTGCTCACCGAACCTCACCAAACCCCTTAGCCCCACGAGTGTCCACCCTTATGTCTCAATCAGCTGCGGGTCTAGATATGGTCAATCCAGGTGGCATCACAGCCCCTGAACGAATTTTGTAAGAATTTCTCTCTCTTTCACTGTCTTTGTTTCACGGGTTTTTAAAATTAATTGAGTTTTATAATGGGGTTTAGCTGCTTTTCACTGCTGTGTTTATGCAGCTTTACACCCACTTGACTCACTTACAGAGAGATATCAATACATAGGTTTTAAGATTCTTACTAGTCAGATATATTTTTGGGCGGTGAATAGGGGGTGTTGAGTCCAGTTCCCTGAGCAAGGAGTAGGTCTTCTCTATTACATATCGGGTTTATGGAACGGTATCTGAGCTAATTTGAAACCCTTGTTTTATGCATCACCCCACCTCACCTTTCCCGTTAGGCAGCCGTAGTGTGTTTTCTAACCGTGTGACTCTGTTCTGTTTTGTAATTCAGTTCAAGGGTAGCGGTTTTTACATTCCCTCTATAAGTGATATCTTATGATAAGTGTCTTTTTCTGTGTGACTTATTGCACTTAGAATCGTCGTACCTAAATCCACTCATCATGCTGCTACTAGCCTTATGACGTTGATTTCATGGCTGAGTGATATTCCATTGTACATAAGGACCACAACTTCTTTATCCATTTTTCTCTTTCCTGGGATATTTAAGGTGTAACGAAGTGGAGGTTCTTGTCAACAGAGCAGCCCTAAACTTTGGGGTGCTTGTGTCTTGCTGATTTTTAGTTTTCCCAATTTATACGCCCATGAGTGGAAGTGCCCTATGCTCTCTAAGCTGAGTTTTGTAAATGTTTCAGGACACACCGTACACTTCTCCAGAGTGGCTGTTGGCAATTTACATCCCGCCCATCAGCGTAGCAAGGCTCCCGTTTCTCCGTGGCCTGTCCTGCATTTCTGGTTTTGACCCTTTATTCAGCATGGCCCTTTTGACCGATGGGAAGCGAGACTTCTGTGTAGCAATGATTTGCCTTTCCAGGTTGCTTGGTTGGCCAAAAAGGGCGTATGCGTTTTTTCCTGAATATATTCATCAAAAAACGCATACGCCCTTTTTGGCCAAGGGCATCATTGTCGAGGTTTTGCCGCTTTTCTTGTGCTTTAAAGGCGATTCGAATCTGCCTCCTGTAATCTGTTTCCTGCAATTCTGCCTTGCTTTCAAATCCTCTTTGTTGCCTTCCCTCAATATATTTGTAGACGAGAGTTATCATTTATAAGTCTGCAGGTTTGTGAATTGCAGTGCCCCTGAGCTCCATTTTTCAACTCGCTCTCTTGGGAGCTGGCCGCAAAAGCGCAGGATTGCTTTAGGCCCTATTCTGCTTCCGGGCGGCAGACTGAGCCTGTGGTTAATTCTTCTTCCTGATGGGAAAATAGAGTGACCTGTGCCTGTCCCAACACCTAGAGCTAGTCTCTCATTGGTTCCCCGTCTTCCCGTTCATCCTCAGTTCAAATTGCCACCTGTATGGAACAGGAGGTTAAAGGTGCTGATTCTCCAAGGAGGGAGATTGCTAGTAAAGCGGCTGGAATGGCGAACCCGAGCACAAGGAGATGAGAAATGAGGTGCGTTTTAGAAACCTTTCCCGATCACTCGGTGGACCGTCTTCTGGGTTTCTCATGCATGTTTTCGATGTAGGAAGATGCCCTTGAACCTGGAGATTTGGGACCCATGGGATGGGTACCAGGCAGTATTACTTTAAAGAGTCTGCGTTTGCTCACCCAACCTCACCAAACCCCTCAGCCCCAAGAGTGTCCACCCTTATGTCTCAATCAGCTGCGGGTCTAGATATGGTCAATCCAGGTGGCATCACAGCCCCTGAACGAATTTTGTAAGAATTTCCCTCCCTTTCACTGTCTTTGTTTCACGGGTTTTTAAAATTAATTGAGTTTTATAATGGGGTTTAGCTGCTTTTCACTGCTGTGTTTATGCAGCTTTACACTCACTTGACTCACTTACAGACAGATATCAATACATAGGTTTTAAGATTCTTACTAGTCAGATATATTCTTGGGCGGTGAATAGGGGGTGTTGAGTCCAGTTCCCTGAGCAAGGAGTAGGTCTTGTCAATTACGTATTCGGTTTATGGAACGGTATCTGAGCTAATTTGAAACCCTTGTTTTATGCATCACCCCACCTCACCTTTCCCGTTAGGCAGCCATAGTGTGTTTTCTAACCGTGTGACTCTGTTCTGTTTTGTAATTCAGTTCAAGGGTAGCGGTTTTTACATTCCCTCTATAAGTGATATCTTATGATAAGTGTCTTTTTCTGTGTGACTTATTTGACTTAGAATCGTCGTACCTAAATCCACTCATCATGCTGCTACTAGCCTTATGACGTTGATTTCATGGCTGAGTGATATTCCATTGTACATAAGGACCACAACTTCTTTATCCATTTTTCTCTTTCCTGGGATATTTAAGGTGTAACGAAGTGGAGGTTCTTGTCAACAGAGCAGCCCTAAACTTTGGGGTGCTTGTGTCTTGCTGATTTTTAGTTTTCCCAATTTATACGCCCATGAGTGGAAGTGCCCTATGCTCTCTAAGCTGAGTTTTCTAAATGTTTCAGGACACACCGTACACTTCTCCAGAGTGGCTGTTGGCAATTTACATCCCGCCCATCAGCGTAGCAAGGCTCCCGTTTCTCCGTGGCCTGTCCTGCATTTCTGGTTTTGACACTTTATTCAGCATGGCCCTTTTGACCGATGGGAAGCGAGACTTCTTTGTAGCGCTGATTTGCCTTTCCAGGTTGCTTGGTTGGCCAAAAAGGGCGTATGCGTTTTTTCCTGAATATATTCAGGAAAAAACGCATACGCCCTTTTTGGCCAAGGACATCATTGTCGAGGTTTTGCCGCTTTTCCTGTGCTTTAAAGGCGATTCGAATCTGCCTCCTGAAATCAGTTTCCTGCAATTCTGCCTTGCTTTCAAATCCTCTTTGTTGCCTTCCCTCAATATATTTGTAGACGAGAGTTATCATTTATAAGTCTGCAGGTTTGTGAATTGCAGTGCCCCTGAGCTCCATTTTTCAACTCGCTCTCTTGGGAGCTGGCCGCAAAAGCGCAGGATTGCTTTAGGCCCTATTCTGCTTCCGGGAGGCAGACTGAGCCTGTGGTTAATTCTTCTTCCTGATGGGAAAATAGAGTGACCTGTGCCTGTCCCAACACCTAGAGCTAGTCTCTCATTGGTTCCCCGTCTTCCCGTTCATCCTCAGTTCAAATTGCCACCTGTATGGAACAGGAGGTTAAAGGTGCTGATTCTCCAAGGAGGGAGATTGCTAGTAAAGTGGCTGGAATGGCGAACCCGAGCACAAGGAGAGGAGAAATGAGGTGCGTTTTAGAAACCTTTCCCGATCACTCGGTGGACCGTCTTCTGGGTTTCTCATGCATGTTTTCGATGTAGGAAGATGCCCTTGAACCTGGAGATTTGGGACCCATGGGATGGGTACCACGCAGTATTACTTTAAAGCGTCTGCGTTTGCTCACCCAACCTCACCAAACCTCTCAGCCCCAAGAGTGTCCACCATTATGTCTCAATCAGCTGCAGGTCTAGATATGGTCAATCCAGGTGGCATCACAGCCCCTGAACGAATTTTGTAAGAATTTCTCTCTCTTTCACTGTCTTTTTTTCACGGGTTTTTAAAATTAATTGAGTTTTATAATGGGGTTTAGCTGCTTTTCACTGCTGTGTTTATGCAGCTTTACACCCACTTGACTCACTTACAGAGAGATATCAATACATAGGTTTTAAGATTCTTACTAGTCAGATATATTCTTGGGCGGTGAATAGGGGGCGTTGAGTCCAGTTCCCTGAGCAAGGAGTAGGTCTTCTCTATTATATATTGGGTTTATGGAACGGTATCTGAGCTAATTTGAAACCCTTGTTTTATGCATCACCCCACCTCACCTTCCCCGTTAGGCAGCCATAGTGTGTTTTCTAACCGTGTGACTCTGTTCTGTTTTGTAATTCATTTCAAGGGTAGCGGTTTTTACATTCCCTCTATAAGTGATATCTTATGATAAATGTCTTTTTCTGTGTGACTTATTTCACTTAGAATCGTCGTACCTAAATCCACTCATCATGCTGCTACTAGCCTTATGACGTTGATTTCATGGCTGAGTGATATTCCATTGTACATAAGGACCACAACTTCTTTATCCATTTTTCTCTTTCCTGGGATATTTAAGGTGTAACGAAGTGGAGGTTCTTGTCAACAGAGCAGCCCTAAACTTTGGGGTGCTTGTGTCTTGCTGATTTTTAGTTTTCCCAATTTATACGCCCATGAGTGGAAGTGCCTTATGCTCTCTAAGGTGAGTTTTGTAAATGTTTCAGGACACACCGTACACTTCTCCAGAGTGGCTGTTGGCAATTTACATCCCGCCCATCAGCGTAGCAAGGCTCCCGTTTCTCCGTGGCCTGTCCTGCATGTCTGGTTTTGACCCTTTATTCAGCATGGCCCTTTTGACCGATGGGAAGCGAGACTTCTGTGTAGCGCTGATTTGCCTTTCCAGGTTGCTTGGTTGGCCAAAAAGGGCGTATGCGTTTTTTCCTGAATATATTCATCAAAAAACGCATACGCCCTTTTGGGCCAAGGGCATCATTGTCGAGGATTTGCCGCTTTTCCTGTGCTTTAAAGGCGATTCGAATCTGCCTCCTGAAATCTGTTTCCTGCAATTCTGCCTTGCTTTCAAATCCTCTTTGTTGCCTTCCCTCAATATATTTGTAGACGAGAGTTATCATTTATAAGTCTGCAGGTTTGTGAATTGCAGTGCCCCTGAGCTCCATTTTTCAACTCGCTCTCTTGGGAGCTTGCCGCAAAAGCGCAGGATTGCTTTAGGCCCTATTCTGCTTCCGGGCGGCAGAATGAGCCTGTGGTTAATTCTTCTTCCTGATGGGAAAATAGAGTGACCTGTGCCTGTCCCAACACCTAGAGCTAGTCTCTCATTGGTTCCCCGTCTTCCCGTTCATCCTCAGTTCAAATTGCCACCTGTATGGAACAGGAGGTTAAAGGTGCTGATTCTCCAAGGAGGGAGATTGCTAGTAAAGCGGCTGGAATGGCGAACCCGAGCACAAGGAGATGAGAAATGAGGTGCGTTTTAGAAACCTTTCCCGATCACTCGGTGGACCATCTTCTGGGTTTCTCATGCATGTTTTCGATGTAGGAAGATGCCCTTGAACCTGGAGATTTGGGACCCATTGGATGGGTACCACGCAGTATTACTTTAAAGCGTCTGCGTTTGCTCACCGAACCTCACCAAACCCCTTAGCCCCACGAGTGTCCACCCTTATGTCTCAATCAGCTGCGGGTCTAGATATGGTCAATCCAGGTGGCATCACAGCCCCTGAACGAATTTTGTAAGAATTTCTCTCTCTTTCACTGTCTTTGTTTCACGGGTTTTTAAAATTAATTGAGTTTTATAATGGGGTTTAGCTGCTTTTCACTGCTGTGTTTATGCAGCTTTACACCCACTTGACTCACTTACAGAGAGATATCAATACATAGGTTTTAAGATTCTTACTAGTCAGATATATTCTTGGGCGGTGAATAGGGGGTGTTGAGTCCAGTTCCCTGAGCAAGGAGTAGGTCTTCTCTATTACATATTGGGTTTATGGAACGGTATCTGAGCTAATTTGAAACCCTTGTTTTATGCATCACCCCACCTCACCTTTCCCGTTAGGCAGCCGTAGTGTGTTTTCTAACCGTGTGACTCTGTTCTGTTTTGTAATTCAGTTCAAGGGTAGCGGTTTTTACATTCCCTCTATAAGTGATATCTTATGATAAGTGTCTTTTTCTGTGTGACTTATTGCACTTAGAATCGTCGTACCTAAATCCACTCATCATGCTGCTACTAGCCTTATGACGTTGATTTCATGGCTGAGTGATATTCCATTGTACATAAGGACCACAACTTCTTTATCCATTTTTCTCTTTCCTGGGATATTTAAGGTGTAACGAAGTGGAGGTTCTTGTCAACAGAGCAGCCCTAAACTTTGGGGTGCTTGTGTCTTGCTGATTTTTAGTTTTCCCAATTTATACGCCCATGAGTGGAAGTGCCCTATGCTCTCTAAGCTGAGTTTTGTAAATGTTTCAGGACACACCGTACACTTCTCCAGAGTGGCTGTTGGCAATTTACATCCCGCCCATCAGCGTAGCAAGGCTCCCGTTTCTCCGTGGCCTGTCCTGCATTTCTGGTTTTGACCCTTTATTCAGCATGGCCCTTTTGACCGATGGGAAGCGAGACTTCTGTGTAGCGATGATTTGCCTTTCCAGGTTGCTTGGTTGGCCAAAAAGGGCGTATGCGTTTTTTCCTGAATATATTCATCAAAAAACGCATACGCCCTTTTTGGCCAAGGGCATCATTGTCGAGGTTTTGCCGCTTTTCTTGTGCTTTAAAGGCGATTCGAATCTGCCTCCTGTAATCTGTTTCCTGCAATTCTGCCTTGCTTTCAAATCCTCTTTGTTGCCTTCCCTCAATATATTTGTAGACGAGAGTTATCATTTATAAGTCTGCAGGTTTGTGAATTGCAGTGCCCCTGAGCTCCATTTTTCAACTCGCTCTCTTGGGAGCTGGCCGCAAAAGCGCAGGATTGCTTTAGGCCCTATTCTGCTTCCGGGCGGCAGACTGAGCCTGTGGTTAATTCTTCTTCCTGATGGGAAAATAGAGTGACCTGTGCCTGTCCCAACACCTAGAGCTAGTCTCTCATTGGTTCCCCGTCTTCCCGTTCATCCTCAGTTCAAATTGCCACCTGTATGGAACAGGAGGTTAAAGGTGCTGATTCTCCAAGGAGGGAGATTGCTAGTAAAGCGGCTGGAATGGCGAACCCGAGCACAAGGAGATGAGAAATGAGGTGCGTTTTAGAAACCTTTCCCGATCACTCGGTGGACCGTCTTCTGGGTTTCTCATGCATGTTTTCGATGTAGGAAGATGCCCTTGAACCTGGAGATTTGGGACCCATTGGATGGGTACCACGCAGTATTACTTTAAAGCGTCTGCGTTTGCTCACCGAACCTCACCAAACCCCTTAGCCCCACGAGTGTCCACCCTTATGTCTCAATCAGCTGCGGGTCTAGATATGGTCAATCCAGGTGGCATCACAGCCCCTGAACGAATTTTGTAAGAATTTCTCTCTCTTTCACTGTCTTTGTTTCACGGGTTTTTAAAATTAATTGAGTTTTATAATGGGGTTTAGCTGCTTTTCACTGCTGTGTTTATGCAGCTTTACACCCACTTGACTCACTTACAGAGAGATATCAATACATAGGTTTTAAGATTCTTACTAGTCAGATATATTCTTGGGCGGTGAATAGGGGGTGTTGAGTCCAGTTCCCTGAGCAAGGAGTAGGTCTTCTCTATTACATATTGGGTTTATGGAACGGTATCTGAGCTAATTTGAAACCCTTGTTTTATGCATCACCCCACCTCACCTTTCCCGTTAGGCAGCCGTAGTGTGTTTTCTAACCGTGTGACTCTGTTCTGTTTTGTAATTCAGTTCAAGGGTAGCGGTTTTTACATTCCCTCTATAAGTGATATCTTATGATAAGTGTCTTTTTCTGTGTGACTTATTGCACTTAGAATCGTCGTACCTAAATCCACTCATCATGCTGCTACTAGCCTTATGACGTTGATTTCATGGCTGAGTGATATTCCATTGTACATAAGGACCACAACTTCTTTATCCATTTTTCTCTTTCCTGGGATATTTAAGGTGTAACGAAGTGGAGGTTCTTGTCAACAGAGCAGCCCTAAACTTTGGGGTGCTTGTGTCTTGCTGATTTTTAGTTTTCCCAATTTATACGCCCATGAGTGGAAGTGCCCTATGCTCTCTAAGCTGAGTTTTGTAAATGTTTCAGGACACACCGTACACTTCTCCAGAGTGGCTGTTGGCAATTTACATCCCGCCCATCAGCGTAGCAAGGCTCCCGTTTCTCCGTGGCCTGTCCTGCATTTCTGGTTTTGACCCTTTATTCAGCATGGCCCTTTTGACCGATGGGAAGCGAGACTTCTGTGTAGCGATGATTTGCCTTTCCAGGTTGCTTGGTTGGCCAAAAAGGGCGTATGCGTTTTTTCCTGAATATATTCATCAAAAAACGCATACGCCCTTTTTGGCCAAGGGCATCATTGTCGAGGTTTTGCCGCTTTTCTTGTGCTTTAAAGGCGATTCGAATCTGCCTCCTGTAATCTGTTTCCTGCAATTCTGCCTTGCTTTCAAATCCTCTTTGTTGCCTTCCCTCAATATATTTGTAGACGAGAGTTATCATTTATAAGTCTGCAGGTTTGTGAATTGCAGTGCCCCTGAGCTCCATTTTTCAACTCGCTCTCTTGGGAGCTGGCCGCAAAAGCGCAGGATTGCTTTAGGCCCTATTCTGCTTCCGGGCGGCAGACTGAGCCTGTGGTTAATTCTTCTTCCTGATGGGAAAATAGAGTGACCTGTGCCTGTCCCAACACCTAGAGCTAGTCTCTCATTGGTTCCCCGTCTTCCCGTTCATCCTCAGTTCAAATTGCCACCTGTATGGAACAGGAGGTTAAAGGTGCTGATTCTCCAAGGAGGGAGATTGCTAGTAAAGCGGCTGGAATGGCGAACCCGAGCACAAGGAGATGAGAAATGAGGTGCGTTTTAGAAACCTTTCCCGATCACTCGGTGGACCGTCTTCTGGGTCTCTCATGCATGTTTTCGATGTAGGAAGATGCCCTTCAACCTGGAGATTTGGGACCCATGGGATGGGTACCAGGCAGTATTACTTTAAAGCGTCTGCGTTTGCTCACCCAACCTCACCAAACCCCTCAGCCCCAAGAGTGTCCACCCTTATGTCTCAATCAGCTGCGGGTCTAGATATGGTCAATCCAGGTGGCATCACAGCCCCTGAACGAATTTTGTAAGAATTTCCCTCCCTTTCACTGTCTTTGTTTCACGGGTTTTTAAAATTAATTGAGTTTTATAATGGGGTTTAGCTGCTTTTCACTGCTGTGTTTATGCAGCTTTACACCCACTTGACTCACTTACAGACAGATATCAATACATAGGTTTTAAGATTCTTACTAGTCAGATATATTCTTGGGCGGTGAATAGGGGGTGTTGAGTCCAGTTCCCTGAGCAAGGAGTTGGTCTTGTCAATTACGTATTCGGTTTATGGAACGGTATCTGAGCTAATTTGAAACCCTTGTTTTATGCATCACCCCACCTCACCTTTCCCGTTAGGCAGCCATAGTGTGTTTTCTAACCGTGTGACTCTGTTCTGTTTTGTAATTCAGTTCAAGGGTAGCGGTTTTTACATTCCCTCTATAAGTGATATCTTATGATAAGTGTCTTTTTCTGTGTGACTTATTTGACTTAGAATCGTCGTACCTAAATCCACTCATCATGCTGCTACTAGCCTTATGTCGTTGATTTCATGGCTGAGTGATATTCCATTGTACATAAGGACCACAACTTCTTTATCCATTTTTCTCTTTCCTGGGATATTTAAGGTGTAACGAAGTGGAGGTTCTTGTCAACAGAGCAGCCCTAAACTTTGGGGTGCTTGTGTCTTGCTGATTTTTAGTTTTCCCAATTTATACGCCCATGAGTGGAAGTGCCCTATGCTCTCTAAGCTGAGTTTTCTAAATGTTTCAGGACACACCATACACTTCTCCAGAGTGGCTGTTGGCAATTTACATCCCGCCCATCAGCGTAGCAAGGCTCCCGTTTCTCCGTGGCCTGTCCTGCATTTCTGGTTTTGACCCTTTATTCAGCATGGCCCTTTTGACCGATGGGAAGCGAGACTTCTGTGTAGCGCTGATTTGCCTTTCCAGGTTGCTTGGTTGGCCAAAAAGGGCGTATGCGTTTTTTCCTGAATATATTCAGGAAAAAACGCATACGCCCTTTTTGGCCAAGGGCATCATTGTCGAGGTTTTGCCGCTTTTCCTGTGCTTTAAAGGCGATTCGAATCTGCCTCCTGAAATCTGTTTCCTGCAATTCTGCCTTGCTTTCAAATCCTCTTTGTTGCCTTCCCTCAATATATTTGTAGACGAGAGTTATCATTTATAAGTCTGCAGGTTTGTGAATTGCAGTGCCCCTGAGCTCCATTTTTCAACTCGCTCTCTTGGGAGCTGGCCGCAAAAGCGCAGGATTGCTTTAGGCCCTATTCTGCTTCCGGGCGGCAGACTGAGCCCGTGGTTAATTCTTCTTCCTGATGGGAAAATAGAGTGACCTGTGCCTGTCCCAAAACCTAGAGCTAGCCTCTCATTGGTTCCCCGTCTTCCCGTTCATCCTCAGTTCAAATTGCCACCTGTATGGAACAGGAGGTTAAAGGTGCTGATTCTCCAAGGAGGGAGATTGCTAGTAAAGCGGCTGGAATGGCGAACCCGAGCACAAGGAGATGAGAAATGAGGTGCGTTTTAGAAACCTTTCCCGATCACTCGGTGGACCGTCTTCTGGGTTTCTCATGCATGTTTTCGATGTAGGAAGATGCCCTTGAACCTGGAGATTTGGGACCCATGCGATGGGTACCACGCAGTATTACTTTAAAGCGTCTGCGTTTGCTCACCGAACCTCACCAAACCCCTCAGCCCCAAGAGTGTCCACCCTTATGTCTCAATCAGCTGCGGGTCTAGATATGGTCAATCCAGGTGGCATCACAGCGCCTGAACGAATTTTGTAAGAATTTCTCTCCCTTTCACTGTCTTTGTTTCACGGGTTTTTAAAATTAATTGAGTTTTATAATGGGGTTTAGCTGCTTTTCACTGCTGTGTTTATGCAGCTTTACACCCACTTGACTCACTTACACAGAGATATCAATACATAGGTTTTAAGATTCTTACTAGTCAGATATATTCTTGGGCGGTGAATAGGGGGTGTTGAGTCCAGTTTCCTGAGCAAGGAGTAGGTCTTGTCTATTACGTATTGGGTTTATGGAACGGTATCTGAGCTAATTTGAAACCCTTGTTTTATGCATCACCCCACCTCACCTTTCCCGTTAGGCAGCCATAGTGTGTTTTCTAACCGTGTGACTCTGTTCTGTTTTGTAATTCAGTTCAAGGGTAGCGGTTTTTACATTCCCTCTATAAGTGATATCTTATGATAAGTGTCTTTTTCTGTGTGACTTATTGCACTTAGAATCGTCGTACCTAAATCCACTCATCATGCTGCTACTAGCCTTATGACGTTGATTTCATGGCTGAGTGATATTCCATTGTACATAAGGACCACAACTTCTTTATCCATTTTTCTCTTTCCTGGGATATTTAAGGTGTAACGAAGTGGAGGTCCTTGTCAACAGAGCAGCCCTAAACTTTGGGGTGCTTGTGTCTTGCTGATTTTTAGTTTTCCCAATTTATACGCCCATGAGTGGAAGTGCCCTATGCTCTCTAAGCTGAGTTTTGTAAATGTTTCAGGACACACCGTACACTTCTCCAGAGTGGCTGTTGGCAATTTACATCCCGCCCATCAGCGTAGCAAGGCTCCCGTTTCTCCGTGGCCTGTCCTGCATTTCTGGTTTTGACACTTTATTCAGCATGGCCCTTTTGACCGATGGGAAGCGAGACTTCTGTGTAGCGCTGATTTGCCTTTCCAGGTTGCTTGGTTGGCCAAAAAGGGCGTATGCGTTTTTTCCTGAATATATTCAGGAAAAAACGCATACGCCCTTTTTGGCCAAGGGCATCATTGTCGAGGTTTTGCCGCTTTTCCTGTGCTTTAAAGGCGATTCGAATCTGCCTCCTGAAATCTGTTTCCTGCAATTCTGCCTTGCTTTCAAATCCTCTTTGTTGCCTTCCCTCAATATATTTGTAGACGAGAGTTATCATTTATAAGTCTGCAGGTTTGTGAATTGCAGTGCCCCTGAGCTCCATTTTTCAACTCGCTCTCTTGGGAGCTGGCCGCAAAAGCGCAGGATTGCTTTAGGCCCTATTCTGCTTCCGGGCGGCAGACTGAGCCTGTGGTTAATTCTTCTTCCTGAGAGGAAGATAGAGTGACCTGTGCCTGTCCCAACACCTAGAGTTAGTCTCTCATTGGTTCCCCGTCTTCCCGTTCATCCTCAGTTCAAATTGCCACCTGTATGGTACAGGAGTTTAAAGGTGCTGATTCCCAAGGAGGGAGATTGCTAGTAAAGCGGCTGGAATGGCGAACCCGAGCACAAGGAGATGAGAAATGAGGTGCGTTTTAGAAACCTTTCCCGATCACTCGGTGGACCGTCTTCTGGGTTTCTCATGCATGTTTTCGATGTAGGAAGATGCCCTTGAACCTGGAGATTTGGGACCCATGGGATGGGTACCACGCAGTATTACTTTAAAGCGTCTGCGTTTGCTCACCCAACCTCACCAAACATCTCAGCCCCAAGAGTGTCCACCCTTATGTCTCAATCAGCTCCGGGTCTAGATATGGTCAATCCACGTGGCATCACAGCGCCTGAACGAATTTTGTAAGAATTTCTCTCCCTTTCACTGTCTTTGTTTCACGGGTTTTTAAAATTAATTGAGTTTTATAATGGGGTTTAGCTGCTTTTCACTGCTGTGTTTATGCAGCTTTACACCCACTTGACTCACTTACAGAGAGATATCAATACATAGTTTTTAAGATTCTTACTAGTCAGATATATACTTGGGCGGTTAATAGGGGGTGTTGAGTCCAGTTCCCTGAGCAAGGAGTAGGTCTTGTCTATTACGTATTGGGTTTATTGAACGGTATCTGAGCTAATTTGAAACCCTTGTTTTATGCACCACCCCACCTCACCTTTCCCGTTAGGCAGCCATAGTGTGTTTTCTAACCGTGTGACTCTGTTCTGTTTTGTAATTCAGTTCAAGGGTAGCGGTTTTTACATTCCCTCTATAAGTGATATCTTATGATAAGTGTCTTTTTCTGTGTGACTTATTTGACTTAGAATCGTCGTACCTAAATCCACTCATCATGCTGCTACTAGCCTTATGACGTTGATTTCATGGCTGAGTGATATTCCATTGTACATAAGGACCACAACTTCTTTATCCATTTTTCTCTTTCCTGGGATATTTAAGGTGTAACGAAGTGGAGGTTCTTGTCAACAGAGCAGCCCTAAACTTTGGGGTGCTTGTGTCTTGCTGATTTTTAGTTTTCCCAATTTATACGCCCATGAGTGGAAGTGCCCTATGCTCTCTAAGCTGAGTTTTGTAAATGTTTCAGGACACACCGTACACTTCTCCAGAGTGGCTGTTGGCAATTTACATCCCGCCCATCAGCGTAGCAAGGCTCCCGTTTCTCCGTGGCCTGTCCTGCATTTCTGGTTTTGACACTTTACTCAGCATGGCCCTTTTGACCGATGGGAAGCGAGACTTCTTTGTAGCGCTGATTTGCCTTTCCAGGTTGCTTGGTTGGCCAAAAAGGGCGTATGCGTTTTTTCCTGATTATATTCAGGAAAAAACGCATACGCCCTTTTTGGCCAAGGGCATCATTGTCGAGGTTTTGCCGCTTTTCCTGTGCTTTAAAGGCGATTCGAATCTGCCTCCTGAAATCTGTTTCCTGCAATTCTGCCTTGCTTTCAAATCCTCTTTGTTGCCTTCCCTCAATATATTTGTAGACGAGAGTTATCATTTATAAGTCTGCAGCTTTGTGAATTGCAGTGCCCCTGAGCTCCATTTTTCAACTCGCTCTCTTGGGAGCTGGCCGCAAAAGCGCAGGATTGCTTTAGGCCCTATTCTGCTTCCGGGCGGCAGACTGAGCCCGTGGTTAATTCTTCTTCCTGATGGGAAAATAGAGTGACGTGTGCCTGTCCCAACACCTAGAGCTAGTCTCTCATTGGTTCCCCGTCTTCCCGTTCATCCTCAGTTCAAATTGCCAACTGTATGGAACAGGAGGTTAAAGGTGCTGATTCTCCAAGGAGGCAGATTGCTAGTAAAGCGGCTGGAATGGCGAACCCGAGCACAAGGAGATGAGAAATGAGGTGCGTTTTAGAAACCTTTCCCGATCACTCGGTGGACCATCTTCTGGGTTTCTCATGCATGTTTTCGCTGTAGGAAGATGCCCTTGAACCTGGAGATTTGGGACCCATGGGATGGGTACCACGCAGTATTACTTTAAAGCGTCTGCGTTTGCTCACCGAACCTCTCCAAACCCCTCAGCCCCAAGAGTGTCCACCCTTATGTCTCAATCAGCTGCGGTTTTAGATATGGTCAATCCAGGTGGCATCACAGCGCCTGAACGAATTTTGTAAGAATTTCTCTCCCTTTCACTGTCTTTGTTTCACGGGTTTTTAAAATTAATTGAGTTTTATAATGGGGTTTAGCTGCTTTTCACTGCTGTGTTTATGCAGCTTTACACCCACTTGACTCACTTACAGAGAGATATCAATACATAGGTTTTAAGATTCTTACTAGTCAGATATATTCTTGGGCGGTGAATAGGGGGTGTTGAGTCCAGTTTCCTGAGCAAGGAGTAGGTCTTGTCTATTACGTATTGGGTTTATGGAACGGTATCTGAGCTAATTTGAAACCCTTGTTTTATGCATCACCCCACCTCACCTTTCCCGTTAGGCAGCCATAGTGTGTTTTCTAACCGTGTGACTCTGTTCTGTTTTGTAATTCAGTTCAAGGGTAGCGGTTTTTACATTCCCTCTATAAGTGATATCTTATGATAAGTGTCTTTTTCTGTGTGACTTATTGCACTTAGAATCGTCGTACCTAAATCCACTCATCATGCTGCTACTAGCCTTATGACGTTGATTTCATGGCTGAGTGATATTCCATTGTACATAAGGACCACAACTTCTTTATCCATTTTTCTCTTTCCTGGGATATTTAAGGTGTAACGAAGTGGAGGTTCTTGTCAACAGAGCAGCCCTAAACTTTGGGGTGCTTGTGTCTTGCTGATTTTTAGTTTTCCCAATTTATACGCCCATGAGTGGAAGTGCCCTATGCTCTCTAAGCTGAGTTTTGTAAATGTTTCAGGACACACCGTACACTTCTCCAGAGTGGCTGTTGGCAATTTACATCCCGCCCATCAGCGTAGCAAGGCTCCCGTTTCTCCGTGGCCTGTCCTGCATTTCTGGTTTTGACACTTTACTCAGCATGGCCCTTTTGACCGATGGGAAGCGAGACTTCTTTGTAGCGCTGATTTGCCTTTCCAGGTTGCTTGGTTGGCCAAAAAGGGCGTATGCGTTTTTTCCTGATTATATTCAGGAAAAAACGCATACGCCCTTTTTGGCCAAGGGCATCATTGTCGAGGTTTTGCCGCTTTTCCTGTGCTTTAAAGGCGATTCGAATCTGCCTCCTGAAATCTGTTTCCTGCAATTCTGCCTTGCTTTCAAATCCTCTTTGTTGCCTTCCCTCAATATATTTGTAGACGAGAGTTATCATTTATAAGTCTGCAGGTTTGTGAATTGCAGTGCCCCTGAGCTCCATTTTTCAACTCGCTCTCTTGGGAGCTGGCCGCAAAAGCGCAGGATTGCTTTAGGCCCTATTCTGCTTCCGGGCGGCAGACTGAGCCCGTGGTTAATTCTTCTTCCTGATGGGAAAATAGAGTGACGTGTGCCTGTCCCAACACCTAGAGCTAGTCTCTCATTGGTTCCCCGTCTTCCCGTTCATCCTCAGTTCAAATTGCCAACTGTATGGAACAGGAGGTTAAAGGTGCTGATTCTCCAAGGAGGCAGATTGCTAGTAAAGCGGCTGGAATGGCGAACCCGAGCACAAGGAGATGAGAAATGAGGTGCGTTTTAGAAACCTTTCCCGATCACTCGGTGGACCATCTTCTGGGTTTCTCATGCATGTTTTCGATGTAGGAAGATGCCCTTGAACCTGGAGATTTGGGACCCATGGGATGGGTACCACGCAGTATTACTTTAAAGCGTCTGCGTTTGCTCACCGAACCTCTCCAAACCCCTCAGCCCCAAGAGTGTCCACCCTTATGTCTCAATCAGCTGCGGTTTTAGATATGGTCAATCCAGGTGGCATCACAGCGCCTGAACGAATTTTGTAAGAATTTCTCTCCCTTTCACTGTCTTTGTTTCACGGGTTTTTAAAATTAATTGAGTTTTATAATGGGGTTTAGCTGCTTTTCACTGCTGTGTTTATGCAGCTTTACACCCACTTGACTCACTTACAGAGAGATATCAATACATAGGTTTTAAGATTCTTACTAGTCAGATATATTCTTGGGCGGTGAATAGGGGGTGTTGAGTCCAGTTCCCTGAGCAAGGAGTAGGTCTTGTCAATTACGTATTGGGTTTATGGAACGGTATCTGAGCTAATTTGAAACCCTTGTTTTATGCATCACCCCACCTCACCTTTCCCGTTAGGCAGCCATATTGTGTTTTCTAACCGTGTGACTCTGTTCTGTTTTGTAATTCAGTTCAAGGGTAGCGGTTTTTACATTCCCTCTATAAGTGATATCTTATGATAAGTGTCTTTTTCTGTGTGACTTATTTGACTTAGAATCGTCGTACCTAAATCCACTCATCATGCTGCTACTAGCCTTATGACGTTGATTTCATGGCTGAGTGATATTCCATTGTACATAAGGACCACAACTTCTTTATCCATTTTTCTCTTTCCTGGAATATTTAAGGTGTAACGAAGTGGAGGTCCTTGTCAACAGAGCAGCCCTAAACTTTGGGGTGCTTGTGTCTTGCTGATTTTTAGTTTTCCCAATTTATACGCCCATGAGTGGAAGTGCCCTATGCTCTCTAAGCTGAGTTTTGTAAATGTTTCAGGACACACCGTACACTTCTCCAGAGTGGCTGTTGGCAATTTACATCCCGCCCATCAGCGTAGCAAGTCTCCCGTTTCTCCGTGGCCTGTCCTGCATTTCTGGTTTTGACACTTTATTCAGCATGGCCCTTTTGACCGATGGGAAGCGAGACTTCTGTGTAGCGCTGATTTGCCTTTCCAGGTTGCTTGGTTGGCCAAAAAGGGCGTATGCGTTTTTTCCTGAATATATTCAGGAAAAAACGCATACGCCCTTTTTGGCCAAGGGCATCATTGTCGAGGTTTTGCCGCTTTTCCTGTGCTTTAAAGGCGATTCGAATCTGCCTCCTGAAATCTGTTTCCTGCAATTCTGCCTTGCTTTCAAATCCTCTTTGTTGCCTTCCCTCAATATATTTGTAGACGAGAGTTATCATTTATAAGTCTGCAGGTTTGTGAATTGCAGTGCCCCTGAGCTCCATTTTTCAACTCGCTCTCTTGGGAGCTGGCCGCAAAAGCGCAGGATTGCTTTAGGCCCTATTCTGCTTCCGGGCGGCAGACTGAGCCTGTGGTTAATTCTTCTTCCTGAGAGGAAGATAGAGTGACCTGTGCCTGTCCCAACACCTAGAGTTAGTCTCTCATTGGTTCCCCGTCTTCCCGTTCATCCTCAGTTCAAATTGCCACCTGTATGGTACAGGAGTTTAAAGGTGCTGATTCCCAAGGAGGGAGATTGCTAGTAAAGCGGCTGGAATGGCGAACCCGAGCACAAGGAGATGAGAAATGAGGTGCGTTTTAGAAACCTTTCCCGATCACTCGGTGGACCGT
Source organism: Eschrichtius robustus (assembly GCF_028021215.1). NCBI lineage: Eukaryota > Metazoa > Chordata > Mammalia > Artiodactyla > Eschrichtiidae > Eschrichtius > Eschrichtius robustus. Next base: position 27,647,877 of record NC_090830.1, read on the forward strand.
CTTCTGGGTTTCTCATGCATGTTTTCGATGTAGGAAGATGCCCTTGAACCTGGAGATTTGGGACCCATGGGATGGGTACCACGCAGTATTACTTTAAAGCGTCTGCGTTTGCTCACCCAACCTCACCAAACATCTCAGCCCCAAGAGTGTCCACCCTTATGTCTCAATCAGCTCCGGGTCTAGATATGGTCAATCCACGTGGCATCACAGCGCCTGAACGAATTTTGTAAGAATTTCTCTCCCTTTCACTGTCTTTGTTTCACGGGTTTTTAAAACTAATTGAGTTTTATAATGGGGTTTAGCTGCTTTTCACTGCTGTGTTTATGCAGCTTTAAACCCACTTGACTCACTTACAGAGAGATATCAATACATAGTTTTTAAGATTCTTACTAGTCAGATATATACTTGGGCGGTTAATAGGGGGTGTTGAGTCCAGTTCCCTGAGCAAGGAGTAGGTCTTGTCTATTACGTATTGGGTTTATTGAACGGTATCTGAGCTAATTTGAAACCCTTGTTTTATGCACCACCCCACCTCACCTTTCCCGTTAGGCAGCCATAGTGTGTTTTCTAACCGTGTGACTCTGTTCTGTTTTGTAATTCAGTTCAAGGGTAGCGGTTTTTACATTCCCTCTATAAGTGATATCTTATGATAAGTGTCTTTTTCTGTGTGACTTATTTGACTTAGAATCGTCGTACCTAAATCCACTCATCATGCTGCTACTAGCCTTATGACGTTGATTTCATGGCTGAGTGATATTCCATTGTACATAAGGACCACAACTTCTTTATCCATTTTTCTCTTTCCTGGGATATTTAAGGTGTAACGAAGTGGAGGTTCTTGTCAACAGAGCAGCCCTAAACTTTGGGGTGCTTGTGTCTTGCTGATTTTTAGTTTTCCCAATTTATACGCCCATGAGTGGAAGTGCCCTATGCTCTCTAAGCTGAGTTTTGTAAATGTTTCAGGACACACCGTACACTTCTCCAGAGTGGCTGTTGGCAATTTACATCCCGCCCATCAGCGTAGCAAGGCTCCCGTTTCTCCGTGGCCTGTCCTGCATTTCTGGTTTTGACACTTTACTCAGCATGGCCCTTTTGACCGATGGGAAGCGAGACTTCTTTGTAGCGCTGATTTGCCTTTCCAGGTTGCTTGGTTGGCCAAAAAGGGCGTATGCGTTTTTTCCTGATTATATTCAGGAAAAAACGCATACGCCCTTTTTGGCCAAGGGCATCATTGTCGAGGTTTTGCCGCTTTTCCTGTGCTTTAAAGGCGATTCGAATCTGCCTCCTGAAATCTGTTTCCTGCAATTCTGCCTTGCTTTCAAATCCTCTTTGTTGCCTTCCCTCAATATATTTGTAGACGAGAGTTATCATTTATAAGTCTGCAGGTTTGTGAATTGCAGTGCCCCTGAGCTCCATTTTTCAACTCGCTCTCTTGGGAGCTGGCCGCAAAAGCGCAGGATTGCTTTAGGCCCTATTCTGCTTCCGGGCGGCAGACTGAGCCCGTGGTTAATTCTTCTTCCTGATGGGAAAATAGAGTGACGTGTGCCTGTCCCAACACCTAGAGCTAGTCTCTCATTGGTTCCCCGTCTTCCCGTTCATCCTCAGTTCAAATTGCCAACTGTATGGAACAGGAGGTTAAAGGTGCTGATTCTCCAAGGAGGCAGATTGCTAGTAAAGCGGCTGGAATGGCGAACCCGAGCACAAGGAGATGAGAAATGAGGTGCGTTTTAGAAACCTTTCCCGATCACTCGGTGGACCATCTTCTGGGTTTCTCATGCATGTTTTCGCTGTAGGAAGATGCCCTTGAACCTGGAGATTTGGGACCCATGGGATGGGTACCACGCAGTATTACTTTAAAGCGTCTGCGTTTGCTCACCGAACCTCTCCAAACCCCTCAGCCCCAAGAGTGTCCACCCTTATGTCTCAATCAGCTGCGGTTTTAGATATGGTCAATCCAGGTGGCATCACAGCGCCTGAACGAATTTTGTAAGAATTTCTCTCCCTTTCACTGTCTTGGTTTCACGGGTTTTTAAAATTAATTGAGTTTTATAATGGGGTTTAGCTGCTTTTCACTGCTGTGTTTATGCAGCTTTACACCCACTTGACTCACTTACAGAGAGATATCAATACATAGGTTTTAAGATTCTTACTAGTCAGATATATTCTTGGGCGGTGAATAGGGGGTGTTGAGTCCAGTTTCCTGAGCAAGGAGTAGGTCTTGTCTATTACGTATTGGGTTTATGGAACGGTATCTGAGCTAATTTGAAACCCTTGTTTTATGCATCACCCCACCTCACCTTTCCCGTTAGGCAGCCATAGTGTGTTTTCTAACCGTGTGACTCTGTTCTGTTTTGTAATTCAGTTCAAGGGTAGCGGTTTTTACATTCCCTCTATAAGTGATATCTTATGATAAGTGTCTTTTTCTGTGTGACTTATTGCACTTAGAATCGTCGTACCTAAATCCACTCATCATGCTGCTACTAGCCTTATGACGTTGATTTCATGGCTGAGTGATATTCCATTGTACATAAGGACCACAACTTCTTTATCCATTTTTCTCTTTCCTGGGATATTTAAGGTGTAACGAAGTGGAGGTTCTTGTCAACAGAGCAGCCCTAAACTTTGGGGTGCTTGTGTCTTGCTGATTTTTAGTTTTCCCAATTTATACGCCCATGAGTGGAAGTGCCCTATGCTCTCTAAGCTGAGTTTTGTAAATGTTTCAGGACACACCGTACACTTCTCCAGAGTGGCTGTTGGCAATTTACATCCCGCCCATCAGCGTAGCAAGGCTCCCGTTTCTCCGTGGCCTGTCCTGCATTTCTGGTTTTGACACTTTACTCAGCATGGCCCTTTTGACCGATGGGAAGCGAGACTTCTTTGTAGCGCTGATTTGCCTTTCCAGGTTGCTTGGTTGGCCAAAAAGGGCGTATGCGTTTTTTCCTGATTATATTCAGGAAAAAACGCATACGCCCTTTTTGGCCAAGGGCATCATTGTCGAGGTTTTGCCGCTTTTCCTGTGCTTTAAAGGCGATTCGAATCTGCCTCCTGAAATCTGTTTCCTGCAATTCTGCCTTGCTTTCAAATCCTCTTTGTTGCCTTCCCTCAATATATTTGTAGACGAGAGTTATCATTTATAAGTCTGCAGGTTTGTGAATTGCAGTGCCCCTGAGCTCCATTTTTCAACTCGCTCTCTTGGGAGCTGGCCGCAAAAGCGCAGGATTGCTTTAGGCCCTATTCTGCTTCCGGGCGGCAGACTGAGCCCGTGGTTAATTCTTCTTCCTGATGGGAAAATAGAGTGACGTGTGCCTGTCCCAACACCTAGAGCTAGTCTCTCATTGGTTCCCCGTCTTCCCGTTCATCCTCAGTTCAAATTGCCAACTGTATGGAACAGGAGGTTAAAGGTGCTGATTCTCCAAGGAGGCAGATTGCTAGTAAAGCGGCTGGAATGGCGAACCCGAGCACAAGGAGATGAGAAATGAGGTGCGTTTTAGAAACCTTTCCCGATCACTCGGTGGACCATCTTCTGGGTTTCTCATGCATGTTTTCGATGTAGGAAGATGCCCTTGAACCTGGAGATTTGGGACCCATGGGATGGGTACCACGCAGTATTACTTTAAAGCGTCTGCGTTTGCTCACCGAACCTCTCCAAACCCCTCAGCCCCAAGAGTGTCCACCCTTATGTCTCAATCAGCTGCGGTTTTAGATATGGTCAATCCAGGTGGCATCACAGCGCCTGAACGAATTTTGTAAGAATTTCTCTCCCTTTCACTGTCTTTGTTTCACGGGTTTTTAAAATTAATTGAGTTTTATAATGGGGTTTAGCTGCTTTTCACTGCTGTGTTTATGCAGCTTTACACCCACTTGACTCACTTACAGAGAGATATCAATACATAGGTTTTAAGATTCTTACTAGTCAGATATATTCTTGGGCGGTGAATAGGGGGTGTTGAGTCCAGTTCCCTGAGCAAGGAGTAGGTCTTGTCAATTACGTATTGGGTTTATGGAACGGTATCTGAGCTAATTTGAAACCCTTGTTTTATGCATCACCCCACCTCACCTTTCCCGTTAGGCAGCCATATTGTGTTTTCTAACCGTGTGACTCTGTTCTGTTTTGTAATTCAGTTCAAGGGTAGCGGTTTTTACATTCCCTCTATAAGTGATATCTTATGATAAGTGTCTTTTTCTGTGTGACTTATTTGACTTAGAATCGTCGTACCTAAATCCACTCATCATGCTGCTACTAGCCTTATGACGTTGATTTCATGGCTGAGTGATATTCCATTGTACATAAGGACCACAACTTCTTTATCCATTTTTCTCTTTCCTGGAATATTTAAGGTGTAACGAAGTGGAGGTCCTTGTCAACAGAGCAGCCCTAAACTTTGGGGTGCTTGTGTCTTGCTGATTTTTAGTTTTCCCAATTTATACGCCCATGAGTGGAAGTGCCCTATGCTCTCTAAGCTGAGTTTTGTAAATGTTTCAGGACACACCGTACACTTCTCCAGAGTGGCTGTTGGCAATTTACATCCCGCCCATCAGCGTAGCAAGGCTCCCGTTTCTCCGTGGCCTGTCCTGCATTTCTGGTTTTGACACTTTATTCAGCATGGCCCTTTTGACCGATGGGAAGCGAGACTTCTGTGTAGCGCTGATTTGCCTTTCCAGGTTGCTTGGTTGGCCAAAAAGGGCGTATGCGTTTTTTCCTGAATATATTCAGGAAAAAACGCATACGCCCTTTTTGGCCAAGGGCATCATTGTCGAGGTTTTGCCGCTTTTCCTGTGCTTTAAAGGCGATTCGAATCTGCCTCCTGAAATCTGTTTCCTGCAATTCTGCCTTGCTTTCAAATCCTCTTTGTTGCCTTCCCTCAATATATTTGTAGACGAGAGTTATCATTTATAAGTCTGCAGGTTTGTGAATTGCAGTGCCCCTGAGCTCCATTTTTCAACTCGCTCTCTTGGGAGCTGGCCGCAAAAGCGCAGGATTGCTTTAGGCCCTATTCTGCTTCCGGGCGGCAGACTGAGCCTGTGGTTAATTCTTCTTCCTGAGAGGAAGATAGAGTGACCTGTGCCTGTCCCAACACCTAGAGTTAGTCTCTCATTGGTTCCCCGTCTTCCCGTTCATCCTCAGTTCAAATTGCCACCTGTATGGTACAGGAGTTTAAAGGTGCTGATTCCCAAGGAGGGAGATTGCTAGTAAAGCGGCTGGAATGGCGAACCCGAGCACAAGGAGATGAGAAATGAGGTGCGTTTTAGAAACCTTTCCCGATCACTCGGTGGACCGTCTTCTGGGTTTCTCATGCATGTTTTCGATGTAGGAAGATGCCCTTGAACCTGGAGATTTGGGACCCATGGGATGGGTACCACGCAGTATTACTTTAAAGCGTCTGCGTTTGCTCACCCAACCTCACCAAACATCTCAGCCCCAAGAGTGTCCACCCTTATGTCTCAATCAGCTCCGGGTCTAGATATGGTCAATCCACGTGGCATCACAGCGCCTGAACGAATTTTGTAAGAATTTCTCTCCCTTTCACTGTCTTTGTTTCACGGGTTTTTAAAATTAATTGAGTTTTATAATGGGGTTTAGCTGCTTTTCACTGCTGTGTTTATGCAGCTTTACACCCACTTGACTCACTTACAGAGAGATATCAATACATAGTTTTTAAGATTCTTACTAGTCAGATATATACTTGGGCGGTTAATAGGGGGTGTTGAGTCCAGTTCCCTGAGCAAGGAGTAGGTCTTGTCTATTACGTATTGGGTTTATTGAACGGTATCTGAGCTAATTTGAAACCCTTGTTTTATGCACCACCCCACCTCACCTTTCCCGTTAGGCAGCCATAGTGTGTTTTCTAACCGTGTGACTCTGTTCTGTTTTGTAATTCAGTTCAAGGGTAGCGGTTTTTACATTCCCTCTATAAGTGATATCTTATGATAAGTGTCTTTTTCTGTGTGACTTATTTGACTTAGAATCGTCGTACCTAAATCCACTCATCATGCTGCTACTAGCCTTATGACGTTGATTTCATGGCTGAGTGATATTCCATTGTACATAAGGACCACAACTTCTTTATCCATTTTTCTCTTTCCTGGGATATTTAAGGTGTAACGAAGTGGAGGTTCTTGTCAACAGAGCAGCCCTAAACTTTGGGGTGCTTGTGTCTTGCTGATTTTTAGTTTTCCCAATTTATACGCCCATGAGTGGAAGTGCCCTATGCTCTCTAAGCTGAGTTTTGTAAATGTTTCAGGACACACCGTACACTTCTCCAGAGTGGCTGTTGGCAATTTACATCCCGCCCATCAGCGTAGCAAGGCTCCCGTTTCTCCGTGGCCTGTCCTGCATTTCTGGTTTTGACACTTTACTCAGCATGGCCCTTTTGACCGATGGGAAGCGAGACTTCTTTGTAGCGCTGATTTGCCTTTCCAGGTTGCTTGGTTGGCCAAAAAGGGCGTATGCGTTTTTTCCTGATTATATTCAGGAAAAAACGCATACGCCCTTTTTGGCCAAGGGCATCATTGTCGAGGTTTTGCCGCTTTTCCTGTGCTTTAAAGGCGATTCGAATCTGCCTCCTGAAATCTGTTTCCTGCAATTCTGCCTTGCTTTCAAATCCTCTTTGTTGCCTTCCCTCAATATATTTGTAGACGAGAGTTATCATTTATAAGTCTGCAGGTTTGTGAATTGCAGTGCCCCTGAGCTCCATTTTTCAACTCGCTCTCTTGGGAGCTGGCCGCAAAAGCGCAGGATTGCTTTAGGCCCTATTCTGCTTCCGGGCGGCAGACTGAGCCCGTGGTTAATTCTTCTTCCTGATGGGAAAATAGAGTGACGTGTGCCTGTCCCAACACCTAGAGCTAGTCTCTCATTGGTTCCCCGTCTTCCCGTTCATCCTCAGTTCAAATTGCCAACTGTATGGAACAGGAGGTTAAAGGTGCTGATTCTCCAAGGAGGCAGATTGCTAGTAAAGCGGCTGGAATGGCGAACCCGAGCACAAGGAGATGAGAAATGAGGTGCGTTTTAGAAACCTTTCCCGATCACTCGGTGGACCATCTTCTGGGTTTCTCATGCATGTTTTCGCTGTAGGAAGATGCCCTTGAACCTGGAGATTTGGGACCCATGGGATGGGTACCACGCAGTATTACTTTAAAGCGTCTGCGTTTGCTCACCGAACCTCTCCAAACCCCTCAGCCCCAAGAGTGTCCACCCTTATGTCTCAATCAGCTGCGGTTTTAGATATGGTCAATCCAGGTGGCATCACAGCGCCTGAACGAATTTTGTAAGAATTTCTCTCCCTTTCACTGTCTTTGTTTCACGGGTTTTTAAAATTAATTGAGTTTTATAATGGGGTTTAGCTGCTTTTCACTGCTGTGTTTATGCAGCTTTACACCCACTTGACTCACTTACAGAGAGATATCAATACATAGGTTTTAAGATTCTTACTAGTCAGATATATTCTTGGGCGGTGAATAGGGGGTGTTGAGTCCAGTTCCCTGAGCAAGGAGTAGGTCTTGTCAATTACGTATTGGGTTTATGGAACGGTATCTGAGCTAATTTGAAACCCTTGTTTTATGCATCACCCCACCTCACCTTTCCCGTTAGGCAGCCATAGTGTGTTTTCTAACCGTGTGACTCTGTTCTGTTTTGTAATTCAGTTCAAGGGTAGCGGTTTTTACATTCCCTCTATAAGTGATATCTTATGATAAGTGTCTTTTTCTGTGTGACTTATTGCACTTAGAATCGTCGTACCTAAATCCACTCATCATGCTGCTACTAGCCTTATGACGTTGATTTCATGGCTGAGTGATATTCCATTGTACATAAGGACCACAACTTCTTTATCCATTTTTCTCTTTCCTGGGATATTTAAGGTGTAACGAAGTGGAGGTTCTTGTCAACAGAGCAGCCCTAAACTTTGGGGTGCTTGTGTCTTCCTGATTTTTAGTTTTCCCAATTTATACGCCCATGAGTGGAAGTGCCCTATGCTCTCTAAGCTGAGTTTTGTAAATGTTTCAGGACACACCGTACACTTCTCCAGAGTGGCTGTTGGCAATTTACATCCCGCCCATCAGCGTAGCAAGGCTCCCGTTTCTCCGTGGCCTGTCCTGCATTTCTGGTTTTGACACTTTACTCAGCATGGCCCTTTTGACCGATGGGAAGCGAGACTTCTTTGTAGCGCTGATTTGCCTTTCCAGGTTGCTTGGTTGGCCAAAAAGGGCGTATGCGTTTTTTCCTGATTATATTCAGGAAAAAACGCATACGCCCTTTTTGGCCAAGGGCATCATTGTCGAGGTTTTGCCGCTTTTCCTGTGCTTTAAAGGCGATTCGAATCTGCCTCCTGAAATCTGTTTCCTGCAATTCTGCCTTGCTTTCAAATCCTCTTTGTTGCCTTCCCTCAATATATTTGTAGACGAGAGTTATCATTTATAAGTCTGCAGGTTTGTGAATTGCAGTGCCCCTGAGCTCCATTTTTCAACTCGCTCTCTTGGGAGCTGGCCGCAAAAGCGCAGGATTGCTTTAGGCCCTATTCTGCTTCCGGGCGGCAGACTGAGCCCGTGGTTAATTCTTCTTCCTGATGGGAAAATAGAGTGACGTGTGCCTGTCCCAACACCTAGAGCTAGTCTCTCATTGGTTCCCCGTCTTCCCGTTCATCCTCAGTTCAAATTGCCAACTGTATGGAACAGGAGGTTAAAGGTGCTGATTCTCCAAGGAGGCAGATTGCTAGTAAAGCGGCTGGAATGGCGAACCCGAGCACAAGGAGATGAGAAATGAGGTGCGTTTTAGAAACCTTTCCCGATCACTCGGTGGACCATCTTCTGGGTTTCTCATGCATGTTTTCGATGTAGGAAGATGCCCTTGAACCTGGAGATTTGGGACCCATGGGATGGGTACCACGCAGTATTACTTTAAAGCGTCTGCGTTTGCTCACCGAACCTCTCCAAACCCCTCAGCCCCAAGAGTGTCCACCCTTATGTCTCAATCAGCTGCGGTTTTAGATATGGTCAATCCAGGTGGCATCACAGCGCCTGAACGAATTTTGTAAGAATTTCTCTCCCTTTCACTGTCTTTGTTTCACGGGTTTTTAAAATTAATTGAGTTTTATAATGGGGTTTAGCTGCTTTTCACTGCTGTGTTTATGCAGCTTTACACCCACTTGACTCACTTACAGAGAGATATCAATACATAGGTTTTAAGATTCTTACTAGTCAGATATATTCTTGGGCGGTGAATAGGGGGTGTTGAGTCCAGTTCCCTGAGCAAGGAGTAGGTCTTGTCAATTACGTATTGGGTTTATGGAACGGTATCTGAGCTAATTTGAAACCCTTGTTTTATGCATCACCCCACCTCACCTTTCCCGTTAGGCAGCCATATTGTGTTTTCTAACCGTGTGACTCTGTTCTGTTTTGTAATTCAGTTCAAGGGTAGCGGTTTTTACATTCCCTCTATAAGTGATATCTTATGATAAGTGTCTTTTTCTGTGTGACTTATTTGACTTAGAATCGTCGTACCTAAATCCACTCATCATGCTGCTACTAGCCTTATGACGTTGATTTCATGGCTGAGTGATATTCCATTGTACATAAGGACCACAACTTCTTTATCCATTTTTCTCTTTCCTGGAATATTTAAGGTGTAACGAAGTGGAGGTCCTTGTCAACAGAGCAGCCCTAAACTTTGGGGTGCTTGTGTCTTGCTGATTTTTAGTTTTCCCAATTTATACGCCCATGAGTGGAAGTGCCCTATGCTCTCTAAGCTGAGTTTTGTAAATGTTTCAGGACACACCGTACACTTCTCCAGAGTGGCTGTTGGCAATTTACATCCCGCCCATCAGCGTAGCAAGGCTCCCGTTTCTCCGTGGCCTGTCCTGCATTTCTGGTTTTGACACTTTATTCAGCATGGCCCTTTTGACCGATGGGAAGCGAGACTTCTGTGTAGCGCTGATTTGCCTTTCCAGGTTGCTTGGTTGGCCAAAAAGGGCGTATGCGTTTTTTCCTGAATATATTCAGGAAAAAACGCATACGCCCTTTTTGGCCAAGGGCATCATTGTCGAGGTTTTGCCGCTTTTCCTGTGCTTTAAAGGCGATTCGAATCTGCCTCCTGAAATCTGTTTCCTGCAATTCTGCCTTGCTTTCAAATCCTCTTTGTTGCCTTCCCTCAATATATTTGTAGACGAGAGTTATCATTTATAAGTCTGCAGGTTTGTGAATTGCAGTGCCCCTGAGCTCCATTTTTCAACTCGCTCTCTTGGGAGCTGGCCGCAAAAGCGCAGGATTGCTTTAGGCCCTATTCTGCTTCCGGGCGGCAGACTGAGCCTGTGGTTAATTCTTCTTCCTGAGAGGAAGATAGAGTGACCTGTGCCTGTCCCAACACCTAGAGTTAGTCTCTCATTGGTTCCCCGTCTTCCCGTTCATCCTCAGTTCAAATTGCCACCTGTATGGTACAGGAGTTTAAAGGTGCTGATTCCCAAGGAGGGAGATTGCTAGTAAAGCGGCTGGAATGGCGAACCCGAGCACAAGGAGATGAGAAATGAGGTGCGTTTTAGAAACCTTTCCCGATCACTCGGTGGACCGTCTTCTGGGTTTCTCATGCATGTTTTCGATGTAGGAAGATGCCCTTGAACCTGGAGATTTGGGACCCATGGGATGGGTACCACGCAGTATTACTTTAAAGCGTCTGCGTTTGCTCACCCAACCTCACCAAACATCTCAGCCCCAAGAGTGTCCACCCTTATGTCTCAATCAGCTCCGGGTCTAGATATGGTCAATCCACGTGGCATCACAGCGCCTGAACGAATTTTGTAAGAATTTCTCTCCCTTTCACTGTCTTTGTTTCACGGGTTTTTAAAATTAATTGAGTTTTATAATGGGGTTTAGCTGCTTTTCACTGCTGTGTTTATGCAGCTTTACACCCACTTGACTCACTTACAGAGAGATATCAATACATAGTTTTTAAGATTCTTACTAGTCAGATATATACTTGGGCGGTTAATAGGGGGTGTTGAGTCCAGTTCCCTGAGCAAGGAGTAGGTCTTGTCTATTACGTATTGGGTTTATTGAACGGTATCTGAGCTAATTTGAAACCCTTGTTTTATGCACCACCCCACCTCACCTTTCCCGTTAGGCAGCCATAGTGTGTTTTCTAACCGTGTGACTCTGTTCTGTTTTGTAATTCAGTTCAAGGGTAGCGGTTTTTACATTCCCTCTATAAGTGATATCTTATGATAAGTGTCTTTTTCTGTGTGACTTATTTGACTTAGAATCGTCGTACCTAAATCCACTCATCATGCTGCTACTAGCCTTATGACGTTGATTTCATGGCTGAGTGATATTCCATTGTACATAAGGACCACAACTTCTTTATCCATTTTTCTCTTTCCTGGGATATTTAAGGTGTAACGAAGTGGAGGTTCTTGTCAACAGAGCAGCCCTAAACTTTGGGGTGCTTGTGTCTTGCTGATTTTTAGTTTTCCCAATTTATACGCCCATGAGTGGAAGTGCCCTATGCTCTCTAAGCTGAGTTTTGTAAATGTTTCAGGACACACCGTACACTTCTCCAGAGTGGCTGTTGGCAATTTACATCCCGCCCATCAGCGTAGCAAGGCTCCCGTTTCTCCGTGGCCTGTCCTGCATTTCTGGTTTTGACACTTTACTCAGCATGGCCCTTTTGACCGATGGGAAGCGAGACTTCTTTGTAGCGCTGATTTGCCTTTCCAGGTTGCTTGGTTGGCCAAAAAGGGCGTATGCGTTTTTTCCTGATTATATTCAGGAAAAAACGCATACGCCCTTTTTGGCCAAGGGCATCATTGTCGAGGTTTTGCCGCTTTTCCTGTGCTTTAAAGGCGATTCGAATCTGCCTCCTGAAATCTGTTTCCTGCAATTCTGCCTTGCTTTCAAATCCTCTTTGTTGCCTTCCCTCAATATATTTGTAGACGAGAGTTATCATTTATAAGTCTGCAGGTTTGTGAATTGCAGTGCCCCTGAGCTCCATTTTTCAACTCGCTCTCTTGGGAGCTGGCCGCAAAAGCGCAGGATTGCTTTAGGCCCTATTCTGCTTCCGGGCGGCAGACTGAGCCCGTGGTTAATTCTTCTTCCTGATGGGAAAATAGAGTGACCTGTGCCTGTCCCAACACCTAGAGCTAGTCTCTCATTGGTTCCCCGTCTTCCCGTTCATCCTCAGTTCAAATTGCCAACTGTATGGAACAGGAGGTTAAAGGTGCTGATTCTCCAAGGAGGCAGATTGCTAGTAAAGCGGCTGGAATGGCGAACCCGAGCACAAGGAGATGAGAAATGAGGTGCGTTTTAGAAACCTTTCCCGATCACTCGGTGGACCATCTTCTGGGTTTCTCATGCATGTTTTCGATGTAGGAAGATGCCCTTGAACCTGGAGATTTGGGACCCATGGGATGGGTACCACGCAGTATTACTTTAAAGCGTCTGCGTTTGCTCACCGAACCTCTCCAAACCCCTCAGCCCCAAGAGTGTCCACCCTTATGTCTCAATCAGCTGCGGTTTTAGATATGGTCAATCCAGGTGGCATCACAGCGCCTGAACGAATTTTGTAAGAATTTCTCTCCCTTTCACTGTCTTTGTTTCACGGGTTTTTAAAATTAATTGAGTTTTATAATGGGGTTTAGCTGCTTTTCACTGCTGTGTTTATGCAGCTTTACACCCACTTGACTCACTTACAGAGAGATATCAATACATAGGTTTTAAGATTCTTACTAGTCAGATATATTCTTGGGCGGTGAATAGGGGGTGTTGAGTCCAGTTCCCTGAGCAAGGAGTAGGTCTTGTCAATTACGTATTGGGTTTATGGAACGGTATCTGAGCTAATTTGAAACCCTTGTTTTATGCATCACCCCACCTCACCTTTCCCGTTAGGCAGCCATAGTGTGTTTTCTAACCGTGTGACTCTGTTCTGTTTTGTAATTCAGTTCAAGGGTAGCGGTTTTTACATTCCCTCTATAAGTGATATCTTATGATAAGTGTCTTTTTCTGTGTGACTTATTTGACTTAGAATCGTCGTACCTAAATCCACTCATCATGCTGCTACTAGCCTTATGACGTTGATTTCATGGCTGAGTGATATTCCATTGTACATAAGGACCACAACTTCTTTATCCATTTTTCTCTTTCCTGGGATATTTAAGGTGTAACGAAGTGGAGGTCCTTGTCAACAGAGCAGCCCTAAACTTTGGGGTGCTTGTGTCTTGCTGATTTTTAGTTTTCCCAATTTATACGCCCATGAGTGGAAGTGCCCTATGCTCTCTAAGCTGAGTTTTGTAAATGTTTCAGGACACACCGTACACTTCTCCAGAGTGGCTGTTGGCAATTTACATCCCGCCCATCAGCGTAGCAAGGCTCCCGTTTCTCCGTGGCCTGTCCTGCATTTCTGGTTTTGACCCTTTATTCAGCATGGCCCATTTGACCGATGGGAAGCGAGACTTCTGTGTAGCGCTGATTTGCCTTTGCAGGTTGCTTGGTTGGCCAAAAAGGGCGTATGCGTTTTTTCCTGAATATATTCAGGAAAAAACGCATACGCCCTTTTTGGCCAAGGGTATCATTGTCGAGGTTTTGCCGCTTTTCCTGTGCTTTAAAGGCGATTCGAATCTGCCTCCTGAAATCTGTTTCCTGCAATTCTGCCTTGCTTTCAAATCCTCTTTGTTGCCTTCCCTCAATATATTTGTAGACGAGAGTTATCATTTATAAGTCTGCAGGTTTGTGAATTGCAGTGCCCCTGAGCTCCATTTTTCAACTCGCTCTCTTGGGAGCTTGTCGCAAAAGCGCAGGATTGCTTTAGGCCCTATTCTGCTTCCGGGCGGCAGACTGAGCCTGTGGTTAATTCTTCTTCCTGAGAGGAAGATAGAGTGACCTGTGCCTGTCCCAACACCTAGAGTTAGTCTCTCATTGGTTCCCCGTCTTCCCGTTCATCCTCAGTTCAAATTGCCACCTGTATGGAACAGGAGTTTAAAGGTGCTGATTCCCAAGGAGGGAGATTGCTAGTAAAGCGGCTGGAATGGCGAACCCGAGCACAAGGAGATGAGAAATGAGGTGCGTTTTAGAAACCTTTCCCGATCACTCGGTGGACCGTCTTCTGGGTTTCTCATGCATGTTTTCGATGTAGGAAGATGCCCTTGAACCTGGAGATTTGGGACCCATGGGATTGGTACCACGCAGTATTACTTTAAAGCGTCTGCGTTTGCTCACCCAACCTCACCAAACATCTCAGCCCCAAGAGTGTCCACCCTTATGTCTCAATCAGCTGCGGGTCTAGATATGGTCAATCCACGTGGCATCACAGCGCCTGAACGAATTTTGTAAGAATTTCTCTCCCTTTCACTGTCTTTGTTTCACGGGTTTTTAAAATTAATTGAGTTTTATAATGGGGTTTAGCTGCTTTTCACTGCTGTGTTTATGCAGCTTTACACCCACTTGACTCACTTACAGAGAGATATCAATACATAGTTTTTAAGATTCTTACTAGTCAGATATATACTTGGGCGGTTAATAGGGGGTGTTGAGTCCAGTTCCCTGAGCAAGGAGTAGGTCTTGTCTATTACGTATTGGGTTTATGGAACGGTATCTGAGCTAATTTGAAACCCTTGTTTTATGCATCACCCCACCTCACCTTTCCCGTTAGGACGCCATAGTGTGTTTTCTAACCGTGTGACTCTGTTCTGTTTTGTAATTCAGTTCAAGGGTAGCGGTTTTTACATTCCCTCTATAAGTGATATATTATAATAAGTGTCTTTTTCTGTGTGACTTATTTGACTTAGAATCGTCGTACCTAAATCCACTCATCATGCTGCTACTAGCCTTATGACGTTGATTTCATGGCTGAGTGATATTCCATTGTACATAAGGACCACAACTTCTTTATCCATTTTTCTCTTTCCTGGGATATTTAAGGTGTAACGAAGTGGAGGTTCTTGTCAACAGAGCAGCCCTAAACTTTGGGGTGCTTGTGTCTTCCTGATTTTTAGTTTTCCCAATTTATACGCCCATGAGTGGAAGTGCCCTATGCTCTCTAAGCTGAGTTTTGTAAATGTTTCAGGACACACCGTACACTTCTCCAGAGTGGCTGTTGGCAATTTACATCCCGCCCATCAGCGTAGCAAGGCTCCCGTTTCTCCGTGGCCTGTCCTGCATTTCTGGTTTTGACACTTTATTCAGCATGGCCCTTTTGACCGATGGGAAGCGAGACTTCTTTGTAGCGCTGATTTGCCTTTCCAGGTTGCTTGGTTGGCCAAAAAGGGCGTATGCGTTTTTTCCTGAATATATTCAGGAAAAAACGCATACGCCCTTTTTGGCCAAGGGCATCATTGTCGAGGTTTTGCCGCTTTTCCTGTGCTTTAAAGGCGATTCGAATCTGCCTCCTAAAATCTGTTTCCTGCAATTCTGCCTTGCTTTCAAATCCTCTTTGTTGCCTTCCCTCAATATATTTGTAGACGAGAGTTATCATTTATATGTCTGCAGGTTTGTGAATTGCAGTGCCCCTGAGCTCCATTTTTCAACTCGCTCTCTTGGGAGCTGGCCGCAAAAGCGCAGGATTGCTTTAGGCCCTACTGTGCTTCCGGGCGGCAGACTGAGCCTGTGGTTAATTCTTCATCCTGATGGGAAAATAGAGTGACCTGTGACTGTCCCAACACCTAGAGCTAGTCTCTCATTGGTTTCCCGTCTTCCCGTTCATCCTCAGTTCAAATTGCCAACTGTATGGAACAGGAGGTTAAAGGTGCTGATTCTCCAAGGAGGCAGATTGCTAGTAAAGCGGCTGGAATGGCGAACCCGAGCAGAAGGAGATGAGAAAGGAGGTGCGTTTTAGAAACCTTTCCCGATCACTCGTTGGACCATCTTCTGGGTTTCTCATGCATGTTTTCGATGTAGGAAGATGCCCTTGAACCTGGAGATTTGGGACCCATGGGATGGGTACCACGCAGTATTACTTTAAAGCGTCTGTGTTTGCTCACCGAACCTCTCCAAACCCCTCAACCCCAAGAGTGTCCACCCTTATGTCTCAATCAGCTGCGGTTCTAGATATGGTCAATCCAGGTGGCATCACAGCGCCTGAACGAATTTTGTAAGAATTTCTCTCCCTTTCACTGTCTTTGTTTCACGGGTTTTTAAAATTAATTGAGTTTTATAATGGGGTTTAGCTGCTTTTCACTGCTGTGTTTATGCAGCTTTACACCCACTTGACTCACTTGCAGAGAGATATCAATACATAGGTTTTAAGATTCTTACTAGTCAGATATATTCTTGGGCGGTGAATAGGGGGTGTTGAGTCCAATTCCCTGAGCAAGGAGTAGGTCTTGTCTATTACGTATTGGGTTTATGGAACGGTATCTGAGCTAATTTGAAACCCTTGTTTTATGCATCACCCCACCTCACCTTTCCCGTTAGGCAGCCATATTGTGTTTTCTAACCGTGTGACTCTGTTCTGTTTTGTAATTCAGTTCAAGGGTAGCGGTTTTTACATTCCCTCTATAAGTGATATCTTATGATAAGTGTCTTTTTCTGTGTGACTTATTTGACTTAGAATCGTCGTACCTAAATCCACTCATCATGCTGCTACTAGCCTTATGACGTTGATTTCATGGCTGAGTGATATTCCATTGTACATAAGGACCACAACTTCTTTATCCATTTTTCTCTTTCCTGGGATATTTAAGGTGTAACGAAGTGGAGGTCCTTGTCAACAGAGCAGCCCTAAACTTTGGGGTGCTTGTGTCTTGCTGATTTTTAGTTTTCCCAATTTATACGCCCATGAGTGGAAGTGCCCTATGCTCTCTAAGCTGAGTTTTGTAAATGTTTCAGGACACACCGTACACTTCTCCAGAGTGGCTGTTGGCAATTTACATCCCGCCCATCAGCGTAGCAAGGCTCCCGTTTCTCCGTGGCCTGTCCTGCATTTCTGGTTTTGACCCTTTATTCAGCATGGCCCATTTGACCGATGGGAAGCGAGACTTCTGTGTAGCGCTGATTTGCCTTTGCAGGTTGCTTGGTTGGCCAAAAAGGGCGTATGCGTTTTTTCCTGAATATATTCAGGAAAAAACGCATACGCCCTTTTTGGCCAAGGGTATCATTGTCGAGGTTTTGCCGCTTTTCCTGTGCTTTAAAGGCGATTCGAATCTGCCTCCTGAAATCTGTTTCCTGCAATTCTGCCTTGCTTTCAAATCCTCTTTGTTGCCTTCCCTCAATATATTTGTAGACGAGAGTTATCATTTATAAGTCTGCAGGTTTGTGAATTGCAGTGCCCCTGAGCTCCATTTTTCAACTCGCTCTCTTGGGAGCTTGTCGCAAAAGCGCAGGATTGCTTTAGGCCCTATTCTGCTTCCGGGCGGCAGACTGAGCCTGTGGTTAATTCTTCTTCCTGAGAGGAAGATAGAGTGACCTGTGCCTGTCCCAACACCTAGAGTTAGTCTCTCATTGGTTCCCCGTCTTCCCGTTCATCCTCAGTTCAAATTGCCACCTGTATGGAACAGGAGTTTAAAGGTGCTGATTCCCAAGGAGGGAGATTGCTAGTAAAGCGGCTGGAATGGCGAACCCGAGCACAAGGAGATGAGAAATGAGGTGCGTTTTAGAAACCTTTCCCGATCACTCGGTGGACCGTCTTCTGGGTTTCTCATGCATGTTTTCGATGTAGGAAGATGCCCTTGAACCTGGAGATTTGGGACCCATGGGATTGGTACCACGCAGTATTACTTTAAAGCGTCTGCGTTTGCTCACCCAACCTCACCAAACATCTCAGCCCCAAGAGTGTCCACCCTTATGTCTCAATCAGCTGCGGGTCTAGATATGGTCAATCCACGTGGCATCACAGCGCCTGAACGAATTTTGTAAGAATTTCTCTCCCTTTCACTGTCTTTGTTTCACGGGTTTTTAAAATTAATTGAGTTTTATAATGGGGTTTAGCTGCTTTTCACTGCTGTGTTTATGCAGCTTTACACCCACTTGACTCACTTACAGAGAGATATCAATACATAGTTTTTAAGATTCTTACTAGTCAGATATATACTTGGGCGGTTAATAGGGGGTGTTGAGTCCAGTTCCCTGAGCAAGGAGTAGGTCTTGTCTATTACGTATTGGGTTTATGGAACGGTATCTGAGCTAATTTGAAACCCTTGTTTTATGCATCACCCCACCTCACCTTTCCCGTTAGGAAGCCATAGTGTGTTTTCTAACCGTGTGACTCTGTTCTGTTTTGTAATTCAGTTCAAGGGTAGCGGTTTTTACATTCCCTCTATAAGTGATATATTATGATAAGTGTCTTTTTCTGTGTGACTTATTTGACTTAGAATCGTCGTACCTAAATCCACTCATCATGCTGCTACTAGCCTTATGACGTTGATTTCATGGCTGAGTGATATTCCATTGTACATAAGGACCACAACTTCTTTATCCATTTTTCTCTTTCCTGGGATATTTAAGGTGTAACGAAGTGGAGGTTCTTGTCAACAGAGCAGCCCTAAACTTTGGGGTGCTTGTGTCTTCCTGATTTTTAGTTTTCCCAATTTATACGCCCATGAGTGGAAGTGCCCTATGCTCTCTAAGCTGAGTTTTGTAAATGTTTCAGGACACACCGTACACTTCTCCAGAGTGGCTGTTGGCAATTTACATCCCGCCCATCAGCGTAGCAAGGCTCCCGTTTCTCCGTGGCCTGTCCTGCATTTCTGGTTTTGACACTTTATTCAGCATGGCCCTTTTGACCGATGGGAAGCGAGACTTCATTGTAGCGCTGATTTGCCTTTCCAGGTTGCTTGGTTGGCCAAAAAGGGCGTATGCGTTTTTTCCTGAATATATTCAGGAAAAAACGCATACGCCCTTTTTGGCCAAGGGCATCATTGTCGAGGTTTTGCCGCTTTTCCTGTGCTTTAAAGGCGATTCGAATCTGCCTCCTGAAATCTGTTTCCTGCAATTCTGCCTTGCTTTCAAATCCTCTTTGTTGCCTTCCCTCAATATATTTGTAGACGAGAGTTATCATTTATATGTCTGCAGGTTTGTGAATTGCAGTGCCCCTGAGCTCCATTTTTCAACTCGCTCTCTTGGGAGCTGGCCGCAAAAGCGCAGGATTGCTTTAGGCCCTACTGTGCTTCCGGGCGGCAGACTGAGCCTGTGGTTAATTCTTCATCCTGATGGGAAAATAGAGTGACCTGTGACTGTCCCAACACCTAGAGCTAGTCTCTCATTGGTTTCCCGTCTTCCCGTTCATCCTCAGTTCAAATTGCCAACTGTATGGAACAGGAGGTTAAAGGTGCTGATTCTCCAAGGAGGCAGATTGCTAGTAAAGCGGCTGGAATGGCGAACCCGAGCAGAAGGAGATGAGAAAGGAGGTGCGTTTTAGAAACCTTTCCCGATCACTCGGTGGACCATCTTCTGGGTTTCTCATGCATGTTTTCGATGTAGGAAGATGCCCTTGAACCTGGAGATTTGGGACCCATGGGATGGGTACCACGCAGTATTACTTTAAAGCGTCTGTGTTTGCTCACCGAACCTCTCCAAACCCCTCAACCCCAAGAGTGTCCACCCTTATGTCTCAATCAGCTGCGGTTCTAGATATGGTCAATCCAGGTGGCATCACAGCGCCTGAACGAATTTTGTAAGAATTTCTCTCCCTTTCACTGTCTTTGTTTCACGGGTTTTTAAAATTAATTGAGTTTTATAATGGGGTTTAGCTGCTTTTCACTGCTGTGTTTATGCAGCTTTACACCCACTTGACTCACTTGCAGAGAGATATCAATACATAGGTTTTAAGATTCTTACTAGTCAGATATATTCTTGGGCGGTGAATAGGGGGTGTTGAGTCCAATTCCCTGAGCAAGGAGTAGGTCTTGTCTATTACGTATTGGGTTTATGGAACGGTATCTGAGCTAATTTGAAACCCTTGTTTTATGCATCACCCCACCTCACCTTTCCCGTTAGGCAGCCATATTGTGTTTTCTAACCGTGTGACTCTGTTCTGTTTTGTAATTCAGTTCAAGGGTAGCGGTTTTTACATTCCCTCTATAAGTGATATCTTATGATAAGTGTCTTTTTCTGTGTGACTTATTTGACTTAGAATCGTCGTACCTAAATCCACTCATCATGCTGCTACTAGCCTTATGACGTTGATTTCATGGCTGAGTGATATTCCATTGTACATAAGGACCACAACTTCTTTATCCATTTTTCTCTTTCCTGGGATATTTAAGGTGTAACGAAGTGGAGGTCCTTGTCAACAGAGCAGCCCTAAACTTTGGGGTGCTTGTGTCTTGCTGATTTTTAGTTTTCCCAATTTATACGCCCATGAGTGGAAGTGCCCTATGCTCTCTAAGCTGAGTTTTGTAAATGTTTCAGGACACACCGTACACTTCTCCAGAGTGGCTGTTGGCAATTTACATCCCGCCCATCAGCGTAGCAAGGCTCCCGTTTCTCCGTGGCCTGTCCTGCATTTCTGGTTTTGACACTTTATTCAGCATGGCCCTTTTGACCGATGGGAAGCGAGACTTCTTTGTAGCCCTGATTTGCCTTTCCAGGTTGCTTGGTTGGCCAAAAAGGGCGTATGCGTTTTTTCCTGAATATATTCAGGAAAAAACGCATACGCCCTTTTTGGCCAAGGGCATCATTGTCGAGGTTTTGCCGCTTTTCCTGTGCTTTAAAGGCGATTCGAATCTGCCTCCTGAAATCTGTTTCCTGCAATTCTGCCTTGCTTTCAAATCCTCTTTGTTGCCTTCCCTCAATATATTTGTAGACGAGAGTTATCATTTATAAGTCTGCAGGTTTGTGAATTGCAGTGCCCCTGAGCTCCATTTTTCAACTCGCTCTCTTGGGAGCTGGCCGCAAAAGCGCAGGATTGCTTTAGGCCCTATTCTGCTTCCGGGCGGCAGACTGAGCCCGTGGTTAATTATTCTTCCTGATGGGAAAATAGAGTGACCTGTGCCTGTCCCAACACCTAGAGCTAGTCTCTCATTGGTTCCCCGTCTTCCCGTTCATCCTCAGTTCAAATTGCCACCTGTATGGAACAGGAGGTTAAAGGTGCTGATTCTCCATGGAGGGAGATTGCTAGTAAAGCGGCTGGAATGGCGAACCCGAGCACAAGGAGATGAGAAATGAGGTGCGTTTTAGAAACCTTTCCCAATCACTCGGTGGACCGTCTTCTGGGTTTCTCATGCATGTTTTCGCTGTAGGAAGATGCCCTTGAACCTGGAGATTTGGGACCCATGGGATGGGTACCACGCAGTATTACTTTAAAGCATCTGCGTTTGCTCACCCAACCTCACCAAACCTCTCAGCCCCAAGAGTGTCCACCCTTATGTCTCAATCAGCTGCAGGTCTAGATATGGTCAATCCAGGTGGCATCACAGCGCCTGAACGAATTTTGTAAGAATTTTTCTCCCTTTCACTGTCTTTGTTTCACGGGTTTTTAAAATTAATTGAGTTTTATAATGGGGTTTAGCTGCTTTTCACTGCTGTGTTTATGCAGCTTTACACCCACTTGACTCACTTACAGAGAGATATCAATACATAGGTTTTATGATTCTTACTAGTCAGATATATTCTTGGGCGGTGAATAGGGGGTGTTGAGTCCAGTTCCCTGAGCAAGGAATAGGTCTTGTCTATTACGTATTGGGTTTATGGAACGGTATCTGAGCTAATTTGAAACCCTTGTTTTATGCATCACCCCACCTCACCTTTCCCGTTAGGCAGCCATAGTGTGTTTTCTAACCGTGTGACTCTGTTCTGTTTTGTAATTCAGTTCAAGGGTAGCGGTTTTTACATTCCCTCTATAAGTGATATCTTATGATAAATGTCTTTTTCTGTGTGACTTATTTGACTTAGAATCGTCGTACCTAAATCCACTCATCATGCTGCTACTAGCCTTATGACGTTGATTTCATGGCTGAGTGATATTCCATTGTACATAAGGACCACAACTTCTTTATCCATTTTTCTCTTTCCTGGGATATTTAAGGTGTAACGAAGTGGAGGTTCTTGTCAACAGAGCAGCCCTAAACTTTGGGGTGCTTGTGTCTTGCTGATTTTTCGTTTTCCCAATTTATACACCCATGAGTGGAAGTGCCCTATGCTCTCTAAGCTGAGTTTTGTAAATGTTTCAGGACACACCGTACACTTCTCCAGAGTGGCTGTTGGCAATTTACATCCCGCCCATCAGCGTAGCAAGGCTCCCGTTTCTCCGTGGCCTGTCGTGCATTTCTGGTTTTGACACTTTATTCAGCATGGCCCTTTTGACCGATGGGAAGCGAGACTTCTTTGTAGCGCTGATTTGCCTTTCCAGGTTGCTTGGTTGGCCAAAAAGGGCGTATGCGTTTTTTCCTGAATATATTCAGGAAAAAACGCATACGCCCTTTTTGGCCAAGGGCATCATTGTCAAGGTTTTGCCGCTTTTCCTGTGCTTTAAAGGCGATTCGAATCTGCCTCCTGAAATCTGTTTCCTGCAATTCTGCCTTGCTTTCAAATCCTCTTTTTTGCCTTCCCTCAATATATTTGTAGACGAGAGTTATCATTTATAAGTCTGCAGGTTTGTGAATTGCAGTGCCCCTGAGCTCCATTTTTCAACTCGCTCTCTTGGGAGCTGGCCGCAAAATTGCAGGATTGCTTTAGGCCCTATTCTGCTTCCGGGCGGCAGACTGAGCCTGTGGTTAATTCTTCATCCTGATGGGAAAATAGAGTGACCTGTGCCTGTCCCAACACCTAGAGCTAGTCTCTCATTGGTTCCCCGTCTTCCCGTTCATCCTCAGTTCAAACTGCCACCTGTATGGAACAGGAGGTTAAAGGTGCTGATTCCCAAGGAGGGAGATTGCTAGTAAAGCGGCTGGAATGGCGAACCCGAGCACAAGGAGATGAGAAATGAGGTGCGTTTTAGAAACCTTTCCCGATCACTCGGTGGACCGTCTTCTGGGTTTCTCATGCATGTTTTCGATGTAGGAAGATGCCCTTGAACCTGGAGATTTGGGACCCATGGGATGGGTACCACGCAGTATTAATTTAAAGCGTCTGCGTTTGCTCACCCAACCTCACCAAACCTCTCAGCCCCAAGAGTGTCCACCCTTATGTCTCAATCAGCTGCGGGTCTAGATATGGTCAATCCAGGTGGCATCACAGCGCCTGAACGAATTTTGTAAGAATTTCTCTCCCTTTCACTGTCTTTGTTTCACGGGTTTTAAAAATTAATTGAGTTTTATAATGGGGTTTAGCTGCTTTTCACTGCTGTGTTTATGCAGCTTTACACCCACTTGACTCACTTACAGAGAGATATCAATACATAGTTTTTAAGATTCTTACTAGTCAGATATATACTTGGGCGGTTAATAGGGGGTGTTGAGTCCAGTTCCCTGAGCAAGGAGTAGGTCCTGTCTATTACGTATTGGGTTTATGGAACGGTATCTGAGCTAATTTGAAACCCTTGTTTTATGCATCACCCCACCTCACCTTTCCCGTTAGGCAGCCATAGTGTGTTTTCTAACCGTGTGACTCTGTTCTGTTTTGTAATTCAGTTCAAGGGTAGCGGTTTTTACATTCCCTCTATAGGTGATATCTTATGATAAGTGTCTTTTTCTGTGTGACTTATTTGACTTAGAATCGTCGTACCTAAATCCACTCATCATGCTGCTACTAGCCTTATGACGTTGATTTCATGGCTGAGTGATATTCCATTGTACATAAGGACCACAACTTCTTTATCCATTTTTCTCTTTCCTGGGATATTTAAGGTGTAACGAAGTGGAGGTTCTTGTCAACAGAGCAGCCCTAAACTTTGGGGTGCTTGTGTCTTGCTGATTTTTAGTTTTCCCAATTTATACGCCCATGAGTGGAAGTGCCCTATGCTCTCTAAGCTGAGTTTTGTAAATGTTTCAGGACACACCGTACACTTCTCCAGAGTGGCTGTTGGCAATTTACATCCCGCCCATCAGCGTAGCAAGGCTCCCGTTTCTCTGTTGCCTGTCCTGCATTTCTGGTTTTGACACTTTATTCAGTATGGCCCTTTTGACCGATGGGAAGCGAGACTTCTGTGTAGCGCTGATTTGCCTTTCCAGGTTGCTTGGTTGGCCAAAAAGGGCGTATGCGTTTTTTCCTGAATATATTCAGGAAAAAAGTCATACGCCCTTTTTGGCCAAGGGCATCATTGTCGAGGTTTTGCCGCTTTTCCTGTGCTTTAAAGGCGATTCGAATCTGCCTCCTGAAATCTGTTTCCTGCAATTCTGCCTTGCTTTCAAATCCTCTTTTTTGCCTTCCCTCAATATATTTGTAGACGAGAGTTATCATTTATAAGTCTGCAGGTTTGTGAATTGCAGTGCCCCTGAGCTCCATTTTTCAACTCGCTCTCTTGGGAGCTGGCCGCAAAAGCGCAGGATTGCTTTAGGCCCTATTCTGCTTCCGGGCGGCAGACTGAGCCTGTGGTTAATTCTTCATCCTGATGGGAAAATAGAGTGACCTGTGCCTGTCCCAACACCTAGAGCTAGTCTCTCATTGGTTCCCCATCTTCCCGTTCATCCTCAGTTCAAATTGCCAACTGTATGGAACAGGAGGTTAAAGGTGCTGATTCTCCAAGGAGGCAGATTGCTAGTAAAGCGGCTGGAATGGCGAACCCGAGCACAAGGAGATGAGAAATGAGGTGCGTTTTAGAAACCTTTCCTGATCACTCGGTGGACCATCTTCTGGGTTTCTCATGCATGTTTTCGATGTAGGAAGATGCCCTTGAACCTGGAGATTTGGGACCCATGCGATGGGTACCACGCAGTATTACTTTAAAGCGTCTGCGTTTGCTCACCGAACCTCACCAAACCCCTCAGCCCCAAGAGTGTCCACCCTTATGTCTCAATCAGCTGCGGTTCTAGATATGGTCAATCCAGGTGGCATCACAGCGCCTGAACGAATTTTGTAAGAATTTCTCTCCCTTTCACTGTCTTTGTTTCACGGGTTTTTAAAATTAATTGAGTTTTATAATGGGGTTTAGCTGCTTTTCACTGCTGTGTTTATGCAGCTTTACACCCACTTGACTCACTTACACAGAGATATCAATACATAGGTTTTAAGATTCTTACTAGTCAGATATATTCTTGGGCGGTGAATAGGGGGTGTTGAGTCCATTTTCCTGAGCAAGGAGTAGGTCTTGTCTATTACGTATTGGGTTTATGGAACGGTATCTGAGCTAATTTGAAACCCTTGTTTTATGCATCACCCCACCTCACCTTTCCCGTTAGGCAGCCATAGTGTGTTTTCTAACCGTGTGACTCTGTTCTGTTTTGTAATTCAGTTCAAGGGTAGCGGTTTTTACATTCCCTCTATAAGTGATATCTTATGATAAGTGTCTTTTTCTGTGTGACTTATTTGACTTAGAATCGTCGTACCTAAATCCACTCATCATGCTGCTACTAGCCTTATGACGTTGATTTCATGGCTGAGTGATATTCCATTGTACATAAGGACCACAACTTCTTTATCCATTTTTCTCTTTCCTGGGATATTTAAGGTGTAACGAAGTGGAGGTTCTTGTCAACAGAGCAGCCCTAAACTTTGGGGTGCTTGTGTCTTGCTGATTTTTAGTTTTCCCAATTTATACGCCCATGAGTGGAAGTGCCCTATGCTCTCTAAGCTGAGTTTTGTAAATGTTTCAGGACACACCGTACACTTCTCCAGAGTGGCTGTTGGCAATTTACATCCCGCCCATCAGCGTAGCAAGGCTCCCGTTTCTCCGTGGCCTGTCCTGCATTTCTGGTTTTGACACTTTACTCAGCATGGCCCTTTTGACCGATGGGAAGCGAGACTTCTTTGTAGCGCTGATTTGCCTTTCCAGGTTGCTTGGTTGGCCAAAAAGGGCGTATGCGTTTTTTCCTGATCATATTCAGGAAAAAAAGCATACGCCCTTTTTGGCCAAGGGCATCATTGTCGAGGTTTTGCCGCTTTTCCTGTGCTTTAAAGGCGATTCGAATCTGCCTCCTGAAATCTGTTTCCTGCAATTCTGCCTTGCTTTCAAATCCTCTTTGTTGCCTTCCCTCAATATATTTGTAGACGAGAGTTATCATTTATAAGTCTGCAGGTTTGTGAATTGCAGTGCCCCTGAGCTCCATTTTTCAACTCGCTCTCTTGGGAGCTGGCCGCAAAAGCGCAGGATTGCTTTAGGCCCTATTCTGCTTCCGGGCGGCAGACTGAGCCCGTGGTTAATTCTTCTTCCTGATGGGAAAATAGAGTGACGTGTGCCTGTCCCAACACCTAGAGCTAGTCTCTCATTGTTTCCCCGTCTTCCCGTTCATCCTCAGTTCAAATTGCCAACTGTATGGAACAGGAGGTTAAAGGTGCTGATTCTCCAAGGAGGCAGATTGCTAGTAAAGCGGCTGGAATGGCGAACCCGAGCACAAGGAGATGAGAAATGAGGTGCGTTTTAGAAACCTTTCCCGATCACTCGGTGGACCATCTTCTGGGTTTCTCATGCATGTTTTCGATGTAGGAAGATGCCCTTGAACCTGGA
Source organism: Eschrichtius robustus (assembly GCF_028021215.1). Taxonomy (NCBI): domain Eukaryota; kingdom Metazoa; phylum Chordata; class Mammalia; order Artiodactyla; family Eschrichtiidae; genus Eschrichtius; species Eschrichtius robustus. The sequence continues at coordinate 27,674,326 of NC_090830.1, forward strand.
GATTTGGGACCCATGGGATGGGTACCACGCAGTATTACTTTAAAGCGTCTGCGTTTGCTCACCGAACCTCTCCAAACCCCTCAGCCCCAAGAGTGTCCACCCTTATGTCTCAATCAGCTGCGGTTTTAGATATGGTCAATCCAGGTGGCATCACAGCGCCTGAACGAATTTTGTAAGAATTTCTCTCCCTTTCACTGTCTTTGTTTCACGGGTTTTTAAAATTAATTGAGTTTTATAATGGGGTTTAGCTGCTTTTCACTGCTGTGTTTATGCAGCTTTACACCCACTTGACTCACTTACAGAGAGATATCAATACATAGGTTTTAAGATTCTTACTAGTCAGATATATTCTTGGGCGGTGAATAGGGGGTGTTGAGTCCAGTTCCCTGAGCAAGGAGTAGGTCTTGTCAATTACGTATTGGGTTTATGGAACGGTATCTGAGCTAATTTGAAACCCTTGTTTTATGCATCACCCCACCTCACCTTTCCCGTTAGGCAGCCATATTGTGTTTTCTAACCGTGTGACTCTGTTCTGTTTTGTAATTCAGTTCAAGGGTAGCGGTTTTTACATTCCCTCTATAAGTGATATCTTATGATAAGTGTCTTTTTCTGTGTGACTTATTTGACTTAGAATCGTCGTACCTAAATCCACTCATCATGCTGCTACTAGCCTTATGACGTTGATTTCATGGCTGAGTGATATTCCATTGTACATAAGGACCACAACTTCTTTATCCATTTTTCTCTTTCCTGGAATATTTAAGGTGTAACGAAGTGGAGGTCCTTGTCAACAGAGCAGCCCTAAACTTTGGGGTGCTTGTGTCTTGCTGATTTTTAGTTTTCCCAATTTATACGCCCATGAGTGGAAGTGCCCTATGCTCTCTAAGCTGAGTTTTGTAAATGTTTCAGGACACACCGTACACTTCTCCAGAGTGGCTGTTGGCAATTTACATCCCGCCCATCAGCGTAGCAAGGCTCCCGTTTCTCCGTGGCCTGTCCTGCATTTCTGGTTTTGACACTTTACTCAGCATGGCCCTTTTGACCGATGGGAAGCGAGACTTCTTTGTAGCACTGATTTGCCTTTCCAGGTTGCTTGGTTGGCCAAAAAGGGCGTATGCGTTTTTTCCTGATTATATTCAGGAAAAAACGCATACGCCCTTTTTGGCCAAGGGCATCATTGTCGAGGTTTTGCCGCTTTTCCTGTGCTTTAAAGGCGATTCGAATCTGCCTCCTGAAATCTGTTTCCTGCAATTCTGCCTTGCTTTCAAATCCTCTTTGTTGCCTTCCCTCAATATATTTGTAGACGAGAGTTATCATTTATAAGTCTGCAGGTTTGTGAATTGCAGTGCCCCTGAGCTCCATTTTTCAACTCGCTCTCTTGGGAGCTGGCCGCAAAAGCGCAGGATTGCTTTAGGCCCTATTCTGCTTCCGGGCGGCAGACTGAGCCTGTGGTTAATTCTTCTTCCTGAGAGGAAGATAGAGTGACCTGTGCCTGTCCCAACACCTAGAGTTAGTCTCTCATTGGTTCCCCGTCTTCCCGTTCATCCTCAGTTCAAATTGCCACCTGTATGGTACAGGAGTTTAAAGGTGCTGATTCCCAAGGAGGGAGATTGCTAGTAAAGCGGCTGGAATGGCGAACCCGAGCACAAGGAGATGAGAAATGAGGTGCGTTTTAGAAACCTTTCCCGATCACTCGGTGGACCGTCTTCTGGGTTTCTCATGCATGTTTTCGATGTAGGAAGATGCCCTTGAACCTGGAGATTTGGGACCCATGGGATGGGTACCACGCAGTATTATTTAAAGCGTCTGCGTTTGCTCACCCAACCTCACCAAACATCTCAGCCCCAAGAGTGTCCACCCTTATGTCTCAATCAGCTCCGGGTCTAGATATGGTCAATCCACGTGGCATCACAGCGCCTGAACGAATTTTGTAAGAATTTCTCTCCCTTTCACTGTCTTTGTTTCACGGGTTTTTAAAATTAATTGAGTTTTATAATGGGGTTTAGCTGCTTTTCACTGCTGTGTTTATGCAGCTTTACACCCACTTGACTCACTTACAGAGAGATATCAATACATAGTTTTTAAGATTCTTACTAGTCAGATATATACTTGGGCGGTTAATAGGGGGTGTTGAGTCCAGTTCCCTGAGCAAGGAGTAGGTCTTGTCTATTACGTATTGGGTTTATTGAACGGTATCTGAGCTAATTTGAAACCCTTGTTTTATGCATCACCCCACCTCACCTTTCCCGTTAGGCAGCCATAGTGTGTTTTCTAACCGTGTGACTCTGTTCTGTTTTGTAATTCAGTTCAAGGGTAGCGGTTTTTACATTCCCTCTATAAGTGATATCTTATGATAAGTGTCTTTTTCTGTGTGACTTATTTGACTTAGAATCGTCGTACCTAAATCCACTCATCATGCTGCTACTAGCCTTATGACGTTGATTTCATGGCTGAGTGATATTCCATTGTACATAAGGACCACAACTTCTTTATCCATTTTTCTCTTTCCTGGGATATTTAAGGTGTAACGAAGTGGAGGTTCTTGTCAACAGAGCAGCCCTAAACTTTGGGGTGCTTGTGTCTTGCTGATTTTTAGTTTTCCCAATTTATACGCCCATGAGTGGAAGTGCCCTATGCTCTCTAAGCTGAGTTTTGTAAATGTTTCAGGACACACCGTACACTTCTCCAGAGTGGCTGTTGGCAATTTACATCCCGCCCATCAGCGTAGCAAGGCTCCCGTTTCTCCGTGGCCTGTCCTGCATTTCTGGTTTTGACACTTTACTCAGCATGGCCCTTTTGACCGATGGGAAGCGAGACTTCTTTGTAGCGCTGATTTGCCTTTCCAGGTTGCTTGGTTGGCCAAAAAGGGCGTATGCGTTTTTTCCTGATTATATTCAGGAAAAAACGCATACGCCCTTTTTGGCCAAGGGCATCATTGTCGAGGTTTTGCCGCTTTTCCTGTGCTTTAAAGGCGATTCGAATCTGCCTCCTGAAATCTGTTTCCTGCAATTCTGCCTTGCTTTCAAATCCTCTTTGTTGCCTTCCCTCAATATATTTGTAGACGAGAGTTATCATTTATAAGTCTGCAGGTTTGTGAATTGCAGTGCCCCTGAGCTCCATTTTTCAACTCGCTCTCTTGGGAGCTGGCCGCAAAAGCGCAGGATTGCTTTAGGCCCTATTCTGCCTCCGGGCGGCAGACTGAGCCCGTGGTTAATTCTTCTTCCTGATGGGAAAATAGAGTGACCTGTGCCTGTCCCAACACCTAGAGCTAGTCTCTCATTGGTTCCCCGTCTTCCCGTTCATCCTCAGTTCAAATTGCCAACTGTATGGAACAGGAGGTTAAAGGTGCTGATTCTCCAAGGAGGCAGATTGCTAGTAAAGCGGCTGGAATGGCGAACCCGAGCACAAGGAGATGAGAAATGAGGTGCGTTTTAGAAACCTTTCCCGATCACTCGGTGGACCATCTTCTGGGTTTCTCATGCATGTTTTCGATGTAGGAAGATGCCCTTGAACCTGGAGATTTGGGACCCATGGGATGGGTACCACGCAGTATTACTTTAAAGCGTCTGCGTTTGCTCACCGAACCTCTCCAAACCCCTCAGCCCCAAGAGTGTCCACCCTTATGTCTCAATCAGCTGCGGTTTTAGATATGGTCAATCCAGGTGGCATCACAGCGCCTGAACGAATTTTGTAAGAATTTCTCTCCCTTTCACTGTCTTTGTTTCACGGGTTTTTAAAATTAATTGAGTTTTATAATGGGGTTTAGCTGCTTTTCACTGCTGTGTTTATGCAGCTTTACACCCACTTGACTCACTTACAGAGAGATATCAATACATAGGTTTTAAGATTCTTACTAGTCAGATATATTCTTGGGCGGTGAATAGGGGGTGTTGAGTCCAGTTCCCTGAGCAAGGAGTAGGTCTTGTCAATTACGTATTGGGTTTATGGAACGGTATCTGAGCTAATTTGAAACCCTTGTTTTATGCATCACCCCACCTCACCTTTCCCGTTAGGCAGCCATATTGTGTTTTCTAACTGTGTGACTCTGTTCTGTTTTGTAATTCAGTTCAAGGGTAGCGGTTTTTACATTCCCTCTATAAGTGATATCTTATGATAAGTGTCTTTTTCTGTGTGACTTATTTGACTTAGAATCGTCGTACCTAAATCCACTCATCATGCTGCTACTAGCCTTATGACGTTGATTTCATGGCTGAGTGATATTCCATTGTACATAAGGACCACAACTTCTTTATCCATTTTTCTCTTTCCTGGGATATTTAAGGTGTAACGAAGTGGAGGTCCTTGTCAACAGAGCAGCCCTAAACTTTGGGGTGCTTGTGTCTTGCTGATTTTTAGTTTTCCCAATTTATACGCCCATGAGTGGAAGTGCCCTATGCTCTCTAAGCTGAGTTTTGTAAATGTTTCAGGACACACCGTACACTTCTCCAGAGTGGCTGTTGGCAATTTACATCCCGCCCATCAGCGTAGCAAGGCTCCCGTTTCTCCGTGGCCTGTCCTGCATTTCTGGTTTTGACCCTTTATTCAGCATGGCCCATTTGACCGATGGGAAGCGAGACTTCTGTGTAGCGCTGATTTGCCTTTCCAGGTTGCTTGGTTGGCCAAAAAGGGCGTATGCGTTTTTTCCTGAATATATTCAGGAAAAAACGCATACACCCTTTTTGGCCAAGGGTATCATTGTCGAGGTTTTGCCGCTTTTCCTGTGCTTTAAAGGCGATTCGAATCTGCCTCCTGAAATCTGTTTCCTGCAATTCTGCCTTGCTTTCAAATCCTCTTTGTTGCCTTCCCTCAATATATTTGTAGACGAGAGTTATCATTTATAAGTCTGCAGGTTTGTGAATTGCAGTGCCCCTGAGCTCCATTTTTCAACTCGCTCTCTTGGGAGCTTGTCGCAAAAGCGCAGGATTGCTTTAGGCCCTATTCTGCTTCCGGGCGGCAGACTGAGCCTGTGGTTAATTCTTCTTCCTGAGAGGAAGATAGAGTGACCTGTGCCTGTCCCAACACCTAGAGTTAGTCTCTCATTGGTTCCCCGTCTTCCCGTTCATCCTCAGTTCAAATTGCCACCTGTATGGAACAGGAGTTTAAAGGTGCTGATTCCCAAGGAGGGAGATTGCTAGTAAAGCGGCTGGAATGGCGAACCCGAGCACAAGGAGATGAGAAATGAGGTGCGTTTTAGAAACCTTTCCCGATCACTCGGTGGACCGTCTTCTGGGTTTCTCATGCATGTTTTCGATGTAGGAAGATGCCCTTGAACCTGGAGATTTGGGACCCATGGGATTGGTACCACGCAGTATTACTTTAAAGCGTCTGCGTTTGCTCACCCAACCTCACCAAACATCTCAGCCCCAAGAGTGTCCACCCTTATGTCTCAATCAGCTGCGGGTCTAGATATGGTCAATCCACGTGGCATCACAGCGCCTGAACGAATTTTGTAAGAATTTCTCTCCCTTTCACTGTCTTTGTTTCACGGGTTTTTAAAATTAATTGAGTTTTATAATGGGGTTTAGCTGCTGTTCACTGCTGTGTTTATGCAGCTTTACACCCACTTGACTCACTTACAGAGAGATATCAATACATAGTTTTTAAGATTCTTACTAGTCAGATATATACTTGGGCGGTTAATAGGGGGTGTTGAGTCCAGTTCCCTGAGCAAGGAGTAGGTCTTGTCTATTACGTATTGGGTTTATGGAACGGTATCTGAGCTAATTTGAAACCCTTGTTTTATGCATCACCCCACCTCACCTTTCCCGTTAGGCAGCCATAGTGTGTTTTCTAACCGTGTGACTCTGTTCTGTTTTGTAATTCAGTTCAAGGGTAGCGGTTTTTACATTCCCTCTATAAGTGATATATTATGATAAGTGTCTTTTTCTGTGTGACTTATTTGACTTAGAATCGTCGTACCTAAATCCACTCATCATGCTGCTACTAGCCTTATGACGTTGATTTCATGGCTGAGTGATATTCCATTGTACATAAGGACCACAACTTCTTTATCCATTTTTCTCTTTCCTGGGATATTTAAGGTGTAACGAAGTGGAGGTTCTTGTCAACAGAGCAGCCCTAAACTTTGGGGTGCTTGTGTCTTGCTGATTTTTAGTTTTCCCAATTTATACGCCCATGAGTGGAAGTGCCCTATGCTCTCTAAGCTGAGTTTTGTAAATGTTTCAGGACACACCGTACACTTCTCCAGAGTGGCTGTTGGCAATTTACATCCCGCCCATCAGCGTAGCAAGGCTCCCGTTTCTCCGTGGCCTGTCCTGCATTTCTGGTTTTGACACTTTATTCAGCATGGCCCTTTTGACCGATGGGAAGCGAGACTTCTTTGTAGCGCTGATTTGCCTTTCCAGGTTGCTTGGTTGGCCAAAAAGGGCGTATGCGTTTTTTCCTGAATATATTCAGGAAAAAACGCATACGCCCTTTTTGGCCAAGGGCATCATTGTCGAGGTTTTGCCGCTTTTCCTGTGCTTTAAAGGCGATTCGAATCTGCCTCCTGAAATCTGTTTCCTGCAATTCTGCCTTGCTTTCAAATCCTCTTTGTTGCCTTCCCTCAATATATTTGTAGACGAGAGTTATCATTTATATGTCTGCAGGTTTGTGAATTGCAGTGCCCCTGAGCTCCATTTTTCAACTCGCTCTCTTGGGAGCTGGCCGCAAAAGCGCAGGATTGCTTTAGGCCCTACTGTGCTTCCGGGCAGCAGACTGAGCCTGTGGTTAATTCTTCATCCTGATGGGAAAATAGAGTGACCTGTGACTGTCCCAACACCTAGAGCTACTCTCTCATTGGTTTCCCGTCTTCCCGTTCATCCTCAGTTCAAATTGCCAACTGTATGGAACAGGAGGTTAAAGGTGCTGATTCTCCAAGGAGGCAGATTGCTAGTAAAGCGGCTGGAATGGCGAACCCGAGCAGAAGGAGATGAGAAAGGAGGTGCGTTTTAGAAACCTTTCCCGATCACTCGGTGGACCATCTTCTGGGTTTCTCATGCATGTTTTCGATGTAGGAAGATGCCCTTGAACCTGGAGATTTGGGACCCATGGGATGGGTACCACGCAGTATTACTTTAAAGCGTCTGTGTTTGCTCACCGAACCTCTCCAAACCCCTCAACCCCAAGAGTCTCCACCCTTATGTCTCAATCAGCTGCGGTTCTAGATATGGTCAATCCAGGTGGCATCACAGCGCCTGAACGAATTTTGTAAGAATTTCTCTCCCTTTCACTGTCTTTGTTTCACGGGTTTTTAAAATTAATTGAGTTTTATAATGGGGTTTAGCTGCTTTTCACTGCTGTGTTTATGCAGCTTTACACCCACTTGACTCAATTGCAGAGAGATATCAATACATAGGTTTTAAGATTCTTACTAGTCAGATATATTCTTGGGCGGTGAATAGGGGGTGTTGAGTCCAATTCCCTGAGCAAGGAGTAGGTCTTGTCTATTACGTATTGGGTTTATGGAACGGTATCTGAGCTAATTTGAAACCCTTGTTTTATGCATCACCCCACCTCACCTTTCCCGTTAGGCAGCCATAGTGTGTTTTCTAACCGTGTGACTCTATTCTGTTTTGTAATTCAGTTCAAGGGTAGCGGTTTTTACATTCCCTCTATAAGTGATATCTTATGATAAGTGTCTTTTTCTGTGTGACTTATTTGACTTAGAATCGTCGTACCTAAATCCACTCATCATGCTGCTACTAGCCTTATGACGTTGATTTCATGGCTGAGTGATATTCCATTGTACATAAGGACCACAACTTCTTTATCCATTTTTCTCTTTCCTGGGATATTTAAGGTGTAACGAAGTGGAGGTCCTTGTCAACAGAGCAGCCCTAAACTTTGGGGTGCTTGTGTCTTGCTGATTTTTAGTTTTCCCAATTTATACGCCCATGAGTGGAAGTGCCCTATGCTCTCTAAGCTGAGTTTTGTAAATGTTTCAGGACACACCGTACACTTCTCCAGAGTGGCTGTTGGCAATTTACATCCCGCCCATCAGCGTAGCAAGGCTCCCGTTTCTCCGTGGCCTGTCCTGCATTTCTGGTTTTGACACTTTATTCAGCATGGCCCTTTTGACCGATGGGAAGCGAGACTTCTTTGTAGCCCTGATTTGCCTTTCCAGGTTGCTTGGTTGGCCAAAAAGGGCGTATGCGTTTTTTCCTGAATATATTCAGGAAAAAACGCATATGCCCTTTTTGGCCAAGGGCATCATTGTCGAGGTTTTGCCGCTTTTCCTGTGCTTTAAAGGCGATTCGAATCTGCCTCCTGAAATCTGTTTCCTGCAATTCTGCCTTGCTTTCAAATCCTCTTTGTTGCCTTCCCTCAATATATTTGTAGACGAGAGTTATCATTTATAAGTCTGCAGGTTTGTGAATTGCAGTGCCCCTGAGCTCCATTTTTCAACTCGCTCTCTTGGGAGCTGGCCGCAAAAGCGCAGGATTGCTTTAGGCCCTATTCTGCTTCCGGGCGGCAGACTGAGCCCGTGGTTAATTCTTCTTCCTGATGGGAAAATAGAGTGACGTGTGCCTGTCCCAACACCTAGAGCTAGTCTCTCATTGGTTCCCCGTCTTCCCGTTCATCCTCAGTTCAAATTGCCAACTGTATGGAACAGGAGGTTAAAGGTGCTGATTCTCCAAGGAGGCAGATTGCTAGTAAAGCGGCTGGAATGGCGAACCCGAGCACAAGGAGATGAGAAATGAGGTGCGTTTTAGAAACCTTTCCCAATCACTCGGTGGACCGTCTTCTGGGTTTCTCATGCATGTTTTCGCTGTAGGAAGATGCCCTTGAACCTGGAGATTTGGGACCCATGGGATGGGTACCACGCAGTATTACTTTAAAGCATCTGCGTTTGCTCACCCAACCTCACCAAACCTCTCAGCCCCAAGAGTGTCCACCCTTATGTCTCAATCAGCTGCAGGTCTAGATATGGTCAATCCAGGTGGCATCACAGCGCCTGAACGAATTTTGTAAGAATTTTTCTCCCTTTCACTGTCTTTGTTTCACGGGTTTTTAAAATTAATTGAGTTTTATAATGGGGTTTAGCTGCTTTTCACTGCTGTGTTTATGCAGCTTTACACCCACTTGACTCACTTACAGAGAGATATCAATACATAGGTTTTAAGATTCTTACTAGTCAGATATATTCTTGGGCGGTGAATAGGGGGTGTTGAGTCCAGTTCCCTGAGCAAGGAATAGGTCTTGTCTATTACGTATTGGGTTTATGGAACGGTATCTGAGCTAATTTGAAACCCTTGTTTTATGCATCACCCCACCTCACCTTTCCCGTTAGGCAGCCATAGTGTGTTTTCTAACCGTGTGACTCTGTTCTGTTTTGTAATTCAGTTCAAGGGTAGCGGTTTTTACATTCCCTCTATAAGTGATATCTTATGATAAATGTCTTTTTCTGTGTGACTTATTTGACTTAGAATCGTCGTACCTAAATCCACTCATCATGCTGCTACTAGCCTTATGACGTTGATTTCATGGCTGAGTGATATTCCATTGTACATAAGGACCACAACTTCTTTATCCATTTTTCTCTTTCCTGGGATATTTAAGGTGTAACGAAGTGGAGGTTCTTGTCAACAGAGCAGCCCTAAACTTTGGGGTGCTTTTGTCTTGCTGATTTTTAGTTTTCCCAATTTATACGCCCATGAGTGGAAGTGCCCTATGCTCTCTAAGCTGAGTTTTGTAAATGTTTCAGGACACACCGTACACTTCTCCAGAGTGGCTGTTGGCAATTTACATCCCGCCCATCAGCGTAGCAAGGCTCCCGTTTCTCCGTGGCCTGTCGTGCATTTCTGGTTTTGACACTTTATTCAGCATGGCCCTTTTGACCGAAGGGAAGCGAGACTTCTTTGTAGCGCTGATTTGCCTTTCCAGGTTGCTTGGTTGGCCAAAAAGGGCGTATGCGTTTTTTCCTGAATATATTCAGGAAAAAACGCATACGCCCTTTTTGGCCAAGGGCATCATTGTCAAGGTTTTGCCGCTTTTCCTGTGCTTTAAAGGCGATTCGAATCTGCCTCCTGAAATCTGTTTCCTGCAATTCTGCCTTGCTTTCAAATCCTCTTTTTTGCCTTCCCTCAATATATTTGTAGACGAGAGTTATCATTTATAAGTCTGCAGGTTTGTGAATTGCAGTGCCCCTGAGCTCCATTTTTCAACTCGCTCTCTTGGGAGCTGGCCGCAAAATTGCAGGATTGCTTTAGGCCCTATTCTGCTTCCGGGCGGCAGACTGAGCCTGTGGTTAATTCTTCATCCTGATGGGAAAATAGAGTGACCTGTGCCTGTCCCAACACCTAGAGCTAGTCTCTCATTGGTTCCCCGTCTTCCCGTTCATCCTCAGTTCAAACTGCCACCTGTATGGAACAGGAGGTTAAAGGTGCTGATTCCCAAGGAGGGAGATTGCTAGTAAAGCGGCTGGAATGGCGAACCCGAGCACAAGGAGATGAGAAATGAGGTGCGTTTTAGAAACCTTTCCCGATCACTCGGTGGACCGTCTTCTGGGTTTCTCATGCATGTTTTCGATGTAGGAAGATGCCCTTGAACCTGGAGATTTGGGACCCATGGGATGGGTACCACGCAGTATTACTTTAAAGCGTCTGCGTTTGCTCACCCAACCTCACCAAACCTCTCAGCCCCAAGAGTGTCCACCCTTATGTCTCAATCAGCTGCGGGTCTAGATATGGTCAATCCAGGTGGCATCACAGCGCCTGAACGAATTTTGTAAGAATTTCTCTCCCTTTCACTGTCTTTGTTTCACGGGTTTTAAAAATTAATTGAGTTTTATAATGGGGTTTAGCTGCTTTTCACTGCTGTGTTTATGCAGCTTTACACCCACTTGACTCACTTACAGAGAGATATCAATACATAGGTTTTAAGATTCTTACTAGTCAGATATATACTTGGGCGGTTAATAGGGGGTGTTGAGTCCAGTTCCCTGAGCAAGGAGTAGGTCCTGTCTATTACGTATTGGGTTTATGGAACGGTATCTGAGCTAATTTGAAACCCTTGTTTTATGCATCACCCCACCTCACCTTTCCCGTTAGGCAGCCATAGTGTGTTTTCTAACCGTGTGACTCTGTTCTGTTTTGTAATTCAGTTCAAGGGTAGCGGTTTTTACATTCCCTCTATAGGTGATATCTTATGATAAGTGTCTTTTTCTGTGTGACTTATTTGACTTAGAATCGTCGTACCTAAATCCACTCATCATGCTGCTACTAGCCTTATGACGTTGATTTCATGGCTGAGTGATATTCCATTGTACATAAGGACCACAACTTCTTTATCCATTTTTCTCTTTCCTGGGATATTTAAGGTGTAACGAAGTGGAGGTTCTTGTCAACAGAGCAGCCCTAAACTTTGGGGTGCTTGTGTCTTGCTGATTTTTAGTTTTCCCAATTTATACGCCCATGAGTGGAAGTGCCCTATGCTCTCTAAGCTGAGTTTTGTAAATGTTTCAGGACACACCGTACACTTCTCCAGAGTGGCTGTTGGCAATTTACATCCCGCCCATCAGCGTAGAAAGGCTCCCGTTTCTCTGTTGCCTGTCCTGCATTTCTGGTTTTGACACTTTATTCAGTATGGCCCTTTTGACCGATGGGAAGCGAGACTTCTGTGTAGCGCTGATTTGCCTTTCCAGGTTGCTTGGTTGGCCAAAAAGGGCGTATGCGTTTTTTCCTGAATATATTCAGGAAAAAACTCATACGCCCTTTTTGGCCAAGATCATCATTGTCGAGGTTTTGCCGCTTTTCCTGTGCTTTAAAGGCGATTCGAATCTGCCTCCTGAAATCTGTTTCCTGCAATTCTGCCTTGCTTTCAAATCCTCTTTTTTACCTTCCCTCAATATATTTGTAGACGAGAGTTATCATTTATAAGTCTGCAGGTTTGTGAATTGCAGTGCCCCTGAGCTCCATTTTTCAACTCGCTCTCTTGGGAGCTGGCCGCAAAAGCGCAGGATTGCTTTAGGTCCTATTCTGCTTCCGGGCGGCAGACTGAGCCTGTGGTTAATTCTTCATCCTGATGGGAAAATAGAGTGACCTGTGCCTGTCCCAACACCTAGAGCTAGTCTCTCATTGGTTCCCCATCTTCCCGTTCATCCTCAGTTCAAATTGCCAACTGTATGGAACAGGAGGTTAAAGGTGCTGATTCTCCAAGGAGGCAGATTGCTAGTAAAGCGGCTGGAATGGCGAACCCGAGCACAAGGAGATGAGAAATGAGGTGCGTTTTAGAAACCTTTCCTGATCACTCGGTGGACCATCTTCTGGGTTTCTCATGCATGTTTTCGATGTAGGAAGATGCCCTTGAACCTGGAGATTTGGGACCCATGGGATGGGTACCACGCAGTATTACTTTAAAGCGTCTGCGTTTGCTCACCGAACCTCACCAAACCCCTCAGCCCCAAGAGTGTCCACCCTTATGTCTCAATCAGCTGCGGGTCTAGATATGGTCAATCCAGGTGGCATCACAGCGCCTGAACGAATTTTGTAAGAATTTCTCTCCCTTTCACTGTCTTTGTTTCACGGGTTTTTAAAATTAATTGAGTTTTATAATGGGGTTTAGCTGCTTTTCACTGCTGTGTTTATGCAGCTTTACACCCACTTGACTCACTTACAGAGAGATATCAATACATAGGTTTTAAGATTCTTACTAGTCAGATATATTCTTGGGCGGTGAATAGGGGGTGTTGAGTCCAGTTTCCTGAGCAAGGAGTAGGTCTTGTCTATTACGTATTGGGTTTATGGAACGGTATCTGAGCTAATTTGAAACCCTTGTTTTATGCATCACCCCACCTCACCTTTCCCGTTAGGCAGCCATAGTGTGTTTTCTAACCGTGTGACTCTGTTCTGTTTTGTAATTCAGTTCAAGGGTAGCGGTTTTTACATTCCCTCTATAAGTGATATCTTATGATAAGTGTCTTTTTCTGTGTGACTTATTTGACTTAGAATCGTCGTAACTAAATCCACTCATCATGCTGCTACTAGCCTTATGACGTTGATTTCATGGCTGAGTGATATTCCATTGTACATAAGGACCACAACTTCTTTATCCATTTTTCTCTTTCCTGGGATATTTAAGGTGTAACGAAGTGGAGGTTCTTGTCAACAGAGCAGCCCTAAACTTTGGGGTGCTTGTGTCTTGCTGATTTTTAGTTTTCCCAATTTATACGCCCATGAGTGGAAGTGCCCTATGCTCTCTAAGCTGAGTTTTGTAAATGTTTCAGGACACACCGTACACTTCTCCAGAGTGGCTGTTGGCAATTTACATCCCGCCCATCAGCGTAGCAAGGCTCCCGTTTCTCCGTGGCCTGTCCTGCATTTCTGGTTTTGACACTTTACTCAGCATGGCCCTTTTGACCGATGGGAAGCGAGACTTCTTTGTAGCGCTGATTTGCCTTTCCAGGTTGCTTGGTTGGCCAAAAAGGGCGTATGCGTTTTTTCCTGATTATATTCAGGAAAAAACGCATACGCCCTTTTTGGCCAAGGGCATCATTGTCGAGGTTTTGCCGCTTTTCCTGTGCTTTAAAGGCGATTCGAATCTGCCTCCTGAAATCTGTTTCCTGCAATTCTGCCTTGCTTTCAAATCCTCTTTGTTGCCTTCCCTCAATATATTTGTAGACGAGAGTTATCATTTATAAGTCTGCAGGTTTGTGAATTGCAGTGCCCCTGAGCTCCATTTTTCAACTCGCTCTCTTGGGAGCTGGCCGCAAAAGCGCAGGATTGCTTTAGGCCCTATTCTGCTTCCGGGCGGCAGACTGAGCCCGTGGTTAATTCTTCTTCCTGATGGGAAAATAGAGTGACGTGTGCCTGTCCCAACACCTAGAGCTAGTGTCTCATTGGTTCCCCGTCTTCCCGTTCATCCTCAGTTCAAATTGCCAACTGTATGGAACAGGAGGTTAAAGGTGCTGATTCTCCAAGGAGGCAGATTGCTAGTAAAGCGGCTGGAATGGCGAACCCGAGCACAAGGAGATGAGAAATGAGGTGCGTTTTAGAAACCTTTCCCGATCACTCGGTGGACCATCTTCTGGGTTTCTCATGCATGTTTTCGATGTAGGAAGATGCCCTTGAACCTGGAGATTTGGGACCCATGGGATGGGTACCACGCAGTATTACTTTAAAGCGTCTGCGTTTGCTCACCGAACCTCTCCAAACCCCTCAGCCCCAAGAGTGTCCACCCTTATGTCTCAATCAGCTGCGGTTTTAGATATGGTCAATCCAGGTGGCATCACAGCGCCTGAACGAATTTTGTAAGAATTTCTCTCCCTTTCACTGTCTTTGTTTCACGGGTTTTTAAAATTAATTGAGTTTTATAATGGGGTTTAGCTGCTTTTCACTGCTGTGTTTATGCAGCTTTACACCCACTTGACTCACTTACAGAGAGATATCAATACATAGGTTTTAAGATTCTTACTAGTCAGATATATTCTTGGGCGGTGAATAGGGGGTGTTGAGTCCAGTTCCCTGAGCAAGGAGTAGGTCTTGTCAATTACGTATTGGGTTTATGGAACGGTATCTGAGCTAATTTGAAACCCTTGTTTTATGCATCACCCCACCTCACCTTTCCCGTTAGGCAGCCATATTGTGTTTTCTAACCGTGTGACTCTGTTCTGTTTTGTAATTCAGTTCAAGGGTAGCGGTTTTTACATTCCCTCTATAAGTGATATCTTATGATAAGTGTCTTTTTCTGTGTGACTTATTTGACTTAGAATCGTCGTACCTAAATCCACTCATCATGCTGCTACTAGCCTTATGACGTTGATTTCATGGCTGAGTGATATTCCATTGTACATAAGGACCACAACTTCTTTATCCATTTTTCTCTTTCCTGGAATATTTAAGGTGTAACGAAGTGGAGGTCCTTGTCAACAGAGCAGCCCTAAACTTTGGGGTGCTTGTGTCTTGCTGATTTTTAGTTTTCCCAATTTATACGCCCATGAGTGGAAGTGCCCTATGCTCTCTAAGCTGAGTTTTGTAAATGTTTCAGGACACACCGTACACTTCTCCAGAGTGGCTGTTGGCAATTTACATCCCGCCCATCAGCGTAGCAAGGCTCCCGTTTCTCCGTGGCCTGTCCTGCATTTCTGGTTTTGACACTTTATTCAGCATGGCCCTTTTGACCGATGGGAAGCGAGACTTCTGTGTAGCGCTGATTTGCCTTTCCAGGTTGCTTGGTTGGCCAAAAAGGGCGTATGCGTTTTTTCCTGAATATATTCAGGAAAAAACGCATACGCCCTTTTTGGCCAAGGGCATCATTGTCGAGGTTTTGCCGCTTTTCCTGTGCTTTAAAGGCGATTCGAATCTGCCTCCTGAAATCTGTTTCCTGCAATTCTGCCTTGCTTTCAAATCCTCTTTGTTGCCTTCCCTCAATATATTTGTAGACGAGAGTTATCATTTATAAGTCTGCAGGTTTGTGAATTGCAGTGCCCCTGAGCTCCATTTTTCAACTCGCTCTCTTGGGAGCTGGCCGCAAAAGCGCAGGATTGCTTTAGACCCTATTCTGCTTCCGGGCGGCAGACTGAGCCTGTGGTTAATTCTTCTTCCTGAGAGGAAAATAGAGTGACCTGTGCCTGTCCCAACACCTAGAGTTAGTCTCTCATTGGTTCCCCGTCTTCCCGTTCATCCTCAGTTCAAATTGCCACCTGTATGGTACAGGAGTTTAAAGGTGCTGATTCCCAAGGAGGGAGATTGCTAGTAAAGCGGCTGGAATGGCGAACCCGAGCACAAGGAGATGAGAAATGAGGTGCGTTTTAGAAACCTTTCCCGATCACTCGGTGGACCGTCTTCTGGGTTTCTCATGCATGTTTTCGATGTAGGAAGATGCCCTTGAACCTGGAGATTTGGGACCCATGGGATGGGTACCACGCAGTATTACTTTAAAGCGTCTGCGTTTGCTCACCCAACCTCACCAAACATCTCAGCCCCAAGAGTGTCCACCCTTATGTCTCAATCAGCTCCGGGTCTAGATATGGTCAATCCACGTGGCATCACAGCGCCTGAACGAATTTTGTAAGAATTTCTCTCCCTTTCACTGTCTTTGTTTCACGGGTTTTTAAAATTAATTGAGTTTTATAATGGGGTTTAGCTGCTTTTCACTGCTGTGTTTATGCAGCTTTACACCCACTTGACTCACTTACAGAGAGATATCAATACATAGTTTTTAAGATTCTTACTAGTCAGATATATACTTGGGCGGTTAATAGGGGGTGTTGAGTCCAGTTCCCTGAGGAAGGAGTAGGTCTTGTCTATTACGTATTGGGTTTATTGAACGGTATCTGAGCTAATTTGAAACCCTTGTTTTATGCATCACCCCACCTCACCTTTCCCGTTAGGCAGCCATAGTGTGTTTTCTAACCGTGTGACTCTGTTCTGTTTTGTAATTCAGTTCAAGGGTAGCGGTTTTTACATTCCCTCTATAAGTGATATCTTATGATAAGTGTCTTTTTCTGTGTGACTTATTTGACTTAGAATCGTCGTACCTAAATCCACTCATCATGCTGCTACTAGCCTTATGACGTTGATTTCATGGCTGAGTGATATTCCATTGTACATAAGGACCACAACTTCTTTATCCATTTTTCTCTTTCCTGGGATATTTAAGGTGTAACGAAGTGGAGGTTCTTGTCAACAGAGCAGCCCTAAACTTTGGGGTGCTTGTGTCTTGCTGATTTTTAGTTTTCCCAATTTATACGCCCATGAGTGGAAGTGCCCTATGCTCTCTAAGCTGAGTTTTGTAAATGTTTCAGGACACACCGTACACTTCTCCAGAGTGGCTGTTGGCAATTTACATCCCGCCCATCAGCGTAGCAAGGCTCCCGTTTCTCCGTGGCCTGTTCTGCATTTCTGGTTTTGACACTTTACTCAGCATGGCCCTTTTGACCGATGGGAAGCGAGACTTCTTTGTAGCGCTGATTTGCCTTTCCAGGTTGCTTGGTTGGCCAAAAAGGGCGTATGCGTTTTTTCCTGATTATATTCAGGAAAAAACGCATACGCCCTTTTTGGCCAAGGGCATCATTGTCGAGGTTTTGCCGCTTTTCCTGTGCTTTAAAGGCGATTCGAATCTGCCTCCTGAAATCTGTTTCCTGCAATTCTGCCTTGCTTTCAAATCCTCTTTGTTGCCTTCCCTCAATATATTTGTAGACGAGAGTTATCATTTATAAGTCTGCAGGTTTGTGAATTGCAGTGCCCCTGAGCTCCATTTTTCAACTCGCTCTCTTGGGAGCTGGCCGCAAAAGCGCAGGATTGCTTTAGGCCCTATTCTGCTTCCGGGCGGCAGACTGAGCCCGTGGTTAATTCTTCTTCCTGAATGGAAAATAGAGTGACGTGTGCCTGTCCCAACACCTAGAGCTAGTCTCTCATTGGTTCCCCGTCTTCCCGTTCATCCTCAGTTCAAATTGCCAACTGTATGGAACAGGAGGTTAAAGGTGCTGATTCTCCAAGGAGGCAGATTGCTAGTAAAGCGGCTGGAATGGCGAACCCGAGCACAAGGAGATGAGAAATGAGGTGCATTTTAGAAACCTTTCCCGATCACTCGGTGGACCATCTTCTGGGTTTCTCATGCATGTTTTCGATGTAGGAAGATGCCCTTGAACCTGGAGATTTGGGACCCATGGGATGGGTACCACGCAGTATTACTTTAAAGCGTCTGCGTTTGCTCACCGAACCTCTCCAAACCCCTCAGCCCCAAGAGTGTCCACCCTTATGTCTCAATCAGCTGCGGTTTTAGATATGGTCAATCCAGGTGGCATCACAGCGCCTGAACGAATTTTGTAAGAATTTCTCTCCCTTTCACTGTCTTTGTTTCACGGGTTTTTAAAATTAATTGAGTTTTATAATGGGGTTTAGCTGCTTTTCACTGCTGTGTTTATGCAGCTTTACACCCACTTGACTCACTTACAGAGAGATATCAATACATAGGTTTTAAGATTCTTACTAGTCAGATATATTCTTGGGCGGTGAATAGGGGGTGTTGAGTCCAGTTCCCTGAGCAAGGAGTAGGTCTTGTCAATTACGTATTGGGTTTATGGAACGGTATCTGAGCTAATTTGAAACCCTTGTTTTATGCATCACCCCACCTCACCTTTCCCGTTAGGCAGCCATAGTGTGTTTTCTAACCGTGTGACTCTGTTCTGTTTTGTAATTCAGTTCAAGGGTAGCGGTTTTTACATTCCCTCTATAAGTGATATCTTATGATAAGTGTCTTTTTCTGTGTGACTTATTTGACTTAGAATCGTCGTACCTAAATCCACTCATCATGCTGCTACTAGCCTTATGACGTTGATTTCATGGCTGAGTGATATTCCATTGTACATAAGGACCACAACTTCTTTATCCATTTTTCTCTTTCCTGGGATATTTAAGGTGTAACGAAGTGGAGGTCCTTGTCAACAGAGCAGCCCTAAACTTTGGGGTGCTTGTGTCTTGCTGATTTTTAGTTTTCCCAATTTATACGCCCATGAGTGGAAGTGCCCTATGCTCTCTAAGCTGAGTTTTGTAAATGTTTCAGGACACACCGTACACTTCTCCAGAGTGGCTGTTGGCAATTTACATCCCGCCCATCAGCGTAGCAAGGCTCCCGTTTCTCCGTGGCCTGTCCTGCATTTCTGGTTTTGACACTTTATTCAGCATGGCCCATTTGACCGATGGGAAGCGAGACTTCTGTGTAGCGCTGATTTGTCTTTCCAGGTTGCTTGGTTGGCCAAAAAGGGCGTATGCGTTTTTTCCTGAATATATTCAGGAAAAAACGCATACACCCTTTTTGGCCAAGGGTATCATTGTCGAGGTTTTGCCGCTTTTCCTGTGCTTTAAAGGCGATTCGAATCTGCCTCCTGAAATCTGTTTCCTGCAATTCTGCCTTGCTTTCAAATCCTCTTTGTTGCCTTCCCTCAATATATTTGTAGACGAGAGTTATCATTTATAAGTCTGCAGGTTTGTGAATTGCAGTGCCCCTGAGCTCCATTTTTCAACTCGCTCTCTTGGGAGCTTGTCGCAAAAGCGCAGGATTGCTTTAGGCCCTATTCTGCTTCCGGGCGGCAGACTGAGCCTGTGGTTAATTCTTCTTCCTGAGAGGAAGATAGAGTGACCTGTGCCTGTCCCAACACCTAGAGTTAGTCTCTCATTGGTTCCCCATCTTCCCGTTCATCCTCAGTTCAAATTGCCACCTGTATGGAACAGGAGTTTAAAGGTGCTGATTCCCAAGGAGGGAGATTGCTAGTAAAGCGGCTGGAATGGCGAACCCGAGCACAAGGAGATGAGAAATGAGGTGCGTTTTAGAAACCTTTCCCGATCACTCGGTGGACCGTCTTCTGGGTTTCTCATGCATGATTTCGATGTAGGAAGATGCCCTTGAACCTGGAGATTTGGGACCCATGGGATTGGTACCACGCAGTATTACTTTAAAGCGTCTGCGTTTGCTCACCCAACCTCACCAAACATCTCAGCCCCAAGAGTGTCCACCCTTATGTCTCAATCAGCTGCGGGTCTAGATATGGTCAATCCACGTGGCATCACAGCGCCTGAACGAATTTTGTAAGAATTTCTCTCCCTTTCACTGTCTTTGTTTCACGGGTTTTTAAAATTAATTGAGTTTTATAATGGGGTTTAGCTGCTTTTCACTGCTGTGTTTATGCAGCTTTACACCCACTTGACTCACTTACAGAGAGATATCAATACATAGTTTTTAAGATTCTTACTAGTCAGATATATACTTGGGCGGTTAATAGGGGGTGTTGAGTCCAGTTCCCTGAGCAAGGAGTAGGTCTTGTCTATTACGTATTGGGTTTATGGAACGGTATCTGAGCTAATTTGAAACCCTTGTTTTATGCATCACCCCACCTCACCTTTCCCGTTAGGCAGCCATAGTGTGTTTTCTAACCGTGTGACTCTGTTCTGTTTTGTAATTCAGTTCAAGGGTAGCGGTTTTTACATTCCCTCTATAAGTGATATCTTATGATAAGTGTCTTTTTCTGTGTGACTTATTTGACTTAGAATCGTCGTACCTAAATCCACTCATCATGCTGCTACTAGCCTTATGACGTTGATTTCATGGCTGAGTGATATTCCATTGTACATAAGGACCACAACTTCTTTATCCATTTTTCTCTTTCCTGGGATATTTAAGGTGTAACGAAGTGGAGGTTCTTGTCAACAGAGCAGCCCTAAACTTTGGGGTGCTTGTGTCTTCCTGATTTTTAGTTTTCCCAATTTATACGCCCATGAGTGGAAGTGCCCTATGCTCTCTAAGCTGAGTTTTGTAAATGTTTCAGGACACACCGTACACTTCTCCAGAGTGGCTGTTGGCAATTTACATCCCGCCCATCAGCGTAGCAAGGCTCCCGTTTCTCCGTGGCCTGTCCTGCATTTCTGGTTTTGACACTTTATTCAGCATGGCCCTTTTGACCGATGGGAAGCGAGACTTCTTTGTAGCGCTGATTTGCCTTTCCAGGTTGCTTGGTTGGCCAAAAAGGGCGTATGCGTTTTTTCCTGAATATATTCAGGAAAAAACGCATACGCCCTTTTTGGCCAAGGGCATCATTGTCGAGGTTTTGCCGCTTTTCCTGTGCTTTAAAGGCGATTCGAATCTGCCTCCTGAAATCTGTTTCCTGCAATTCTGCCTTGCTTTCAAATCCTCTTTGTTGCCTTCCCTCAATATATTTGTAGACGAGAGTTATCATTTATATGTCTGCAGGTTTGTGAATTGCAGTGCCCCTGAGCTCCATTTTTCAACTCGCTCTCTTGGGAGCTGGCCGCAAAAGCGCAGGATTGCTTTAGGCCCTACTGTGCTTCCGGGCGGCAGACTGAGCCTGTGGTTAATTCTTCATCCTGATGGGAAAATAGAGTGACCTGTGACTGTCCCAACACCTAGAGCTAGTCTCTCATTGGTTTCCCGTCTTCCCGTTCATCCTCAGTTCAAATTGCCAACTGTATGGAACAGGAGGTTAAAGGTGCTGATTCTCCAAGGAGGCAGATTGCTAGTAAAGCGGCTGGAATGGCGAACCCGAGCAGTAGGAGATGAGAAAGGAGGTGCGTTTTAGAAACCTTTCCCGATCACTCGGTGGACCATCTTCTGGGTTTCTCATGCATGTTTTCGATGTAGGAAGATGCCCTTGAACCTGGAGATTTGGGACCCATGGGATGGGTACCACGCAGTATTACTTTAAAGCGTCTGCGTTTGCTCACCGAACCTCTCCAAACCCCTCAACCCCAAGAGTGTCCACCCTTATGTCTCAATCAGCTGCGGTTCTAGATATGGTCAATCCAGGTGGCATCACAGCGCCTGAACGAATTTTGTAAGAATTTCTCTCCCTTTCACTGTCTTTGTTTCACGGGTTTTTAAAATTAATTGAGTTTTATTATGGGGTTTAGCTGCTTTTCACTGCTGTGTTTATGCAGCTTTACACCCACTTGACTCACTTACAGAGAGATATCAATACATAGGTTTTAAGATTCTTACTAGTCAGATATATTCTTGGGCGGTGAATAGGGGGTGTTGAGTCCAGTTCCCTGAGCAAGGAGTAGGTCTTGTCAATTACGTATTGGGTTTATGGAACGGTATCTGAGCTAATTTGAAACCCTTGTTTTATGCATCACCCCACCTCACCTTTCCCGTTAGGCAGCCATAGTGTGTTTTCTAACCGTGTGACTCTATTCTGTTTTGTAATTCAGTTCAAGGGTAGCGGTTTTTACATTCCCTCTATAAGTGATATCTTATGATAAGTGTCTTTTTCTGTGTGACTTATTTGACTTAGAATCGTCGTACCTAAATCCACTCATCATGCTGCTACTAGCCTTATGACGTTGATTTCATGGCTGAGTGATATTCCATTGTACATAAGGACCACAACTTCTTTATCCATTTTTCTCTTTCCTGGGATATTTAAGGTGTAACGAAGTGGAGGTCCTTGTCAACAGAGCAGCCCTAAACTTTGGGGTGCTTGTGTCTTGCTGATTTTTAGTTTTCCCGATTTATACGCCCATGAGTGGAGGTGCCCTATGCTCTCTAAGCTGAGTTTTGTAAATGTTTCAGGACACACCGTACACTTCTCCAGAGTGGCTGTTGGCAATTTACATCCCGCCCATCAGCGTAGCAAGGCTTCCGTTACTCCGTGGCCTGTCCTGCATTTCTGGTTTTGACACTTTATTCAGCATGGCCCTTTTGACCGATGGGAAGCGAGACTTCTTTGTAGCCCTGATTTGCCTTTCCAGGTTGCTTGGTTGGCCAAAAAGGGCGTATGCGTTTTTTCCTGAATATATTCAGGAAAAAACGCATACGCCCTTTTTGGCCAAGGGCATCATTGTCGAGGTTTTGCCGCTTTTCCTGTGCTTTAAAGGCGATTCGAATCTGCCTCCTGAAATCTGTTTCCTGCAATTCTGCCTTGCTTTCAAATCCTCTTTGTTGCCTTCCCTCAATATATTTGTAGACGAGAGTTATCATTTATTAAGTCTGCAGGTTTGTGAATTGCAGTGCCCCTGAGCTCCATTTTTCAACTCGCTCTCTTGGGAGCTGGCCGCAAAAGCGCAGGATTGCTTTAGGCCCTATTGTGCTTCCGGGCGGCAGACTGAGCCTGTGGTTAATTCTTCATCCTGATGGGAAAATAGAGTGACCTGTGACTGTCCCAACACCTAGAGCTAGTCTCTCATTGGTTCCCCGTCTTCCCGTTCATCCTCAGTTCAAATTGCCACCTGTATGGAACAGGAGGTTAAAGGTGCTGATTCTCCAAGGAGGGAGATTGCTAGTAAAGCGGCTGGAATGGCGAACCCGAGCAGAAGGAGATGAGAAATGAGGTGCGTTTTAGAAACCTTTCCCGATCACTCGGTGGACCATCTTCTGGGTTTCTCATGCATGTTTTCGATGTAGGAAGTTGCCCTTGAACCTGGAGATTTGGGACCCATGGGATGGGTACCACGCAGTATTACTTTAAAGCGTCTGCGTTTGCTCACCGAACCTCACCAAACCCCTCAGCCCCAAGAGTGTCCACCCTTATGTCTCAATCAGCTGCGGGTCTAGATATGGTCAATCCAGGTGGCATCACAGCCCCTGAACGAATTTTGTAAGAATTGCTCTCTCTTTCACTGTCTTTGTTTCACGGGTTTTTTAAATTAATTGACTTTTATAATGGGGTTTAGCTGCTTTTCACTGCTGTGTTTATGCAGCTTTACACCCACTTGACTCACTTACAGAGAGATATCAATACATAGGTTTTAAGATTCTTACTAGTCAGATATATTCTTGGGCGGTGAATAGGGGGTGTTGAGTCCAATTTCCTGAGCAAGGAGTAGGTCTTGTCTATTACGTATTGGGTTTATGGAACGGTATCTGAGCTAATTTGAAACCCTTGTTTTATGCATCACCCCAGCTCACCTTTCCCGTTAGGCAGCCATAGTGTGTTTTCTAACCGTGTGACTCTGTTCTGTTTTGTAATTCAGTTCAAGGGTAGCGGTTTTTACATTCCCTCTATAAGGGATATCTTATGATAAGTGTCTTTTTCTGTGTGACTTATTTGACTTAGAATCGTCGTACCTAAATCCACTCATCATGCTGCTACTAGACTTATGACGTTGATTTCATGGCTGAGTGATATTCCATTGTACATAAGGACCACAACTTCTTTATCCATTTTTCTCTTTCCTGGGATATTTAAGGTGCAACGAAGTGGAGGTTCTTGTCAACAGAGCAGCCCTAAACTTTGTGGTGCTTGTGTCTTGCTGATTTTTAGTTTTCCCAATTTATACGCCCATGAGTGGTAGTGCCCTATGCTCTCTAGGCTGAGTTTTGTAGATGTTTCAGGACACACCGTACAATTCTCCAGAGTGGCTGTGGCAATTTACATCCCGCCCATCAGCGTAGCAAGGCTCCCGTTTCTCCGTGGCCTGTCCTGCATTTCTGGTTTTGACACTTTATTCAGCATGGCCCTTTTGACGGATGGGAAGCGAGACTTCTGTGTAGCGCTGATTTGCCTTTCCAGGTTGCTTGGTTGGCCAAAAAGGGCGTATGCGTTTTTTCCTGAATATATTCAGGAAAAAACGCATACGCCCTTTTTGGCCAAGGGCATCATTGTCGAGGTTTTGCCGCTTCTCCTGTGCTTTAAAGGCGATTCGAATCTGCCTCCTGAAATCTGTTTCCTGCAATTCTGCCTTGCTTTCAAATCCTCTTAGTTGCCTTCCCTCAATATATTTGTAGACGAGAGTTATCATTTATAAGTCTGCAGGTTTGTGAATTGCAGTGCCCCTGAGCTCCATTTTTCAACTCGCTCTCTTGGGAGCTGGCCGCAAAAGCGCAGGATTGCTTTAGGCCCTATTCTGCTTCCGGGCGGCAGATTGAGCCTGTGGATAATTCTTCTTCCTGATGGGAA
The DNA here is from genome assembly GCF_028021215.1 of Eschrichtius robustus. Classification (NCBI taxonomy): domain Eukaryota; kingdom Metazoa; phylum Chordata; class Mammalia; order Artiodactyla; family Eschrichtiidae; genus Eschrichtius; species Eschrichtius robustus. The sequence goes on from NC_090830.1 coordinate 27,698,675, forward strand.
AATAGAGTGACCTGTGCCTGTCCCAACACCTAGAGCTAGTCTCTCATTGGTTCCCCGTCTTCCCGTTCATCCTCAGGACAAATTGCAACCTGTATGGAACAGGAGGTTAAAGGTGCTGATTCTCCAAGGAGGGAGATTGTTAGTAAAGCGGCTGGAATGGCGAACCCGAGCACAAGGAGATGAGAAATGAGGTGCGTTTTAGAAACCTTTCCCGATCACTCGGTGGACCGTCTTCTGGGTTTCTCATGCATGTTTTCGCTGTAGGAAGATGCCCTTGAACCTGGAGATTTGGGACCCATGGGATGGGTACCACGCAGTATTATTTTAAAGCGTCTGCGTTTGCTCACCCAACCTCACCAAACCTCTCAGCCCCAAGATTGTCCACCCTTATGTCTCAATCAGCTGCAGGTCTAGATATGGTCAATCCAGGTGGCATCACAGCCCCTGAACGAATTTTGTAAGAATTTCTCTCTCTTTCACTGTCTTTGTTTCACGGGTTTTAAAAATTAATTGAGTTTTATAATGGGGTTTAGCTGCTTTTCACTGCTGTGTTTATGCAGCTTTACACCCACTTGACTCACTTACAGAGAGATATCAATACATAGGTTTTAAGATTCTTACTAGTCAGATATATTCTTGGGCGGTGAATAGGGGGTGTTGAGTCCAGTTCCCTGAGCAAGGAGTAGGTCTTGTCTATTACATATTGGGTTTATGGAACGATATCTGAGCTAATTTGAAACCCTTGTTTTATGCATCACCCCACCTCACCTTTCCCGTTAGGCAGCCATAGTGTGTTTTCTAACCGTGTGACTCTGTTCTGTTTTGTAATTCAGTTCAAGGGTAGCGGTTTTTACATTCCCTCTATAAGTGATATCTTATGATAAATGTCTTTTTCTGTGTGACTTATTTCACTTATAATCGTCGTACCTAAATCCACTCATCATGCTGCTACTAGCCTTATGACGTTGATTTCATGGCTGAGTGATATTCCATTGCACATAAGGACCACAACTTCTTTATCCATTTTTCTCTTTCCTGGGATATTTAAGGTGTAACGAAGTGGAGGTTCTTGTCAACAGAGCAGCCCTAAACTTTGGGGTGCTTGTGTCTTGCTGATTTTTAGTTTTCCCAATTTATACGCCCATGAGTGGAGGTGCCCTATGCTCTCTAAGCTGAGTTTTGTAAATGTTTCAGGACACACCGTACACTTCTCCAGAGTGGCTGTTGGCAATTTACATCCCGCCCATCAGCGTAGCAAGGCTCCCGTTACTCCGTGGCCTGTCCTGCATTTCTGGTTTTGACACTTTATTCAGCATGGCCCTTTTGACCGATGGGAAACGAGACTTCTTTGTAGCCCTGATTTGCCTTTCCAGGTTGCTTGGTTGGCCAAAAAGGGCGTATGCGTTTTTTCCTGAATATATTCATTAAAAAACGCATACGCCCTTTTTGGCAAAGGGCATCATTGTCGAGGTTTTGCCGCTTTTCCTGTGCTTTAAAGGCGATTCGAATCTGCCTCCTGAAATCTGTTTCCTGCAATTCTGCCCTGCTTTCAAAACCTCTTTGTTGCCTTCCCTCAATATATTTGTAGACGAGAGTTATCATTTATAAGTCTGCAGGTTTGTGAATTGCAGTGCCCCTGAGCTCCATTTTTCAACTCGCTCTCTTGGGAGCTGGCCGCAAAAGCGCAGGATTGCTTTAGGCCCTATTCTGCTTCCGGGAGGCAGACTGAGCCTGTGGTTAATTCTTCTTCCTGATGGGAAAATAGAGTGACCTGTGCCTGTCCCAACACCTAGAGCTAGTCTCTCATTGGTTCCCCGTCTTCCCGTTCATCCTCAGTTCAAATTGCCACCTGTATGGAACAGGAGGTTAAAGGTGCTGATTCTCCAAGGAGGGAGATTGCTAGTAAAGCGGCTGGAATGGCGAACCCGAGCACAAGGAGATGAGAAATGAGGTGCGTTTTAGAAACCTTTCCCGATCACTCGGTGGACCGTCTTCTGGGTTTCTCATGCATGTTTTCGATGTAGGAAGATGCCCTTGAACCTGGAGATTTGGGACCCATGGGATGGGTACCACGCAGTATTACTTTAAAGCGTCTGCGTTTGCTCACCGAATCTCACCAAACCCCTCAGCCCCAAGAGTGTCCACCCTTATGTCTCAATCAGCTGCGGGTCTAGATATGGTCAATCCAGGTGGCATCACAGCCCCTGAACGAATTTTGTAAGAATTGCTCTCTCTTTCACTGTCTTTGTTTCACGGGTTTTTTAAATTAATTGACTTTTATAATGGGGTTTAGCTGCTTTTCACTGCTGTGTTTATGCAGCTTTACACCCACTTGACTCACTTACAGAGAGATATCAATACATAGGTTTTAAGATTCTTACTAGTCAGATATATTCTTGGGCGGTGAATAGGGGGTGTTGAGTCCAATTCCCTGAGCAAGGAGTAGGTCTTGTCTATTACGTATTGGGTTTATGGAACGGTATCTGAGCTAATTTGAAACCCTTGTTTTATGCATCACCCCAGCTCACCTTTCCCGTTAGGCAGCCATAGTGTGTTTTCTAACCGTGTGACTCTGTTCTGTTTTGTAATTCAGTTCAAGGGTAGCGGTTTTTACATTCCCTCTATAAGGGATATCTTATGATAAGTGTCTTTTTCTGTGTGACTTATTTGACTTAGAATCGTCGTACCTAAATCCACTCATCATGCTGCTACTAGACTTATGACGTTGATTTCATGGCTGAGTGATATTCCATTGTACATAAGGACCACAACTTCTTTATCCATTTTTCTCTTTCCTGGGATATTTAAGGTGCAACGAAGTGGAGGTTCTTGTCAACAGAGCAGCCCTAAACTTTGTGGTGCTTGTGTCTTGCTGATTTTTAGTTTTCCCAATTTATACGCCCATGAGTGGTAGTGCCCTATGCTCTCTAGGCTGAGTTTTGTAGATGTTTCAGGACACACCGTACAATTCTCCAGAGTGGCTGTGGCAATTTACATCCCGCCCATCAGCGTAGCAAGGCTCCCGTTTCTCCGTGGCCTGTCCTGCATTTCTGGTTTTGACACTTTATTCAGCATGGCCCTTTTGACGGATGGGAAGCGAGACTTCTGTGTAGCGCTGATTTGCCTTTCCAGGTTGCTTGGTTGGCCAAAAAGGGCGTATGCGTTTTTTCCTGAATATATTCAGGAAAAAACGCATACGCCCTTTTTGGCCAAGGGCATCATTGTCGAGGTTTTGCCGCTTCTCCTGTGCTTTAAAGGCGATTCGAATCTGCCTCCTGAAATCTGTTTCCTGCAATTCTGCCTTGCTTTCAAATCCTCTTAGTTGCCTTCCCTCAATATATTTGTAGACGAGAGTTATCATTTATAAGTCTGCAGGTTTGTGAATTGCAGTGCCCCTGAGCTCCATTTTTCAACTCGCTCTCTTGGGAGCTGGCCGCAAAAGCGCAGGATTGCTTTAGGCCCTATTCTGCTTCCGGGCGGCAGATTGAGCCTGTGGTTAATTCTTCTTCCTGATGGGAAAATAGAGTGACCTGTGCCTGTCCCAACACCTAGAGCTAGTCTCTCATTGGTTCCCCGTCTTCCCGTTCATCCTCAGGACAAATTGCAACCTGTATGGAACAGGAGGTTAAAGGTGCTGATTCTCCAAGGAGGGAGATTGTTAGTAAAGCGGCTGGAATGGCGAACCCGAGCACAAGGAGATGAGAAATGAGGTGCGTTTTAGAAACCTTTCCCGATCACTCGGTGGACCGTCTTCTGGGTTTCTCATGCATGTTTTCGCTGTAGGAAGATGCCCTTGAACCTGGAGATTTGGGACCCATGGGATGGGTACCACGCAGTATTATTTTAAAGCGTCTGCGTTTGCTCACCCAACCTCACCAAACCTCTCAGCCCCAAGATTGTCCACCCTTATGTCTCAATCAGCTGCAGGTCTAGATATGGTCAATCCAGGTGGCATCACAGCCCCTGATCGAATTTTGTAAGAATTTCTCTCTCTTTCACTGTCTTTGTTTCACGGGTTTTTAAAATTAATTGAGTTTTATAATGGGGTTTAGCTGCTTTTCACTGCTGTGTTTATGCAGCTTTACACCCACTTGACTCACTTACAGAGAGATATCAATACATAGGTTTTAAGATTCTTACTAGTCAGATATATTCTTGGGCGGTGAATAGGGGGTGTTGAGTCCAGTTCCCTGAGCAAGGAGTAGGTCTTGTCTATTACATATTGGGTTTATGGAACGATATCTGAGCTAATTTGAAACCCTTGTTTTATGCATCACCCCACCTCACCTTTCCCGTTAGGCAGCCATATTGTGTTTTCTAACCGTGTGACTCTGTTCTGTTTTGTAATTCAGTTCAAGGGTAGCGGTTTTTACATTCCCTCTATAAGTGATATCTTATGATAAATGTCTTTTTCTGTGTGACTTATTTCACTTATAATCGTCGTACCTAAATCCACTCATCATGCTGCTACTAGCCTTATGACGTTGATTTCATGGCTGAGTGATATTCCATTGCACATAAGGACCACAACTTCTTTATCCATTTTTCTCTTTCCTGGGATATTTAAGGTGTAACGAAGTGGAGGTTCTTGTCAACAGAGCAGCCCTAAACTTTGGGGTGCTTGTGTCTTGCTGATTTTTAGTTTTCCCAATTTATACGCCCATGAGTGGAGGTGCCCTATGCTCTCTAAGCTGAGTTTTGTAAATGTTTCAGGACACACCGTACACTTCTCCAGAGTGGCTGTTGGCAATTTACATCCCGCCCATCAGCGTTGCAAGGCTCCCGTTACTCCGTGGCCTGTCCTGCATTTCTGGTTTTGACACTTTATTCAGCATGGCCCTTTTGACCGATGGGAAACGAGACTTCTTTGTAGCCCTGATTTGCCTTTCCAGGTTGCTTGGTTGGCCAAAAAGGGCGTATGCGTTTTTTCCTGAATATATTCATTAAAAAACGCATACGCCCTTTTTGGCAAAGGGCATCATTGTCGAGGTTTTGCCGCTTTTCCTGTGCTTTAAAGGCGATTCGAATCTGCCTCCTGAAATCTGTTTCCTGCAATTCTGCCCTGCTTTCAAAACCTCTTTGTTGCCTTCCCTCAATATATTTGTAGACGAGAGTTATCATTTATAAGTCTGCAGGTTTGTGAATTGCAGTGCCCCTGAGCTCCATTTTTCAACTCGCTCTCTTGGGAGCTGGCCGCAAAAGCGCAGGATTGCTTTAGGCCCTATTCTGCTTCCGGGAGGCAGACTGAGCCTGTGGTTAATTCTTCTTCCTGATGGGAAAATAGAGTGACCTGTGCCTGTCCCAACACCTAGAGCTAGTCTCTCATTGGTTCCCCGTCTTCCCGTTCATCCTCAGTTCAAATTGCCACCTGTATGGAACAGGAGGTTAAAGGTGCTGATTCTCCAAGGAGGGAGATTGCTAGTAAAGCGGCTGGAATGGCGAACCCGAGCACAAGGAGATGAGAAATGAGGTGCGTTTTAGAAACCTTTCCCGATCACTCGGTGGACCGTCTTCTGGGTTTCTCATGCATGTTTTCGATGTAGGAAGATGCCCTTGAACCTGGAGATTTGGGACCCATGGGATGGGTACGACGCAGTATTACTTTAAAGCGTCTGCGTTTGCTCACCGAATCTCACCAAACCCCTCAGCCCCAAGAGTGTCCACCCTTATGTCTCAATCAGCTGCGGGTCTAGATATGGTCAATCCAGGTGGCATCACAGCGCCTGAACGTATTTTGTAAGAATTTCTCTCCCTTTCACTGTCTTTGTTTCACGTGTTTTTAAAATTAATTGAGTTTTATAATGGGGTTTAGCTGCTTTTCACTGCTGTGTTTATGCAGCTTTACACCCACTTGACTCACTTACAGAGAGATATCAATACATAGGTTTTAAGATTCTTACTAGTCAGATATATTCTTGGGCGGTGAATAGGGGGTGTTGAGTCCAGTTCCCTGAGCAAGGAGTAGGTCTTGTCTATTACGTATTGGGTTTATGGAACGGTATCTGAGCTAATTTGAAACCCTTGTTTTATGCATCACCCCACCTCACCTTTCCCGTTAGGCAGCCATAGTGTGTTTTCTAACCGTGTGACTCTGTTCTGTTTTGTAATTCAGTTCAAGGGTAGCGGTTTTTACATTCCCTCTATAAGTGATATCTTATGATAAGTGTCTTTTTCTGTGTGACTTATTTGACTTAGAATCGTCGTACCTAAATCCACTCATCATGCTGCTACTAGCCTTATGACGTTGATTTCATGGCTGAGTGATATTCCATTGTACATATGGACCACAACTTCTTTATCCATTTTTCTCTTTCCTGGGATATTTAAGGTGTAACGAAGTGGAGGTTCTTGTCAACAGAGCAGCCCTAAACTTTGGGGTGCTTGTGTCTTGCTGATTTTTAGTTTTCCCAATTTATACGCCCATGAGTGGAAGTGCCCTATGCTCTCTAAGCTGAGTTTTGTAAATGTTTCAGGACACACCGTACACTTCTCCAGAGTGGCTGTTGGCAATTTACATCCCGCCCATCAGCGTAGCAAGGCTCCCGTTTCTCCGTGGCCTGTCCTGCATTTCTGGTTTTGACACTTTATTCAGCATGGCCCTTTTGACCGATGGGAAGCGAGACTTCTTTGTAGCGCTGATTTGCCTTTCCAGGTTGCTTGGTTGGCCAAAAAGGGCGTATGCGTTTTTTCCTGAATATATTCAGGAAAAAACGCATACGCCCTTTTTGGCCAAGGGCATCATTGTCGAGGTTTTGCCGCTTTTCCTGTGCTTTAAAGGCGATTCGAATCTGCCTCCTGAAATCTGTTTCCTGCAATTCTGCCTTGCTTTCAAATCCTCTTTCTTTCATTCCCTCAATATATTTGTAGACGAGAGTTATCATTTATAAGTCTGTAGGTTTGTGAATTGCCGTGCCCCTGAGCTCCATTTTTCAACTCGCTCTCTTGGGAGCTGGCCGCAAAAGCGCAGGATTGCTTTAGGCGCTATTCTGCTTCCGGGCGGCAGACTGAGCCTGTGGTTAATTCTTCTTCCTGATGGGAAAATAGAGTGACCTGTGCCTGTCCCAACACCTAGAGCTAGTCTCTCATTGGTTCCCCGTCTTCACGTTCATCCTCAGTTCAAATTGCCACCTGTATGGAACAGGAGGTTAAAGGTGCTGATTCTCCAAGGAGGGAGATTGCTAGTAAAGCGGCTGGAATGGCGGAGCCGAGCACAAGGAGATGAGAAATGAGGTGCGTTTTAGAAACCTTTCCAGATCACTCGGTGGACCGTCTTCTGGGTTTCTCATGCATGTTTTCGATGTAGGAAGATGCCCTTGAACCTGGAGATTTGGGACCCATGGGATGGGTACCACGCAGTATTACTTTAAAGCGTCTGCGTTTGCTCACCGAACCTCACCAAACCCCTCAGCCCCAAGAGTGTCCACCCTTATGTCTCAGTCAGCTGCGGGTCTAGATATGGTCAATCCAGGTGGCATTACAGCGCCTGAAGGAATTTTGTAAGAATTTCTCTCCCTTTCACTGTCTTTGTTTCACGGGTTTTTAAAATTAATTGAGTTTTATAATGGGGTTTAGCTGCTTTTCACTGCTGTGTTTATGCAGCTTTACACCCACTTGACTCACTTGCAGAGAGATATCAATACATAGGTTTTAAGATTCTTACTAGTCAGATATATACTTGGGCGGTGAATAGGGGGTGTTGAGTCCAGTTCCCTGAGCAAGGAGTAGGTCTTGTCTATTACGTATTGGGTTTATTGAACGGTATCTGAGCTAATTTGAAACCCTTGTTTTATGCATCACCCCACCTCACCTTTCCCGTTAGGCAGCCATATTGTGTTTTCTAACCGTGTGACTCTGTTCTGTTTTGTAATTCAGTTCAAGGGTAGCGGTTTTTACATTCCCTCTATAAGTGATATCTTATGATAAGTGTCTTTTTCTGTGTGACTTATTGCACTTAGATTCGTCGTACCTAAATCCACTCATCATGCTGCTACTAGCCTTATGACGTTGATTTCATGGCTGAGTGATATTCCATTGTACATAAGGACCACAATTTCTTTATCCATTTTTCTCTTTCCTGGGATATTTAAGGTGTAACGAAGTGGAGGTTCTTGTCAACAGAGCAGCCCTAAACTTTGGGGTGCTTGTGTCTTGCTGATTTTTAGTTTTCCCGATTTATACGCCCATGAGTGGAGGTGCCCTATGCTCTCTAAGCTGAGTTTTGTAAATGTTTCAGGACACACCGTACACTTCTCCAGAGTGGCTGTTGGCAATTTACATCCCGCCCATCAGCGTAGCAAGGCTTCCGTTACTCCGTGGCCTGTCCTGCATTTCTGGTTTTGACACTTTATTCAGCATGGCCCTTTTGACCGATGGGAAGCGAGACTTCTTTGTAGCCCTGATTTGCCTTTCCAGGTTGCTTGGTTGGCCAAAAAGGGCGTATGCGTTTTTTCCTGAATATATTCAGGAAAAAACGCATACGCCCTTTTTGGCCAAGGGCATCATTGTCGAGGTTTTGCCGCTTTTCCTGTGCTTTAAAGGCGATTCGAATCTGCCTCCTGAAATCTGTTTCCTGCAATTCTGCCTTGCTTTCAAATCCTCTTTGTTGCCTTCCCTCAATATATTTGTAGACGAGAGTTATCATTTATAAGTCTGCAGGTTTGTGAATTGCAGTGCCCCTGAGCTCCATTTTTCAACTCGCTCTCTTGGGAGCTGGCCGCAAAAGCGCAGGATTGCTTTAGGCCCTATTCTGCTTCGGGGCGGCAGACTGAGCCTGTGGTTAATTCTTCTTCCTGATGGGAAAATAGTGTGACCTGTGCCTGTCCCAACACCTAGAGCTAGTCTCTCATTGGTTCCCCGTCTTCCCGTTCATCCTCAGTTCAAATTGCCACCTGTATGGAACAGGAGGTTAAAGGTGCTGATTCTCCAAGGAGGGAGATTGCTAGTAAAGCGGCTGGAATGGCGAACCCGAGCAGAAGGAGATGAGAAATGAGGTGCGTTTTAGAAACCTTTCCCGATCACTCGGTGGACCGTCTTCTGGGTTTCTCATGCATGTTTTCGATGTAGGAAGATGCCCTTGAACCTGGAGATTTGGGACCCATGGGATGGGTACCACGCAGTATTACTTTAAAGCGTCTGCGTTTGCTCACCGAACCTCACCAAACCCCTCAGCCCCAAGAGTGTCCACCCTTATGTCTCAATCAGCTGCGGGTCTAGATATGGTCAATCCAGGTGGCATTACAGCGCCTGAAGGAATTTTGTAAGAATTTCTCTCCCTTTCACTGTCTTTGTTTCACGGGTTTTTAAAATTAATTGAGTTTTATAATGGGGTTTAGCTGCTTTTCACTGCTGTGTTTATGCAGCTTTACACCCACTTGACTCACTTGCAGAGAGATATCAATACATAGGTTTTAAGATTCTTACTAGTCAGATATATTCTTGGGTGGTGAATAGGGGGTGTTGAGTCCAGTTCCCTGAGCAAGGAGTAGGACTTGTCTATTACGTATTGGGTTTATTGAACGGTATCTGAGCTAATTTGAAACCCTTGTTTTATGCATCACCCCACCTCACCTTTCCCGTTAGGCAGCCATATTGTGTTTTCTAACCGTGTGACTCTGTTCTGTTTTGTAATTCAGTTCAAGGGTAGCGGTTTTTACATTCCCTCTATAAGTGATATCTTATGATAAGTGTCTTTTTCTGTGTGACTTATTTGACTTAGAATTGTCGTACCTAAATCCACTCATCATGCTGCTACTAGCCTTATGACGTTGATTTCATGGCTGAGTGATATTCCATTGTACATAAGGACCACAACTTCTTTATCCATTTTTCTCTTTCCTGGGATATTTAAGGTGTAACGAAGTGGAGGTTCTTGTCAACAGAGCAGCCCTAAACTTTGGGGTGCTTGTGTCTTGCTGATTTTTAGTTTTCCCAATTTATACACCCATGAGTGGAAGTGCCCTATGCTCTCTAAGCTGAGTTTTGTAAATGTTTCAGGACACACCGTACACTTCTCCAGAGTGGCTGTTGGCAATTTACATCCCGCCCATCAGCGTAGCAAGGCTCCCGTTTCTCCGTGGCCTGTCCTGCATTTCTGTTTTTGACACTTTATTCAGCATGGCCCTTTTGACCGATGGGAAGCGAGACTTCTGTGTAGCGCTGATTTGCCTTTCCAGGTTGCTTGGTTGGCCAAAAAGGGCGTATGCGTTTTTTCCTGATTATATTCAGGAAAAAACGCATACGCCCTTTTTGGCCAAGGGTATCATTGTCGAGGTTTTGCCGCTTTTCCTGTGCTTTAAAGGCGATTCGAATCTGCCTCCTGAAATCTGTTTCCTGCAATTCTGCCTTGCTTTCAAATCCTCTTTGTTGCCTTCCCTCAATATATTTGTAGACGAGAGTTATCATTTATAAGTCTGCAGGTTTGTGAATTGCAGTGCCCCTGAGCTCCATTTTTCAACTCGCTCTCTTGGGAGCTGGTCGCAAAAGCGCAGGATTGCTTTAGGCCCTATTCTGCTTCCGGGCGGCAGACTGAGCCTGTTGTTAATTCTTCTTCCTGAGAGGAAGATAGAGTGACCTGTGCCTGTCCCAACACCTAGAGCTAGTCTCTCATTGGTTCCCCGTCTTCCCGTTCATCCTCAGTTCAAATTGCCACCTGTATGGAACAGGAGGTTAAAGGTGCTGATTCCCAAGGAGGGAGATTGCTAGTAAAGCGGCTGGAATGGCGAACCCGAGCACAAGGAGATGAGAAATGAGGTGCGTTTTAGAAACCTTTCCCGATCACTCGCTGGACCGTCTTCTGGGTTTCTCATGCATGTTTTCGATGTAGGAAGATGCCCTTGAACCTGGAGATTTGGGAACCATGCGATGGGTACCACGCAGTATTACTTTAAAGCGTCTGCGTTTGCTCACCCAACCTCACCAAACCTCTCAGCCCCAAGAGTGTCCACCCTTATGTCTCAATCAGCTGCGGGTCTAGATATGGTCAATCCAGGTGGCATCACAGCGCCTGAACGAATTTTGTAAGAATTTCTCTCCCTTTCACTGTCTTTGTTTCACGGGTTTTTAAAATTAATTGAGTTTTATAATGGGGTTTAGCTGCTTTTCACTGCTGTGTTTATGCAGCTTTACACCCACTTGACTCACTTACAGAGAGATATCAATACATAGGTTTTAAGATTCTTACTAGTCAGATATATTCTTGGGCGGTGAATAGGGGGTGTTGAGTCCAGTTCCCTGAGCAAGGAGTAGGTCTTGTCAATTACGTATTGGGTTTATGGAACGGTATCTGAGCTAATTTGAAACCCTTGTTTTATGCATCACCCCACCTCACCTTTCCCGTTAGGCAGCCATAGTGTGTTTTCTAACCGTGTGACTCTATTCTGTTTTGTAATTCAGTTCAAGGGTAGCGGTTTTTACATTCCCTCTATAAGTGATATCTTATGATAAGTGTCTTTTTCTGTGTGACTTATTTGACTTAGAATCGTCGTACCTAAATCCACTCATCATGCTGCTACTAGCCTTATGACGTTGATTTCATGGCTGAGTGATATTCCATTGTACATATGGACCACAACTTCTTTATCCATTTTTCTCTTTCCTGGGATATTTAAGGTGTAACGAAGTGGAGGTTCTTGTCAACAGAGCAGCCCTAAACTTTGGGGTGCTTGTGTCTTGCTGATTTTTAGTTTTCCCAATTTATACGCCCATGAGTGGAAGTGCCCTATGCTCTCTAAGCTGAGTTTTGTAAATGTTTCAGGACACACCGTACACTTCTCCAGAGTGGCTGTTGGCAATTTACATCCCGCCCATCAGCGTAGCAAGGCTCCCGTTTCTCCGTGGCCTGTCCTGCATTTCTGGTTTTGACACTTTATTCAGCATGGCCCTTTTGACCGATGGGAAGCGAGACTTCTTTGTAGCGCTGATTTGCCTTTCCAGGTTGCTTGGTTGGCCAAAAAGGGCGTATGCGTTTTTTCCTGAATATATTCAGGAAAAAACGCATACGCCCTTTTTGGCCAAGGGCATCATTGTCGAGGTTTTGCCGCTTTTCCTGTGCTTTAAAGGCGATTCGAATCTGCCTCCTGAAATCTGTTTCCTGCAATTCTGCCTTGCTTTCAAATCCTCTTTCTTTCATTCCCTCAATATATTTGTAGACGAGAGTTATCATTTATAAGTCTGTAGGTTTGTGAATTGCCGTGCCCCTGAGCTCCATTTTTCAACTCGCTCTCTTGGGAGCTGGCCGCAAAAGCGCAGGATTGCTTTAGGCGCTATTCTGCTTCCGGGCGGCAGACTGAGCCTGTGGTTAATTCTTCTTCCTGATGGGAAAATAGAGTGACCTGTGCCTGTCCCAACACCTAGAGCTAGTCTCTCATTGGTTCCCCGTCTTCCCGTTCATCCTCAGTTCAAATTGCCACCTGTATGGAACAGGAGATTAAAGGTGCTGATTCTCCAAGGAGGGAGATTGCTAGTAAAGCGGCTGGAATGGCGGAGCCGAGCACAAGGAGATGAGAAATGAGGTGCGTTTTAGAAACCTTTCCAGATCACTCGGTGGACCGTCTTCTGGGTTTCTCATGCATGTTTTCGATGTAGGAAGATGCCCTTGAACCTGGAGATTTGGGACCCATGGGATGGGTACCACGCAGTATTACTTTAAAGCGTCTGCGTTTGCTCACCGAACCTCACCAAACCCCTCAGCCCCAAGAGTGTCCACCCTTATGTCTCAGTCAGCTGCGGGTCTAGATATGGTCAATCCAGGTGGCATTACAGCGCCTGAAGGAATTTTGTAAGAATTTCTCTCCCTTTCACTGTCTTTGTTTCACGGGTTTTTAAAATTAATTGAGTTTTATAATGGGGTTTAGCTGCTTTTCACTGCTGTGTTTATGCAGCTTTACACCCACTTGACTCACTTGCAGAGAGATATCAATACATAGGTTTTAAGATTCTTACTAGTCAGATATATACTTGGGCGGTGAATAGGGGGTGTTGAGTCCAGTTCCCTGAGCAAGGAGTAGGTCTTGTCTATTACGTATTGGGTTTATTGAACGGTATCTGAGCTAATTTGAAACCCTTGTTTTATGCATCACCCCACCTCACCTTTCCCGTTAGGCAGCCATATTGTGTTTTCTAACCGTGTGACTCTGTTCTGTTTTGTAATTCAGTTCAAGGGTAGCGGTTTTTACATTCCCTCTATAAGTGATATCTTATGATAAGTGTCTTTTTCTGTGTGACTTATTGCACTTAGATTCGTCGTACCTAAATCCACTCATCATGCTGCTACTAGCCTTATGACGTTGATTTCATGGCTGAGTGATATTCCATTGTACATAAGGACCACAATTTCTTTATCCATTTTTCTCTTTCCTGGGATATTTAAGGTGTAACGAAGTGGAGGTTCTTGTCAACAGAGCAGCCCTAAACTTTGGGGTGCTTGTGTCTTGCTGATTTTTAGTTTTCCCGATTTATACGCCCATGAGTGGAGGTGCCCTATGCTCTCTAAGCTGAGTTTTGTAAATGTTTCAGGACACACCGTACACTTCTCCAGAGTGGCTGTTGGCAATTTACATCCCGCCCATCAGCGTAGCAAGGCTTCCGTTACTCCGTGGCCTGTCCTGCATTTCTGGTTTTGACACTTTATTCAGCATGGCCCTTTTGACCGATGGGAAGCGAGACTTCTTTGTAGCCCTGATTTGCCTTTCCAGGTTGCTTGGTTGGCCAAAAAGGGCGTATGCGTTTTTTCCTGAATATATTCAGGAAAAAACGCATACGCCCTTTTTGGCCAAGGGCATCATTGTCGAGGTTTTGCCGCTTTTCCTGTGCTTTAAAGGCGATTCGAATCTGCCTCCTGAAATCTGTTTCCTGCAATTCTGCCTTGCTTTCAAATCCTCTTTGTTGCCTTCCCTCAATATATTTGTAGACGAGAGTTATCATTTATAAGTCTGCAGGTTTGTGAATTGCAGTGCCCCTGAGCTCCATTTTTCAACTCGCTCTCTTGGGAGCTGGCCGCAAAAGCGCAGGATTGCTTTAGGCCCTATTCTGCTTCGGGGCGGCAGACTGAGCCTGTGGTTAATTCTTCTTCCTGATGGGAAAATAGTGTGACCTGTGCCTGTCCCAACACCTAGAGCTAGTCTCTCATTGGTTCCCCGTCTTCCCGTTCATCCTCAGTTCAAATTGCCACCTGTATGGAACAGGAGGTTAAAGGTGCTGATTCTCCAAGGAGGGAGATTGCTAGTAAAGCGGCTGGAATGGCGAACCCGAGCAGAAGGAGATGAGAAATGAGGTGCGTTTTAGAAACCTTTCCCGATCACTCGGTGGACCGTCTTCTGGGTTTCTCATGCATGTTTTCGATGTAGGAAGATGCCCTTGAACCTGGAGATTTGGGACCCATGGGATGGGTACCACGCAGTATTACTTTAAAGCGTCTGCGTTTGCTCACCGAACCTCACCAAACCCCTCAGCCCCAAGAGTGTCCACCCTTATGTCTCAATCAGCTGCGGGTCTAGATATGGTCAATCCAGGTGGCATTACAGCGCCTGAAGGAATTTTGTAAGAATTTCTCTCCCTTTCACTGTCTTTGTTTCACGGGTTTTTAAAATTAATTGAGTTTTATAATGGGGTTTAGCTGCTTTTCACTGCTGTGTTTATGCAGCTTTACACCCACTTGACTCACTTGCAGAGAGATATCAATACATAGGTTTTAAGATTCTTACTAGTCAGATATATTCTTGGGTGGTGAATAGGGGGTGTTGAGTCCAGTTCCCTGAGCAAGGAGTAGGACTTGTCTATTACGTATTGGGTTTATTGAACGGTATCTGAGCTAATTTGAAACCCTTGTTTTATGCATCACCCCACCTCACCTTTCCCGTTAGGCAGCCATATTGTGTTTTCTAACCGTGTGACTCTGTTCTGTTTTGTAATTCAGTTCAAGGGTAGCGGTTTTTACATTCCCTCTATAAGTGATATCTTATGATAAGTGTCTTTTTCTGTGTGACTTATTTGACTTAGAATCGTCGTACCTAAATCCACTCATCATGCTGCTACTAGCCTTATGACGTTGATTTCATGGCTGAGTGATATTCCATTGTACATAAGGACCACAACTTCTTTATCCATTTTTCTCTTTCCTGGGATATTTAAGGTGTAACGAAGTGGAGGTTCTTGTCAACAGAGCAGCCCTAAACTTTGGGGTGCTTGTGTCTTGCTGATTTTTAGTTTTCCCAATTTATACACCCATGAGTGGAAGTGCCCTATGCTCTCTAAGCTGAGTTTTGTAAATGTTTCAGGACACACCGTACACTTCTCCAGAGTGGCTGTTGGCAATTTACATCCCGCCCATCAGCGTAGCAAGGCTCCCGTTTCTCCGTGGCCTGTCCTGCATTTCTGTTTTTGACACTTTATTCAGCATGGCCCTTTTGACCGATGGGAAGCGAGACTTCTGTGTAGCGCTGATTTGCCTTTCCAGGTTGCTTGGTTGGCCAAAAAGGGCGTATGCGTTTTTTCCTGATTATATTCAGGAAAAAACGCATACGCCCTTTTTGGCCAAGGGTATCATTGTCGAGGTTTTGCCGCTTTTCCTGTGCTTTAAAGGCGATTCGAATCTGCCTCCTGAAATCTGTTTCCTGCAATTCTGCCTTGCTTTCAAATCCTCTTTGTTGCCTTCCCTCAATATATTTGTAGACGAGAGTTATCATTTATAAGTCTGCAGGTTTGTGAATTGCAGTGCCCCTGAGCTCCATTTTTCAACTCGCTCTCTTGGGAGCTGGTCGCAAAAGCGCAGGATTGCTTTAGGCCCTATTCTGCTTCCGGGCGGCAGACTGAGCCTGTTGTTAATTCTTCTTCCTGAGAGGAAGATAGAGTGACCTGTGCCTGTCCCAACACCTAGAGCTAGTCTCTCATTGGTTCCCCGTCTTCCCGTTCATCCTCAGTTCAAATTGCCACCTGTATGGAACAGGAGGTTAAAGGTGCTGATTCCCAAGGAGGGAGATTGCTAGTAAAGCGGCTGGAATGGCGAACCCGAGCACAAGGAGATGAGAAATGAGGTGCGTTTTAGAAACCTTTCCCGATCACTCGCTGGACCGTCTTCTGGGTTTCTCATGCATGTTTTCGATGTAGGAAGATGCCCTTGAACCTGGAGATTTGGGAACCATGCGATGGGTACCACGCAGTATTACTTTAAAGCGTCTGCGTTTGCTCACCCAACCTCACCAAACCTCTCAGCCCCAAGAGTGTCCACCCTTATGTCTCAATCAGCTGCGGGTCTAGATATGGTCAATCCAGGTGGCATCACAGCGCCTGAACGAATTTTGTAAGAATTTCTCTCCCTTTCACTGTCTTTGTTTCACGGGTTTTTAAAATTAATTGAGTTTTATAATGGGGTTTAGCTGCTTTTCACTGCTGTGTTTATGCAGCTTTACACCCACTTGACTCACTTACAGAGAGATATCAATACATAGGTTTTAAGATTCTTACTAGTCAGATATATTCTTGGGCGGTGAATAGGGGGTGTTGAGTCCAGTTCCCTGAGCAAGGAGTAGGTCTTGTCAATTACGTATTGGGTTTATGGAACGGTATCTGAGCTAATTTGAAACCCTTGTTTTATGCATCACCCCACCTCACCTTTCCCGTTAGGCAGCCATAGTGTGTTTTCTAACCGTGTGACTCTATTCTGTTTTGTAATTCAGTTCAAGGGTAGCGGTTTTTACATTCCCTCTATAAGTGATATCTTATGATAAGTGTCTTTTTCTGTGTGACTTA
Organism: Eschrichtius robustus; assembly: GCF_028021215.1. Classification (NCBI taxonomy): domain Eukaryota; kingdom Metazoa; phylum Chordata; class Mammalia; order Artiodactyla; family Eschrichtiidae; genus Eschrichtius; species Eschrichtius robustus. The sequence continues at coordinate 27,715,418 of NC_090830.1, forward strand.
TTTGACTTAGAATCGTCGTACCTAAATCCACTCATCATGCTGCTACTAGCCTTATGACGTTGATTTCATGGCTGAGTGATATTCCATTGTACATAAGGACCACAACTTCTTTATCCATTTTTCTCTTTCCTGGGATATTTAAGGTGTAACGAAGTGGAGGTCCTTGTCAACAGAGCAGCCCTAAACTTTGGGGTGCTTGTGTCTTGCTGATTTTTAGTTTTCCCAATTTATACGCCCATGAGTGGAGGTGCCCTATGCTCTCTAAGCTGAGTTTTGTAAATGTTTCAGGACACACCGTACACTTCTCCAGAGTGGCTGTTGGCAATTTACATCCCGCCCATCAGTGTAGCAAGGCTTCCGTTACTCCGTGGCCTGTCCTGCATTTCTGGTTTTGACACTTTATTCAGCATGGCCCTTTTGACCGATGGGAAGCGAGACTTCTTTGTAGCCCTGATTTGCCTTTCCAGGTTGCTTGGTTGGCCAAAAAGGGCGTATGCGTTTTTTCCTGAATATATTCAGGAAAAAACGCATACGCCCTTTTTGGCCAAGGGCATCATTGTCGAGGTTTTGCCGCTTTTCCTGTGCTTTAAAGGCGATTCGAATCTGCCTCCTGAAATCTGTTTCCTGCAATTCTGCCTTGCTTTCAAATCCTCTTTGTTGCCTTCCCTCAATATATTTGTAGACGAGAGTTATCATTTATTAAGTCTGCAGGTTTGTGAATTGCAGTGCCCCTGAGCTCCATTTTTCAACTCGCTCTCTTGGGAGCTGGCCGCAAAAGCGCAGGATTGCTTTAGGCCCTATACTGCTTCGGGGCGGCAGACTGAGCCTGTGGTTAATTCTTCTTCCTGATGGGAAAATAGAGTGACCTGTGCCTGTCCCAACACCTAGAGCTAGTCTCTCATTGGTTCCCCGTCTTCCCGTTCATCCTCAGTTCAAATTGCCACCTGTATGGAACAGGAGGTTAAAGGTGCTGATTCTCCAAGGAGGGAGATTGCTAGTAAAGCGGCTGGAATGGCGAACCCGAGCAGAAGGAGATGAGAAATGAGGTGCGTTTTAGAAACCTTTCCCGATCACTCGGTGGACCATCTTCTGGGTTTCTCATGCATGTTTTCGATGTAGGAAGATGCCCTTGAACCTGGAGATTTGGGACCCATGGGATGGGAACCACGCAGTATTACTTTAAAGCGTCTGCGTTTGCTCACCCAACCTCACCAAACATCTCAGCCCCAAGAGTGTCCACCCTTATGTCTCAATCAGCTGCGGGTCTAGATATGGTCAATCCACGTGGCATCACAGCGCCTGAACGAATTTTGTAAGAATTTCTCTCCCTTTCACTGTCTTTGTTTCACGGGTTTTTAAAATTAATTGAGTTTTATAATGGGGTTTAGCTGCTTTTCACTGCTGTGTTTATGCAGCTTTACACCCACTTGACTCACTTGCAGAGAGATATCAATACATAGGTTTTAAGATTCTTACTAGTCAGATATATTCTTGGGCGGTGAATAGGGGGTGTTGAGTCCAATTCCCTGAGCAAGGAGTAGGTCTTGTCTATTACGTATTGGGTTTATGGAACGGTATCTGAGCTAATTTGAAACCCTTGTTTTATGCATCACCCCACCTCACCTTTCCCGTTAGGCAGCCATATTGTGTTTTCTAACCGTGTGACTCTGTTCTGTTTTGTAATTCAGTTCAAGGGTAGCGGTTTTTACATTCCCTCTATAAGTGATATCTTATGATAAGTGTCTTTTTCTGTGTGACTTATTTGACTTAGAATCGTCGTACCTAAATCCACTCATCATGCTGCTACTAGCCTTATGACGTTGATTTCATGGCTGAGTGATATTCCATTGTACATAAGGACCACAACTTCTTTATCCATTTTTCTCTTTCCTGGGATATTTAAGTTGTAACGAAGTGGAGGTCCTTGTCAACAGAGCAGCCCTAAACTTTGGGGTGCTTGTGTCTTGCTGATTTTTAGTTTTCCCAATTTATACGCCCATGAGTGGAAGTGCCCTATGCTCTCTAAGCTGAGTTTTGTAAATGTTTCAGGACACACCGTACACTTCTCCAGAGTGGCTGTTGGCAATTTACATCCCGCCCATCAGCGTAGCAAGGCTCCCGTTTCTCCGTGGCCTGTCCTGCATTTCTGGTTTTGACACTTTATTCAGCATGGACCTTTTGACCGATGGGAAGCGAGACTTCTGTGTAGCGCTGATTTGCCTTTCCAGGTTGCTTGGTTGGCCAAAAAGGGCGTATGCGTTTTTTCCTGAATATCTTCAGGAAAAAACGCATACGCCCTTTTTGGCCAAGGGCATCATTGTCGAGGTTTTGCCGCTTTTCCTGTGCTTTAAAGGCGATTCGAATCTGCCTCCTGAAATCTGTTTCCTGCAATTCTGCCTTGCTTTCAAATCCTCTTTTTTGCCTTCCCTCAATATATTTGTAGACGAGAGTTATCATTTATAAGTCTGCAGGTTTGTGAATTGCAGTGCCCCTGAGCTCCATTTTTCAACTCGCTCTCTTGGGAGCTGGCCGCAAAAGCGCAGGATTGCTTTAGGCCCTATTGTGCTTCCGGGCGGCAGACTGAGCCTGTGGTTAATTCTTCATCCTGATGGGAAAATAGAGTGACCTGTGACTGTCCCAACACCTAGAGCTAGTCTCTCATTGGTTCCCCGTCTTCCCGTTCATCCTCAGTTCAAATTGCCAACTGTATGGAACAGGAGGTTAAAGGTGCTGATTCTCCAAGGAGGCAGATTGCTAGTAAAGCGGCTGGAATGGCGAACCCGAGCACAAGGAGATGAGAAATGAGGTGCGTTTTAGAAACCTTTCCCGATCACTCGGTGGACCATCTTCTGGGTTTCTCATGCATGTTTTCGATGTAGGAAGATGCCCTTGAACCTGGAGATTTGGGACCCATGGGATGGGTACCACGCAGTATTACTTTAAAGCGTCTGCGTTTGCTCACCGAACCTCTCCAAACCCCTCAACCCCAAGAGTGTCCACCCTTATGTCTCAATCAGCTGCGGTTCTAGATATGGTCAATCCAGGTGGCATCACAGCGCCTGAACGAATTTTGTAAGAATTTCTCTCCCTTTCACTGTCTTTGTTTCACGGGTTTTTAAAATTAATTGAGTTTTATAATGGGGTTTAGCTGCTTTTCACTGCTGTGTTTATGCAGCTTTACACCCACTTGACTCACTTACAGAGAGATATCAATACATAGGTTTTAAGATTCTTACTAGTCAGATATATTCTTGGGCGGTGAATAGGGGGTGTTGAGTCCAGTTCCCTGAGCAAGGAGTAGGTCTTGTCAATTACGTATTGGGTTTATGGAACGGTATCTGAGCTCTTTTGAAACCCTTGTTTTATGCATCACCCCACCTCACCTTTCCCGTTAGGCAGCCATAGTGTGTTTTCTAACCGTGTGACTCTGTTCTGTTTTGTAATTCAGTTCAAGGGTAGCGGTTTTTACATTCCCTCTATAAGTGATATCTTATGATAAGTGTCTTTTTCTGTGTGACTTATTGCACTTAGAATCGTCGTACCTAAATCCACTCATCATGCTGCTACTAGCCTTATGACGTTGATTTCATGGCTGAGTGATATTCCATTGTACATAAGGACCACAACTTCTTTATCCATTTTTCTCTTTCCTGGGATATTTAAGGTGTAACGAAGTGGAGGTTCTTGTCAACAGAGCAGCCCTAAACTTTGGGGTGCTTGTGTCTTGCTGATTTTTAGTTTTCCCGATTTATACGCCCATGAGTGGAGGTGCCCTATGCTCTCTAAGCTGAGTTTTGTAAATGTTTCAGGACACACCGTACACTTCTCCAGAGTGGCTGTTGGCAATTTACATCCCGCCCATCAGCGTAGCAAGGCTTCCGTTACTCCGTGGCCTGTCATGCATTTCTGGTTTTGACACTTTATTCAGCATGGCCCTTTTGACCGATGGGAAGCGAGACTTCTTTGTAGCCCTGATTTGCCTTTCCAGGTTGCTTGGTTGGCCAAAAAGGGCGTATGCGTTTTTTCCTGAATATATTCAGGAAAAAACGCATACGCCCTTTTTGGCCAAGGGCATCATTGTCGAGGTTTTGCCGCTTTTCCTGTTCTTTAAAGGCGATTCAAATCTGCCTCCTGAAATCTGTTTCCTGCAATTCTGCCTTGCTTTCAAATCCTCTTTGTTGCCTTCCCTCAATATATTTGTAGACGAGAGTTATCATTTATAAGTCTGCAGGTTTGTGAATTGCAGTGCCCCTGAGCTCCATTTTTCAACTCGCTCTCTTGGGAGCTGGCCGCAAAAGCGCAGGATTGCTTTAGGCCCTATTCTGCTTCGGGGCGGCAGACTGAGCCTGTGGTTAATTCTTCTTCCTGATGGGAAAATAGAGTGACCTGTGCCTGTCCCAACACCTAGAGCTAGTCTCTCATTGGTTCCCCGTCTTCCCGTTCATCCTCAGTTCAAATTGCCACCTGTATGGAACAGGAGGTTAAAGGTGCTGATTCTCCAAGGAGGGAGATTGCTAGTAAAGCGGCTGGAATGGCGAACCCGAGCAGAAGGAGATGAGAAATGAGGTGCGTTTTAGAAACCTTTCCCGATCACTCGGTGGACCATCTTCTGGGTTTCTCATGCATGTTTTCGATGTAGGAAGATGCCCTTGAACCTGGAGATTTGGGACCCATGGGATGGGTACCACGCAGTATTACATTAAAGCGTCTGCGTTTGCTCACCGAACCTCACCAAACCCCTCAGCCCCAAGAGTGTCCACCCTTATGTCTCAATCAGCTGCGGGTCTAGATATGGTCAATCCAGGTGGCATCACAGCCCCTGAACGAATTTTGTAAGAATTGCTCTCTCTTTCACTGTCTTTGTTTCACGGGTTTTTAAAATTAATTGAGTTTTATAATGGGGTTTAGCTGCTTTTCACTGCTGTGTTTATGCAGCTTTACACCCACTTGACTCACTTACAGAGAGATATCAATACATAGGTTTTAAGATTCTTACTAGTCAGATATATTCTTGGGCGGTGAATAGGGGGTGTTGAGTCCAATTCCCTGAGCAAGGAGTAGGTCTTGTCTATTACGTATTGGGTTTATGGAACGGTATCTGAGCTAATTTGAAACCCTTGTTTTATGCATCACCCCACCTCACCTTTCCCGTTAGGCAGCCATAGTGTGTTTTCTAACCGTGTGACTCTGTTCTGTTTTGTAATTCAGTTCAAGGGTAGCGGTTTTTACATTCCCTCTATAAGGGATATCTTATGATAAGTGTCTTTTTCTGTGTGACTTATTTAACTTAGAATCGTCGTACCTAAATCCACTCATCATGCTGCTACTAGACTTATGACGTTGATTTCATGGCTGAGTGATATTCCATTGTACATAAGGACCACAACTTCTTTATCCATTTTTCTCTTTCCTGGGATATTTAAGGTGCAACGAAGTGGAGGTTCTTGTCAACAGAGCAGCCCTAAACTTTGTGGTGCTTGTGTCTTGCTGATTTTTAGTTTTCCCAATTTATACGCCCATGAGTGGTAGTGCCCTATGCTCTCTAGGCTGAGTTTTGTAGATGTTTCAGGACACACCGTACAATTCTCCAGAGTGGCTGTTGGCAATTTACATCCCGCCCATCAGCGTAGCAAGGCTCCCGTTTCTCCGTGGCCTGTCCTGCATTTCTGGTTTTGACACTTTATTCAGCATGGCCCTTTTGACCGATGGGAAACGAGACTTCTTTGTAGCCCTGATTTGCCTTTCCAGGTTGCTTGGTTGGCCAAAAAGGGCGTATGCGTTTTTTCCTGAATATATTCAGGAAAAAACGAATACGCCCTTTTTGGCAAAGGGCATCATTGTCGAGGTTTTGCCGCTTTTCCTGTGCTTTAAAGGCGATTCGAATCTGCCTCCTGAAATCTGTTTCCTGCAATTCTGCCCTGCTTTCAAAACCTCTTTGTTGCCTTCCCTCAATATATTTGTAGACGAGAGTTATCATTTATAAGTCTGCAGGTTTGTGAATTGCAGTGCCCCTGAGCTCCATTTTTCAACTCGCTCTCTTGGGAGCTGGCCGCAAAAGCGCAGGATTGCTTTAGGCCCTATTCTGCTTCCGGGAGGCAGACTGAGCCTGTGGTTAATTCTTCATCCTGATGGGAAAATAGAGTGACCTGTGACTGTCCCAACACCTAGAGCTAGTCTCTCATTGGTTCCCCGTCTTCCCGTTCATCCTCAGTTCAAATTGCCAACTGTATGGAACAGGAGGTTAAAGGTGCTGATTCTCCAAGGAGGCAGATTGCTAGTAAAGCGGCTGGAATGGCGAACCCGAGCACAAGGAGATGAGAAATGAGGTGCGTTTTAGAAACCTTTCCCGATCACTCGGTGGACCATCTTCTGGGTTTCTCATGCATGTTTTCGATGTAGGAAGATGCCCTTGAACCTGGAGATTTGGGACCCATGGGATGGGTACCACGCAGTATTACTTTAAAGCGTCTGCGTTTGCTCACCGAACCTCTCCAAACCCCTCAACCCCAAGAGTGTCCACCCTTATGTCTCAATCAACTGCGGTTCTAGATATGGTCAATCCAGGTGGCATCACAGCGCCTGAACGAATTTTGTAAGAATTTCTCTCCCTTTCACTGTCTTTGTTTCACGGGTTTTTAAAATTAATTGAGTTTTATAATGGGGTTTAGCTGCTTTTCACTGCTGTGTTTATTCAGCTTTACACCCACTTGACTCACTTACAGAGAGATATCAATACATAGGTTTTAAGATTCTTACTAGTCAGATATATTCTTGGGCGGTGAATAGGGGGTGTTGAGTCCAGTTCCCTGAGCAAGGAGTAGGTCTTGTCAATTACGTATTGGGTTTATGGAACGGTATCTGAGCTCTTTTGAAACCCTTGTTTTATGCATCACCCCACCTCACCTTTCCCGTTAGGCAGCCATAGTGTGTTTTCTAACCGTGTGACTCTGTTCTGTTTTGTAATTCAGTTCAAGGGTAGCGGTTTTTACATTCCCTCTATAAGTGATATCTTATGATAAGTGTCTTTTTCTGTGTGACTTATTTCACTTAGAATCGTCGTACCTAAATCCACTCATCATGCTGCTACTAGCCTTATGACGTTGATTTCATGGCTGAGTGATATTCCATTGTACATAAGGACCACAACTTCTTTATCCATTTTTCTCTTTCCTGGGATATTTAAGGTGTAACGAAGTGGAGGTTCTTGTCAACAGAGCAGCCCTAAACTTTGGGGTGCTTGTGTCTTGCTGATTTTTAGTTTTCCCGATTTATACGCCCATGAGTGGAGGTGCCCTATGCTCTCTAAGCTGAGTTTTGTAAATGTTTCAGGACACACCGTACACTTCTCCAGAGTGGCTGTTGGCAATTTACATCCCGCCCATCAGCGTAGCAAGGCTTCCGTTACTCCGTGGCCTGTCATGCATTTCTGGTTTTGACACTTTATTCAGCATGGCCCTTTTGACCGATGGGAAGCGAGACTTCTTTGTAGCCCTGATTTGCCTTTCCAGGTTGCTTGGTTGGCCAAAAAGGGCGTATGCGTTTTTTCCTGAATATATTCAGGAAAAAACGCATACGCCCTTTTTGGCCAAGGGCATCATTGTCCAGGTTTTGCCGCTTTTCCTGTTCTTTAAAGGTGATTCAAATCTGCCTCCTGAAATCTGTTTCCTGCAATTCTGCCTTGCTTTCAAATCCTCTTTGTTGCCTTCCCTCAATATATTTGTAGACGAGAGTTATCATTTATAAGTCTGCAGGTTTGTGAATTGCAGTGCCCCTGAGCTCCATTTTTCAACTCGCTCTCTTGGGAGCTGGCCGCGAAAGCGCAGGATTGCTTTAGGCCCTATTCTGCTTCGGGGCGGCAGACTGAGCCTGTGGTTAATTCTTCTTCCTGATGGGAAAATAGAGTGACCTGTGCCTGTCCCAACACCTAGAGCTAGTCTCTCATTGGTTCCCCGTCTTCCCGTTCATCCTCAGTTCAAATTGCCACCTGTATGGAACAGGAGGTTAAAGGTGCTGATTCTCCAAGGAGGGAGATTGCTAGTAAAGCGGCTGGAATGGCGAACCCGAGCAGAAGGAGATGAGAAATGAGGTGCGTTTTAGAAACCTTTCCCGATCACTCGGTGGACCATCTTCTGGGTTTCTCATGCATGTTTTCGATGTAGGAAGATGCCCTTGAACCTGGAGATTTGGGACCCATGGGATGGGTACCACGCAGTATTACATTAAAGCGTCTGCGTTTGCTCACCGAACCTCACCAAACCCCTCAGCCCCAAGAGTGTCCACCCTTATGTCTCAATCAGCTGCGGGTCTAGATATGGTCAATCCAGGTGGCATCACAGCCCCTGAACGAATTTTGTAAGAATTGCTCTCTCTTTCACTGTCTTTGTTTCACGGGTTTTTAAAATTAATTGAGTTTTATAATGGGGTTTAGCTGCTTTTCACTGCTGTGTTTATGCAGCTTTACACCCACTTGACTCACTTACAGAGAGATATCAATACATAGGTTTTAAGATTCTTACTAGTCAGATATATTCTTGGGCGGTGAATAGGGGGTGTTGAGTCCAATTCCCTGAGCAAGGAGTAGGTCTTGTCTATTACGTATTGGGTTTATGGAACGGTATCTGAGCTAATTTGAAACCCTTGTTTTATGCATCACCCCACCTCACCTTTCCCGTTAGGCAGCCATAGTGTGTTTTCTAACCGTGTGACTCTGTTCTGTTTTGTAATTCAGTTCAAGGGTAGCGGTTTTTACATTCCCTCTATAAGGGATATCTTATGATAAGTGTCTTTTTCTGTGTGACTTATTTGACTTAGAATCGTCGTACCTAAATCCACTCATCATGCTGCTACTGGACTTATGACGTTGATTTCATGGCTGAGTGATATTCCATTGTACATAAGGACCACAACTTCTTTATCCATTTTTCTCTTTCCTGGGATATTTAAGGTGCAACGAAGTGGAGGTTCTTGTCAACAGAGCAGCCCTAAACTTTGTGGTGCTTGTGTCTTGCTGATTTTAATTTTCCCAATTTATACGCCCATGAGTGGTAGTGCCCTATGCTCTCTAGGCTGAGTTTTGTAGATGTTTCAGGACACACCGTACAATTCTCCAGAGTGGCTGTTGGCAATTTACATCCCGCCCATCAGCGTAGCAAGGCTCCCGTTTCTCCGTGGCCTGTCCTGCATTTCTGGTTTTGACACTTTATTCAGCATGGCCCTTTTGACGGATGGGAAGTGAGACTTCTGTGTAGCGCTGATTTGCCTTTCCAGGTTGCTTGGTTGGCCAAAAAGGGCGTATGCGTTTTTTCCTGAATATCTTCAGGAAAAAACGCATACGCCCTTTTTGGCCAAGGGCATCATTGTCGAGGTTTTGCCGCTTCTCCTGTGCTTTAAAGGCGATTCGAATCTGCCTCCTGAAATCTGTTTCCTGCAATTCTGCCTTGCTTTCAAATCCTCTTAGTTGCCTTCCCTCAATATATTTGTAGACGAGAGTTATCATTTATAAGTCTGCAGGTTTGTGAATTGCAGTGCCCCTGAGCTCCATTTTTCAACTCGCTCTCTTGGGAGCTGGCCGCAAAAGCGCAGGATTGCTTTAGGCCCTATTCTGCTTCCGGGCGGCAGATTGAGCCTGTGGTTAATTCTTCTTCCTGATGGGAAAATAGAGTGACCTGTGCCTGTCCCAACACCTAGAGCTAGTCTCTCATTGGTTCCCCGTCTTCCCGTTCATCCTCAGGACAAATTGCAACCTGTATGGAACAGGAGGTTAAAGGTGCTGATTCTCCAAGGAGGGAGATTGTTAGTAAAGCGGCTGGAATGGCGAACCCGAGCACAAGGAGATGAGAAATGAGGTGCGTTTAAGAAACCTTTCCCGATCACTCGGTGGACCGTCTTCTGGGTTTCTCATGCATGTTTTCGCTGTAGGAAGATGCCCTTGAACCTGGAGATTTGGGACCCATGGGATGGGTACCACGCAGTATTACTTTAAAGCGTCTGCGTTTGCTCACCCAACCTCACCAAACATCTCAGCCCCAAGATTGTCCACCCTTATGTCTCAATCAGCTGCAGGTCTAGATATGGTCAATCCAGGTGGCATCACAGCCCCTGAACGAATTTTGTAAGAATTTCTCTCTCTTTCACTGTCTTTGTTTCACGGGTTTTTAAAATTAATTGAGTTTTATAATGGGGTTTAGCTGCTTTTCACTGCTGTGTTTATGCAGCTTTACAGCCACTTGACTCACTTAGAGAGAGATATCAATACATAGGTTTTAAGATTCTTACTAGTCAGATATATTTTTGGGCGGTGAATAGGGTGTGTTGAGTCCAGTTCCCTGAGCAAGGAGTAGGTCTTGTCTATTACATATTGGGTTTATGGAACGATATCTGAGCTAATTTGAAACCCTTGTTTTATGCATCACCCCACCTCACCTTTCCCGTTAGGCAGCCATAGTGTGTTTTCTTACCGTGTGACTCTGTTCTGTTTTGTAATTCAGTTCAAGGGTAGCGGTTTTTACATTCCCTCTATAAGTGATATCTTATGATAAATGTCTTTTTCTGTGTGACTTATTTCACTTAGAATCGTCGTACCTAAATCCACTCATCATGCTGCTACTAGCCTTATGACGTTGATTTCATGGCTGAGTGATATTCCATTGTACATAAGGACCACAACTTCTTTATCCATTTTTCTCTTTCCTGGGATATTTAAGGTGTAACGAAGTGGAGGTTCTTGTCAACAGAGCAGCCCTAAACTTTGGGGTGCTTGTGTCTTGCTGATTTTTAGTTTTCCCAATTTATACGCCCATGAGTGGAGGTGCCCTATGCTCTCTAAGCTGAGTTTTGTAAATGTTTCAGGACACACCGTACACTTCTCCAGAGTGGCTGTTGGCAATTTACATCCCGCCCATCAGCGTAGCAAGGCTCCCGTTTCTCCGTGGCCTGTCCTGCATTTCTGGTTTTGACACTTTATTCAGCATGGCCCTTTTGACCGATGGGAAACGAGACTTCTTTGTAGCCCTGATTTGCCTTTCCAGGTTGCTTGGTTGGCCAAAAAGGGCGTATGCGTTTTTTCCTGAATATATTCAGGAAAAAACGCATACGCCCTTTTTGGCAAAGGGCATCATTGTCGAGGTTTTGCCGCTTTTCCTGTGCTTTAAAGGCGATTCGAATCTGCCTCCTGAAATCTGTTTCCTGCAATTCTGCCCTGCTTTCAAAACCTCTTTGTTGCCTTCCCTCAATATATTTGTAGACGAGAGTTATCATTTATAAGTCTGCAGGTTTGTGAATTGCAGTGCCCCTGAGCTCCATTTTTCAACTCGCTCTCTTGGGAGCTGGCCGCAAAAGCGCAGGATTGCTTTAGGCCCTATTCTGCTTCCGGGAGGCAGACTGAGCCTGTGGTTAATTCTTCTTCCTGAGAGGAAGATAGAGTGACCTGTGCCTGTCCCAACACCTAGAGCTAGTCTCTCATTGGTTCCCCGTCTTCCCGTTCATCCTCAGTTCAAATTGCCACCTGTATGGAACAGGAGGTTAAAGGTGCTGATTCTCCAAGGAGGGAGATTGCTAGTAAAGCGGCTGGAATGGCGAACCCGAGCACAAGGAGATGAGAAATGAGGTGCGTTTTAGAAACCTTTCCCGATCACTCGGTGGACCGTCTTCTGGGTTTCTCATGCATGTTTTCGATGTAGGAAGATGCCCTTGAACCTGGAGATTTGGGACCCATGGGATGGGTACCACGCAGTATTACTTTAAAGCGTCTGCGTTTGCTCACCGAATCTCACCAAACCCCTCAGCCCCAAGAGTGTCCACCCTTATGTCTCAATCAGCTGCGGGTCTAGATATGGTCAATCCAGGTGGCATCACAGCGCCTGAACGTATTTTGTAAGAATTTCTCTCCCTTTCACTGTCTTTGTTTCACGGGTTTTTAAAATTAATTGAGTTTTATAATGGGGTTTAGCTGCTTTTCACTGCTGTGTTTATGCAGCTTTACACCCACTTGACTCACTTACAGAGAGATATCAATACATAGGTTTTAAGATTATTACTAGTCAGATATATTCTTGGGCGGTGAATAGGGGGTGTTGAGTCCAGTTCCCTGAGCAAGGAGTAGGTCTTGTCTATTACGTATTGGGTTTATGGAACGGTATCTGAGCTAATTTGAAACCCTTGTTTTATGCATCACCCCACCTCACCTTTCCCGTTCGGCAGCCATAGTGTGTTTTCTAACCGTGTGACTCTGTTCTGTTTTGTAATTCAGTTCAAGGGTAGCGGTTTTTACATTCCCTCTATAGGTGATATCTTATGATAAGTGTCTTTTTCTGTGTGACTTATTGCACTTAGAATCGTCGTACCTAAATCCACTCATCATGCTGCTACTAGCCTTATGACGTTGATTTCATGGCTGAGTGATATTCCATTGTACATAAGGACCACAACTTCTTTATCCATTTTTCTCTTTCCTGGGATATTTAAGGTGTAACGAAGTGGAGGTTCTTGTCAACAGAGCAGCCCTAAACTTTGGGGTGCTTGTGTCTTGCTGATTTTTAGTTTTCCCAATTTATACGCCCATGAGTGGAAGTGCCCTATGCTCTCTAAGCTGAGTTTTGTAAATGTTTCAGGACACACCGAACACTTCTCCAGTGTGGCTGTTGGCAATTTACATCCCGCCCATCAGCGTAGCAAGGCTCCCGTTTCTCCGTGGCCTGTCCTGCATTTCTGGTTTTGACACTTTACTCAGCATGGCCCTTTTGACCAATGGGAAGCGAGACTTCTTTGTAGCGCTGATTTGCCTTTCCAGGTTGCTTGGTTGGCCAAAAAAGGCGTATGCGTTTTTTCCTGATTATATTCAGGAAAAAACGCATATGCCCTTTTTGGCCAAGGGCATCATTGTCGAGGTTTTGCCGCTTTTCCTGTGCTTTAAAGGCGATTCGAATCTGCCTCCTGAAATCTGTTTCCTGCAATTCTGCCTTGCTTTCAAATCCTCTTTGTTGCCTTCCCTCAATATATTTGTAGACGAGTGTTATCATTTATAAGTCTGCAGGTTTGTGAATTGCAGTGCCCCTGAGCTCCATTTTTCAACTTGCTCTCTTGGGAGCTGGCCGCAAAAGCGCAGGATTGCTTTAGGCCCTATTCTGCTTCCGGGCGGCAGACTGAGCCTGTGGTTAATTCTTCATCCTGATGGGAAAATAGAGTGACCTGTGCCTGTCCCAACACCTAGAGCTAGTCTCTCATTGGTTCCCCGTCTTCCCGTTCATCCTCAGTTCAAATTGCCAACTGTATGGAACAGGAGGTTAAAGGTGCTGATTCTCCAAGGAGGCAGATTGCTAGTAAAGCGGCTGGAATGGCGAACCCGAGCACAAGGAGATGAGAAATGAGGTGCGTTTTAGAAAACTTTCCTGATCACTCGGTGGACCATCTTCTGGGTTTCTCATGCATGTTTTCGATGTAGGAAGATGCCCTTGAACCTGGAGATTTGGGACCCATGGGATGGGTACCACGCAGTATTACTTTAAAGCGTCTGCGTTTGCTCACCGAACCTCTCCAAACCCCTCAGCCCCAAGAGTGTCCACCCTTATGTCTCAATCAGCTGCGGTTCTAGATATGGTCAATCCAGGTGGCATCACAGCGCCTGAACGAATTTTGTAAGAATTTCTCTCCCTTTCACTGTCTTTGTTTCACGGGTTTTTAAAATTAATTGAGTTTTATAATGGGGTTTAGCTGCTTTTCACTGCTGTGTTTATGCAGCTTTACACCCACTTGACTCACTTACAGAGAGATATCAATACATAGGTTTTAAGATTCTTACTAGTCAGATATATTCTTGGGCGGTGAATAGGGGGTGTTGAGTCCAGTTCCCTGAGCAAGGAGTAGGTCTTGTCAATTACGTATTGGGTTTATGGAACGGTATCTGAGCTCTTTTGAAACCCTTGTTTTATGCATCACCCCACCTCACCTTTCCCGTTCGGCAGCCATAGTGTGTTTTCTAACCGTGTGACTCTGTTCTGTTTTGTAATTCAGTTCAAGGGTAGCGGTTTTTACATTCCCTCTATAAGTGATATCTTATGATAAGTGTCTTTTTCTGTGTGACTTATTGCACTTAGAATCGTCGTACCTAAATCCACTCATCATGCTGCTACTAGCCTTATGACGTTGATTTCATGGCTGAGTGATATTCCATTGTACATAAGGACCACAACTTCTTTATCCATTTTTCTCTTTCCTGGGATATTTAAGGTGTAACGAAGTGGAGGTTCTTGTCAACAGAGCAGCCCTAAACTTTGGGGTGCTTGTGTCTTGCTGATTTTTAGTTTTCCCAATTTATACGCCCATGAGTGGAAGTGCCCTATGCTCTCTAAGCTGAGTTTTGTAAATGTTTCAGGACACACCGTACACTTCTCCAGTGTGGCTGTTGGCAATTTACATCCCGCCCATCAGCGTAGCAAGGCTCCCGTTTCTCCGTGGCCTGTCCTGCATTTCTGGTTTTGACACTTTACTCAGCATGGCCCTTTTGATCAATGGGAAGCGAGACTTCTTTGTAGCGCTGATTTGCCTTTCCAGGTTGCTTGGTTGGCCAAAAAGGGCGTATGCGTTTTTTCCTGATTATATTCAGGAAAAAACGCATACGCCCTTTTTGGCCAAGGGCATCATTGTCGAGGTTTTGCCGCTTTTCCTGTGCTTTAAAGGCGATTCGAATCTGCCTCCTGAAATCTGTTTCCTGCAATTCTGCCTTGCTTTCAAATCCTCTTTGTTGCCTTCCCTCAATATATTTGTAGACGAGTGTTATCATTTATAAGTCTGCAGGTTTGTGAATTGCAGTGCCCCTGAGCTCCATTTTTCAACTTGCTCTCTTGGGAGCTGGCCGCAAAAGCGCAGGATTGCTTTAGGCCCTATTCTGCTTCCGGGCGGCAGACTGAGCCTGTGGTTAATTCTTCTTCCTGATGGGAAAATAGAGTGACCTGTGCCTGTCCCAACACCTAGAGCTAGTCTCTCATTGGTTCCCCGTCTTCCTGTTCATCCTCAGTTCAAATTGCCACCTGTATGGAACAGGAGGTTAAAGGTGCTGATTCTCCAAGGAGGGAGATTGCTAGTAAAGCGGCTGGAATGGCGAACCCGAGCACAAGGAGATGAGAAATGAGGTGCGTTTTAGAAACCTTTCCGGATCACTCGGTGGACCGTCTTCTGGGTTTCTCATGCATGTTTTCGATGTAGGAAGATGCCCTTGAACCTGGAGATTTGGGACCCATGCGATGGGTACCACGCAGTATTACTTTAAAGCGTCTGCGTTTGCTCACCGAACCTCACCAAACCCCTCAGCCCCAAGAGTGTCCACCCTTATGTCTCAATCAGCTGCGGGTCTAGATATGGTCAATCCAGGTGGCATCACAGCGCCTGAACGAATTTTGTAAGAATTTCTCTCCCTTTCACTGTCTTTGTTTCACGGGTTTTTAAAATTAATTGAGTTTTATAATGGGGTTTAGCTGCTTTTCACTGCTGTGTTTATGCAGCTTTACACCCACTTGACTCACTTACAGAGAGATATCAATACATAGGTTTTAAGCTTCTTACTAGTCAGATATATTCTTGGGCGGTGAATAGGGGGTGTTGAGTCCAGTTTCCTGAGCAAGGAGTAGGTCTTGTCTATTACGTATTGGGTTTATGGAACGGTATCTGAGCTAATTTGAAACCCTTGTTTTATGCATCACCCCACCTCACCTTTCCCGTTAGGCAGCCATAGTGTGTTTTCTAACCGTGTGACTCTGTTCTGTTTTGTAATTCAGTTCAAGGGTAGCGGTTTTTACATTCCCTCTATAAGTGATATCTTATGATAAGTGTCTTTTTCTGTGTGACTTATTGCACTTAGAATCGTCGTACCTAAATCCACTCATCATGCTGCTACTAGCCTTATGACGTTGATTTCATGGCTGAGTGATATTCCATTGTACATAAGGACCACAACTTCTTTATCCATTTTTCTCTTTCCTGGGATATTTAAGGTGTAACGAAGTGGAGGTTCTTGTCAACAGAGCAGCCCTAAACTTTGGGGTGCTTGTGTCTTGCTGATTTTTAGTTTTCCCAATTTATACGCCCATGAGTGGAAGTGCCCTATGCTCTCTAAGCTGAGTTTTGTAAATGTTTCAGGACACACCGTACACTTCTCCAGAGTGGCTGTTGGCAATTTACATCCCGCCCATCAGCGTAGCAAGGCTCCCGTTTCTCCGTGGCCTGTCCTGCATTTCTGGTTTTGACACTTTACTCAGCATGGCCCTTTTGACCGATGGGAAGCGAGACTTCTTTGTAGCGCTGATTTGCCTTTCCAGGTTGCTTGGTTGGCCAAAAAGGGCGTATGCGTTTTTTCCTGATTATATTCAGGAAAAAACGCATACGCCCTTTTTGGCCAAGGGCATCATTGTCGAGGTTTTGCCGCTTTTCCTGTGCTTTAAAGGCGATTCGAATCTGCCTCCTGAAATCTGTTTCCTGCAATTCTGCCTTGCTTTCAAATCCTCTTTGTTGCCTTCCCTCAATATATTTGTAGACGAGAGTTATCATTTATAAGTCTGCAGGTTTGTGAATTGCAGTGCCCCTGAGCTCCATTTTTCAACTCGCTCTCTTGGGAGCTGGCCGCAAAAGCGCAGGATTGCTTTAGGCCCTATTCTGCTTCCGGGCGGCAGACTGAGCCCGTGGTTAATTCTTCTTCCTGATGGGAAAATAGAGTGACCTGTGCCTGTCCCAACACCTAGAGCTAGTCTCTCATTGGTTCCCCGTCTTCCCGTTCATCCTCAGTTCAAATTGCCAACTGTATGGAACAGGAGGTTAAAGGTGCTGATTCTCCAAGGAGGCAGATTGCTAGTAAAGCGGCTGGAATGGCGAACCCGAGCACAAGGAGATGAGAAATGAGGTGCGTTTTAGAAACCTTTCCCGATCACTCGGTGGACCATCTTCTGGGTTTCTCATGCATGTTTTCGATGTAGGAAGATGCCCTTGAACCTGGAGATTTGGGACCCATGGGATGGGTACCACGCAGTATTACTTTAAAGCGTCTGCGTTTGCTCACCGAACCTCTCCAAACCCCTCAGCCCCAAGAGTGTCCACCCTTATGTCTCAATCAGCTGCGGTTTTAGATATGGTCAATCCAGGTGGCATCACAGCGCCTGAACGAATTTTGTAAGAATTTCTCTCCCTTTCACTGTCTTTGTTTCACGGGTTTTTAAAATTAATTGAGTTTTATAATGGGGTTTAGCTGCTTTTCACTGCTGTGTTTATGCAGCTTTACACCCACTTGACTCACTTACAGAGAGATATCAATACATAGGTTTTAAGATTCTTACTAGTCAGATATATTCTTGGGCGGTGAATAGGGGGTGTTGAGTCCAGTTCCCTGAGCAAGGAGTAGGTCTTGTCAATTACGTATTGGGTTTATGGAACGGTATCTGAGCTAATTTGAAACCCTTGTTTTATGCATCACCCCACCTCACCTTTCCCGTTAGGCAGCCATATTGTGTTTTCTAACCGTGTGACTCTGTTCTGTTTTGTAATTCAGTTCAAGGGTAGCGGTTTTTACATTCCCTCTATAAGTGATATCTTATGATAAGTGTCTTTTTCTGTGTGACTTATTTGACTTAGAATCGTCGTACCTAAATCCACTCATCATGCTGCTACTAGCCTTATGACGTTGATTTCATGGCTGAGTGATATTCCATTGTACATAAGGACCACAACTTCTTTATCCATTTTTCTCTTTCCTGGGATATTTAAGGTGTAACGAAGTGGAGGTCCTTGTCAACAGAGCAGCCCTAAACTTTGGGGTGCTTGTGTCTTGCTGATTTTTAGTTTTCCCAATTTATACGCCCATGAGTGGAAGTGCCCTATGCTCTCTAAGCTGAGTTTTGTAAATGTTTCAGGACACACCGTACACTTCTCCAGAGTGGCTGTTGGCAATTTACATCCCGCCCATCAGCGTAGCAAGGCTCCCGTTTCTCCGTGGCCTGTCCTGCATTTCTGGTTTTGACCCTTTATTCAGCATGGCCCTTTTGACCGATGGGAAGCGAGACTTCTGTGTAGCGCTGATTTGCCTTTCCAGGTTGCTTGGTTGGCCAAAAAGGGCGTATGCGTTTTTTCCTGAATATATTCAGGAAAAAACGCATACGCCCTTTTTGGCCAAGGGTATCATTGTCGAGGTTTTGCCGCTTTTCCTGTGCTTTAAAAGCGATTCGAATCTGCCTCCTGAAATCTGTTTCCGGCAATTCTGCCTTGCTTTCAAATCCTCTTTGTTGCCTTCCCTCAATATATTTGTAGACGAGAGTTATCATTTATAAGTCTGCAGGTTTGTGAATTGCAGTGCCCCTGAGCTCCATTTTTCAACTCGCTCTCTTGGGAGCTGGCCGCAAAAGCGCAGGATTGCTTTAGGCCCTACTGTGCTTCCGGGCGGCAGACTGAGCCTGTGGTTAATTCTTCATCCTGATGGGAAAATAGAGTGACCTGTGCCTGTCCCAACACCTAGAGCTAGTCTCTCATTGGTCCCCCGTCTTCCCGTTCATCCTCAGTTCAAATTGCCAACTGTATGGAACAGGAGGTTAAAGGTGCTGATTCTCCAAGGAGGCAGATTGCTAGTAAAGCGGCTGGAATGGCGAACCCGAGCACAAGGAGATGAGAAAGGAGGTGCGTTTTAGAAACCTTTCCCGATCACTCGGTGGACCATCTTCTGGGTTTCTCATGCATGTTTTCGATGTAGGAAGATGCCCTTGAACCTGGAGATTTGGGACCCATGGGATGGGTACCACGCAGTATTACTTTAAAGCGTCTGCGTTTGCTCACCGAACCTCTCCAAAACCCTCAACCCCAAGAGTGTCCACCCTTATGTCTCAATCAGCTGCGGTTCTAGATATGGTCAATCCAGGTGGCATCACAGCGCCTGAACGAATTTTGTAAGAATTTCTCTCCCTTTCACTGTCTTTGTTTCACGGGTTTTTAAAATTAATTGAGTTTTATAATGGGGTTTAGCTGCTTTTCACTGCTGTGTTTATCCAGGTTTACACCCACTTGACTCACTTACAGAGAGATATCAATACATAGGTTTTAAGATTCTTACTAGTCAGATATATTCTTGGGCGGTGAATAGGGGTTGTTGAGTCCAGTTCCCTGAGCAAGGAGTAGGTCTTGTCAATTACGTATTGGGTTTATGGAACGGTATCTGAGCTCTTTTGAAACCCTTGTTTTATGCATCACCCCACTTCACCTTTCCCGTTAGGCAGCCATAGTGTGTTTTCTAACCGTGTGACTCTGTTCTGTTTTGTAATTCAGTTCAAGGGTAGCGGTTTTTACATTCCCTCTATAAGTGATATCTTATGATAAGTGTCTTTTTCTGTGTGACTTATTGCACTTAGAATCGTCGTACCTAAATCCACTCATCATGCTGCTACTAGCCTTATGACGTTGATTTCATGGCTGAGTGATATTCCATTGTACATAAGGACCACAACTTCTTTATCCATTTTTCTCTTTCCTGGGATATTTAAGGTGTAACGAAGTGGAGGTTCTTGTCAACAGAGCAGCCCTAAACTTTGGGGTGCTTGTGTCTTGCTGATTTTTAGTTTTCCCGATTTATACGCCCATGAGTGGAAGTGCCCTATGCTCTCTAAGCTGAGTTTTGTAAATGTTTCAGGACACACCGTACACTTCTCCAGAGTGGCTGTTTCAATTTACATCCCGCCCATCAGCGTAGCAAGGCTCCCGTTTCTCCGTGGCCTGTCCTGCATTTCTGGTTTTGACACTTTATTCAGCATGGCCCTTTTGACCGATGGGAAGCGAGACTTCTTTGTAGCGCTGATTTGCCTTTCCAGGTTGCTTGGTTGGCCAAAAAGGGCGTATGCGTTTTTTCCTGATTATATTCAGGAAAAAACGCATACGCCCTTTTTGGCCAAGGGCATCATTGTCGAGGTTTTGCCGCTTTTCCTGTGCTTTAAAGGCGATTCGAATCTGCCTCCTGAAATCTGTTTCCTGCAATTCTGCCTTGCTTTCAAATCCTCTTTGTTGCCTTCCCTCAATATATTTGTAGACGAGAGTTATCATTTATATGTCTGCAGGTTTGTGAATTGCAGTGCCCCTGAGCTCCATTTTTCAACTCGCTCTCTTGGGAGCTGGCCGCAAAAGCGCAGGATTGCTTTAGGCCCTACTGTTCTTCCGGGCGGCAGACTGAGCCTGTGGTTAATTCTTCATCCTGATGGGAAAATAGAGTGACCTGTGACTGTCCCAACACCTAGAGCTAGTCTCTCATTGGTTTCCCGTCTTCCCGTTCATCCTCAGTTCAAATTGCCAACTGTATGGAACAGGAGGTTAAAGGTGCTGATTCTCCAAGGAGGCAGATTGCTAGTAAAGCGGCTGGAATGGCGAACCCGAGCAGAAGGAGATGAGAAAGGAGGTGCGTTTTAGAAACCTTTCCCGATCACTCGGTGGACCATCTTCTGGGTTTCTCATGCATGTTTTCGATGTAGGAAGATGCCCTTGAACCTGGAGATTTGGGACCCATGGGATGGGTACCACGCAGTATTACTTTAAAGCGTCTGCGTTTGCTCACCGAACCTCTCCAAACCCCTCAACCCCAAGAGTGTCCACCCTTATGTCTCAATCAGCTGCGGTTCTAGATATGGTCAATCCAGGTGGCATCACAGCGCCTGAACGAATTTTGTAAGAATTTCTCTCCCTTTCACTGTCTTTGTTTCACGGGTTTTTAAAATTAATTGAGTTTTATAATGGGGTTTAGCTGCTTTTCACTGCTGTGTTTATGCAGCTTTACACCCACTTGACTCACTTACAGAGAGATATCAATACATAGGTTTTAAGATTCTTACTAGTCAGATATATTCTTGGGCGGTGAATAGGGGGTGTTGAGTCCAGTTCCCTGAGCAAGGAGTAGGTCTTGTCAATTACGTATTGGGTTTATGGAACGGTATCTGAGCTAATTTGAAACCCTTGTTTTATGCATCACCCCACCTCACCTTTCCCGTTAGGCAGCCATAGTGTGTTTTCTAACCGTGTGACTCTATTCTGTTTTGTAATTCAGTTCAAGGGTAGCGGTTTTTACATTCCCTCTATAAGTGATATCTTATGATAAGTGTCTTTTTCTGTGTGACTTATTTGACTTAGAATCGTCGTACCTAAATCCACTCATCATGCTGCTACTAGCCTTATGACGTTGATTTCATGGCTGAGTGATATTCCATTGTACATAAGGACCACAACTTCTTTATCCATTTTTCTCTTTCCTGGGATATTTAAGGTGTAACGAAGTGGAGGTCCTTGTCAACAGAGCAGCCCTAAACTTTGGGGTGCTTGTGTCTTGCTGATTTTTAGTTTTCCCAATTTATACGCCCATGAGTGGAGGTGCCCTATGCTCTCTAAGCTGAGTTTTGTAAATGTTTCAGGACACACCGTACACTTCTCCAGAGTGGCTGTTGGCAATTTACATCCCGCCCATCAGCGTAGCAAGGCTTCCGTTACTCCGTGGCCTGTCCTGCATTTCTGGTTTTGACACTTTATTCAGCATGGCCCTTTTGACCGATGGGAAGCGAGACTTCTTTGTAGCCCTGATTTGCCTTTCCAGGTTGCTTGGTTGGCCAAAAAGGGCGTATGCGTTTTTTCCTGAATATATTCAGGAAAAAACGCATACGCCCTTTTTGGCAAAGGGCATCATTGTCGAGGTTTTGCCGCTTTTCCTGTGCTTTAAAGGCGATTCGAATCTGCCTCCTGAAATCTGTTTCCTGCAATTCTGCCTTGCTTTCAAATCCTCTTTGTTGCCTTCCCTCAATATATTTGTAGACGAGAGTTATCATTTATTAAGTCTGCAGGTTTGTGAATTGCAGTGCCCCTGAGCTCCATTTTTCAACTCGCTCTCTTGGGAGCTGGCCGCAAAAGCGCAGGATTGCTTTAGGCCCTATTGTGCTTCCGGGCGGCAGACTGAGCCTGTGGTTAATTCTTCATCCTGATGGGAAAATAGAGTGACCTGTGACTGTCCCAACACCTAGAGCTAGTCTCTCATTGGTTCCCCGTCTTCCCGTTCATCCTCAGTTCAAATTGCCACCTGTATGGAACAGGAGGTTAAAGGTGCTGATTCTCCAAGGAGGGAGATTGCTAGTAAAGCGGCTGGAATGGCGAACCCGAGCAGAAGGAGATGAGAAATGAGGTGCGTTTTAGAAACCTTTCCCGATCACTCGGTGGACCATCTTCTGGGTTTCTCATGCATGTTTTCGATGTAGGAAGATGCCCTTGAACCTGGAGATTTGGGACCCATGGGATGGGTACCACGCAGTATTACTTTAAAGCGTCTGCGTTTGCTCACCGAACCTCACCAAACCCCTCAGCCCCAAGAGTGTCCACCCTTATGTCTCAATCAGCTGCGGGTCTAGATATGGTCAATCCAGGTGGCATCACAGCCCCTGAACGAATTTTGTAAGAATTGCTCTCTCTTTCACTGTCTTTGTTTCACGGGTTTTTTAAATTAATTGACTTTTATAATGGGGTTTAGCTGCTTTTCACTGCTGTGTTTATGCAGCTTTACACCCACTTGACTCACTTACAGAGAGATATCAATACATAGGTTTTAAGATTCTTACTAGTCAGATATATTCTTGGGCGGTGAATAGGGGGTGTTGAGTCCAATTCCCTGAGCAAGGAGTAGGTCTTGTCTATTACGTATTGGGTTTATGGAACGGTATCTGAGCTAATTTGAAACCCTTGTTTTATGCATCACCCCAGCTCACCTTTCCCGTTAGGCAGCCATAGTGTGTTTTCTAACCGTGTGACTCTGTTCTGTTTTGTAATTCAGTTCAAGGGTAGCGGTTTTTACATTCCCTCTATAAGGGATATCTTATGATAAGTGTCTTTTTCTGTGTGACTTATTTGACTTAGAATCGTCGTACCTAAATCCACTCATCATGCTGCTACTAGACTTATGACGTTGATTTCATGGCTGAGTGATATTCCATTGTACATAAGGACCACAACTTCTTTATCCATTTTTCTCTTTCCTGGGATATTTAAGGTGCAACGAAGTGGAGGTTCTTGTCAACAGAGCAGCCCTAAACTTTGTGGTGCTTGTGTCTTGCTGATTTTTAGTTTTCCCAATTTATACGCCCATGAGTGGTAGTGCCCTATGCTCTCTAGGCTGAGTTTTGTAGATGTTTCAGGACACACCGTACAATTCTCCAGAGTGGCTGTGGCCATTTACATCCCGCCCATCAGCGTAGCAAGGCTCCCGTTTCTCCGTGGCCTGTCCTGCATTTCTGGTTTTGACACTTTATTCAGCATGGCCCTTTTGACGGATGGGAAGCGAGACTTCTGTGTAGCGCTGATTTGCCTTTCCAGGTTGCTTGGTTGGCCAAAAAGGGCGTATGCGTTTTTTCCTGAATATATTCAGGAAAAAACGCATACGCCCTTTTTGGCCAAGGGCATCATTGTCGAGGTTTTGCCGCTTCTCCTGTGCTTTAAAGGCGATTCGAATCTGCCTCCTGAAATCTGTTTCCTGCAATTCTGCCTTGCTTTCAAATCCTCTTTGTTGCCTTCCCTCAATATATTTGTAGACGAGAGTTATCATTTATAAGTCTGCAGGTTTGTGAATTGCAGTGCCCCTGAGCTCCATTTTTCAACTCGCTCTCTTGGGAGCTGGCCGCAAAAGCGCAGGATTGCTTTAGGCCCTATTCTGCTTCCGGGCGGCAGATTGAGCCTGTGGTTAATTCTTCTTCCTGATGGGAAAATAGAGTGACCTGTGCCTGTCCCAACACCTAGAGCTAGTCTCTCATTGGTTCCCCGTCTTCCCGTTCATCCTCAGGACAAATTGCAACCTGTATGGAACAGGAGGTTAAAGGTGCTGATTCTCCAAGGAGGGAGATTGTTAGTAAAGCGGCTGGAATGGCGAACCCGAGCACAAGGAGATGAGAAATGAGGTGCGTTTTAGAAACCTTTCCCGATCACTCGGTGGACCGTCTTCTGGGTTTCTCATGCATGTTTTCGCTGTAGGAAGATGCCCTTGAACCTGGAGATTTGGGACCCATGGGATGGGTACCACGCAGTATTACTTTAAAGCGTCTGCGTTTGCTCACCCAACCTCACCAAACCTCTCAGCCCCAAGATTGTCCACCCTTATGTCTCAATCAGCTGCAGGTCTAGATATGGTCAATCCAGGTGGCATCACAGCCCCTGAACGAATTTTGTAAGAATTTCTCTCTCTTTCACTGTCTTTGTTTCACGGGTTTTTAAAATTAATTGAGTTTTATAATGGGGTTTAGCTGCTTTTCACTGCTGTGTTTATGCAGCTTTACACCCACTTGACTCACTTACAGAGAGATATCAATACATAGGTTTTAAGATTCTTACTAGTCAGATATATTCTTGGGCGGTGAATAGGGGGTGTTGAGTCCAGTTCCCTGAGCAAGGAGTAGGTCTTGTCTATTACATATTGGGTTTATGGAACGATATCTGAGCTAATTTGAAACCCTTGTTTTATGCATCACCCCACCTCACCTTTCCCGTTAGGCAGCCATAGTGTGTTTTCTAACCGTGTGACTCTGTTCTGTTTTGTAATTCAGTTCAAGGGCAGCGGTTTTTACATTCCCTCTATCGGTGATATCTTATGATAAGTGTCTTTTTCTGTGTGACTTATTTGACTTAGAATCGTCGTACCTAAATCCACTCATCATGCTGCTACTAGCCTTATGACGTTGATTTCATGGCTGAGTGATATTCCATTGTACATAAGGACCACAACTTCTTTATCCATTTTTCTCTTTCCTGGAATATTTAAGGTGTAACGAAGTGGAGGTCCTTGTCAACAGAGCAGCCCTAAACTTTGGGGTGCTTGTGTCTTGCTGATTTTTAGTTTTCCCAATTTATACGCCCATGAGTGGAGGTGCCCTATGCTCTCTAAGCTGAGTTTTGTAAATGTTTCAGGACACACCGTACACTTCTCCAGAGTGGCTGTTGGCAATTTACATCCCGCCCATGAGCGTAGCAAGGCTCCCGTTGCTCCGTGGCCTGTCCTGCATTTCTGGTTTTGACACTTTATTCAGCATGGCCCTTTTGACCGATGGGAAACGAGACTTCTTTGTAGCCCTGATTTGCCTTTCCAGGTTGCTTGGTTGGCCAAAAAGGGCGTATGCGTTTTTTCCTGAATATATTCATTAAAAAACGCATACGCCCTTTTTGGCAAAGGGCATCATTGTCGAGGTTTTGCCGCTTTTCCTGTGCTTTAAAGGCGATTCGAATCTGCCTCCTGAAATCTGTTTCCTGCAATTCTGCCCTGCTTTCAAAACCTCTTTGTTGCCTTCCCTCAATATATTTGTAGATGAGAGTTATCATTTATAAGTCTGCAGGTTTGTGAATTGCAGTGCCCCTGAGCTCCATTTTTCAACTCGCTCTCTTGGGAGCTGGCCGCAAAAGCGCAGGATTGCTTTAGGCCCTATTCTGCTTCCGGGAGGCAGACTGAGCCTGTGGTTAATTCTTCTTCCTGATGGGAAAATAGAGTGACCTGTGCCTGTCCCAACACCTAGAGCTAGTCTCTCATTGGTTCCCCGTCTTCCCGTTCATCCTCAGTTCAAATTGCCACCTGTATGGAACAGGAGGTTAAAGGTGCTGATTCTCCAAGGAGGGAGATTGCTAGTAAAGCGGCTGGAATGGCGAACCCGAGCACAAGGAGATGAGAAATGAGGTGCGTTTTAGAAACCTTTCCCGATCACTCGGTGGACCGTCTTCTGGGTTTCTCATGCATGTTTTCGATGTAGGAAGATGCCCTTGAACCTGGAGATTTGGGACCCATGGGATGGGTACCACGCAGTATTACTTTAAAGCGTCTGCGTTTGCTCACCGAATCTCACCAAACCCCTCAGCCCCAAGAGTGTCCACCCTTATGTCTCAATCAGCTGCGGGTCTAGATATGGTCAATCCAGGTGGCATCACAGCGCCTGAACGTATTTTGTAAGAATTTCTCTCCCTTTCACTGTCTTTGTTTCACGTGTTTTTAAAATTAATTGAGTTTTATAATGGGGTTTAGCTGCTTTTCACTGCTGTGTTTATGCAGCTTTACACCCACTTGACTCACTTACAGAGAGATATCAATACATAGGTTTTAAGATTCTTACTAGTCAGATATATTCTTGGGCGGTGAATAGGGGGTGTTGAGTCCAGTTCCCTGAGCAAGGAGTAGGTCTTGTCTATTACGTATTGGGTTTATGGAACGGTATCTGAGCTAATTTGAAACCCTTGTTTTATGCATCACCCCACCTCACCTTTCCCGTTAGGCAGCCATAGTGTGTTTTCTAACCGTGTGACTCTGTTCTGTTTTGTAATTCAGTTCAAGGGTAGCGGTTTTTACATTCCCTCTATAAGTGATATCTTATGATAAGTGTCTTTTTCTGTGTGACTTATTTGACTTAGAATCGTCGTACCTAAATCCACTCATCATGCTGCTACTAGCCTTATGACGTTGATTTCATGGCTGAGTGATATTCCATTGTACATATGGACCACAACTTCTTTATCCATTTTTCTCTTTCCTGGGATATTTAAGGTGTAACGAAGTGGAGGTTCTTGTCAACAGAGCAGCCCTAAACTTTGGGGTGCTTGTGTCTTGCTGATTTTTAGTTTTCCCAATTTATACGCCCATGAGTGGAAGTGCCCTATGCTCTCTAAGCTGAGTTTTGTAAATGTTTCAGGACACACCGTACACTTCTCCAGAGTGGCTGTTGGCAATTTACATCCCGCCCATCAGCGTAGCAAGGCTCCCGTTTCTCCGTGGCCTGTCCTGCATTTCTGGTTTTGACACTTTATTCAGCATGGCCCTTTTGACCGATGGGAAGCGAGACTTCTTTGTAGCGCTGATTTGCCTTTCCAGGTTGCTTGGTTGGCCAAAAAGGGCGTATGCGTTTTTTCCTGAATATATTCAGGAAAAAACGCATACGCCCTTTTTGGCCAAGGGCATCATTGTCGAGGTTTTGCCGCTTTACCTGTGCTTTAAAGGCGATTCGAATCTGCCTCCTGAAATCTGTTTCCTGCAATTCTGCCTTGCTTTCAAATCCTCTTTCTTTCATTCCCTCAATATATTTGTAGACGAGAGTTATCATTTATAAGTCTGTAGGTTTGTGAATTGCCGTGCCCCTGAGCTCCATTTTTCAACTCGCTCTCTTGGGAGCTGGCCGCAAAAGCGCAGGATTGCTTTAGGCGCTATTCTGCTTCCGGGCGGCAGACTGAGCCTGTGGTTAATTCTTCTTCCTGATGGGAAAATAGAGTGACCTGTGCCTGTCCCAACACCTAGAGCTAGTCTCTCATTGGTTCCCCGTCTTCACGTTCATCCTCAGTTCAAATTGCCACCTGTATGGAACAGGAGGTTAAAGGTGCTGATTCTCCAAGGAGGGAGATTGCTAGTAAAGCGGCTGGAATGGCGAAGCCGAGCACAAGGAGATGAGAAATGAGGTGCGTTTTAGAAACCTTTCCAGATCACTCGGTGGACCGTCTTCTGGGTTTCTCATGCATGTTTTCGATGTAGGAAGATGCCCTTGAACCTGGAGATTTGGGACCCATGGGATGGGTACCACGCAGTATTACTTTAAAGCGTCTGCGTTTGCTCACCGAACCTCACCAAACCCCTCAGCCCCAATACTGTCCACCCTTATGTCTCAGTCAGCTGCGGGTCTAGATATGGTCAATCCAGGTGGCATTACAGCGCCTGAAGGAATTTTGTAAGAATTTCTCTCCCTTTCACTGTCTTTGTTTCACGGGTTTTTAAAATTAATTGAGTTTTATAATGGGGTTTAGCTGCTTTTCACTGCTGTGTTTATGCAGCTTTACACCCACTTGACTCACTTGCAGAGAGATATCAATACATAGGTTTTAAGATTCTTACTAGTCAGATATATTCTTGGGCGGTGAATAGGGGGTGTTGAGTCCAGTTCCCTGAGCAAGGAGTAGGTCTTGTCTATTACGTATTGGGTTTATTGAACGGTATCTGAGCTAATTTGAAACCCTTGTTTTATGCATCACCCCACCTCACCTTTCCCGTTAGGCAGCCATATTGTGTTTTCTAACCGTGTGACTCTGTTCTGTTTTGTAATTCAGTTCAAGGGTAGCGGTTTTTACATTCCCTCTATAAGTGATATCTTATGATAAGTGTCTTTTTCTGTGTGACTTATTTGACTTAGAATCGTCGTACCTAAATCCACTCATCATGCTGCTACTAGCCTTATGACGTTGATTTCATGGCTGAGTGATATTCCATTGTACATAAGGACCACAACTTCTTTATCCATTTTTCTCTTTCCTGGGATATTTAAGGTGTAACGAAGTGGAGGTTCTTGTCAACAGAGCAGCCCTAAACTTTGGGGTGCTTGTGTCTTGCTGATTTTTAGTTTTCCCAATTTATACGCCCATGAGTGGAAGTGCCCTATGCTCTCTAAGCTGAGTTTTGTAAATGTTTCAGGACACACCGTACACTTCTCCAGAGTGGCTGTTGGCAATTTACATCCCGCCCATCAGCGTAGCAAGGCTCCCGTTTCTCCGTGGCCTGTCCTGCATTTCTGTTTTTGACACTTTATTCAGCATGGCCCTTTTGACCGATGGGAAGCGAGACTTCTGTGTAGCGCTGATTTGCCTTTCCAGGTTGCTTGGTTGGCCAAAAAGGGCGTATGCGTTTTTTCCTGATTATATTCAGGAAAAAACGCATACGCCCTTTTTGGCCAAGGGTATCATTGTCGAGGTTTTGCCGCTTTTCCTGTGCTTTAAAGGCGATTCGAATCTGCCTCCTGAAATCTGTTTCCTGCAATTCTGCCTTGCTTTCAAATCCTCTTTGTTGCCTTCCCTCAATATATTTGTAGACGAGAGTTATCATTTATAAGTCTGCAGGTTTGTGAATTGCAGTGCCCCTGAGCTCCATTTTTCAACTCGCTCTCTTGGGAGCTGGTCGCAAAAGCGCAGGATTGCTTTAGGCCCTATTCTGCTTCCGGGCGGCAGACTGAGCCTGTTGTTAATTCTTCTTCCTGAGAGGAAGATAGAGTGACCTGTGCCTGTCCCAACACCTAGAGCTAGTCTCTCATTGGTTCCCCGTCTTCCCGTTCATCCTCAGTTCAAATTGCCACCTGTATGGAACAGGAGGTTAAAGGTGCTGATTCCCAAGGAGGGAGATTGCTAGTAAAGCGGCTGGAATGGCGAACCCGAGCACAAGGAGATGAGAAATGAGGTGCGTTTTAGAAACCTTTCCCGATCACTCGCTGGACCGTCTTCTGGGTTTCTCATGCATGTTTTCGATGTAGGAAGATGCCCTTGAACCTGGAGATTTGGGAACCATGTGATGGGTACCACGCAGTATTACTTTAAAGCGTCTGCGTTTGCTCACCCAACCTCACCAAACCTCTCAGCCCCAAGAGTGTCCACCCTTATGTCTCAATCAGCTGCGGGTCTAGATATGGTCAATCCAGGTGGCATCACAGCGCCTGAACGAATTTTGTAAGAATTTCTCTCCCTTTCACTGTCTTTGTTTCACGGGTTTTTAAAATTAATTGAGTTTTATAATGGGGTTTAGCTGCTTTTCACTGCTGTGTTTATGCAGCTTTACACCCACTTGACTCACTTACAGAGAGATATCAATACATAGGTTTTAAGATTCTTACTAGTCAGATATATTCTTGGGCGGTGAATAGGGGGTGTTGAGTCCAGTTCCCTGAGCAAGGAGTAGGTCTTGTCAATTACGTATTGGGTTTATGGAACGGTATCTGAGCTAATTTGAAACCCTTGTTTTATGCATCACCCCACCTCACCTTTCCCGTTAGGCAGCCATAGTGTGTTTTCTAACCGTGTGACTCTATTCTGTTTTGTAATTCAGTTCAAGGGTAGCGGTTTTTACATTCCCTCTATAAGTGATATCTTATGATAAGTGTCTTTTTCTGTGTGACTTATTTGACTTAGAATCGTCGTACCTAAATCCACTCATCATGCTGCTACTAGCCTTATGACGTTGATTTCATGGCTGAGTGATATTCCATTGTACATAAGGACCACAACTTCTTTATCCATTTTTCTCTTTCCTGGGATATTTAAGGTGTAACGAAGTGGAGGTCCTTGTCAACAGAGCAGCCCTAAACTTTGGGGTGCTTGTGTCTTGCTGATTTTTAGTTTTCCCAATTTATACGCCCATGAGTGGAGGTGCCCTATGCTCTCTAAGCTGAGTTTTGTAAATGTTTCAGGACACACCGTACACTTCTCCAGAGTGGCTGTTGGCAATTTACATCCCGCCCATCAGTGTAGCAAGGCTTCCGTTACTCCGTGGCCTGTCCTGCATTTCTGGTTTTGACACTTTATTCAGCATGGCCCTTTTGACCGATGGGAAGCGAGACTTCTTTGTAGCCCTGATTTGCCTTTCCAGGTTGCTTGGTTGGCCAAAAAGGGCGTATGCGTTTTTTCCTGAATATATTCAGGAAAAAACGCATACGCCCTTTTTGGCCAAGGGCATCATTGTCGAGGTTTTGCCGCTTTTCCTGTGCTTTAAAGGCGATTCGAATCTGCCTCCTGAAATCTGTTTCCTGCAATTCTGCCTTGCTTTCAAATCCTCTTTGTTGCCTTCCCTCAATATATTTGTAGACGAGAGTTATCATTTATTAAGTCTGCAGGTTTGTGAATTGCAGTGCCCCTGAGCTCCATTTTTCAACTCGCTCTCTTGGGAGCTGGCCGCAAAAGCGCAGGATTGCTTTAGGCCCTATACTGCTTCGGGGCGGCAGACTGAGCCTGTGGTTAATTCTTCTTCCTGATGGGAAAATAGAGTGACCTGTGCCTGTCCCAACACCTAGAGCTAGTCTCTCATTGGTTCCCCGTCTTCCCGTTCATCCTCAGTTCAAATTGCCACCTGTATGGAACAGGAGGTTAAAGGTGCTGATTCTCCAAGGAGGGAGATTGCTAGTAAAGCGGCTGGAATGGCGAACCCGAGCAGAAGGAGATGAGAAATGAGGTGCGTTTTAGAAACCTTTCCCGATCACTCGGTGGACCATCTTCTGGGTTTCTCATGCATGTTTTCGATGTAGGAAGATGCCCTTGAACCTGGAGATTTGGGACCCATGGGATGGGAACCACGCAGTATTACTTTAAAGCGTCTGCGTTTGCTCACCCAACCTCACCAAACATCTCAGCCCCAAGAGTGTCCACCCTTATGTCTCAATCAGCTGCGGGTCTAGATATGGTCAATCCACGTGGCATCACAGCGCCTGAACGAATTTTGTAAGAATTTCTCTCTCTTTCACTGTCTTTGTTTCAAGGGTTTTTAAAATTAATTGAGTTTTATAATGGGGTTTAGCTGCTTTTCACTGCTGTGTTTATGCAGCTTTACACCCACTTGACTCACTTACAGAGAGATATCAATACATAGGTTTTAAGATTCTTACTAGTCAGATATATTCTTGGGCGGTGAATAGGGGGTGTTGAGTCCAGTTCCCTGAGCAAGGAGTAGGTCTTGTCTATTACGTATTGGGTTTATGGAACGGTATCTGAGCTAATTTGAAACCCTTGTTTTATGCATCACCCCACCTCACCTTTCCCGTTACGCAGCCATAGTGTGTTTTCTAACCGTGTGACTCTGTTCTGTTTTGTAATTCAGTTCAAGGGTAGCGGTTTTTACATTCCCTCTATAAGTGATATCTTATGATAAGTGTCTTTTTCTGTGTGACTTATTTCACTTAGAATCGTCGTACCTAAATCCACTCATCATGCTGCTACTAGCCTTATGACGTTGATTTCATGGCTGAGTGATATTCCATTGTACATAAGGACCACAACTTCTTTATCCATTTTTCTCTTTCCTGGGATATTTAAGGTGTAACGAAGTGGAGGTTCTTGTCAACAGAGCAGCCCTAAACTTTGGGGTGCTTGTGTCTTGCTGATTTTTAGTTTTCCCAATTTATACGCCCATGAGTGGAGGTGCCCTATGCTCTCTAAGCTGAGTTTTGTAAATGTTTCAGGACACACCGTACACTTCTCCAGAGTGGCTGTTGGCAATTTACATCCCGCCCATCAGCGTAGCAAGGCTCCCGTTACTCCGTGGCCTGTCCTGCATTTCTGGTTTTGACACTTTATTCAGCATGGCCCTTTTGACCGATGGGAAACGAGACTTCTTTGTAGCCCTGATTTGCCTTTCCAGGTTGCTTGGTTGGCCAAAAAGGGCGTATGCGTTTTTTCCTGAATATATTCAGGAAAAAACGCATACGCCCTTTTTGGCAAAGGGCATCATTGTCGAGGTTTTGCCGCTTTTCCTGTGCTTTAAAGGCGATTCGAATCTGCCTCCTGAAATCTGTTTCCTGCAATTCTGCCCTGCTTTCAAAACCTCTTTGTTGCCTTCCCTCAATATATTTGTAGACGAGAGTTATCATTTATAAGTCTGCAGGTTTGTGAATTGCAGTGCCCCTGAGCTCCATTTTTCAACTCGCTCTCTTGGGAGCTGGCCGCAAAAGCGCAGGATTGCTTTAGGCCCTATTCTGCTTCCGGGAGGCAGACTGAGCCTGTGGTTAATTCTTCATCCTGATGGGAAAATAGAGTGACCTGTGACTGTCCCAACACCTAGAGCTAGTCTCTCATTGGTTCCCCGTCTTCCCGTTCATCCTCAGTTCAAATTGCCAACTGTATGGAACAGGAGGTTAAAGGTGCTGATTCTCCAAGGAGGCAGATTGCTAGTAAAGCGGCTGGAATGGCGAACCCGAGCACAAGGAGATGAGAAATGAGGTGCG
The DNA here is from genome assembly GCF_028021215.1 of Eschrichtius robustus. NCBI lineage: Eukaryota > Metazoa > Chordata > Mammalia > Artiodactyla > Eschrichtiidae > Eschrichtius > Eschrichtius robustus. The sequence goes on from NC_090830.1 coordinate 27,748,147, forward strand.
TTTTAGAAACCTTTCCCGATCACTCGGTGGACCATCTTCTGGGTTTCTCATGCATGTTTTCGATGTAGGAAGATGCCCTTGAACCTGGAGATTTGGGACCCATGGGATGGGTACCACGCAGTATTACTTTAAAGCGTCTGCGTTTGCTCACCGAACCTCTCCAAACCCCTCAACCCCAAGAGTGTCCACCCTTATGTCTCAATCAAATGCGGTTCTAGATATGGTCAATCCAGGTGGCATCACAGCGCCTGAACGAATTTTGTAAGAATTTCTCTCCCTTTCACTGTCTTTGTTTCACGGGTTTTTAAAATTAATTGAGTTTTATAATGGGGTTTAGCTGCTTTTCACTGCTGTGTTTATGCAGCTTTACACCCACTTGACTCACTTACAGAGAGATATCAATACATAGGTTTTAAGATTCTTACTAGTCAGATATATTCTTGGGCGGTGAATAGGGGGTGTTGAGTCCAGTTCCCTGAGCAAGGAGTAGGTCTTGTCAATTACGTATTGGGTTTATGGAACGGTATCTGAGCTCTTTTGAAACCCTTGTTTTATGCATCACCCCACCTCACCTTTCCCGTTAGGCAGCCATAGTGTGTTTTCTAACCGTGTGACTCTGTTCTGTTTTGTAATTCAGTTCAAGGGTAGCGGTTTTTACATTCCCTCTATAAGTGATATCTTATGATAAGTGTCTTTTTCTGTGTGACTTATTTCACTTAGAATCGTCGTACCTAAATCCACTCATCATGCTGCTACTAGCCTTATGACGTTGATTTCATGGCTGAGTGATATTCCATTGTACATAAGGACCACAACTTCTTTATCCATTTTTCTCTTTCCTGGGATATTTAAGGTGTAACGAAGTGGAGGTTCTTGTCAACAGAGCAGCCCTAAACTTTGGGGTGCTTGTGTCTTGCTGATTTTTAGTTTTCCCGATTTATACGCCCATGAGTGGAGGTGCCCTATGCTCTCTAAGCTGAGTTTTGTAAATGTTTCAGGACACACCGTACACTTCTCCAGAGTGGCTGTTGGCAATTTACATCCCGCCCATCAGCGTAGCAAGGCTTCCGTTACTCCGTGGCCTGTCATGCATTTCTGGTTTTGACACTTTATTCAGCATGGCCCTTTTGACCGATGGGAAGCGAGACTTCTTTGTAGCCCTGATTTGCCTTTCCAGGTTGCTTGGTTGGCCAAAAAGGGCGTATGCGTTTTTTCCTGAATATATTCAGGAAAAAACGCATACGCCCTTTTTGGCCAAGGGCATCATTGTCCAGGTTTTGCCGCTTTTCCTGTTCTTTAAAGGTGATTCAAATCTGCCTCCTGAAATCTGTTTCCTGCAATTCTGCCTTGCTTTCAAATCCTCTTTGTTGCCTTCCCTCAATATATTTGTAGACGAGAGTTATCATTTATAAGTCTGCAGGTTTGTGAATTGCAGTGCCCCTGAGCTCCATTTTTCAACTCGCTCTCTTGGGAGCTGGCCGCAAAAGCGCAGGATTGCTTTAGGCCCTATTCTGCTTCGGGGCGGCAGACTGAGCCTGTGGTTAATTCTTCTTCCTGATGGGAAAATAGAGTGACCTGTGCCTGTCCCAACACCTAGAGCTAGTCTCTCATTGGTTCCCCGTCTTCCCGTTCATCCTCAGTTCAAATTGCCACCTGTATGGAACAGGAGGTTAAAGGTGCTGATTCTCCAAGGAGGGAGATTGCTAGTAAAGCGGCTGGAATGGCGAACCCGAGCAGAAGGAGATGAGAAATGAGGTGCGTTTTAGAAACCTTTCCCGATCACTCGGTGGACCATCTTCTGGGTTTCTCATGCATGTTTTCGATGTAGGAAGATGCCCTTGAACCTGGAGATTTGGGACCCATGGGATGGGTACCACGCAGTATTACATTAAAGCGTCTGCGTTTGCTCACCGAACCTCACCAAACCCCTCAGCCCCAAGAGTGTCCACCCTTATGTCTCAATCAGCTGCGGGTCTAGATATGGTCAATCCAGGTGGCATCACAGCCCCTGAACGAATTTTGTAAGAATTGCTCTCTCTTTCACTGTCTTTGTTTCACGGGTTTTTAAAATTAATTGAGTTTTATAATGGGGTTTAGCTGCTTTTCACTGCTGTGTTTATGCAGCTTTACACCCACTTGACTCACTTACAGAGAGATATCAATACATAGGTTTTAAGATTCTTACTAGTCAGATATATTCTTGGGCGGTGAATAGGGGGTGTTGAGTCCAATTCCCTGAGCAAGGAGTAGGTCTTGTCTATTACGTATTGGGTTTATGGAACGGTATCTGAGCTAATTTGAAACCCTTGTTTTATGCATCACCCCACCTCACCTTTCCCGTTAGGCAGCCATAGTGTGTTTTCTAACCGTGTGACTCTGTTCTGTTTTGTAATTCAGTTCAAGGGTAGCGGTTTTTACATTCCCTCTATAAGTGATATCTTATGATAAGTGTCTTTTTCTGCTTGACTTATTTGACTTAGAATCGTCGTACCTAAATCCACTCATCATGCTGCTACTAGCCTTATGACGTTGATTTCATGGCTGAGTGATATTCCATTGTACATAAGGACCACAACTTCTTTATCCATTTTTCTCTTTCCTGGGATATTTAAGGTGTAACGAAGTGGAGGTTCTTGTCAACAGAGCAGCCCTAAACTTTGGGGTGCTTGTGTCTTGCTGATTTTTAGTTTTCCCAATTTATACGCCCATGAGTGGAGGTGCCCTATGCTCTCTAAGCTGAGTTTTGTAAATGTTTCAGGACACACCGTACACTTCTCCAGAGTGGCTGTTGGCAATTTACATCCCGCCCATCAGCGTAGCAAGGCTCCCGTTACTCCGTGGCCTGTCCTGCATTTCTGGTTTTGACACTTTATTCAGCATGGCCCTTTTGACCGATGGGAAACGAGACTTCTTTGTAGCCCTGATTTGCCTTTCCAGGTTGCTTGGTTGGCCAAAAAGGGCGTATGCGTTTTTTCCTGAATATATTCAGGAAAAAACGCATACGCCCTTTTTGGCAAAGGGCATCATTGTCGAGGTTTTGCCGCTTTTCCTGTGCTTTAAAGGCGATTCGAATCTGCCTCCTGAAATCTGTTTCCTGCAATTCTGCCCTGCTTTCAAAACCTCTTTGTTGCCTTCCCTCAATATATTTGTAGACGAGAGTTATCATTTATAAGTCTGCAGGTTTGTGAATTGCAGTGCCCCTGAGCTCCATTTTTCAACTCGCTCTCTTGGGAGCTGGCCGCAAAAGCGCAGGATTGCTTTAGGCCCTATTCTGCTTCCGGGAGGCAGACTGAGCCTGTGGTTAATTCTTCATCCTGATGGGAAAATAGAGTGACCTGTGACTGTCCCAACACCTAGAGCTAGTCTCTCATTGGTTCCCCGTCTTCCCGTTCATCCTCAGTTCAAATTGCCAACTGTATGGAACAGGAGGTTAAAGGTGCTGATTCTCCAAGGAGGCAGATTGCTAGTAAAGCGGCTGGAATGGCGAACCCGAGCACAAGGAGATGAGAAATGAGGTGCGTTTTAGAAACCTTTCCCGATCACTCGGTGGACCATCTTCTGGGTTTCTCATGCATGTTTTCGATGTAGGAAGATGCCCTTGAACCTGGAGATTTGGGACCCATGGGATGGGTACCACGCAGTATTACTTTAAAGCGTCTGCGTTTGCTCACCGAACCTCTCCAAACCCCTCAACCCCAAGAGTGTCCACCCTTATGTCTCAATCAAATGCGGTTCTAGATATGGTCAATCCAGGTGGCATCACAGCGCCTGAACGAATTTTGTAAGAATTTCTCTCCCTTTCACTGTCTTTGTTTCACGGGTTTTTAAAATTAATTGAGTTTTATAATGGGGTTTAGCTGCTTTTCACTGCTGTGTTTATGCAGCTTTACACCCACTTGACTCACTTACAGAGAGATATCAATACATAGGTTTTAAGATTCTTACTAGTCAGATATATTCTTGGGCGGTGAATAGGGGGTGTTGAGTCCAGTTCCCTGAGCAAGGAGTAGGTCTTGTCAATTACATATTGGGTTTATGGAACGGTATCTGAGCTCTTTTGAAACCCTTGTTTTATGCATCACCCCACCTCACCTTTCCCGTTAGGCAGCCATAGTGTGTTTTCTAACCGTGTGACTCTGTTCTGTTTTGTAATTCAGTTCAAGGGTAGCGGTTTTTACATTCCCTCTATAAGTGATATCTTATGATAAGTGTCTTTTTCTGTGTGACTTATTTCACTTAGAATCGTCGTACCTAAATCCACTCATCATGCTGCTACTAGCCTTATGACGTTGATTTCATGGCTGAGTGATATTCCATTGTACATAAGGACCACAACTTCTTTATCCATTTTTCTCTTTCCTGGGATATTTAAGGTGTAACGAAGTGGAGGTTCTTGTCAACAGAGCAGCCCTAAACTTTGGGGTGCTTGTGTCTTGCTGATTTTTAGTTTTCCCGATTTATACGCCCATGAGTGGAGGTGCCCTATGCTCTCTAAGCTGAGTTTTGTAAATGTTTCAGGACACACCGTACACTTCTCCAGAGTGGCTGTTGGCAATTTACATCCCGCCCATCAGCGTAGCAAGGCTTCCGTTACTCCGTGGCCTGTCATGCATTTCTGGTTTTGACACTTTATTCAGCATGGCCCTTTTGACCGATGGGAAGCGAGACTTCTTTGTAGCCCTGATTTGCCTTTCCAGGTTGCTTGGTTGGCCAAAAAGGGCGTATGCGTTTTTTCCTGAATATATTCAGGAAAAAACGCATACGCCCTTTTTGGCCAAGGGCATCATTGTCCAGGTTTTGCCGCTTTTCCTGTTCTTTAAAGGTGATTCAAATCTGCCTCCTGAAATCTGTTTCCTGCAATTCTGCCTTGCTTTCAAATCCTCTTTGTTGCCTTCCCTCAATATATTTGTAGACGAGAGTTATCATTTATAAGTCTGCAGGTTTGTGAATTGCAGTGCCCCTGAGCTCCATTTTTCAACTCGCTCTCTTGGGAGCTGGCCGCAAAAGCGCAGGATTGCTTTAGGCCCTATTCTGCTTCGGGGCGGCAGACTGAGCCTGTGGTTAATTCTTCTTCCTGATGGGAAAATAGAGTGACCTGTGCCTGTCCCAACACCTAGAGCTAGTCTCTCATTGGTTCCCCGTCTTCCCGTTCATCCTCAGTTCAAATTGCCACCTGTATGGAACAGGAGGTTAAAGGTGCTGATTCTCCAAGGAGGGAGATTGCTAGTAAAGCGGCTGGAATGGCGAACCCGAGCAGAAGGAGATGAGAAATGAGGTGCGTTTTAGAAACCTTTCCCGATCACTCGGTGGACCATCTTCTGGGTTTCTCATGCATGTTTTCGATGTAGGAAGATGCCCTTGAACCTGGAGATTTGGGACCCATGGGATGGGTACCACTCAGTATTACATTAAAGCGTCTGCGTTTGCTCACCGAACCTCACCAAACCCCTCAGCCCCAAGAGTGTCCACCCTTATGTCTCAATCAGCTGCGGGTCTAGATATGGTCAATCCAGGTGGCATCACAGCCCCTGAACGAATTTTGTAAGAATTGCTCTCTCTTTCACTGTCTTTGTTTCACGGGTTTTTAAAATTAATTGAGTTTTATAATGGGGTTTAGCTGCTTTTCACTGCTGTGTTTATGCAGCTTTACACCCACTTGACTCACTTACAGAGAGATATCAATACATAGGTTTTAAGATTCTTACTAGTCAGATATATTCTTGGGCGGTGAATAGGGGGTGTTGAGTCCAATTCCCTGAGCAAGGAGTAGGTCTTGTCTATTACGTATTGGGTTTATGGAACGGTATCTGAGCTAATTTGAAACCCTTGTTTTATGCATCACCCCACCTCACCTTTCCCGTTAGGCAGCCATAGTGTGTTTTCTAACCGTGTGACTCTGTTCTGTTTTGTAATTCAGTTCAAGGGTAGCGGTTTTTACATTCCCTCTATAAGGGATATCTTATGATAAGTGTCTTTTTCTGTGTGACTTATTTGACTTAGAATCGTCGTACCTAAATCCACTCATCATGCTGCTACTAGACTTATGACGTTGATTTCATGGCTGAGTGATATTCCATTGTACATAAGGACCACAACTTCTTTATCCATTTTTCTCTTTCCTGGGATATTTAAGGTGCAACGAAGTGGAGGTTCTTGTCAACAGAGCAGCCCTAAACTTTGTGGTGCTTGTGTCTTGCTGATTTTTAGTTTTCCCAATTTATACGCCCATGAGTGGTAGTGCCCTATGCTCTCTAGGCTGAGTTTTGTAGATGTTTCAGGACACACCGTACAATTCTCCAGAGTGGCTGTTGGCAATTTACATCCCGCCCATCAGCGTAGCAAGGCTCCCGTTTCTCCGTGGCCTGTCCTGCATTTCTGGTTTTGACACTTTATTCAGCATGGCCCTTTTGACGGATGGGAAGTGAGACTTCTGTGTAGCGCTGATTTGCCTTTCCAGGTTGCTTGGTTGGCCAAAAAGGGCGTATGCGTTTTTTCCTGAATATCTTCAGGAAAAAACGCATACGCCCTTTTTGGCCAAGGGCATCATTGTCGAGGTTTTGCCGCTTCTCCTGTGCTTTAAAGGCGATTCGAATCTGCCTCCTGAAATCTGTTTCCTGCAATTCTGCCTTGCTTTCAAATCCTCTTAGTTGCCTTCCCTCAATATATTTGTAGACGAGAGTTATCATTTATAAGTCTGCAGGTTTGTGAATTGCAGTGCCCCTGAGCTCCATTTTTCAACTCGCTCTCTTGGGAGCTGGCCGCAAAAGCGCAGGATTGCTTTAGGCCCTATTCTGCTTCCGGGCGGCAGATTGAGCCTGTGGTTAATTCTTCTTCCTGATGGGAAAATAGAGTGACCTGTGCCTGTCCCAACACCTAGAGCTAGTCTCTCATTGGTTCCCCGTCTTCCCGTTCATCCTCAGGACAAATTGCAACCTGTATGGAACAGGAGGTTAAAGGTGCTGATTCTCCAAGGAGGGAGATTGTTAGTAAAGCGGCTGGAATGGCGAACCCGAGCACAAGGAGATGAGAAATGAGGTGCGTTTAAGAAACCTTTCCCGATCACTCGGTGGACCGTCTTCTGGGTTTCTCATGCATGTTTTCGCTGTAGGAAGATGCCCTTGAACCTGGAGATTTGGGACCCATGGGATGGGTACCACGCAGTATTACTTTAAAGCGTCTGCGTTTGCTCACCCAACCTCACCAAACATCTCAGCCCCAAGATTGTCCACCCTTATGTCTCAATCAGCTGCAGGTCTAGATATGGTCAATCCAGGTGGCATCACAGCCCCTGAACGAATTTTGTAAGAATTTCTCTCTCTTTCACTGTCTTTGTTTCACGGGTTTTTAAAATTAATTGAGTTTTATAATGGGGTTTAGCTGCTTTTCACTGCTGTGTTTATGCAGCTTTACAGCCACTTGACTCACTTAGAGAGAGATATCAATACATAGGTTTTAAGATTCTTACTAGTCAGATATATTCTTGGGCGGTGAATAGGGGGTGTTGAGTCCAGTTCCCTGAGCAAGGAGTAGGTCTTGTCTATTACATATTGGGTTCATGGAACGATATCTGAGCTAATTTGAAACCCTTGTTTTATGCATCACCCCACCTCACCTTTCCCGTTAGGCAGCCATAGTGTGTTTTCTTACCGTGTGACTCTGTTCTGTTTTGTAATTCAGTTCAAGGGTAGCGGTTTTTACATTCCCTCTATAAGTGATATCTTATGATAAATGTCTTTTTCTGTGTGACTTATTTCACTTAGAATCGTCGTACCTAAATCCACTCATCATGCTGCTACTAGCCTTATGACGTTGATTTCATGGCTGAGTGATATTCCATTGTACATAAGGACCACAACTTCTTTATCCATTTTTCTCTTTCCTGGGATATTTAAGGTGTAACGAAGTGGAGGTTCTTGTCAACAGAGCAGCCCTAAACTTTGGGGTGCTTGTGTCTTGCTGATTTTTAGTTTTCCCAATTTATACGCCCATGAGTGGAGGTGCCCTATGCTCTCTAAGCTGAGTTTTGTAAATGTTTCAGGACACACCGTACACTTCTCCAGAGTGGCTGTTGGCAATTTACATCCCGCCCATCAGCGTAGCAAGGCTCCCGTTACTCCGTGGCCTGTCCTGCATTTCTGGTTTTGACACTTTATTCAGCATGGCCCTTTTGACCGATGGGAAACGAGACTTCTTTGTAGCCCTGATTTGCCTTTCCAGGTTGCTTGGTTGGCCAAAAAGGGCGTATGCGTTTTTTCCTGAATATATTCAGGAAAAAACGCATACGCCCTTTTTGGCAAAGGGCATCATTGTCGAGGTTTTGCCGCTTTTCCTGTGCTTTAAAGGCGATTCGAATCTGCCTCCTGAAATCTGTTTCCTGCAATTCTGCCCTGCTTTCAAAACCTCTTTGTTGCCTTCCCTCAATATATTTGTAGACGAGAGTTATCATTTATAAGTCTGCAGGTTTGTGAATTGCAGTGCCCCTGAGCTCCATTTTTCAACTCGCTCTCTTGGGAGCTGGCCGCAAAAGCGCAGGATTGCTTTAGGCCCTATTCTGCTTCCGGGAGGCAGACTGAGCCTGTGGTTAATTCTTCTTCCTGATGGGAAAATAGAGTGACCTGTGCCTGTCACAACACCTAGAGCTAGTCTCTCATTGGTTCCCCGTCTTCCCGTTCATCCTCAGTTCAAATTGCCACCTGTATGGAACAGGAGGTTAAAGGTGCTGATTCTCCAAGGAGGGAGATTGCTAGTAAAGCGGCTGGAATGGCGAACCCGAGCACAAGGAGATGAGAAATGAGGTGCGTTTTAGAAACCTTTCCCGATCACTCGGTGGACCGTCTTCTGGGTTTCTCATGCATGTTTTCGATGTAGGAAGATGCCCTTGAACCTGGAGATTTGGGACCCATGGGATGGGTACCACGCAGTATTACTTTAAAGCGTCTGCGTTTGCTCACCGAATCTCACCAAACCCCTCAGCCCCAAGAGTGTCCACCCTTATGTCTCAATCAGCTGCGGGTCTAGATATGGTCAATCCAGGTGGCATCACAGCGCCTGAACGAATTTTGTAAGAATTTCTCTCCCTTTCACTGTCTTTGTTTCACGGGTTTTTAAAATTAATTGAGTTTTATAATGGGGTTTAGCTGCTTTTCACTGCTGTGTTTATGCAGCTTTACACCCACTTGACTCACTTACAGAGAGATATCAATACATAGGTTTTAAGATTCTTACTAGTCAGATATATTCTTGGGCGGTGAATAGGGGGTGTTGAGTCCAGTTCCCTGAGCAAGGAGTAGGTCTTGTCAATTACGTATTGGGTTTATGGAACGGTATCTGAGCTCTTTTGAAACCCTTGTTTTATGCATCACCCCACCTCACCTTTCCCGTTAGGCAGCCATAGTGTGTTTTCTAACCGTGTGACTCTGTTCTGTTTTGTAATTCAGTTCAAGGGTAGCGGTTTTTACATTCCCTCTATAAGTGATATCTTATGATAAGTGTCTTTTTCTGTGTGACTTATTTCACTTAGAATCGTCGTACCTAAATCCACTCATCATGCTGCTACTAGCCTTATGACGTTGATTTCATGGCTGAGTGATATTCCATTGTACATAAGGACCACAACTTCTTTATCCATTTTTCTCTTTCCTGGGATATTTAAGGTGTAACGAAGTGGAGGTTCTTGTCAACAGAGCAGCCCTAAACTTTGGGGTGCTTGTGTCTTGCTGATTTTTAGTTTTCCCGATTTATACGCCCATGAGTGGAGGTGCCCTATGCTCTCTAAGCTGAGTTTTGTAAATGTTTCAGGACACACCGTACACTTCTCCAGAGTGGCTGTTGGCAATTTACATCCCGCCCATCAGCGTAGCAAGGCTCCCGTTTCTCCGTGGCCTGTCCTGCATTTCTGGTTTTGACACTTTATTCAGCATGGCCCTTTTGACCGATGGGAAGCGAGACTTCTTTGTAGCGCTGATTTGCCTTTCCAGGTTGCTTGGTTGGCGAAAAAGGGCGTATGCGTTTTTTCCTGAATATATTCAGGAAAAAACGCATACGCCCTTTTTGGCCAAGGGCATCATTGTCGAGGTTTTGCCGCTTTTCCTGTGCTTTAAAGGCGATTCGAATCTGCCTCCTGAAATCTGTTTCCTGCAATTCTGCCTTGCTTTCAAATCCTCTTTCTTTCATTCCCTCAATATATTTGTAGACGAGAGTTATCATTTATAAGTCTGCAGGTTTGTGAATTGCAGTGCCCCTGAGCTCCATTTTTCAACTCGCTCTCTTGGGAGCTGGCCGCAAAAGCGCAGGATTGCTTTAGGCCCTACTCTGCTTCCGGGCGGCAGACTGAGCCTGTGGTTAATTCTTCATCCTGATGGGAAAATAGAGTGACCTGTGCCTGTCCCAACACCTAGAGCTAGTCTCTCATTGGTTCCCCGTCTTCCCGTTCATCCTCAGTTCAAATTGCCAACTGTATGGAACAGGAGGTTAAAGGTGCTGATTCTCCAAGGAGGCAGATTGCTAGTAAAGCGGCTGGAATGGCGAACCCGAGCACAAGGAGATGAGAAATGAGGTGCGTTTTAGAAACCTTTCCTGATCACTCGGTGGACCATCTTCTGGGTTTCTCATGCATGTTTTCGATGTAGGAAGATGCCCTTGAACCTGGAGATTTGGGACCCATGGGATGGGTACCACGCAGTATTACTTTAAAGCGTCTGCGTTTGCTCACCGAACCTCTCCAAACCCCTCAGCCCCAAGAGTGTCCACCCTTATGTCTCAATCAGCTGCGGTTCTAGATATGGTCAATCCAGGTGGCATCACAGCGCCTGAACGAATTTTGTAAGAATTTCTCTCCCTTTCACTGTCTTTGTTTCACGGGTTTTTAAAATTAATTGAGTTTTATAATGGGGTTTAGCTGCTTTTCACTGCTGTGTTTATGCAGCTTTACACCCACTTGACTCACTTACAGAGAGATATCAATACATAGGTTTTAAGATTCTTACTAGTCAGATATATTCTTGGGCGGTGAATAGGGGGTGTTGAGTCCAGTTCCCTGAGCAAGGAGTAGGTCTTGTCAATTACGTATTGGGTTTATGGAACGGTATCTGAGCTCTTTTGAAACCCTTGATTTATGCATCACCCCACCTCACCTTTCCCGTTCGGCAGCCATAGTGTGTTTTCTAACCGTGTGACTCTGTTCTGTTTTGTAATTCAGTTCAAGGGTAGCGGTTTTTACATTCCCTCTATAGGTGATATCTTATGATAAGTGTCTTTTTCTGTGTGACTTATTGCACTTAGAATCGTCGTACCTAAATCCACTCATCATGCTGCTACTAGCCTTATGACGTTGATTTCATGGCTGAGTGATATTCCATTGTACATAAGGACCACAACTTCTTTATCCATTTTTCTCTTTCCTGGGATATTTAAGGTGTAACGAAGTGGAGGTTCTTGTCAACAGAGCAGCCCTAAACTTTGGGGTGCTTGTGTCTTGCTGATTTTTAGTTTTCCCAATTTATACGCCCATGAGTGGAAGTGCCCTATGCTCTCTAAGCTGAGTTTTGTAAATGTTTCAGGACACACCGTACACTTCTCCAGTGTGGCTGTTGGCAATTTACATCCCGCCCATCAGCGTAGCAAGGCTCCCGTTTCTCCGTGGCCTGTCCTGCATTTCTGGTTTTGACACTTTACTCAGCATGGCCCTTTTGACCAATGGGAAGCGAGACTTCTTTGTAGCGCTGATTTGCCTTTCCAGGTTGCTTGGTTGGCCAAAAAAGGCGTATGCGTTTTTTCCTGATTATATTCAGGAAAAAACGCATATGCCCTTTTTGGCCAAGGGCATCATTGTCGAGGTTTTGCCGCTTTTCCTGTGCTTTAAAGGCGATTCGAATCTGCCTCCTGAAATCTGTTTCCTGCAATTCTGCCTTGCTTTCAAATCCTCTTTGTTGCCTTCCCTCAATATATTTGTAGACGAGTGTTATCATTTATAAGTCTGCAGGTTTGTGAATTGCAGTGCCCCTGAGCTCCATTTTTCAACTTGCTCTCTTGGGAGCTGGCCGCAAAAGCGCAGGATTGCTTTAGGCCCTATTCTGCTTCCGGGCGGCAGACTGAGCCTGTGGTTAATTCTTCATCCTGATGGGAAAATAGAGTGACCTGTGCCTGTCCCAACACCTAGAGCTAGTCTCTCATTGGTTCCCCGTCTTCCCGTTCATCCTCAGTTCAAATTGCCACCTGTATGGAACAGGAGGTTAAAGGTGCTGATTCTCCAAGGAGGGAGATTGCTAGTAAAGCGGCTGGAATGGCGAACCCGAGCACAAGGAGATGAGAAATGAGGTGCGTTTTAGAAACCTTTCCGGATCACTCGGTGGACCGTCTTCTGGGTTTCTCATGCATGTTTTCGATGTAGGAAGATGCCCTTGAACCTGGAGATTTGGGACCCATGCGATGGGTACCACGCAGTATTACTTTAAAGCGTCTGCGTTTGCTCACCGAACCTCACCAAACCCCTCAGCCCCAAGAGTGTCCACCCTTATGTCTCAATCAGCTGCGGGTCTAGATATGGTCAATCCAGGTGGCATCACAGCGCCTGAACGAATTTTGTAAGAATTTCTCTCCCTTTCACTGTCTTTGTTTCACGGGTTTTTAAAATTAATTGAGTTTTATAATGGGGTTTAGCTGCTTTTCACTGCTGTGTTTATGCAGCTTTACACCCACTTGACTCACTTACAGAGAGATATCAATACATAGGTTTTAAGATTCTTACTAGTCAGATATATTCTTGGGCGGTGAATAGGGGGTGTTGAGTCCAGTTTCCTGAGCAAGGAGTAGGTCTTGTCTATTACGTATTGGGTTTATGGAACGGTATCTGAGCTAATTTGAAACCCTTGTTTTATGCATCACCCCACCTCACCTTTCCCGTTAGGCAGCCATAGTGTGTTTTCTAACCGTGTGACTCAGTTCTGTTTTGTAATTCAGTTCAAGGGTAGCGGTTTTTACATTCCCTCTATAAGTGATATCTTATGATAAGTGTCTTTTTCTGTGTGACTTATTGCACTTAGAATCGTCGTACCTAAATCCACTCATCATGCTGCTACTAGCCTTATGACGTTGATTTCATGGCTGAGTGATATTCCATTGTACATAAGGACCACAACTTCTTTATCCATTTTTCTCTTTCCTGGGATATTTAAGGTGTAACGAAGTGGAGGTTCTTGTCAACAGAGCAGCCCTAAACTTTGGGGTGCTTGTGTCTTGCTGATTTTTAGTTTTCCCAATTTATACGCCCATGAGTGGAAGTGCCCTATGCTCTCTAAGCTGAGTTTTGTAAATGTTTCAGGACACACCGTACACTTCTCCAGAGTGGCTGTTGGCAATTTACATCCCGCCCATCAGCGTAGCAAGGCTCCCGTTTCTCCGTGGCCTGTCCTGCATTTCTGGTTTTGACACTTTACTCAGCATGGCCCTTTTGACCGATGGGAAGCGAGACTTCTTTGTAGCGCTGATTTGCCTTTCCAGGTTGCTTGGTTGGCCAAAAAGGGCGTATGCGTTTTTTCCTGATTATATTCAGGAAAAAACGCATACGCCCTTTTTGGCCAAGGGCATCATTGTCGAGGTTTTGCCGCTTTTCCTGTGCTTTAAAGGCGATTCGAATCTGCCTCCTGAAATCTGTTTCCTGCAATTCTGCCTTGCTTTCAAATCCTCTTTGTTGCCTTCCCTCAATATATTTGTAGACGAGAGTTATCATTTATAAGTCTGCAGGTTTGTGAATTGCAGTGCCCCTGAGCTCCATTTTTCAACTCGCTCTCTTGGGAGCTGGCCGCAAAAGCGCAGGATTGCTTTAGGCCCTATTCTGCTTCCGGGCGGCAGACTGAGCCCGTGGTTAATTCTTCTTCCTGATGGGAAAATAGAGTGACCTGTGCCTGTCCCAACACCTAGAGCTAGTCTCTCATTGGTTCCCCGTCTTCCCGTTCATCCTCAGTTCAAATTGCCAACTGTATGGAACAGGAGGTTAAAGGTGCTGATTCTCCAAGGAGGCAGATTGCTAGTAAAGCGGCTGGAATGGCGAACCCGAGCACAAGGAGATGAGAAATGAGGTGCGTTTTAGAAACCTTTCCCGATCACTCGGTGGACCATCTTCTGGGTTTCTCATGCATGTTTTCGATGTAGGAAGATGCCCTTGAACCTGGAGATTTGGGACCCATGGGATGGGTACCACGCAGTATTACTTTAAAGCGTCTGCGTTTGCTCACCGAACCTCTCCAAACCCCTCAGCCCCAAGAGTGTCCACCCTTATGTCTCAATCAGCTGCGGTTTTAGATATGGTCAATCCAGGTGGCATCACAGCGCCTGAACGAATTTTGTAAGAATTTCTCTCCCTTTCACTGTCTTTGTTTCACGGGTTTTTAAAATTAATTGAGTTTTATAATGGGGTTTAGCTGCTTTTCACTGCTGTGTTTATGCAGCTTTACACCCACTTGACTCACTTACAGAGAGATATCAATACATAGTTTTTAAGATTCTTACTAGTCAGATATATACTTGGGCGGTTAATAGGGGGTGTTGAGTCCAGTTCCCTGAGCAAGGAGTAGGTCTTGTCTATTACGTATTGGGTTTATGGAACGGTATCTGAGCTAATTTGAAACCCTTGTTTTATGCATCACCCCACCTCACCTTTCCCGTTAGGCAGCCATAGTGTGTTTTCTAACCGTGTGACTCTGTTCTGTTTTGTAATTCAGTTCAAGGGTAGCGGTTTTTACATTCCCTCTATAAGTGATATCTTATGATAAGTGTCTTTTTCTGTGTGACTTATTTGACTTAGAATCGTCGTACCTAAATCCACTCATCATGCTGCTACTAGCCTTATGACGTTGATTTCATGGCTGAGTGATATTCCATTGTACATAAGGACCACAACTTCTTTATCCATTTTTCTCTTTCCTGGGATATTTAAGGTGTAACGAAGTGGAGGTTCTTGTCAACAGAGCAGCCCTAAACTTTGGGGTGCTTGTGTCTTGCTGATTTTTAGTTTTCCCAATTTATACGCCCATGAGTGGAAGTGCCCTATGCTCTCTAAGCTGAGTTTTGTAAATGTTTCAGGACACACCGTACACTTCTCCAGAGTGGCTGTTGGCAATTTACATCCCGCCCATCAGCGTAGCAAGGCTCCCGTTTCTCCGTGGCCTGTCCTGCATTTCTGGTTTTGACACTTTATTCAGCATGGCCCTTTTGACCGATGGGAAGCGAGACTTCTTTGTAGCGCTGATTTGCCTTTCCAGGTTGCTTGGTTGGCCAAAAAGGGCGTATGCGTTTTTTCCTGAATATATTCAGGAAAAAACGCATACGCCCTTTTTGGCCAAGGGCATCATTGTCGAGGTTTTGCCGCTTTTCCTGTGCTTTAAAGGCGATTCGAATCTGCCTCCTGAAATCTGTTTCCTGCAATTCTGCCTTGCTTTCAAATCCTCTTTGTTGCCTTCCCTCAATATATTTGTAGACGAGAGTTATCATTTATAAGTCTGCAGGTTTGTGAATTGCAGTGCCCCTGAGCTCCATTTTTCAACTCGCTCTCTTGGGAGCTGGCCGCAAAAGCGCAGGATTGCTTTAGGCCCTACTGTGCTTCCGGGCGGCAGACTGAGCCTGTGGTTAATTCTTCATCCTGATGGGAAAATAGAGTGACCTGTGACTGTCCCAACACCTAGAGCTAGTCTCTCATTGGTCCCCCGTCTCCCGTTCATCCTCAGTTCAAATTGCCAACTGTATGGAACAGGAGGTTAAAGGTGCTGATTCTCCAAGGAGGCAGATTGCTAGTAAAGCGGCTGGAATGGCGAACCCGAGCACAAGGAGATGAGAAAGGAGGTGCGTTTTAGAAACCTTTCCCGATCACTCGGTGGACCATCTTCTGGGTTTCTCATGCATGTTTTCGATGTAGGAAGATGCCCTTGAACCTGGAGATTTGGGACCCATGGGATGGGTACCAAGCAGTATTACTTTAAAGCGTCTGCGTTTGCTCACCGAACCTCTCCAAAACCCTCAACCCCAAGAGTGTCCACCCTTATGTCTCAATCAGCTGCGGTTCTAGATATGGTCAATCCAGGTGGCATCACAGCGCCTGAACGAATTTTGTAAGAATTTCTCTCCCTTTCACTGTCTTTGTTTCACGGGTTTTTAAAATTAATTGAGTTTTATAATGGGGTTTAGCTGCTTTTCACTGCTGTGTTTATCCAGGTTTACACCCACTTGACTCACTTACAGAGAGATATCAATACATAGGTTTTAAGATTCTTACTAGTCAGATATATTCTTGGGCGGTGAATAGGGGTTGTTGAGTCCAGTTCCCTGAGCAAGGAGTAGGTCTTGTCAATTACGTATTGGGTTTATGGAACGGTATCTGAGCTCTTTTGAAACCCTTGTTTTATGCATCACCCCACCTCACCTTTCCCGTTAGGCAGCCATAGTGTGTTTTCTAACCGTGTGACTCTGTTCTGTTTTGTAATTCAGTTCAAGGGTAGCGGTTTTTACATTCCCTCTATAAGTGATATCTTATGATAAGTGTCTTTTTCTGTGTGACTTATTGCACTTAGAATCGTCGTACCTAAATCCACTCATCATGCTGCTACTAGCCTTATGACGTTGATTTCATGGCTGAGTGATATTCCATTGTACATAAGGACCACAACTTCTTTATCCATTTTTCTCTTTCCTGGGATATTTAAGGTGTAACGAAGTGGAGGTTCTTGTCAACAGAGCAGCCCTAAACTTTGGGGTGCTTGTGTCTTGCTGATTTTTAGTTTTCCCGATTTATACGCCCATGAGTGGAAGTGCCCTATGCTCTCTAAGCTGAGTTTTGTAAATGTTTCAGGACACACCGTACACTTCTCCAGAGTGGCTGTTTCAATTTACATCCCGCCCATCAGCGTAGCAAGGCTCCCGTTTCTCCGTGGCCTGTCCTGCATTTCTGGTTTTGACACTTTATTCAGCATGGCCCTTTTGACCGATGGGAAGCGAGACTTCTTTGTAGCGCTGATTTGCCTTTCCAGGTTGCTTGGTTGGCCAAAAAGGGCGTATGCGTTTTTTCCTGATTATATTCAGGAAAAAACGCATACGCCCTTTTTGGCCAAGGGCATCATTGTCGAGGTTTTGCCGCTTTTCCTGTGCTTTAAAGGCGATTCGAATCTGCCTCCTGAAATCTGTTTCCTGCAATTCTGCCTTGCTTTCAAATCCTCTTTGTTGCCTTCCCTCAATATATTTGTAGACGAGTGTTATCATTTATAAGTCTGCAGGTTTGTGAATTGCAGTGCCCCTGAGCTCCATTTTTCAACTCGCTCTCTTGGGAGCTGGCCGCAAAAGCGCAGGATTGCTTTAGGCCCTACTCTGCTTCCGGGCGGCAGACTGAGCCTGTGGTTATTTCTTCTTCCTGATGGGAAAATAGAGTGACCTGTGCCTGTCCCAACACCTAGAGCTAGTCTCTCATTGGTTCCCCATTTTCCCGTTCATCCTCAGTTCAAATTGCCACCTGTATGGAACAGGAGGTTAAAGGTGCTGATTCTCCAAGGAGGGAGATTGCTAGTAAAGCGGCTGGAATGGCGAACCTGAGCACAAGGAGATGAGAAATGAGGTGCGTTTTAGAAACCTTTCCTGATCACTCGATGGACCGTCTTCTGGGTTTCTCATGCATGTTTTCGATGTAGGAAGATGCCCTTGAACCTGGAGATTTGGGACCCATGCGATGGGTACCACGCAGTATTACTTTAAAGCGTCTGCGTTTGCTCACCGAACCTCACCAAACCCCTCAGCCCCAAGAGTGTCCACCCTTATGTCTCAATCAGCTGCGGGTCTAGATATGGTCAATCCAGGTGGCATCACAGCGCCTGAACGAATTTTGTAAGGATTTCTCTCCCTTTCACTGTCTTTGTTTCACGGGTTTTTAAAATTAATTGAGTTTTATAATGGGGTTTAGCTGCTTTTCACTGCTGTGTTTATGCAGCTTTACACCCACTTGACTCACTTACAGAGAGATATCAATACATAGGTTTTAAGATTCTTACTAGTCAGATATATTCTTGGGCGGTGAATAGGGGGTGTTGAGTCCAATTCCCTGAGCAAGGAGTAGGTGTTGTCTATTACGTATTGGGTTTATGGAACGGTATCTGAGCTCTTTTGAAACCCTTGTTTTATGCATCACCCCACCTCACCTTTCCCGTTAGGCAGCCATAGTGTGTTTTCTAACCGTGTGACTCTGTTCTGTTTTGTAATTCAGTTCAAGGGTAGCGGTTTTTACATTCCCTCTATAAGGGATATCTTATGATAAGTGTCTTTTTCTGTGTGACTTATTTGACTTAGAATCGTCGTACCTAAATCCACTCATCATGCTGCTACTAGCCTTATGACGTTGATTTCATGGCTGAGTGATATTCCATTGTACATAAGGACCACAACTTCTTTATCCATTTTTCTCTTTCCTGGGATATTTAAGGTGCAACGAAGTGGAGGTTCTTGTCAACAGAGCAGCCCTAAACTTTGTGGTGCTTGTGTCTTGCTGATTTTTAGTTTTCCCAATTTATACGCCCATGAGTGGTAGTGCCCTATGCTCTCTAGGCTGAGTTTTGTAGATGTTTCAGGACACACCGTACAATTCTCCAGAGTGGCTGTTGGCAATTTACATCCCGCCCATCAGCGTAGCAAGGCTCCCGTTTCTCCGTGGCCTGTCCTGCATTTCTGGTTTTGACACTTTATTCAGCATGGCCCTTTTGACGGATGGGAAGCGAGACTTCTGTGTAGCGCTGATTTGCCTTTCCAGGTTGCTTGGTTGGCCAAAAAGGGCGTATGCGTTTTTTCCTGAATATATTCAGGAAAAAACGCATACCCCCTTTTTGGCCAAGGGCATCATTGTCGAGGTTTTGCCGCTTTTCCTGTGCTTTAAAGGCGATTCGAATCTGCCTCCTGAAATCTGTTTCCTGCAATTCTGCCTTGCTTTCAAATCCTCTTAGTTGCCTTCCCTCAATATATTTGTAGACGAGAGTTATCATTTATAAGTCTGCAGGTTTGTGAATTGCAGTGCCCCTGAGCTCCATTTTTCAACTTGCTCTCTTGGGAGCTGGCCACAAAAGCGCAGGATTGCTTTAGGCCCTATTCTGCTTCGGGGCGGCAGATTGAGCCTGTGGTTAATTCTTCTTCCTGATGGGAAAATAGAGTGACCTGTGCCTGTCCCAACACCTAGAGCTAGTCTCTCATTGGTTCCCCGTCTTCCCGTTCATCCTCAGGACAAATTGCAACCTGTATGGAACAGGAGGTTAAAGGTGCCGATTCTCCAAGGAGGGAGATTGTTAGTAAAGCGGCTGGAATGGCGAACCCGAGCACAAGGAGATGAGAAATGAGGTGCGTTTTAGAAACCTTTCCCGATCACTCGGTGGACCGTCTTCTGGGTTTCTCATGCATGTTTTCGCTGTAGGAAGATGCCCTTGAACCTGGAGATTTGGGACCCATGGGATGGGTACCACGCAGTATTACTTTAAAGCGTCTGCGTTTGCTCACCCAACCTCACCAAACCTCTCAGCCCCAAGATTGTCCACCCTTATGTCTCAATCAGCTGCAGGTCTAGATATGGTCAATCCAGGTGGCATCACAGCCCCTGAACGAATTTTGTAAGAATTGCTCTCTCTTTCACTGTCTTTGTTTCACGGGTTTTTAAAATTAATTGAGTTTTATAATGGGGTTTAGCTGCTTTTCACTGCTGTGTTTATGCAGCTTTACACCCACTTGACTCACTTACAGAGAGATATCAATACATAGGTTTTAAGATTCTTACTAGTCAGATATATTCTTGGGCGGTGAATAGGGGGTGTTGAGTCCAGTTCCCTGAGCAAGGAGTAGGTCTTGTCTATTACATATTGGGTTTATGGAACGATATCTGAGCTAATTTGAAACCCTTGTTTTATGCATCACCCCACCTCACCTTTCCCGTTAGGCAGCCATAGTGTGTTTTCTAACCGTGTGACTCTGTTCTGTTTTGTAATTCAGTTCAAGGGTAGCGGTTTTTACATTCCCTCTATAAGTGATATCTTATGATAAATGTCTTTTTCTGTGTGACTTATTTCACTTAGAATCGTCGTACCTAAATCCACTCATCATGCTGCTACTAGCCTTATGACGTTGATTTCATGGCTGAGTGATATTCCATTGTACATAAGGACCACAACTTCTTTATCCATTTTTCTCTTTCCTGGGATATTTAAGGTGCAACGAAGTGGAGGTTCTTGTCAACAGAGCAGCCCTAAACTTTGGGGTGCTTGTGTCTTGCTGATTTTTAGTTTTCCCAATTTATACGCCCATGAGTGGAAGTGCCCTATGCTCTCTAAGCTGAGTTTTGTAAATGTTTCAGGACACACCGTACACTTCTCCAGAGTGGCTGTTGGCAATTTACATCCCGCCCATCAGCGTAGCAAAGCTCCCGTTTCTCCGTGGCCTGTCCTGCATTTCTGGTTTTGACACTTTACTCAGCATGGCCCTTTTGACCGATGGGAAGCGAGACTTCTTTGTAGCACTGATTTGCCTTTCCAGGTTGCTTGGTTGGCCAAAAAGGGCGTATGCGTTTTTTCCTGATTATATTCAGGAAAAAACGCATACGCCCTTTTTGGCCAAGGGCATCATTGTCGAGGTTTTGCCGCTTTTCCTGTGCTTTAAAGGCGATTCGAATCTGCCTCCTGAAATCTGTTTCCTGCAATTCTGCCTTGCTTTCAAATCCTCTTTGTTGCCTTCCCTCAATATATTTGTAGACGAGAGTTATCATTTATAAGTCTGCAGGTTTGTGAATTGCAGTGCCCCTGAGCTCCATTTTTCAACTCGCTCTCTTGGGAGCTGGCCGCAAAAGCACAGGATTGCTTTAGGCCCTATTCTGCTTCCGGGCGGCAGACTGAGCCCGTGGTTAATTCTTCTTCCTGATGGGAAAATAGAGTGACCTGTGCCTGTCCCAACACCTAGAGCTAGTCTCTCATTGGTTCCCCGTCTTCCCGTTCATCCTCAGTTCAAATTGCCAACTGTATGGAACAGGAGGTTAAAGGTGCTGATTCTCCAAGGAGGCAGATTGCTAGTAAAGCGGCTGGAATGGCGAACCCGAGCACAAGGAGATGAGAAATGAAGTGCGTTTTAGAAACCTTTCCCGATCACTCGGTGGACCATCTTCTGGGTTTCTCATGCATGTTTTCGCTGTAGGAAGATGCCCTTGAACCTGGAGATTTGGGACCCATGGGATGGGTACCACGCAGTATTACTTTAAAGCGTCTGCGTTTGCTCACCGAACCTCTCCAAACCCCTCAGCCCCAAGAGTGTCCACCCTTATGTCTCAATCAGCTGCGGTTTTAGATATGGTCAATCCAGGTGGCATCACAGCGCCTGAACGAATTTTGTAAGAATTTCTCTCCCTTTCACTGTCTTTGTTTCACGGGTTTTTAAAATTAATTGAGTTTTATAATGGGGTTTAGCTGCTTTTCACTGCTGTGTTTATGCAGCTTTACACCCACTTGACTCACTTACAGAGAGATATCAATACATAGGTTTTAAGATTCTTACTAGTCAGATATATTCTTGGGCGGTAAATAGGGGGTGTTGAGTCCAGTTCCCTGAGCAAGGAGTAGGTCTTGTCTATTACGTATTGGGTTTATGGAACGGTATCTGAGCTAATTTGAAACCCTTGTTTTATGCATCACCCCACCTCACCTTTCCCGTTAGGCAGCCATAGTGTGTTTTCTAACCGTGTGACTCTGTTCTGTTTTGTAATTCAGTTCAAGGGTAGCGGTTTTTACATTCCCTCTATAAGTGATATCTTATGATAAGTGTCTTTTTCTGTGTGACTTATTGCACTTAGAATCGTCGTACCTAAATCCACTCATCATGCTGCTACTAGCCTTATGACGTTGATTTCATGGCTGAGTGATATTCCATTGTACATAAGGACCACAATTTCTTTATCCATTTTTCTCTTTCCTGGGATATTTAAGGTGTAACGAAGTGGAAGTTCTTGTCAACAGAGCAGCCCTAAACTTTGGGGTGCTTGTGTCTTGCTGATTTTTAGTTTTCCCGATTTATACGCCCATGAGTGGAGGTGCCCTATGCTCTCTAAGCTGAGTTTTGTAAATGTTTCAGGACACACCGTACACTTCTCCAGAGTGGCTGTTGGCAATTTACATCCCGCCCATCAGCGTAGCAAGGCTTCCGTTACTCCGTGGCCTGTCCTGCATTTCTGGTTTTGACACTTTATTCAGCATGGCCCTTTTGACCGATGGGAAGCGAGACTTCTTTGTAGCCCTGATTTGCCTTTCCAGGTTGCTTGGTTGGCCAAAAAGGGCGTATGCGTTTTTTCCTGAATATATTCAGGAAAAAACGCATACGCCCTTTTTGGCCAAGGGCATCATTGTCGAGGTTTTGCCGCTTTTCCTGTGCTTTAAAGGCGATTCGAATCTGCCTCCTGAAATCTGTTTCCTGCAATTCTGCCTTGCTTTCAAATCCTCTTTGTTGCCTTCCCTCAATATATTTGTAGACGAGAGTTATCATTTATAAGTCTGCAGGTTTGTGAATTGCAGTGCCCCTGAGCTCCATTTTTCAACTCGCTCTCTTGGGAGCTTGTCGCAAAAGCGCAGGATTGCTTTAGGCCCTATTCTGCTTCCGGGCGGCAGACTGAGCCTGTGGTTAATTCTTCTTCCTGAGAGGAAGATAGAGTGACCTGTGCCTGTCCCAACACCTAGAGTTAGTCTCTCATTGGTTCCCCGTCTTCCCGTTCATCCTCAGTTCAAATTGCCACCTGTATGGAACAGGAGTTTAAAGGTGCTGATTCCCAAGGAGGGAGATTGCTAGTAAAGCGGCTGGAATGGCGAACCCGAGCACAAGGAGATGAGAAATGAGGTGCGTTTTAGAAACCTTTCCCGATCACTCGGTGGACCGTCTTCTGGGTTTCTCATGCATGTTTTCGATGTAGGAAGATGCCCTTGAACCTGGAGATTTGGGACCCATGGGATGGGTACCACGCAGTATTACTTTAAAGCGTCTGCGTTTGCTCACCGAACCTCTCCAAACCCCTCAGCCCCAAGAGTGTCCACCCTTATGTCTCAATCAGCTGCGGTTTTAGATATGGTCAATCCAGGTGGCATCACAGCGCCTGAACGAATTTTGTAAGAATTTCTCTCCCTTTCACTGTCTTTGTTTCACGGGTTTTTAAAATTAATTGAGTTTTATAATGGGGTTTAGCTGCTTTTCACTGCTGTGTTTATGCAGCTTTACACCCACTTGACTCACTTACAGAGAGATATCAATACATAGGTTTTAAGATTCTTACTAGTCAGATATATTCTTGGGCGGTAAATAGGGGGTGTTGAGTCCAGTTCCCTGAGCAAGGAGTAGGTCTTGTCTATTACGTATTGGGTTTATGGAACGGTATCTGAGCTAATTTGAAACCCTTGTTTTATGCATCACCCCACCTCACCTTTCCCGTTAGGCAGCCATAGTGTGTTTTCTAACCGTGTGACTCTGTTCTGTTTTGTAATTCAGTTCAAGGGTAGCGGTTTTTACATTCCCTCTATAAGTGATATCTTATGATAAGTGTCTTTTTCTGTGTGACTTATTGCACTTAGAATCGTCGTACCTAAATCCACTCATCATGCTGCTACTAGCCTTATGACGTTGATTTCATGGCTGAGTGATATTCCATTGTACATAAGGACCACAATTTCTTTATCCATTTTTCTCTTTCCTGGGATATTTAAGGTGTAACGAAGTGGAGGTTCTTGTCAACAGAGCAGCCCTAAACTTTGGGGTGCTTGTGTCTTGCTGATTTTTAGTTTTCCCGATTTATACGCCCATGAGTGGAGGTGCCCTATGCTCTCTAAGCTGAGTTTTGTAAATGTTTCAGGACACACCGTACACTTCTCCAGAGTGGCTGTTGGCAATTTACATCCCGCCCATCAGCGTAGCAAGGCTTCCGTTACTCCGTGGCCTGTCCTGCATTTCTGGTTTTGACACTTTACTCAGCATGGCCCTTTTGACCGATGGGAAGCGAGACTTCTTTGTAGCCCTGATTTGCCTTTCCAGGTTGCTTGGTTGGCCAAAAAGGGCGTATGCGTTTTTTCCTGAATATATTCAGGAAAAAACGCATACGCCCTTTTTGGCCAAGGGCATCATTGTCGAGGTTTTGCCGCTTTTCCTGTGCTTTAAAGGCGATTCGAATCTGCCTCCTGAAATCTGTTTCCTGCAATTCTGCCTTGCTTTCAAATCCTCTTTGTTGCCTTCCCTCAATATATTTGTAGACGAGAGTTATCATTTATAAGTCTGCAGGTTTGTGAATTGCAGTGCCCCTGAGCTCCATTTTTCAACTCGCTCTCTTGGGAGCTTGTCGCAAAAGCGCAGGATTGCTTTAGGCCCTATTCTGCTTCCGGGCGGCAGACTGAGCCTGTGGTTAATTCTTCTTCCTGAGAGGAAGATAGAGTGACCTGTGCCTGTCCCAACACCTAGAGTTAGTCTCTCATTGGTTCCCCGTCTTCCCGTTCATCCTCAGTTCAAATTGCCACCTGTATGGAACAGGAGTTTAAAGGTGCTGATTCCCAAGGAGGGAGATTGCTAGTAAAGCGGCTGGAATGGCGAACCCGAGCACAAGGAGATGAGAAATGAGGTGCGTTTTAGAAACCTTTCCCGATCACTCGGTGGACCGTCTTCTGGGTTTCTCATGCATGTTTTCGATGTAGGAAGATGCCCTTGAACCTGGAGATTTGGGACCCATGGGATGGGTACCACGCAGTATTACTTTAAAGCGTCTGCGTTTGCTCACCGAACCTCTCCAAACCCCTCAGCCCCAAGAGTGTCCACCCTTATGTCTCAATCAGCTGCGGTTTTAGATATGGTCAATCCAGGTGGCATCACAGCGCCTGAACGAATTTTGTAAGAATTTCTCTCCCTTTCACTGTCTTTGTTTCACGGGTTTTTAAAATTAATTGAGTTTTATAATGGGGTTTAGCTGCTTTTCACTGCTGTGTTTATGCAGCTTTACACCCACTTGACTCACTTACAGAGAGATATCAATACATAGGTTTTAAGATTCTTACTAGTCAGATATATTCTTGGGCGGTAAATAGGGGGTGTTGAGTCCAGTTCCCTGAGCAAGGAGTAGGTCTTGTCTATTACGTATTGGGTTTATGGAACGGTATCTGAGCTAATTTGAAACCCTTGTTTTATGCATCACCCCACCTCACCTTTCCCGTTAGGCAGCCATAGTGTGTTTTCTAACCGTGTGACTCTGTTCTGTTTTGTAATTCAGTTCAAGGGTAGCGGTTTTTACATTCCCTCTATAAGTGATATCTTATGATAAGTGTCTTTTTCTGTGTGACTTATTGCACTTAGAATCGTCGTACCTAAATCCACTCATCATGCTGCTACTAGCCTTATGACGTTGATTTCATGGCTGAGTGATATTCCATTGTACATAAGGACCACAATTTCTTTATCCATTTTTCTCTTTCCTGGGATATTTAAGGTGTAACGAAGTGGAGGTTCTTGTCAACAGAGCAGCCCTAAACTTTGGGGTGCTTGTGTCTTGCTGATTTTTAGTTTTCCCGATTTATACGCCCATGAGTGGAGGTGCCCTATGCTCTCTAAGCTGAGTTTTGTAAATGTTTCAGGACACACCGTACACTTCTCCAGAGTGGCTGTTGGCAATTTACATCCCGCCCATCAGCGTAGCAAGGCTTCCGTTACTCCGTGGCCTGTCCTGCATTTCTGGTTTTGACACTTTACTCAGCATGGCCCTTTTGACCGATGGGAAGCGAGACTTCTTTGTAGCCCTGATTTGCCTTTCCAGGTTGCTTGGTTGGCCAAAAAGGGCGTATGCGTTTTTTCCTGAATATATTCAGGAAAAAACGCATACGCCCTTTTTGGCCAAGGGCATCATTGTCGAGGTTTTGCCGCTTTTCCTGTGCTTTAAAGGCGATTCGAATCTGCCTCCTGAAATCTGTTTCCTGCAATTCTGCCTTGCTTTCAAATCCTCTTTGTTGCCTTCCCTCAATATATTTGTAGACGAGAGTTATCATTTATAAGTCTGCAGGTTTGTGAATTGCAGTGCCCCTGAGCTCCATTTTTCAACTCGCTCTCTTGGGAGCTTGTCGCAAAAGCGCAGGATTGCTTTAGGCCCTATTCTGCTTCCGGGCGGCAGACTGAGCCTGTGGTTAATTCTTCTTCCTGAGAGGAAGATAGAGTGACCTGTGCCTGTCCCAACACCTAGAGTTAGTCTCTCATTGGTTCCCCGTCTTCCCGTTCATCCTCAGTTCAAATTGCCACCTGTATGGAACAGGAGTTTAAAGGTGCTGATTCCCAAGGAGGGAGATTGCTAGTAAAGCGGCTGGAATGGCGAACCCGAGCACAAGGAGATGAGAAATGAGGTGCGTTTTAGAAACCTTTCCCGATCACTCGGTGGACCGTCTTCTGGGTTTCTCATGCATGTTTTCGATGTAGGAAGATGCCCTTGAACCTGGAGATTTGGGACCCATGGGATGGGTACCACGCAGTATTACTTTAAAGCGTCTGCGTTTGCTCACCGAACCTCTCCAAACCCCTCAGCCCCAAGAGTGTCCACCCTTATGTCTCAATCAGCTGCGGTTTTAGATATGGTCAATCCAGGTGGCATCACAGCGCCTGAACGAATTTTGTAAGAATTTCTCTCCCTTTCACTGTCTTTGTTTCACGGGTTTTTAAAATTAATTGAGTTTTATAATGGGGTTTAGCTGCTTTTCACTGCTGTGTTTATGCAGCTTTACACCCACTTGACTCACTTACAGAGAGATATCAATACATAGGTTTTAAGATTCTTACTAGTCAGATATATTCTTGGGCGGTAAATAGGGGGTGTTGAGTCCAGTTCCCTGAGCAAGGAGTAGGTCTTGTCTATTACGTATTGGGTTTATGGAACGGTATCTGAGCTAATTTGAAACCCTTGTTTTATGCATCACCCCACCTCACCTTTCCCGTTAGGCAGCCATAGTGTGTTTTCTAACCGTGTGACTCTGTTCTGTTTTGTAATTCAGTTCAAGGGTAGCGGTTTTTACATTCCCTCTATAAGTGATATCTTATGATAAGTGTCTTTTTCTGTGTGACTTATTGCACTTAGAATCGTCGTACCTAAATCCACTCATCATGCTGCTACTAGCCTTATGACGTTGATTTCATGGCTGAGTGATATTCCATTGTACATAAGAACCACAATTTCTTTATCCATTTTTCTCTTTCCTGGGATATTTAAGGTGTAACGAAGTGGAGGTTCTTGTCAACAGAGCAGCCCTAAACTTTGGGGTGCTTGTGTCTTGCTGATTTTTAGTTTTCCCGATTTATACGCCCATGAGTGGAGGTGCCCTATGCTCTCTAAGCTGAGTTTTGTAAATGTTTCAGGACACACCGTACACTTCTCCAGAGTGGCTGTTGGCAATTTACATCCCGCCCATCAGCGTAGCAAGGCTTCCGTTACTCCGTGGCCTGTCCTGCATTTCTGGTTTTGACACTTTATTCAGCATGGCCCTTTTGACCGATGGGAAGCGAGACTTCTTTGTAGCCCTGATTTGCCTTTCCAGGTTGCTTGGTTGGCCAAAAAGGGCGTATGCGTTTTTTCCTGAATATATTCAGGAAAAAACGCATACGCCCTTTTTGGCCAAGGGCATCATTGTCGAGGTTTTGCCGCTTTTCCTGTGCTTTAAAGGCGATTCGAATCTGCCTCCTGAAATCTGTTTCCTGCAATTCTGCCTTGCTTTCAAATCCTCTTTGTTGCCTTCCCTCAATATATTTGTAGACGAGAGTTATCATTTATAAGTCTGCAGGTTTGTGAATTGCAGTGCCCCTGAGCTCCATTTTTCAACTCGCTCTCTTGGGAGCTTGTCGCAAAAGCGCAGGATTGCTTTAGGCCCTATTCTGCTTCCGGGCGGCAGACTGAGCCTGTGGTTAATTCTTCTTCCTGAGAGGAAGATAGAGTGACCTGTGCCTGTCCCAACACCTAGAGTTAGTCTCTCATTGGTTCCCCGTCTTCCCGTTCATCCTCAGTTCAAATTGCCACCTGTATGGAACAGGAGTTTAAAGGTGCTGATTCCCAAGGAGGGAGATTGCTAGTAAAGCGGCTGGAATGGCGAACCCGAGCACAAGGAGATGAGAAATGAGGTGCGTTTTAGAAACCTTTCCCGATCACTCGGTGGACCGTCTTCTGGGTTTCTCATGCATGTTTTCGATGTAGGAAGATGCCCTTGAACCTGGAGATTTGGGACCCATGGGATTGGTACCACGCAGTATTACTTTAAAGCGTCTGCGTTTGCTCACCCAACCTCACCAAACATCTCAGCCCCAAGAGTGTCCACCCTTATGTCTCAATCAGCTGCGGGTCTAGATATGGTCAATCCACGTGGCATCACAGCGCCTGAACGAATTTTGTAATAATTTCTCTCCCTTTCACTGTCTTTGTTTCACGGGTTTTTAAAATTAATTGAGTTTTATAATGGGGTTTAGCTGCTTTTCACTCCTGTGTTTATGCAGCTTTACACCCACTTGACTCACTTACAGAGAGATATCAATACATAGTTTTTAAGATTCTTACTAGTCAGATATATACTTGGGCGGTTAATAGGGGGTGTTGAGTCCAGTTCCCTGAGCAAGGAGTAGGTCTTGTCTATTACGTATTGGGTTTATGGAACGGTATCTGAGCTAATTTGAAACCCTTGTTTTATGCATCACCCCACCTCACCTTTCCCGTTAGGCAGCCATAGTGTGTTTTCTAACCGTGTGACTCTGTTCTGTTTTGTAATTCAGTTCAAGGGTAGCGGTTTTTACATTCCCTCTATAAGTGATATCTTATGATAAGTGTCTTTTTCTGTGTGACTTATTTGACTTAGAATCGTCGTACCTAAATCCACTCATCATGCTGCTACTAGCCTTATGACGTTGATTTCATGGCTGAGTGATATTCCATTGTACATAAGGACCACAATTTCTTTATCCATTTTTCTCTTTCCTGGGATATTTAAGGTGTAACGAAGTGGAAGTTCTTGTCAACAGAGCAGCCCTAAACTTTGGGGTGCTTGTGTCTTGCTGATTTTTAGTTTTCCCGATTTATACGCCCATGAGTGGAGGTGCCCTATGCTCTCTAAGCTGAGTTTTGTAAATGTTTCAGGACACACCGTACACTTCTCCAGAGTGGCTGTTGGCAATTTACATCCCGCCCATCAGCGTAGCAAGGCTTCCGTTACTCCGTGGCCTGTCCTGCATTTCTGGTTTTGACACTTTATTCAGCATGGCCCTTTTGACCGATGGGAAGCGAGACTTCTTTGTAGCCCTGATTTGCCTTTCCAGGTTGCTTGGTTGGCCAAAAAGGGCGTATGCGTTTTTTCCTGAATATATTCAGGAAAAAACGCATACGCCCTTTTTGGCCAAGGGCATCATTGTCGAGGTTTTGCCGCTTTTCCTGTGCTTTAAAGGCGATTCGAATCTGCCTCCTGAAATCTGTTTCCTGCAATTCTGCCTTGCTTTCAAATCCTCTTTGTTGCCTTCCCTCAATATATTTGTAGACGAGAGTTATCATTTATAAGTCTGCAGGTTTGTGAATTGCAGTGCCCCTGAGCTCCATTTTTCAACTCGCTCTCTTGGGAGCTTGTCGCAAAAGCGCAGGATTGCTTTAGGCCCTATTCTGCTTCCGGGCGGCAGACTGAGCCTGTGGTTAATTCTTCTTCCTGAGAGGAAGATAGAGTGACCTGTGCCTGTCCCAACACCTAGAGTTAGTCTCTCATTGGTTCCCCGTCTTCCCGTTCATCCTCAGTTCAAATTGCCACCTGTATGGAACAGGAGTTTAAAGGTGCTGATTCCCAAGGAGGGAGATTGCTAGTAAAGCGGCTGGAATGGCGAACCCGAGCACAAGGAGATGAGAAATGAGGTGCGTTTTAGAAACCTTTCCCGATCACTCGGTGGACCGTCTTCTGGGTTTCTCATGCATGTTTTCGATGTAGGAAGATGCCCTTGAACCTGGAGATTTGGGACCCATGGGATGGGTACCACGCAGTATTACTTTAAAGCGTCTGCGTTTGCTCACCGAACCTCTCCAAACCCCTCAGCCCCAAGAGTGTCCACCCTTATGTCTCAATCAGCTGCGGTTTTAGATATGGTCAATCCAGGTGGCATCACAGCGCCTGAACGAATTTTGTAAGAATTTCTCTCCCTTTCACTGTCTTTGTTTCACGGGTTTTTAAAATTAATTGAGTTTTATAATGGGGTTTAGCTGCTTTTCACTGCTGTGTTTATGCAGCTTTACACCCACTTGACTCACTTACAGAGAGATATCAATACATAGGTTTTAAGATTCTTACTAGTCAGATATATTCTTGGGCGGTAAATAGGGGGTGTTGAGTCCAGTTCCCTGAGCAAGGAGTAGGTCTTGTCTATTACGTATTGGGTTTATGGAACGGTATCTGAGCTAATTTGAAACCCTTGTTTTATGCATCACCCCACCTCACCTTTCCCGTTAGGCAGCCATAGTGTGTTTTCTAACCGTGTGACTCTGTTCTGTTTTGTAATTCAGTTCAAGGGTAGCGGTTTTTACATTCCCTCTATAAGTGATATCTTATGATAAGTGTCTTTTTCTGTGTGACTTATTGCACTTAGAATCGTCGTACCTAAATCCACTCATCATGCTGCTACTAGCCTTATGACGTTGATTTCATGGCTGAGTGATATTCCATTGTACATAAGGACCACAATTTCTTTATCCATTTTTCTCTTTCCTGGGATATTTAAGGTGTAACGAAGTGGAGGTTCTTGTCAACAGAGCAGCCCTAAACTTTGGGGTGCTTGTGTCTTGCTGATTTTTAGTTTTCCCGATTTATACGCCCATGAGTGGAGGTGCCCTATGCTCTCTAAGCTGAGTTTTGTAAATGTTTCAGGACACACCGTACACTTCTCCAGAGTGGCTGTTGGCAATTTACATCCCGCCCATCAGCGTAGCAAGGCTTCCGTTACTCCGTGGCCTGTCCTGCATTTCTGGTTTTGACACTTTACTCAGCATGGCCCTTTTGACCGATGGGAAGCGAGACTTCTTTGTAGCCCTGATTTGCCTTTCCAGGTTGCTTGGTTGGCCAAAAAGGGCGTATGCGTTTTTTCCTGAATATATTCAGGAAAAAACGCATACGCCCTTTTTGGCCAAGGGCATCATTGTCGAGGTTTTGCCGCTTTTCCTGTGCTTTAAAGGCGATTCTAATCTGCCTCCTGAAATCTGTTTCCTGCAATTCTGCCTTGCTTTCAAATCCTCTTTGTTGCCTTCCCTCAATATATTTGTAGACGAGAGTTATCATTTATAAGTCTGCAGGTTTGTGAATTGCAGTGCCCCTGAGCTCCATTTTTCAACTCGCTCTCTTGGGAGCTTGTCGCAAAAGCGCAGGATTGCTTTAGGCCCTATTCTGCTTCCGGGCGGCAGACTGAGCCTGTGGTTAATTCTTCTTCCTGAGAGGAAGATAGAGTGACCTGTGCCTGTCCCAACACCTAGAGTTAGTCTCTCATTGGTTCCCCGTCTTCCCGTTCATCCTCAGTTCAAATTGCCACCTGTATGGAACAGGAGTTTAAAGGTGCTGATTCCCAAGGAGGGAGATTGCTAGTAAAGCGGCTGGAATGGCGAACCCGAGCACAAGGAGATGAGAAATGAGGTGCGTTTTAGAAACCTTTCCCGATCACTCGGTGGACCGTCTTCTGGGTTTCTCATGCATGTTTTCGATGTAGGAAGATGCCCTTGAACCTGGAGATTTGGGACCCATGGGATGGGTACCACGCAGTATTACTTTAAAGCGTCTGCGTTTGCTCACCGAACCTCTCCAAACCCCTCAGCCCCAAGAGTGTCCACCCTTATGTCTCAATCAGCTGCGGTTTTAGATATGGTCAATCCAGGTGGCATCACAGCGCCTGAACGAATTTTGTAAGAATTTCTCTCCCTTTCACTGTCTTTGTTTCACGGGTTTTTAAAATTAATTGAGTTTTATAATGGGGTTTAGCTGCTTTTCACTGCTGTGTTTATGCAGCTTTACACCCACTTGACTCACTTACAGAGAGATATCAATACATAGGTTTTAAGATTCTTACTAGTCAGATATATTCTTGGGCGGTAAATAGGGGGTGTTGAGTCCAGTTCCCTGAGCAAGGAGTAGGTCTTGTCTATTACGTATTGGGTTTATGGAACGGTATCTGAGCTAATTTGAAACCCTTGTTTTATGCATCACCCCACCTCACCTTTCCCGTTAGGCAGCCATAGTGTGTTTTCTAACCGTGTGACTCTGTTCTGTTTTGTAATTCAGTTCAAGGGTAGCGGTTTTTACATTCCCTCTATAAGTGATATCTTATGATAAGTGTCTTTTTCTGTGTGACTTATTGCACTTAGAATCGTCGTACCTAAATCCACTCATCATGCTGCTACTAGCCTTATGACGTTGATTTCATGGCTGAGTGATATTCCATTGTACATAAGGACCACAATTTCTTTATCCATTTTTCTCTTTCCTGGGATATTTAAGGTGTAACGAAGTGGAGGTTCTTGTCAACAGAGCAGCCCTAAACTTTGGGGTGCTTGTGTCTTGCTGATTTTTAGTTTTCCCGATTTATACGCCCATGAGTGGAGGTGCCCTATGCTCTCTAAGCTGAGTTTTGTAAATGTTTCAGGACACACCGTACACTTCTCCAGAGTGGCTGTTGGCAATTTACATCCCGCCCATCAGCGTAGCAAGGCTTCCGTTACTCCGTGGCCTGTCCTGCATTTCTGGTTTTGACACTTTATTCAGCATGGCCCTTTTGACCGATGGGAAGCGAGACTTCTTTGTAGCCCTGATTTGCCTTTCCAGGTTGCTTGGTTGGCCAAAAAGGGCGTATGCGTTTTTTCCTGAATATATTCAGGAAAAAACGCATACGCCCTTTTTGGCCAAGGGCATCATTGTCGAGGTTTTGCCGCTTTTCCTGTGCTTTAAAGGCGATTCGAATCTGCCTCCTGAAATCTGTTTCCTGCAATTCTGCCTTGCTTTCAAATCCTCTTTGTTGCCTTCCCTCAATATATTTGTAGACGAGAGTTATCATTTATAAGTCTGCAGGTTTGTGAATTGCAGTGCCCCTGAGCTCCATTTTTCAACTCGCTCTCTTGGGAGCTTGTCGCAAAAGCGCAGGATTGCTTTAGGCCCTATTCTGCTTCCGGGCGGCAGACTGAGCCTGTGGTTAATTCTTCTTCCTGAGAGGAAGATAGAGTGACCTGTGCCTGTCCCAACACCTAGAGTTAGTCTCTCATTGGTTCCCCGTCTTCCCGTTCATCCTCAGTTCAAATTGCCACCTGTATGGAACAGGAGTTTAAAGGTGCTGATTCCCAAGGAGGGAGATTGCTAGTAAAGCGGCTGGAATGGCGAACCCGAGCACAAGGAGATGAGAAATGAGGTGCGTTTTAGAAACCTTTCCCGATCACTCGGTGGACCGTCTTCTGGGTTTCTCATGCATGTTTTCGATGTAGGAAGATGCCCTTGAACCTGGAGATTTGGGACCCATGGGATTGGTACCACGCAGTATTACTTTAAAGCGTCTGCGTTTGCTCACCCAACCTCACCAAACATCTCAGCCCCAAGAGTGTCCACCCTTATGTCTCAATCAGCTGCGGGTCTAGATATGGTCAATCCACGTGGCATCACAGCGCCTGAACGAATTTTGTAATAATTTCTCTCCCTTTCACTGTCTTTGTTTCACGGGTTTTTAAAATTAATTGAGTTTTATAATGGGGTTTAGCTGCTTTTCACTGCTGTGTTTATGCAGCTTTACACCCACTTGACTCACTTACAGAGAGATATCAATACATAGTTTTTAAGATTCTTACTAGTCAGATATATACTTGGGCGGTTAATAGGGGGTGTTGAGTCCAGTTCCCTGAGCAAGGAGTAGGTCTTGTCTATTACGTATTGGGTTTATGGAACGGTATCTGAGCTAATTTGAAACCCTTGTTTTATGCATCACCCCACCTCACCTTTCCCGTTAGGCAGCCATAGTGTGTTTTCTAACCGTGTGACTCTGTTCTGTTTTGTAATTCAGTTCAAGGGTAGCGGTTTTTACATTCCCTCTATAAGTGATATCTTATGATAAGTGTCTTTTTCTGTGTGACTTATTTGACTTAGAATCGTCGTACCTAAATCCACTCATCATGCTGCTACTAGCCTTATGACGTTGATTTCATGGCTGAGTGATATTCCATTGTACATAAGGACCACAAGTTCTTTATCCATTTTTCTCTTTCCTGGGATAGTTAAGGTGTAACGAAGTGGAGGTTCTTGTCAACAGAGCAGCCCTAAACTTTGGGGTGCTTGTGTCTTGCTGATTTTTAGTTTTCCCAATTTATACGCCCATGAGTGGAAGTGCCCTATGCTCTCTAAGCTGAGTTTTGTAAATGTTTCAGGACACACCGTACACTTCTCCAGAGTGGCTGTTGGCAATTTACATCCCGCCCATCAGCGTAGCAAGGCTCCCGTTTCTCCGTGGCCTGTCCTGCATTTCTGGTTTTGACACTTTATTCAGCATGGCCCTTTTGACCGATGGGAAGCGAGACTTCTTTGTAGCGCTGATTTGCCTTTCCAGGTTGCTTGGTTGGCCAAAATGGGCGTATGCGTTTTTTCCTGAATATATTCAGGAAAAAACGCATACGCCCTTTTTGGCCAAGGGCATCATTGTCGAGGTTTTGCCGCTTTTCCTGTGCTTTAAAGGCGATTCGAATCTGCCTCCTGAAATCTGTTTCCTGCAATTCTGCCTTGCTTTCAAATCCTCTTTGTTGCCTTCCCTCAATATATTTGTAGACGAGAGTTATCATTTATAAGTCTGCAGGTTTGTGAATTGCAGTGCCCCTGAGCTCCATTTTTCAACTCGCTCTCTTGGGAGCTGGCCGCAAAAGCGCAGGATTGCTTTAGGCCCTATTCTGCTTCGGGGCGGCAGACTGAGCCTGTGGTTAATTCTTCTTCCTGATGGGAAAATAGAGTGACCTGTGCCTGTCCCAACACCTAGAGCTAGTCTCTCATTGGTTCCCCGTCTTCCCGTTCATCCTCAGTTCAAATTGCCAACTGTATGGAACAGGAGGTTAAAGGTGCTGATTCTCCAAGGAGGCAGATTGCTAGTAAAGCGGCTGGAATGGCGAACCCGAGCACAAGGAGATGAGAAATGAGGTGCGTTTTAGAAACCTTTCCCGATCACTCGGTGGACCATCTTCTGGGTTTCTCATGCATGTTTTCGATGTAGGAAGATGCCCTTGAACCTGGAGATTTGGGACCCATGGGATGGGTACCACGCAGTATTACTTTAAAGCGTCTGCGTTTGCTCACCGAACCTCTCCAAACCCCTCAACCCCAAGAGTGTCCACCCTTATGTCTCAATCAGCTGCGGTTCTAGATATGGTCAATCCAGGTGGCATCACAGCGCCTGAACGAATTTTGTAAGAATTTCTCTCCCTTTCACTGTCTTTGTTTCACGGGTTTTTAAAATTAATTGAGTTTTATAATGGGGTTTAGCTGCTTTTCACTGCTGTGTTTATCCAGCTTTACACCCACTTGACTCACTTACAGAGAGATATCAATACATAGGTTTTAAGATTCTTACTAGTCAGATATATTCTTGGGCGGTGAATAGGGGGTGTTGAGTCCAGTTCCCTGAGCAAGGAGTAGGTCTTGTCAATTACGTATTGGGTTTATGGAACGGTATCTGAGCTCTTTTGAAACCCTTGTTTTATGCATCACCCCACCTCACCTTTCCCGTTAGGCAGCCATAGTGTGTTTTCTAACCGTGTGACTCTGTTCTGTTTTGTAATTCAGTTCAAGGGTAGCGGTTTTTACATTCCCTCTATAAGTGATATCTTATGATAAGTGTCTTTTTCTGTGTGACTTATTGCACTTAGAATCGTCGTACCTAAATCCACTCATCATGCTGCTACTAGCCTTATGACGTTGATTTCATGGCTGAGTGATATTCCATTGTACATAAGGACCACAACTTCTTTATCCATTTTTCTCTTTCCTGGGATATTTAAGGTGTAACGAAGTGGAGGTTCTTGTCAACAGAGCAGCCCTAAACTTTGGGGTGCTTGTGTCTTGCTGATTTTTAGTTTTCCCGATTTATACGCCCATGAGTGGAAGTGCCCTATGCTCTCTAAGCTGAGTTTTGTAAATGTTTCAGGACACACCGTACACTTCTCCAGAGTGGCTGTTTCAATTTACATCCCGCCCATCAGCGTAGCAAGGCTCCCGTTACTCCGTGGCCTGTCCTGCATTTCTGGTTTTGACACTTTATTCAGCATGGCCCTTTTGACCGATGGGAAACGAGACTTCTTTGTAGCCCTGATTTGCCTTTCCAGGTTGCTTGGTTGGCCAAAAAGGGCGTATGCGTTTTTTCCTGAATATATTCAGGAAAAAACGCATACGCCCTTTTTGGCAAAGGGCATCATTGTCGAGGTTTTGCCGCTTTTCCTGTGCTTTAAAGGCGATTCGAATCTGCC
Organism: Eschrichtius robustus; assembly: GCF_028021215.1. NCBI lineage: Eukaryota > Metazoa > Chordata > Mammalia > Artiodactyla > Eschrichtiidae > Eschrichtius > Eschrichtius robustus. Next base: position 27,784,655 of record NC_090830.1, read on the forward strand.
TCCTGAAATCTGTTTCCTGCAATTCTGCCCTGCTTTCAAAACCTCTTTGTTGCCTTCCCTCAATATATTTGTAGACGAGAGTTATCATTTATAAGTCTGCAGGTTTGTGAATTGCAGTGCCCCTGAGCTCCATTTTTCAACTCGCTCTCTTGGGAGCTGGCCGCAAAAGCGCAGGATTGCTTTAGGCCCTATTCTGCTTCCGGGAGGCAGACTGAGCCTGTGGTTAATTCTTCTTCCTGATGGGAAAATAGAGTGACCTGTGCCTGTCACAACACCTAGAGCTAGTCTCTCATTGGTTCCCCGTCTTCCCGTTCATCCTCAGTTCAAATTGCCACCTGTATGGAACAGGAGGTTAAAGGTGCTGATTCTCCAAGGAGGGAGATTGCTAGTAAAGCGGCTGGAATGGCGAACCCGAGCACAAGGAGATGAGAAATGAGGTGCGTTTTAGAAACCTTTCCCGATCACTCGGTGGACCGTCTTCTGGGTTTCTCATGCATGTTTTCGATGTAGGAAGATGCCCTTGAACCTGGAGATTTGGGACCCATGGGATGGGTACCACGCAGTATTACTTTAAAGCGTCTGCGTTTGCTCACCGAATCTCACCAAACCCCTCAGCCCCAAGAGTGTCCACCCTTATGTCTCAATCAGCTGCGGGTCTAGATATGGTCAATCCAGGTGGCATCACAGCGCCTGAACGTATTTTGTAAGAATTTCTCTCCCTTTCACTGTCTTTGTTTCACGGGTTTTTAAAATTAATTGAGTTTTATAATGGGGTTTAGCTGCTTTTCACTGCTGTGTTTATGCAGCTTTACACCCACTTGACTCACTTACAGAGAGATATCAATACATAGGTTTTAAGATTCTTACTAGTCAGATATATTCTTGGGCGGTGAATAGGGGGTGTTGAGTCCAGTTCCCTGAGCAAGGAGTAGGTCTTGTCTATTACGTATTGGGTTTATGGAACGGTATCTGAGCTAATTTGAAACCCTTGTTTTATGCATCACCCCACCTCACCTTTCCCGTTAGGCAGCCATAGTGTGTTTTCTAACCGTGTGACTCTGTTCTGTTTTGTAATTCAGTTCAAGGGTAGCGGTTTTTACATTCCCTCTATAAGTGATATCTTATGATAAGTGTCTTTTTCTGTGTGACTTATTTGACTTAGAATCGTCGTACCTAAATCCACTCATCATGCTGCTACTAGCCTTATGACGTTGATTTCATGGCTGAGTGATATTCCATTGTACATATGGACCACAACTTCTTTATCCATTTTTCTCTTTCCTGGGATATTTAAGGTGTAACGAAGTGGAGGTTCTTGTCAACAGAGCAGCCCTAAACTTTGGGGTGCTTGTGTCTTGCTGATTTTTAATTTTCCCAATTTATACGCCCATGAGTGGAAGTGCCCTATGCTCTCTAAGCTGAGTTTTGTAAATGTTTCAGGACACACCGTACACTTCTCCAGAGTGGCTGTTGGCAATTTACATCCCGCCCATCAGCGTAGCAAGGCTCCCGTTTCTCCGTGGCCTGTCCTGCATTTCTGGTTTTGACACTTTATTCAGCATGGCCCTTTTGACCGATGGGAAGCGAGACTTCTTTGTAGCGCTGATTTGCCTTTCCAGGTTGCTTGGTTGGCCAAAAAGGGCGTATGCGTTTTTTCCTGAATATATTCAGGAAAAAACGCATACGCCCTTTTTGGCCAAGGGCATCATTGTCGAGGTTTTGCCGCTTTTCCTGTGCTTTAAAGGCGATTCGAATCTGCCTCCTGAAATCTGTTTCCTGCAATTCTGCCTTGCTTTCAAATCCTCTTTCTTTCATTCCCTCAATATATTTGTAGACGAGAGTTATCATTTATAAGTCTGCAGGTTTGTGAATTGCAGTGCCCCTGAGCTCCATTTTTCAACTCGCTCTCTTGGGAGCTGGCCGCAAAAGCGCAGGATTGCTTTAGGCCCTATTCTGCTTCCGGGCGGCAGACTGAGCCTGTGGTTAATTCTTCATCCTGATGGGAAAATAGAGTGACCTGTGCCTGTCCCAACACCTAGAGCTAGTCTCTCATTGGTTCCCCGTCTTCCCGTTCATCCTCAGTTCAAATTGCCACCTGTATGGAACAGGAGGTTAAAGGTGCTGATTCTCCAAGGAGGGAGATTGCTAGTAAAGCGGCTGGAATGGCGAACCCGAGCACAAGGAGATGAGAAATGAGGTGCGTTTTAGAAACCTTTCCGGATCACTCGGTGGACCGTCTTCTGGGTTTCTCATGCATGTTTTCGATGTAGGAAGATGCCCTTGAACCTGGAGATTTGGGACCCATGCGATGGGTACCACGCAGTATTACTTTAAAGCGTCTGCGTTTGCTCACCGAACCTCACCAAACCCCTCAGCCCCAAGAGTGTCCACCCTTATGTCTCAATCAGCTGCGGGTCTAGATATGGTCAATCCAGGTGGCATCACAGCGCCTGAACGAATTTTGTAAGAATTTCTCTCCCTTTCACTGTCTTTGTTTCACGGGTTTTTAAAATTAATTGAGTTTTATAATGGGGTTTAGCTGCTTTTCACTGCTGTGTTTATGCAGCTTTACACCCACTTGACTCACTTACAGAGAGATATCAATACATAGGTTTTAAGATTCTTACTAGTCAGATATATTCTTGGGCGGTGAATAGGGGGTGTTGAGTCCAGTTTCCTGAGCAAGGAGTAGGTCTTGTCTATTACGTATTGGGTTTATGGAACGGTATCTGAGCTAATTTGAAACCCTTGTTTTATGCATCACCCCACCTCACCTTTCCCGTTAGGCAGCCATAGTGTGTTTTCTAACCGTGTGACTCAGTTCTGTTTTGTAATTCAGTTCAAGGGTAGCGGTTTTTACATTCCCTCTATAAGTGATATCTTATGATAAGTGTCTTTTTCTGTGTGACTTATTGCACTTAGAATCGTCGTACCTAAATCCACTCATCATGCTGCTACTAGCCTTATGACGTTGATTTCATGGCTGAGTGATATTCCATTGTACATAAGGACCACAACTTCTTTATCCATTTTTCTCTTTCCTGGGATATTTAAGGTGTAACGAAGTGGAGGTTCTTGTCAACAGAGCAGCCCTAAACTTTGGGGTGCTTGTGTCTTGCTGATTTTTAGTTTTCCCAATTTATACGCCCATGAGTGGAAGTGCCCTATGCTCTCTAAGCTGAGTTTTGTAAATGTTTCAGGACACACCGTACACTTCTCCAAGGTGGCTGTTGGCAATTTACATCCCGCCCATCAGCGTAGCAAGGCTCCCGTTTCTCCGTGGCCTGTCCTGCATTTCTGGTTTTGACACTTTACTCAGCATGGCCCTTTTGACCGATGGGAAGCGAGACTTCTTTGTAGCGCTGATTTGCCTTTCCAGGTTGCTTGGTTGGCCAAAAAGGGCGTATGCGTTTTTTCCTGATTATATTCAGGAAAAAACGCATACGCCCTTTTTGGCCAAGGGCATCATTGTCGAGGTTTTGCCGCTTTTCCTGTGCTTTAAAGGCGATTCGAATCTGCCTCCTGAAATCTGTTTCCTGCAATTCTGCCTTGCTTTCAAATCCTCTTTGTTGCCTTCCCTCAATATATTTGTAGACGAGAGTTATCATTTATAAGTCTGCAGGTTTGTGAATTGCAGTGCCCCTGAGCTCCATTTTTCAACTCGCTCTCTTGGGAGCTGGCCGCAAAAGCGCAGGATTGCTTTAGGCCCTATTCTGCTTCCGGGCGGCAGACTGAGCCCGTGGTTAATTCTTCTTCCTGATGGGAAAATAGAGTGACCTGTGCCTGTCCCAACACCTAGAGCTAGTCTCTCATTGGTTCCCCGTCTTCCCGTTCATCCTCAGTTCAAATTGCCAACTGTATGGAACAGGAGGTTAAAGGTGCTGATTCTCCAAGGAGGCAGATTGCTAGTAAAGCGGCTGGAATGGCGAACCCGAGCACAAGGAGATGAGAAATGAGGTGCGTTTTAGAAACCTTTCCCGATCACTCGGTGGACCATCTTCTGGGTTTCTCATGCATGTTTTCGATGTAGGAAGATGCCCTTGAACCTGGAGATTTGGGACCCATGGGATGGGTACCACGCAGTATTACTTTAAAGCGTCTGCGTTTGCTCACCGAACCTCTCCAAACCCCTCAGCCCCAAGAGTGTCCACCCTTATGTCTCAATCAGCTGCGGTTTTAGATATGGTCAATCCAGGTGGCATCACAGCGCCTGAACGAATTTTGTAAGAATTTCTCTCCCTTTCACTGTCTTTGTTTCACGGGTTTTTAAAATTAATTGAGTTTTATAATGGGGTTTAGCTGCTTTTCACTGCTGTGTTTATGCAGCTTTACACCCACTTGACTCACTTACAGAGAGATATCAATACATAGTTTTTAAGATTCTTACTAGTCAGATATATACTTGGGCGGTTAATAGGGGGTGTTGAGTCCAGTTCCCTGAGCAAGGAGTAGGTCTTGTCTATTACGTATTGGGTTTATGGAACGGTATCTGAGCTAATTTGAAACCCTTGTTTTATGCATCACCCCACCTCACCTTTCCCGTTAGGCAGCCATAGTGTGTTTTCTAACCGTGTGACTCTGTTCTGTTTTGTAATTCAGTTCAAGGGTAGCGGTTTTTACATTCCCTCTATAAGTGATATCTTATGATAAGTGTCTTTTTCTGTGTGACTTATTTGACTTAGAATCGTCGTACCTAAATCCACTCATCATGCTGCTACTAGCCTTATGACGTTGATTTCATGGCTGAGTGATATTCCATTGTACATAAGGACCACAACTTCTTTATCCATTTTTCTCTTTCCTGGGATATTTAAGGTGTAACGAAGTGGAGGTTCTTGTCAACAGAGCAGCCCTAAACTTTGGGGTGCTTGTGTCTTGCTGATTTTTAGTTTTCCCAATTTATACGCCCATGAGTGGAAGTGCCCTATGCTCTCTAAGCTGAGTTTTGTAAATGTTTCAGGACACACCGTACACTTCTCCAGAGTGGCTGTTGGCAATTTACATCCCGCCCATCAGCGTAGCAAGGCTCCCGTTTCTCCGTGGCCTGTCCTGCATTTCTGGTTTTGACACTTTATTCAGCATGGCCCTTTTGACCGATGGGAAGCGAGACTTCTTTGTAGCGCTGATTTGCCTTTCCAGGTTGCTTGGTTGGCCAAAAAGGGCGTATGCGTTTTTTCCTGAATATATTCAGGAAAAAACGCATACGCCCTTTTTGGCCAAGGGCATCATTGTCGAGGTTTTGCCGCTTTTCCTGTGCTTTAAAGGCGATTCGAATCTGCCTCCTGAAATCTGTTTCCTGCAATTCTGCCTTGCTTTCAAATCCTCTTTGTTGCCTTCCCTCAATATATTTGTAGACGAGAGTTATCATTTATAAGTCTGCAGGTTTGTGAATTGCAGTGCCCCTGAGCTCCATTTTTCAACTCGCTCTCTTGGGAGCTGGCCGCAAAAGCGCAGGATTGCTTTAGGCCCTACTGTGCTTCCGGGCGGCAGACTGAGCCTGTGGTTAATTCTTCATCCTGATGGGAAAATAGAGTGACCTGTGACTGTCCCAACACCTAGAGCTAGTCTCTCATTGGTCCCCCGTCTTCCCGTTCATCCTCAGTTCAAATTGCCAACTGTATGGAACAGGAGGTTAAAGGTGCTGATTCTCCAAGGAGGCAGATTGCTAGTAAAGCGGCTGGAATGGCGAACCCGAGCACAAGGAGATGAGAAAGGAGGTGCGTTTTAGAAACCTTTCCCGATCACTCGGTGGACCATCTTCTGGGTTTCTCATGCATGTTTTCGATGTAGGAAGATGCCCTTGAACCTGGAGATTTGGGACCCATGGGATGGGTACCACGCAGTATTACTTTAAAGCGTCTGCGTTTGCTCACCGAACCTCTCCAAAACCCTCAACCCCAAGAGTGTCCACCCTTATGTCTCAATCAGCTGCGGTTCTAGATATGGTCAATCCAGGTGGCATCACAGCGCCTGAACGAATTTTGTAAGAATTTCTCTCCCTTTCACTGTCTTTGTTTCACGGGTTTTTAAAATTAATTGAGTTTTATAATGGGGTTTAGCTGCTTTTCACTGCTGTGTTTATCCAGGTTTACACCCACTTGACTCACTTACAGAGAGATATCAATACATAGGTTTTAAGATTCTTACTAGTCAGATATATTCTTGGGCGGTGAATAGGGGTTGTTGAGTCCAGTTCCCTGAGCAAGGAGTAGGTCTTGTCAATTACGTATTGGGTTTATGGAACGGTATCTGAGCTCTTTTGAAACCCTTGTTTTATGCATCACCCCACCTCACCTTTCCCGTTAGGCAGCCATAGTGTGTTTTCTAACCGTGTGACTCTGTTCTGTTTTGTAATTCAGTTCAAGGGTAGCGGTTTTTACATTCCCTCTATAAGTGATATCTTATGATAAGTGTCTTTTTCTGTGTGACTTATTGCACTTAGAATCGTCGTACCTAAATCCACTCATCATGCTGCTACTAGCCTTATGACGTTGATTTCATGGCTGAGTGATATTCCATTGTACATAAGGACCACAACTTCTTTATCCATTTTTCTCTTTCCTGGGATATTTAAGGTGTAACGAAGTGGAGGTTCTTGTCAACAGAGCAGCCCTAAACTTTGGGGTGCTTGTGTCTTGCTGATTTTTAGTTTTCCCGATTTATACGCCCATGAGTGGAAGTGCCCTATGCTCTCTAAGCTGAGTTTTGTAAATGTTTCAGGACACACCGTACACTTCTCCAGAGTGGCTGTTTCAATTTACATCCCGCCCATCAGCGTAGCAAGGCTCCCGTTTCTCCGTGGCCTGTCCTGCATTTCTGGTTTTGACACTTTATTCAGCATGGCCCTTTTGACCGATGGGAAGCGAGACTTCTTTGTAGCGCTGATTTGCCTTTCCAGGTTGCTTGGTTGGCCAAAAAGGGCGTATGCGTTTTTTCCTGATTATATTCAGGAAAAAACGCATACGCCCTTTTTGGCCAAGGGCATCATTGTCGAGGTTTTGCCGCTTTTCCTGTGCTTTAAAGGCGATTCGAATCTGCCTCCTGAAATCTGTTTCCTGCAATTCTGCCTTGCTTTCAAATCCTCTTTGTTGCCTTCCCTCAATATATTTGTAGACGAGTGTTATCATTTATAAGTCTGCAGGTTTGTGAATTGCAGTGCCCCTGAGCTCCATTTTTCAACTCGCTCTCTTGGGAGCTGGCCGCAAAAGCGCAGGATTGCTTTAGGCCCTACTCTGCTTCCGGGCGGCAGACTGAGCCTGTGGTTATTTCTTCTTCCTGATGGGAAAATAGAGTGACCTGTGCCTGTCCCAACACCTAGAGCTAGTCTCTCATTGGTTCCCCATTTTCCCGTTCATCCTCAGTTCAAATTGCCACCTGTATGGAACAGGAGGTTAAAGGTGCTGATTCTCCAAGGAGGGAGATTGCTAGTAAAGCGGCTGGAATGGCGAACCTGAGCACAAGGAGATGAGAAATGAGGTGCGTTTTAGAAACCTTTCCTGATCACTCGATGGACCGTCTTCTGGGTTTCTCATGCATGTTTTCGATGTAGGAAGATGCCCTTGAACCTGGAGATTTGGGACCCATGCGATGGGTACCACGCAGTATTACTTTAAAGCGTCTGCGTTTGCTCACCGAACCTCACCAAACCCCTCAGCCCCAAGAGTGTCCACCCTTATGTCTCAATCAGCTGCGGGTCTAGATATGGTCAATCCAGGTGGCATCACAGCGCCTGAACGAATTTTGTAAGAATTTCTCTCCCTTTCACTGTCTTTGTTTCACGGGTTTTTAAAATTAATTGAGTTTTATAATGGGGTTTAGCTGCTTTTCACTGCTGTGTTTATGCAGCTTTACACCCACTTGACTCACTTACAGAGAGATATCAATACATAGGTTTTAAGATTCTTACTAGTCAGATATATTCTTGGGCGGTGAATAGGGGGTGTTGAGTCCAATTCCCTGAGCAAGGAGTAGGTGTTGTCTATTACGTATTGGGTTTATGGAACGGTATCTGAGCTCTTTTGAAACCCTTGTTTTATGCATCACCCCACCTCACCTTTCCCGTTAGGCAGCCATAGTGTGTTTTCTAACCGTGTGACTCTGTTCTGTTTTGTAATTCAGTTCAAGGGTAGCGGTTTTTACATTCCCTCTATAAGGGATATCTTATGATAAGTGTCTTTTTCTGTGTGACTTATTTGACTTAGAATCGTCGTACCTAAATCCACTCATCATGCTGCTACTAGCCTTATGACGTTGATTTCATGGCTGAGTGATATTCCATTGTACATAAGGACCACAACTTCTTTATCCATTTTTCTCTTTCCTGGGATATTTAAGGTGCAACGAAGTGGAGGTTCTTGTCAACAGAGCAGCCCTAAACTTTGTGGTGCTTGTGTCTTGCTGATTTTTAGTTTTCCCAATTTATACGCCCATGAGTGGTAGTGCCCTATGCTCTCTAGGCTGAGTTTTGTAGATGTTTCAGGACACACCGTACAATTCTCCAGAGTGGCTGTTGGCAATTTACATCCCGCCCATCAGCGTAGCAAGGCTCCCGTTTCTCCGTGGCCTGTCCTGCATTTCTGGTTTTGACACTTTATTCAGCATGGCCCTTTTGACGGATGGGAAGCGAGACTTCTGTGTAGCGCTGATTTGCCTTTCCAGGTTGCTTGGTTGGCCAAAAAGGGCGTATGCGTTTTTTCCTGAATATATTCAGGAAAAAACGCATACGCCCTTTTTGGCCAAGGGCATCATTGTCGAGGTTTTGCCGCTTTTCCTGTGCTTTAAAGGCGATTCGAATCTGCCTCCTGAAATCTGTTTCCTGCAATTCTGCCTTGCTTTCAAATCCTCTTAGTTGCCTTCCCTCAATATATTTGTAGACGAGAGTTATCATTTATAAGTCTGCAGGTTTGTGAATTGCAGTGCCCCTGAGCTCCATTTTTCAACTTGCTCTCTTGGGAGCTGGCCACAAAAGCGCAGGATTGCTTTAGGCCCTATTCTGCTTCGGGGCGGCAGATTGAGCCTGTGGTTAATTCTTCTTCCTGATGGGAAAATAGAGTGACCTGTGCCTGTCCCAACACCTAGAGCTAGTCTCTCATTGGTTCCCCGTCTTCCCGTTCATCCTCAGGACAAATTGCAACCTGTATGGAACAGGAGGTTAAAGGTGCCGATTCTCCAAGGAGGGAGATTGTTAGTAAAGCGGCTGGAATGGCGAACCCGAGCACAAGGAGATGAGAAATGAGGTGCGTTTTAGAAACCTTTCCCGATCACTCGGTGGACCGTCTTCTGGGTTTCTCATGCATGTTTTCGCTGTAGGAAGATGCCCTTGAACCTGGAGATTTGGGACCCATGGGATGGGTACCACGCAGTATTACTTTAAAGCGTCTGCGTTTGCTCACCCAACCTCACCAAACCTCTCAGCCCCAAGATTGTCCACCCTTATGTCTCAATCAGCTGCAGGTCTAGATATGGTCAATCCAGGTGGCATCACAGCCCCTGAACGAATTTTGTAAGAATTGCTCTCTCTTTCACTGTCTTTGTTTCACGGGTTTTTAAAATTAATTGAGTTTTATAATGGGGTTTAGCTGCTTTTCACTGCTGTGTTTATGCAGCTTTACACCCACTTGACTCACTTACAGAGAGATATCAATACATAGGTTTTAAGATTCTTACTAGTCAGATATATTCTTGGGCGGTGAATAGGGGGTGTTGAGTCCAGTTCCCTGAGCAAGGAGTAGGTCTTGTCTATTACATATTGGGTTTATGGAACGATATCTGAGCTAATTTGAAACCCTTGTTTTATGCATCACCCCACCTCACCTTTCCCGTTAGGCAGCCATAGTGTGTTTTCTAACCGTGTGACTCTGTTCTGTTTTGTAATTCAGTTCAAGGGTAGCGGTTTTTACATTCCCTCTATAAGTGATATCTTATGATAAATGTCTTTTTCTGTGTGACTTATTTCACTTAGAATCGTCGTACCTAAATCCACTCATCATGCTGCTACTAGCCTTATGACGTTGATTTCATGGCTGAGTGATATTCCATTGTACATAAGGACCACAACTTCTTTATCCATTTTTCTCTTTCCTGGGATATTTAAGGTGCAACGAAGTGGAGGTTCTTGTCAACAGAGCAGCCCTAAACTTTGGGGTGCTTGTGTCTTGCTGATTTTTAGTTTTCCCAATTTATACGCCCATGAGTGGAAGTGCCCTATGCTCTCTAAGCTGAGTTTTGTAAATGTTTCAGGACACACCGTACACTTCTCCAGAGTGGCTGTTGGCAATTTACATCCCGCCCATCAGCGTAGCAAAGCTCCCGTTTCTCCGTGGCCTGTCCTGCATTTCTGGTTTTGACACTTTACTCAGCATGGCCCTTTTAACCGATGGGAAGCGAGACTTCTTTGTAGCACTGATTTGCCTTTCCAGGTTGCTTGGTTGGCCAAAAAGGGCGTATGCGTTTTTTCCTGATTATATTCAGGAAAAAACGCATACGCCCTTTTTGGCCAAGGGCATCATTGTCGAGGTTTTGCCGCTTTTCCTGTGCTTTAAAGGCGATTCGAATCTGCCTCCTGAAATCTGTTTCCTGCAATTCTGCCTTGCTTTCAAATCCTCTTTGTTGCCTTCCCTCAATATATTTGTAGACGAGAGTTATCATTTATAAGTCTGCAGGTTTGTGAATTGCAGTGCCCCTGAGCTCCATTTTTCAACTCGCTCTCTTGGGAGCTGGCCGCAAAAGCACAGGATTGCTTTAGGCCCTATTCTGCTTCCGGGCGGCAGACTGAGCCCGTGGTTAATTCTTCTTCCTGATGGGAAAATAGAGTGACCTGTGCCTGTCCCAACACCTAGAGCTAGTCTCTCATTGGTTCCCCGTCTTCCCGTTCATCCTCAGTTCAAATTGCCAACTGTATGGAACAGGAGGTTAAAGGTGCTGATTCTCCAAGGAGGCAGATTGCTAGTAAAGCGGCTGGAATGGCGAACCCGAGCACAAGGAGATGAGAAATGAAGTGCGTTTTAGAAACCTTTCCCGATCACTCGGTGGACCATCTTCTGGGTTTCTCATGCATGTTTTCGCTGTAGGAAGATGCCCTTGAACCTGGAGATTTGGGACCCATGGGATGGGTACCACGCAGTATTACTTTAAAGCGTCTGCGTTTGCTCACCGAACCTCTCCAAACCCCTCAGCCCCAAGAGTGTCCACCCTTATGTCTCAATCAGCTGCGGTTTTAGATATGGTCAATCCAGGTGGCATCACAGCGCCTGAACGAATTTTGTAAGAATTTCTCTCCCTTTCACTGTCTTTGTTTCACGGGTTTTTAAAATTAATTGAGTTTTATAATGGGGTTTAGCTGCTTTTCACTGCTGTGTTTATGCAGCTTTACACCCACTTGACTCACTTACAGAGAGATATCAATACATAGGTTTTAAGATTCTTACTAGTCAGATATATTCTTGGGCGGTAAATAGGGGGTGTTGAGTCCAGTTCCCTGAGCAAGGAGTAGGTCTTGTCTATTACGTATTGGGTTTATGGAACGGTATCTGAGCTAATTTGAAACCCTTGTTTTATGCATCACCCCACCTCACCTTTCCCGTTAGGCAGCCATAGTGTGTTTTCTAACCGTGTGACTCTGTTCTGTTTTGTAATTCAGTTCAAGGGTAGCGGTTTTTACATTCCCTCTATAAGTGATATCTTATGATAAGTGTCTTTTTCTGTGTGACTTATTGCACTTAGAATCGTCGTACCTAAATCCACTCATCATGCTGCTACTAGCCTTATGACGTTGATTTCATGGCTGAGTGATATTCCATTGTACATAAGGACCACAATTTCTTTATCCATTTTTCTCTTTCCTGGGATATTTAAGGTGTAACGAAGTGGAAGTTCTTGTCAACAGAGCAGCCCTAAACTTTGGGGTGCTTGTGTCTTGCTGATTTTTAGTTTTCCCGATTTATACGCCCATGAGTGGAGGTGCCCTATGCTCTCTAAGCTGAGTTTTGTAAATGTTTCAGGACACACCGTACACTTCTCCAGAGTGGCTGTTGGCAATTTACATCCCGCCCATCAGCGTAGCAAGGCTTCCGTTACTCCGTGGCCTGTCCTGCATTTCTGGTTTTGACACTTTATTCAGCATGGCCCTTTTGACCGATGGGAAGCGAGACTTCTTTGTAGCCCTGATTTGCCTTTCCAGGTTGCTTGGTTGGCCAAAAAGGGCGTATGCGTTTTTTCCTGAATATATTCAGGAAAAAACGCATACGCCCTTTTTGGCCAAGGGCATCATTGTCGAGGTTTTGCCGCTTTTCCTGTGCTTTAAAGGCGATTCGAATCTGCCTCCTGAAATCTGTTTCCTGCAATTCTGCCTTGCTTTCAAATCCTCTTTGTTGCCTTCCCTCAATATATTTGTAGACGAGAGTTATCATTTATAAGTCTGCAGGTTTGTGAATTGCAGTGCCCCTGAGCTCCATTTTTCAACTCGCTCTCTTGGGAGCTTGTCGCAAAAGCGCAGGATTGCTTTAGGCCCTATTCTGCTTCCGGGCGGCAGACTGAGCCTGTGGTTAATTCTTCTTCCTGAGAGGAAGATAGAGTGACCTGTGCCTGTCCCAACACCTAGAGTTAGTCTCTCATTGGTTCCCCGTCTTCCCGTTCATCCTCAGTTCAAATTGCCACCTGTATGGAACAGGAGTTTAAAGGTGCTGATTCCCAAGGAGGGAGATTGCTAGTAAAGCGGCTGGAATGGCGAACCCGAGCACAAGGAGATGAGAAATGAGGTGCGTTTTAGAAACCTTTCCCGATCACTCGGTGGACCGTCTTCTGGGTTTCTCATGCATGTTTTCGATGTAGGAAGATGCCCTTGAACCTGGAGATTTGGGACCCATGGGATGGGTACCACGCAGTATTACTTTAAAGCGTCTGCGTTTGCTCACCGAACCTCTCCAAACCCCTCAGCCCCAAGAGTGTCCACCCTTATGTCTCAATCAGCTGCGGTTTTAGATATGGTCAATCCAGGTGGCATCACAGCGCCTGAACGAATTTTGTAAGAATTTCTCTCCCTTTCACTGTCTTTGTTTCACGGGTTTTTAAAATTAATTGAGTTTTATAATGGGGTTTAGCTGCTTTTCACTGCTGTGTTTATGCAGCTTTACACCCACTTGACTCACTTACAGAGAGATATCAATACATAGGTTTTAAGATTCTTACTAGTCAGATATATTCTTGGGCGGTAAATAGGGGGTGTTGAGTCCAGTTCCCTGAGCAAGGAGTAGGTCTTGTCTATTACGTATTGGGTTTATGGAACGGTATCTGAGCTAATTTGAAACCCTTGTTTTATGCATCACCCCACCTCACCTTTCCCGTTAGGCAGCCATAGTGTGTTTTCTAACCGTGTGACTCTGTTCTGTTTTGTAATTCAGTTCAAGGGTAGCGGTTTTTACATTCCCTCTATAAGTGATATCTTATGATAAGTGTCTTTTTCTGTGTGACTTATTGCACTTAGAATCGTCGTACCTAAATCCACTCATCATGCTGCTACTAGCCTTATGACGTTGATTTCATGGCTGAGTGATATTCCATTGTACATAAGGACCACAATTTCTTTATCCATTCTTCTCTTTCCTGGGATATTTAAGGTGTAACGAAGTGGAGGTTCTTGTCAACAGAGCAGCCCTAAACTTTGGGGTGCTTGTGTCTTGCTGATTTTTAGTTTTCCCGATTTATACGCCCATGAGTGGAGGTGCCCTATGCTCTCTAAGCTGAGTTTTGTAAATGTTTCAGGACACACCGTACACTTCTCCAGAGTGGCTGTTGGCAATTTACATCCCGCCCATCAGCGTAGCAAGGCTTCCGTTACTCCGTGGCCTGTCCTGCATTTCTGGTTTTGACACTTTACTCAGCATGGCCCTTTTGACCGATGGGAAGCGAGACTTCTTTGTAGCCCTGATTTGCCTTTCCAGGTTGCTTGGTTGGCCAAAAAGGGCGTATGCGTTTTTTCCTGAATATATTCAGGAAAAAACGCATACGCCCTTTTTGGCCAAGGGCATCATTGTCGAGGTTTTGCCGCTTTTCCTGTGCTTTAAAGGCGATTCGAATCTGCCTCCTGAAATCTGTTTCCTGCAATTCTGCCTTGCTTTCAAATCCTCTTTGTTGCCTTCCCTCAATATATTTGTAGACGAGAGTTATCATTTATAAGTCTGCAGGTTTGTGAATTGCAGTGCCCCTGAGCTCCATTTTTCAACTCGCTCTCTTGGGAGCTTGTCGCAAAAGCGCAGGATTGCTTTAGGCCCTATTCTGCTTCCGGGCGGCAGACTGAGCCTGTGGTTAATTCTTCTTCCTGAGAGGAAGATAGAGTGACCTGTGCCTGTCCCAACACCTAGAGTTAGTCTCTCATTGGTTCCCCGTCTTCCCGTTCATCCTCAGTTCAAATTGCCACCTGTATGGAACAGGAGTTTAAAGGTGCTGATTCCCAAGGAGGGAGATTGCTAGTAAAGCGGCTGGAATGGCGAACCCGAGCACAAGGAGATGAGAAATGAGGTGCGTTTTAGAAACCTTTCCCGATCACTCGGTGGACCGTCTTCTGGGTTTCTCATGCATGTTTTCGATGTAGGAAGATGCCCTTGAACCTGGAGATTTGGGACCCATGGGATGGGTACCACGCAGTATTACTTTAAAGCGTCTGCGTTTGCTCACCGAACCTCTCCAAACCCCTCAGCCCCAAGAGTGTCCACCCTTATGTCTCAATCAGCTGCGGTTTTAGATATGGTCAATCCAGGTGGCATCACAGCGCCTGAACGAATTTTGTAAGAATTTCTCTCCCTTTCACTGTCTTTGTTTCACGGGTTTTTAAAATTAATTGAGTTTTATAATGGGGTTTAGCTGCTTTTCACTGCTGTGTTTATGCAGCTTTACACCCACTTGACTCACTTACAGAGAGATATCAATACATAGGTTTTAAGATTCTTACTAGTCAGATATATTCTTGGGCGGTAAATAGGGGGTGTTGAGTCCAGTTCCCTGAGCAAGGAGTAGGTCTTGTCTATTACGTATTGGGTTTATGGAACGGTATCTGAGCTAATTTGAAACCCTTGTTTTATGCATCACCCCACCTCACCTTTCCCGTTAGGCAGCCATAGTGTGTTTTCTAACCGTGTGACTCTGTTCTGTTTTGTAATTCAGTTCAAGGGTAGCGGTTTTTACATTCCCTCTATAAGTGATATCTTATGATAAGTGTCTTTTTCTGTGTGACTTATTGCACTTAGAATCGTCGTACCTAAATCCACTCATCATGCTGCTACTAGCCTTATGACGTTGATTTCATGGCTGAGTGATATTCCATTGTACATAAGGACCACAATTTCTTTATCCATTTTTCTCTTTCCTGGGATATTTAAGGTGTAACGAAGTGGAGGTTCTTGTCAACAGAGCAGCCCTAAACTTTGGGGTGCTTGTGTCTTGCTGATTTTTAGTTTTCCCGATTTATACGCCCATGAGTGGAGGTGCCCTATGCTCTCTAAGCTGAGTTTTGTAAATGTTTCAGGACACACCGTACACTTCTCCAGAGTGGCTGTTGGCAATTTACATCCCGCCCATCAGCGTAGCAAGGCTTCCGTTACTCCGTGGCCTGTCCTGCATTTCTGGTTTTGACACTTTATTCAGCATGGCCCTTTTGACCGATGGGAAGCGAGACTTCTTTGTAGCCCTGATTTGCCTTTCCAGGTTGCTTGGTTGGCCAAAAAGGGCGTATGCGTTTTTTCCTGAATATATTCAGGAAAAAACGCATACGCCCTTTTTGGCCAAGGGCATCATTGTCGAGGTTTTGCCGCTTTTCCTGTGCTTTAAAGGCGATTCGAATCTGCCTCCTGAAATCTGTTTCCTGCAATTCTGCCTTGCTTTCAAATCCTCTTTGTTGCCTTCCCTCAATATATTTGTAGACGAGAGTTATCATTTATAAGTCTGCAGGTTTGTGAATTGCAGTGCCCCTGAGCTCCATTTTTCAACTCGCTCTCTTGGGAGCTTGTCGCAAAAGCGCAGGATTGCTTTAGGCCCTATTCGGCTTTCCGGGCGGCAGACTGAGCCCGTGGTTAATTCTTCTTCCTGATGGGAAAATAGAGTGACCTGTGCCTGTCCCAACACCTAGAGCTAGTCTCTCATTGGTTCCCCGTCTTCACGTTCATCCTCAGTTCAAATTGCCACCTGTATGGAACAGGAGGTTAAAGGTGCTGATTCTCCAAGGAGGGAGATTGCTAGTAAAGCGGCTGGAATGGCGAAGCCGAGCACAAGGAGATGAGAAATGAGGTGCGTTTTAGAAACCTTTCCCGATCACTCGGTGGACCATCTTCTGGGTTTCTCATGCATGTTTTCGATGTAGGAAGATGCCCTTGAACCTGGAGATTTGGGACCCATGGGATGGGTACCACGCAGTATTACTTTAAAGCGTCTGCGTTTGCTCACCGAATCTCACCAAACCCCTCAGCCCCAAGAGTGTCCACCCTTATGTCTCAATCAGCTGCGGGTCTAGATATGGTCAATCCAGGTGGCATCACAGCGCCTGAACGTATTTTGTAAGAATTTCTCTCCCTTTCACTGTCTTTGTTTCACGTGTTTTTAAAATTAATTGAGTTTTATAATGGGGTTTAGCTGCTTTTCACTGCTGTGTTTATGCAGCTTTACACCCACTAGACTCACTTACAGAGAGATATCAATACATAGGTTTTAAGATTCTTACTAGTCAGATATATTCTTGGGCGGTGAATAGGGGGTGTTGAGTCCAGTTCCCTGAGCAAGGAGTAGGTCTTGTCTATTACGTATTGGGTTTATGGAACGGTATCTGAGCTAATTTGAAACCCTTGTTTTATGCATCACCCCACCTCACCTTTCCCGTTAGGCAGCCATAGTGTGTTTTCTAACCGTGTGACTCTGTTCTGTTTTGTAATTCAGTTCAAGGGTAGCGGTTTTTACATTCCCTCTATAAGTGATATCTTATGATAAGTGTCTTTTTCTGTGTGACTTATTTGACTTAGAATCGTCGTACCTAAATCCACTCATCATGCTGCTACTAGCCTTATGACGTTGATTTCATGGCTGAGTGATATTCCATTGTACATATGGACCACAACTTCTTTATCCATTTTTCTCTTTCCTGGGATATTTAAGGTGTAACGAAGTGGAGGTTCTTGTCAACAGAGCAGCCCTAAACTTTGGGGTGCTTGTGTCTTGCTGATTTTTAGTTTTCCCAATTTATACGCCCATGAGTGGAAGTGCCCTATGCTCTCTAAGCTGAGTTTTGTAAATGTTTCAGGACACACCGTACACTTCTCCAGAGTGGCTGTTGGCAATTTACATCCCGCCCATCAGCGTAGCAAGGCTCCCGTTTCTCCGTGGCCTGTCCTGCATTTCTGGTTTTGACACTTTATTCAGCATGGCCCTTTTGACCGATGGGAAGCGAGACTTCTTTGTAGCGCTGATTTGCCTTTCCAGGTTGCTTGGTTGGCCAAAAAGGGCGTATGCGTTTTTTCCTGAATATATTCAGGAAAAAACGCATACGCCCTTTTTGACCAAGGGCATCATTGTCGAGGTTTTGCCGCTTTTCCTGTGCTTTAAAGGCGATTCGAATCTGCCTCCTGAAATCTGTTTCCTGCAATTCTGCCTTGCTTTCAAATCCTCTTTCTTTCCTTCCCTCAATATATTTATAGAAGAGAGTTATCATTTATAAGTCTGTAGGTTTGTGAATTGCAGTGCCCCTGAGCTCCATTTTTCAACTCGCTCTCTTGGGAGCTGGCCGCAAAAGCGCAGGATTGCTTTAGGCCCTATTCTGCTTCGGGGCGGCAGACTGAGCCTGTGGTTAATTCTTCTTCCTGATGGGAAAATAGAGTGACCTGTGCCTGTCCCAACACCTAGAGCTAGTCTCTCATTGGTTCCCCGTCTTCCCGTTCATCCTCAGTTCAAATTGCCACCTGTATGGAACAGGAGGTTAAAGGTGCTGATTCTCCAAGGAGGGAGATTGCTAGCAAAGCGGCTGGAATGGCGAACCCGAGCACAAGGAGATGAGAAATGAGGTGCGTTTTAGAAACCTTTCCCGATCACTCGGTGGACCGTCTTCTGGGTTTCTCATGCATGTTTTCGCTGTAGGAAGATGCCCTTGAACCTGGAGATTTGGGACCCATGGGATGGGTACCACGCAGTATTACTTTAAAGCGTCTGCGTTTGCTCACCCAACCTCACCAAACCTCTCAGCCCCAAGAGTGTCCACCCTTATGTCTCAATCAGCTGCAGGTCTAGATATGGTCAATCCAGGTGGCATCACAGCCCCTGAACGAATTTTGTAAGAATTTCTCTCTCTTTCACTGTCTTTGTTTCACGGGTTTTTAAAATTAATTGAGTTTTATAATGGGGTTTAGCTGCTTTTCACTGCTGTGTTTATGCAGCTTTACACCCACTTGACTCACTTACAGAGAGATATCAATACATAGGTTTTAAGATTCTTACTAGTCAGATATATTCTTGGGCGGTGAATAGGGGGTGTTGAGTCCAGTTCCCTGAGCAAGGAGTAGGTCTTGTCTATTATGTATTGGGTTTATGGAACGGTATCTGAGCTAATTTGAAACCCTTGTTTTATGCATCACCCCACCTCACCTTTCCCGTTAGGCAGCCATAGTGTGTTTTCTAACCGTGTGACTCTGTTCTGTTTCGTAATTCAGTTCAAGGGTAGCGGTTTTTACATTCCCTCTATAAGTGATATCTTATGATAAGTGTCTTTTTCTGTGTGACTTATTTGACTTAGAATCGTCGTACCTAAATCCACTCATCATGCTGCTACTAGCCTTATGACGTTGATTTCATGGCTGAGTGATATTCCATTTTACATAAGGACCACAACTTCTTTATCCATTTTTCTCTTTCCTGGGATATTTAAGGTGTAACGAAGTGGAGGTCCTTGTCAACAGAGCAGCCCTAAACTTTGGGGTGCTTGTGTCTTGCTGATTTTTAGTTTTCCCAATTTATACGCCCATGAGTGGAAGTGCCCTATGCTCTCTAAGCTGAGTTTTGTAAATGTTTCAGGACACACCGTACACTTCTCCAGAGTGGCTGTTGGCAATTTACATCCCGCCCATCAGCGTAGCAAGGCTCCCGTTTCTCCGTGGCCTGTCCTGCATTTCTGGTTTTGACACTTTATTCAGCATGGCCCTTTTGACCGATGGGAAGCGAGACTTCTGTGTAGCGCTGATTTGCCTTTCCAGGTTGCTTGGTTGGCCAAAAAGGGCGTATGCGTTTTTTCCTGAATATATTCAGGAAAAAACGCATACGCCCTTTGTGTCCAAGGGCATCATTGTCAAGGTTTTGCCGCTTTTCCTGTGCTTTAAAGGCGATTCGAATCTGCCTCCTGAAATCTGTTTCCTGCAATTCTGCCTTGCTTTCAAATCCTCTTTGTTGCCTTCCCTCAATATATTTGTAGACGAGAGTTATCATTTATAAGTCTGCAGGTTTGTGAATTGCAGTCCCCTGAGCTCCATTTTTCAACTCGCTCTCTTGGGTGCTGCCCGCAAAAGCGCAGGATTGCTTTAGGCCCTATTCTGCTTCCGGGCGGCAGACTGAGCCCGTGGTTAATTCTTCTTCCTAATGGGAAAATAGAGTGACCTGTGCCTGTCCCAACACCTAGAGCTAGTCTCTCATTGGTTCCCCGTCTTCCCGTTCATCCTCAGTTCAAATTGCCACCTGTATGGAACAGGAGGTTAAAGGTGCTGATTCTCCAAGGAGGGAGATTGCTATTAAAGCGGCTGGAATGGCGAACCCGAGCACAAGGAGATGAGAAATGAGGTGCGTTTTAGAAACCTTTCCCGATCACTCGGTGGACCATCTTCTGGGTTTCTCATGCATGTTTTCGATGTAGGAAGATGCCCTTGAACCTGGAGATTTGGGAACCATGGGATGGGTACCACGCAGTATTACTTTAAAGCGTCTGCGTTTGCTCACCGAACCTCACCAAACCCCTCAGCCCCAAGAGTGTCCACCCTTATGTCTCAATTAGCTGCGGTTCTAGATATGGTCAATCCAGGTGGCATCACAGCGCCTGAACGAATTTTGTAAGAATTTATCTCCCTTTCACTGTCTTTGTTTCACGGGTTTTTAAAATTAATTGAGTTTTATAATGGGGTTTAGCTGCTTTTCACTGCTGTGTTTATGCAGCTTTACACCCACTTGACTCACTTACAGAGAGATATCAATACATAGGTTTTAAGATTCTTACTAGTCAGATATATTCTTGGGCGGTGAATAGGGGGTGTTGAGTCCAGTTCCCTGAGCAAGGAGTAGGTCTTGTCTATTACGTATTGGGTTTATGGAACGGTATCTGAGCTAATTTGAAACCCTTGTTTTATGCATCACCCCACCTCACCTTTCCCGTTAGGCAGCCATAGTGTGTTTTCTAACCGTGTGACTCTGTTCTGTTTTGTAATTCAGTTCAAGGGTAGCGGTTTTTACATTCCCTCTATAAGTGATATCTTATGATAAGTGTCTTTTTCTGTGTGACTTATTTGACTTAGAATCGTCGTACCTAAATCCACTCATCATGCTGCTACTAGCCTTATGACGTTGATTTCATGGCTGAGTGATATTCCATTGTACATAAGGACCACAACTTCTTTATCCATTTTTCTCTTTCCTGGGATATTTAAGGTGTAACGAAGTGGAGGTCCTTGTCAACAGAGCAGCCCTAAACTTTGGGGTGCTTGTGTCTTGCTGATTTTTAGTTTTCCCAATTTATACGCCCATGACTGGAAGTGCCCTATGCTCTCTAAGCTGAGTTTTGTAAATGTTTCAGGACACACCGTACACTTCTCCAGAGTGGCTGTTGGCAATTTACATCCCGCCCATCAGCGTAGCAAGGCTCCCGTTTCTCCGTGGCCTGTCCTGCATTTCTGGTTTTGACACTTTATTCAGCATGGCCCTTTTGACCGATGGGAAGCGAGACTTCTGTGTAGCGCTGATTTGCCTTTCCAGGTTGCTTGGTTGGCCAAAAAGGGCGTATGCGTTTTTTCCTGAATATATTCAGGAAAAAACGCATACGCCCTTTTTGGCCAAGGGTATCATTGTCGAGGTTTTGCCGCTTTTCCTGTGCTTTAAAGGCGATTCGAATCTGCCTCCTGAAATCTGTTTCCTGCAATTCTGCCTTGCTTTCAAATCCTCTTTGTTGCCTTCCCTCAATATATTTGTAGACGAGAGTTATCATTTATAAGTCTGCAGGTTTGTGAATTGCAGTGCCCCTGAGCTCCATTTTTCAACTCGCTCTCTTGGGAGCTGGTCGCAAAAGCGCAGGATTGCTTTAGGCCTTATTCTGCTTCCGGGCGGCAGACTGAGCCTGTGGTTAATTCTTCTACCTGAGAGCAAGATAGAGTGACATGTGCCTGTCCCAACACCTAGAGCTAGTCTCTCATTGGTTCCCCGTCTTCCCGTTCATCCTCAGTTCAAATTGCCACCTGTATGGAAGAGGAGGTTAAAGGTGCTGATTCTCCAAGGAGGGAGATTGCTATTAAAGCGGCTGGAATGGCGAACCCGAGCACAAGGAGATGAGAAATGAGGTGCGTTTTAGAAACCTTTCCCGATCACTCGGTGGACCATCTTCTGGGTTTCTCATGCATGTTTTCGATGTAGGAAGATGCCCTTGAACCTGGAGATTTGGGAACCATGGGATGGGTACCACGCAGTATTACTTTAAAGCGTCTGCGTTTGCTCACCGAACCTCACCAAACCCCTCAGCCCCAAGAGTGTCCACCCTTATGTCTCAATTAGCTGCGGTTCTAGATATGGTCAATCCAGGTGGCATCACAGCGCCTGAACGAATTTTGTAAGAATTTATCTCCCTTTCACTGTCTTTGTTTCACGGGTTTTTAAAATTAATTGAGTTTTATAATGGGGTTTAGCTGCTTTTCACTGCTGTGTTTATGCAGCTTTACACCCACTTGACTCACTTACAGAGAGATATCAATACATAGGTTTTAAGATTCTTACTAGTCAGATATATTCTTGGGCGGTGAATAGGGGGTGTTGAGTCCAGTTCCCTGAGCAAGGAGTAGGTCTTGTCTATTACGTATTGGGTTTATGGAACGGTATCTGAGCTAATTTGAAACCCTTGTTTTATGCATCACCCCACCTCACCTTTCCCGTTAGGCAGCCATAGTGTGTTTTCTAACCGTGTGACTCTGTTCTGTTTTGTAATTCAGTTCAAGGGTAGCGGTTTTTACATTCCCTCTATAAGTGATATCTTATGATAAGTGTCTTTTTCTGTGTGACTTATTTGACTTAGAATCGTCGTACCTAAATCCACTCATCATGCTGCTACTAGCCTTATGACGTTGATTTCATGGCTGAGTGATATTCCATTGTACATAAGGACCACAACTTCTTTATCCATTTTTCTCTTTCCTGGGATATTTAAGGTGTAACGAAGTGGAGGTCCTTGTCAACAGAGCAGCCCTAAACTTTGGGGTGCTTGTGTCTTGCTGATTTTTAGTTTTCCCAATTTATACGCCCATGAGTGGAAGTGCCCTATGCTCTCTAAGCTGAGTTTTGTAAATGTTTCAGGACACACCGTACACTTCTCCAGAGTGGCTGTTGGCAATTTACATCCCGCCCATCAGCGTAGCAAGGCTCCCGTTTCTCCGTGGCCTGTCCTGCATTTCTGGTTTTGACACTTTATTCAGCATGGCCCTTTTGACCGATGGGAAGCGAGACTTCTGTGTAGCGCTGATTTGCCTTTCCAGGTTGCTTGGTTGGCCAAAAAGGGCGTATGCGTTTTTTCCTGAATATATTCAGGAAAAAACGCATACGCCCTTTTTGGCCAAGGGTATCATTGTCGAGGTTTTGCCGCTTTTCCTGTGCTTTAAAGGCGATTCGAATCTGCCTCCTGAAATCTGTTTCCTGCAATTCTGCCTTGCTTTCAAATCCTCTTTGTTGCCTTCCCTCAATATATTTGTAGACGAGAGTTATCATTTATAAGTCTGCAGGTTTGTGAATTGCAGTGCCCCTGAGCTCCATTTTTCAACTCGCTCTCTTGGGAGCTGGTCGCAAAAGCGCAGGATTGCTTTAGGCCTTATTCTGCTTCCGGGCGGCAGACTGAGCCTGTGGTTAATTCTTCTTCCTGAGAGCAAGATAGAGTGACATGTGCCTGTCCCAACACCTAGAGCTAGTCTCTCATTGGTTCCCCGTCTTCCCGTTCATCCTCAGTTCAAATTGCCACCTGTATGGAAGAGGAGGTTAAAGGTGCTGATTCTCCAAGGAGGGAGATTGCTAGTAAAGCGGCTGGAATGGCGAACCCGAGCACAAGGAGATGAGAAATGAGGTGCGTTTTAGAAACCTTTCCCGATC
Source organism: Eschrichtius robustus (assembly GCF_028021215.1). Taxonomy (NCBI): domain Eukaryota; kingdom Metazoa; phylum Chordata; class Mammalia; order Artiodactyla; family Eschrichtiidae; genus Eschrichtius; species Eschrichtius robustus. Next base: position 27,807,995 of record NC_090830.1, read on the forward strand.
ACTCGGTGGACCGTCTTCTGGGTTTCTCATGCATGTTTTCGATGTAGGAAGATGCCCTTGAACCTGGAGATTTGGGACCCATGGGATGGGTACCACGCAGTATTACTTTAAAGCGTCTGCGTTTGCTCACCCAACCTCACCAAACCTCTCAGCCCCAAGAGTGTCCACCCTTATGTCTCAATCAGCTGCGGGTCTAGATATGGTCAATCCAGGTGGCATCACAGCGCCTGAACGAATTTTGTAAGAATTTCTCTCCCTTTCACTGTCTTTGTTTCACGGGTTTTTAAAATTAATTGAGTTTTATAATGGGGTTTAGCTGCTTTTCACTGCTGTGTTTATGCAGCTTTACACCCACTTGACTCACTTACAGAGAGATATCAATACATAGTTTTTAAGATTCTTACTAGTCAGATATATACTTGGGCGGTTAATAGGGGGTGTTGAGTCCAGTTCCCTGAGCAAGGAGTAGGTCTTGTCTATTACGTATTGGGTTTATTGAACGGTATCTGAGCTAATTTGAAACCCTTGTTTTATGCATCACCCCACCTCACCTTTCCCGTTAGGCAGCCATAGTGTGTTTTCTAACCGTGTGACTCTGTTCTGTTTTGTAATTCAGTTCAAGGGTAGCGGTTTTTACATTGCCTCTATAAGTGATATCTTATGATAAGTGTCTTTTTCTGTGTGACTTATTTGACTTAGAATCGTCGTACCTAAATCCACTCATCATGCTGCTACTAGCCTTATGACGTTGATTTCATGGCTGAGTGATATTCCATTGTACATAAGGACCACAACTTCTTTATCCATTTTTCTCTTTCCTGGGATATTTAAGGTGTAACGAAGTGGAGGTTCTTGTCAACAGAGCAGCCCTAAACTTTGGGGTGCTTGTGTCTTGCTGATTTTTAGTTTTCCCAATTTATACGCCCATGAGTGGAAGTGCCCTATGCTCTCTAAGCTGAGTTTTGTAAATGTTTCAGGACACACCGTACACTTCTCCAGAGTGGCTGTTGGCAATTTACATCCCGCCCATGAGCGTAGCAAGGCTCCCGTTTCTCCGTGGCCTGTCCTGCATTTCTGGTTTTGACACTTTATTCAGCATGGCCCTTTTGACCGATGGGAAGCGAGACTTCTTTGTAGCGCTGATTTGCCTTTCCAGGTTGCTTGGTTGGCCAAAAAGGGCGTATGCGTTTTTTCCTGAATATATTCAGGAAAAAACGCATACAAACTTTTTGGCCAAGGGTATCATTTTCGAGGTTTTGCCGCTTTTCCTGTGCTTTAAAGGCGATTCGAATCTGCCTCCTGAAATCTGTTTCCTGCAATTCTGCCTTGCTTTCAAATCCTCTTTGTTGCCTTTCCTCAATATATTTGTAGACGAGAGTTATCATTTATAAGTCTGCAGGTTTGTGAATTGCAGTGCCCCTGAGCTCCATTTTTCAACTCGCTCTCTTGGGAGCTGGTCGCAAAAGCGCAGGATTGCTTTAGGCCCTATTCTGCTTCCGGGCGGCAGACTGAGCCTGTGGTTAATTCTTCATCCTGATGGGAAAATAGAGTGACCTGTGCCTGTCCCAACACCTAGAGCTAGTCTCTCATTGGTTCCCCGTCTTCCCGTTCATCCTCAGTTCAAATTGCCAACTGTATGGAACAGGAGGTTAAAGGTGCTGATTCTCCAAGGAGGCAGATTGCTAGTAAAGCGGCTGGAATGGCGAACCCGAGCACAAGGAGATGAGAAATGAGGTGCGTTTTAGAAACCTTTCCCGATCACTCGGTGGACCGTCTTCTGGGTTTCTCATGCATGTTTTCGATGTAGGAAGATGCCCTTGAACCTGGAGATTTGGGACCCATGGGATGGGTACCACGCAGTATTACTTTAAAGCGTCTGCGTTTGCTCACCGAACCTCTCCAAACCCCTCAGCCCCAAGAGTGTCCACCCTTATGTCTCAATCAGCTGCGGGTCTAGATATGGTCAATCCAGGTGGCATCACAGCGCCTGAACGAATTTTGTAAGAATTTCTCTCCCTTTCACTGTCTTTGTTTCACGGGTTTTTAAAATTAATTGAGTTTTATAATGGGGTTTAGCTGCTTTTCACTGCTGTGTTTATGCAGCTTTACACCCACTTGACTCACTTACAGAGAGATATCAATACATAGGTTTTAAGATTCTTACTAGTCAGATATATTCTTGGGCGGTGAATAGGGGGTGTTGAGTCCAGTTCCCTGAGCAAGGAGTAGGTCTTGTCAATTACGTATTGGGTTTATGGAACGGTATCTGAGCTAATTTGAAACCCTTGTTTTATGCATCACCCCACCTCACCTTTCCCGTTAGGCAGCCATAGTGTGTTTTCTAACCGTGTGACTCTGTTCTGTTTTGTAATTCAGTTCAAGGGTAGCGGTTTTTACATTCCCTCTATAAGTGATATCTTATGATAAGTGTCTTTTTCTGTGTGACTTATTTGACTTAGAATCGTCGTACCTAAATCCACTCATCATGCTGCTACTAGCCTTATGACGTTGATTTCATGGCTGAGTGATATTCCATTGTACATAAGGACCACAACTTCTTTATCCATTTTTCTCTTTCCTGGGATATTTAAGGTGTAACGAAGTGGAGGTCCTTGTCAACAGAGCAGCCCTAAACTTTGGGGTGCTTGTGTCTTGCTGATTTTTAGTTTTCCCAATTTATACGCCCATGAGTGGAAGTGCCCTATGCTCTCTAAGCTGAGTTTTGTAAATGTTTCAGGACACACCGTACACTTCTCCAGAGTGGCTGTTGGCAATTTACATCCCGCCCATGAGCGTAGCAAGGCTCCCGTTTCTCCGTGGCCTGTCCTGCATTTCTGGTTTTGACACTTTATTCAGCATGGCCCTTTTGACCGATGGGAAGCGAGACTTCTGTGTAGCGCTGATTTGCCTTTCCAGGTTGCTTGGTTGGCCAAAAAGGGCGTATGCGTTTTTTCCTGAATATATTCAGGAAAAAACGCATACGCCCTTTTTGGCCAAGGGTATCATTTTCGAGGTTTTGCCGCTTTTCCTGTGCTTTAAAGGCGATTCGAATCTGCCTCCTGAAATCTGTTTCCTGCAATTCTGCCTTGCTTTCAAATCCTCTTTGTTGCCTTCCCTCAATATATTTGTAGACGAGAGTTATCATTTATAAGTCTGCAGGTTTGTGAATTGCAGTGCCCCTGAGCTCCATTTTTCAACTCGCTCTCTTGGGAGCTGGTCGCAAAAGCGCAGGATTGCTTTAGGCCCTATTCTGCTTCCGGGCGGCAGACTGAGCCTGCGGTTAATTCTTCATCCTGATGGGAAAATAGAGTGACCTGTGCCTGTCCCAACACCTAGAGCTAGTCTCTCATTGGTTCCCCGTCTTCCCGTTCATCCTCAGTTCAAATTGCCAACTGTATGGAACAGGAGGTTAAAGGTGCTGATTCTCCAAGGAGGCAGATTGCTAGTAAAGCGGCTGGAATGGCGAACCCGAGCACAAGGAGATGAGAAATGAGGTGCGTTTTAGAAACCTTTCCCGATCACTCGGTGGACCATCTTCTGGGTTTCTCATGCATGTTTTCGATGTAGGAAGATGCCCTTGAACCTGGAGATTTGGGACCCATGGGATGGGTACCACGCAGTATTACTTTAAAGCGTCTGCGTTTGCTCACCGAACCTCTCCAAACCCCTCAGCCCCAAGAGTGTCCACCCTTATGTCTCAATCACCTGCGGGTCTAGATATGGTCAATCCAGGTGGCATCACAGCGCCTGAACGAATTTTGTAAGAATTTCTCTCCCTTTCACTGTCTTTGTTTCATGGGTTTTTAAAATTAATTGAGTTTTATAATGGGGTTTAGCTGCTTTTCACTGCTGTGTTTATGCAGCTTTACACCCACTTGACTCACTTACAGAGAGATATCAATACATAGGTTTTAAGATTTTTACTAGTCAGATATATTCTTGGGCGGTGAATAGGGGGTGTTGAGTCCAGTTCCCTGAGCAAGGAGTAGGTCTTGTCAATTACGTATTGGGTTTATGGAACGGTATCTGAGCTAATTTGAAACCCTTGTTTTATGCATCACCCCACCTCACCTTTCCCGTTAGGCAGCCATAGTGTGTTTTCTAACCGTGTGACTCTGTTCTGTTTTGTAATTCAGTTCAAGGGTAGCGGTTTTTACATTCCCTCTATAAGTGATATCTTATGATAAGTGTCTTTTTCTGTGTGACTTATTTGACTTAGAATCATCGTACCTAAATCCACTCATCATGCTGCTACTAGCCTTATGACGTTGATTTCATGGCTGAGTGATATTCCATTGTACATAAGGACCACAACTTCTTTATCCATTTTTCTCTTTCCTGGGATATTTAAGGTGTAACGAAGTGGAGGTCCTTGTCAACAGAGCAGCCCTAAACTTTGGGGTGCTTGTGTCTTGCTGATTTTTAGTTTTCCCAATTTATACGCCCATGAGTGGAAGTGCCCTATGCTCTCTAAGCTGAGTTTTGTAAATGTTCCAGGACACACCGTACACTTCTCCAGAGTGGCTGTTGGCAATTTACATCCCGCCCATGAGCGTAGCAAGGCTCCCGTTTCTCCGTGGCCTGTCCTGCATTTCTGGTTTTGACACTTTATTCAGCATGGCCCTTTTGACCGATGGGAAGCGAGACTTCTTTGTAGCGCTGATTTGCCTTTCCAGGTTGCTTGGTTGGCCAAAAAGGGCGTATGCGTTTTTTCCTGAATATATTCAGGAAAAAACGCATACGCCCTTTTTGGCCAAGGGTATCATTTTCGAGGTTTTGCCGCTTTTCCTGTGCTTTAAAGGCGATTCGAATCTGCCTCCTGAAATCTGTTTCCTGCAATTCTGCCTTGCTTTCAAATCCTCTTTGTTGCCTTCCCTCAATATATTTGTAGACGAGAGTTATCATTTATAAGTCTGCAGGTTTGTGAATTGCAGTGCCCCTGAGCTCCATTTTTCAACTCGCTCTCTTGGGAGCTGGTCGCAAAAGCGCAGGATTGCTTTAGGCCCTATTCTGCTTCCGGGCGGCAGACTGAGCCTGTGGTTAATTATTCATCCTGATGGGAAAATAGAGTGACCTGTGCCTGTCCCAACACCTAGAGCTAGTCTCTCATTGGTTCCCCGTCTTCCCGTTCATCCTCAGTTCAAATTGCCAAATGTATGGAACAGGAGGTTAAAGGTGCTGATTCTCCAAGGAGGCAGATTGCTAGTAAAGCGGCTGGAATGGCGAACCCGAGCACAAGGAGATGAGAAATGAGGTGCGTTTTAGAAACCTTTCCCGATCACTCGGTGGACCGTCTTCTGGGTTTCTCATGCATGTTTTCGATGTAGGAAGATGCCCTTGAACCTGGAGATTTGGGACCCATGGGATGGGTACCACGCAGTATTACTTTAAAGCGTCTGCGTTTGCTCACCGAACCTCTCCAAACCCCTCAGCCCCAAGAGTGTCCACCCTTATGTCTCAATCAGCTGCGGGTCTAGATATGGTCAATCCAGGTGGCATCACAGCGCCTGAACGAATTTTGTAAGAATTTCTCTCCCTTTCACTGTCTTTGTTTCACGGGTTTTTAAAATTAATTGAGTTTTATAATGGGGTTTAGCTGCTTTTCACTGCTGTGTTTATGCAGCTTTACACCCACTTGACTCACTTACAGAGAGATATCAATACATAGGTTTTAAGATTCTTACTAGTCAGATATATTCTTGGGCGGTGAATAGGGGGTGTTGAGTCCAGTTCCCTGAGCAAGGAGTAGGTCTTGTCAATTACGTATTGGGTTTATGGAACGGTATCTGAGCTAATTTGAAACCCTTGTTTTATGCATCACCCCACCTCACCTTTCCCGTTAGGCAGCCATAGTGTGTTTTCTAACCGTGTGACTCTGTTCTGTTTTGTAATTCAGTTCAAGGGTAGCGGTTTTTACATTCCCTCTATAAGTGATATCTTATGATAAGTGTCTTTTTCTGTGTGACTTATTTGACTTAGAATCGTCGTACCTAAATCCACTCATCATGCTGCTACTAGCCTTATGACGTTGATTTCATGGCTGAGTGATATTCCATTGTACATAAGGACCACAACTTCTTTATCCATTTTTCTCTTTCCTGGGATATTTAAGGTGTAACGAAGTGGAGGTCCTTGTCAACAGAGCAGCCCTAAACTTTGGGGTGCTTGTGTCTTGCTGATTTTTAGTTTTCCCAATTTATACGCCCATGAGTGGAAGTGCCCTATGCTCTCTAAGCTGAGTTTTGTAAATGTTTCAGGACACACCGTACACTTCTCCAGAGTGGCTGTTGGCAATTTACATCCCGCCCATGAGCGTAGCAAGGCTCCCGTTTCTCCGTGGCCTGTCCTGCATTTCTGGTTTTGACACTTTATTCAGCATGGCCCTTTTGACCGATGGGAAGCGAGACTTCTGTGTAGCGCTGATTTGCCTTTCCAGGTTGCTTGGTTGGCCAAAAAGGGCGTATGCGTTTTTTCCTGAATATATTCAGGAAAAAACGCATACGCCCTTTTTGGCCAAGGGTATCATTTTCGAGGTTTTGCCGCTTTTCCTGTGCTTTAAAGGCGATTCGAATCTGCCTCCTGAAATCTGTTTCCTGCAATTCTGCCTTGCTTTCAAATCCTCTTTGTTGCCTTCCCTCAATATATTTGTAGACGAGAGTTATCATTTATAAGTCTGCAGGTTTGTGAATTGCAGTGCCCCTGAGCTCCATTTTTCAACTCGCTCTCTTGGGAGCTGGTCGCAAAAGCGCAGGATTGCTTTAGGCCCTATTCTGCTTCCGGGCGGCAGACTGAGCCTGTGGTTAATTCTTCATCCTGATGGGAAAATAGAGTGACCTGTGCCTGTCCCAACACCTAGAGCTAGTCTCTCATTGGTTCCCCGTCTTCCCGTTCATCCTCAGTTCAAATTGCCAACTGTATGGAACAGGAGGTTAAAGGTGCTGATTCTCCAAGGAGGCAGATTGCTAGTAAAGCGGCTGGAATGGCGAACCCGAGCACAAGGAGATGAGAAATGAGGTGCGTTTTAGAAACCTTTCCCGATCACTCGGTGGACCGTCTTCTGGGTTTCTCATGCATGTTTTCGATGTAGGAAGATGCCCTTGAACCTGGAGATTTGGGACCCATGGGATGGGTACCACGCAGTATTACTTTAAAGCGTCTGCGTTTGCTCACCGAACCTCTCCAAACCCCTCAGCCCCAAGAGTGTCCACCCTTATGTCTCAATCAGCTGCGGGTCTAGATATGGTCAATCCAGGTGGCATCACAGCGCCTGAACGAATTTTGTAAGAATTTCTCTCCCTTTCACTGTCTTTGTTTCACGGGTTTTTAAAATTAATTGAGTTTTATAATGGGGTTTAGCTGCTTTTCACTGCTGTGTTTATGCAGCTTTACACCCACTTGACTCACTTACAGAGAGATATCAATACATAGGTTTTAAGATTCTTACTAGTCAGATATATTCTTGGGCGGTGAATAGGGGGTGTTGAGTCCAGTTCCCTGAGCAAGGAGTAGGTCTTGTCAATTACGTATTGGGTTTATGGAACGGTATCTGAGCTAATTTGAAACCCTTGTTTTATGCATCACCCCACCTCACCTTTCCCGTTAGGCAGCCATAGTGTGTTTTCTAACCGTGTGACTCTGTTCTGTTTTGTAATTCAGTTCAAGGGTAGCGGTTTTTACATTCCCTCTATAAGTGATATCTTATGATAAGTGTCTTTTTCTGTGTGACTTATTTGACTTAGAATCGTCGTACCTAAATCCACTCATCATGCTGCTACTAGCCTTATGACGTTGATTTCATGGCTGAGTGATATTCCATTGTACATAAGGACCACAACTTCTTTATCCATTTTTCTCTTTCCTGGGATATTTAAGGTGTAACGAAGTGGAGGTTCTTGTCAACAGAGCAGCCCTAAACTTTGGGGTGCTTGTGTCTTGCTGATTTTTAGTTTTCCCAATTTATACGCCCATGAGTGGAAGTGCCCTATGCTCTCTAAGCTGAGTTTTGTAAATGTTTCAGGACACACCGTACACTTCTCCAGAGTGGCTGTTGGCAATTTACATCCCGCCCATCAGCGTAGCAAGGCTCCCGTTTCTCCGTGGCCTGTCCTGCATTTCTGGTTTTGACACTTTATTCAGCATGGCCCTTTTGACCGATGGGAAGCGAGACTTCTTTGTAGCGCTGATTTGCCTTTCCAGGTTGCTTGGTTGGCCAAAAAGGGCGTATGCGTTTTTTCCTGAATATATTCAGGAAAAAACGCATACAAACTTTTTGGCCAAGGGTATCATTTTCGAGGTTTTGCCGCTTTTCCTGTGCTTTAAAGGCGATTCGAATCTGCCTCCTGAAATCTGTTTCCTGCAATTCTGCCTTGCTTTCAAATCCTCTTTGTTGCCTTTCCTCAATATATTTGTAGACGAGAGTTATCATTTATAAGTCTGCAGGTTTGTGAATTGCAGTGCCCCTGAGCTCCATTTTTCAACTCGCTCTCTTGGGAGCTGGTCGCAAAAGCGCAGGATTGCTTTAGGCCCTATTCTGCTTCCGGGCGGCAGACTGAGCCTGTGGTTAATTCTTCATCCTGATGGGAAAATAGAGTGACCTGTGCCTGTCCCAACACCTAGAGCTAGTCTCTCATTGGTTCCCCGTCTTCCCGTTCATCCTCAGTTCAAATTGCCAACTGTATGGAACAGGAGGTTAAAGGTGCTGATTCTCCAAGGAGGCAGATTGCTAGTAAAGCGGCTGGAATGGCGAACCCGAGCACAAGGAGATGAGAAATGAGGTGCGTTTTAGAAACCTTTCCCGATCACTCGGTGGACCGTCTTCTGGGTTTCTCATGCATGTTTTCGATGTAGGAAGATGCCCTTGAACCTGGAGATTTGGGACCCATGGGATGGGTACCACGCAGTATTACTTTAAAGCGTCTGCGTTTGCTCACCGAACCTCTCCAAACCCCTCAGCCCCAAGAGTGTCCACCCTTATGTCTCAATCAGCTGCGGGTCTAGATATGGTCAATCCAGGTGGCATCACAGCGCCTGAACGAATTTTGTAAGAATTTCTCTCCCTTTCACTGTCTTTGTTTCACGGGTTTTTAAAATTAATTGAGTTTTATAATGGGGTTTAGCTGCTTTTCACTGCTGTGTTTATGCAGCTTTACACCCACTTGACTCACTTACAGAGAGATATCAATACATAGGTTTTAAGATTCTTACTAGTCAGATATATTCTTGGGCGGTGAATAGGGGGTGTTGAGTCCAGTTCCCTGAGCAAGGAGTAGGTCTTGTCAATTACGTATTGGGTTTATGGAATGGTATCTGAGCTAATTTGAAACCCTTGTTTTATGCATCACCCCACCTCACCTTTCCCGTTAGGCAGCCATAGTGTGTTTTCTAACCGTGTGACTCTGTTCTGTTTTGTAATTCAGTTCAAGGGTAGCGGTTTTTACATTCCCTCTATAAGTGATATCTTATGATAAGTGTCTTTTTCTGTGTGACTTATTTGACTTAGAATCATCGTACCTAAATCCACTCATCATGCTGCTACTAGCCTTATGACGTTGATTTCATGGCTGAGTGATATTCCATTGTACATAAGGACCACAACTTCTTTATCCATTTTTCTCTTTCCTGGGATATTTAAGGTGTAACGAAGTGGAGGTCCTTGTCAACAGAGCAGCCCTAAACTTTGGGGTGCTTGTGTCTTGCTGATTTTTAGTTTTCCCAATTTATACGCCCATGAGTGGAAGTGCCCTATGCTCTCTAAGCTGAGTTTTGTAAATGTTTCAGGACACACCGTACACTTCTCCAGAGTGGCTGTTGGCAATTTACATCCCGCCCATGAGCGTAGCAAGGCTCCCGTTTCTCCGTGGCCTGTCCTGCATTTCTGGTTTTGACACTTTATTCAGCATGGCCCTTTTGACCGATGGGAAGCGAGACTTCTTTGTAGCGCTGATTTTCCTTTCCAGGTTGCTTGGTTGGCCAAAAAGGGCGTATGCGTTTTTTCCTGAATATATTCAGGAAAAAACGCATACGCCCTTTTTGGCCAAGGGTATCATTTTCGAGGTTTTGCCGCTTTTCCTGTGCTTTAAAGGCGATTCGAATCTGCCTCCTGAAATCTGTTTCCTGCAATTCTGCCTTGCTTTCAAATCCTCTTTGTTGCCTTCCCTCAATATATTTGTAGACGAGAGTTATCATTTATAAGTCTGCAGGTTTGTGAATTGCAGTGCCCCTGAGCTCCATTTTTCAACTCGCTCTCTTGGGAGCTGGTCGCAAAAGCGCAGGATTGCTTTAGGCCCTATTCTGCTTCCGGGCGGCAGACTGAGCCTGCGGTTAATTCTTCATCCTGATGGGAAAATAGAGTGACCTGTGCCTGTCCCAACACCTAGAGCTAGTCTCTCATTGGTTCCCCGTCTTCCCGTTCATCCTCAGTTCAAATTGCCAACTGTATGGAACAGGAGGTTAAAGGTGCTGATTCTCCAAGGAGGCAGATTGCTAGTAAAGCGGCTGGAATGGCGAACCCGAGCACAAGGAGATGAGAAATGAGGTGCGTTTTAGAAACCTTTCCCGATCACTCGGTGGACCATCTTCTGGGTTTCTCATGCATGTTTTCGATGTAGGAAGATGCCCTTGAACCTGGAGATTTGGGACCCATGGGATGGGTACCACGCAGTATTACTTTAAAGCGTCTGCGTTTGCTCACCGAACCTCTCCAAACCCCTCAGCCCCAAGAGTGTCCACCCTTATGTCTCAATCAGCTGCGGGTCTAGATATGGTCAATCCAGGTGGCATCACAGCGCCTGAACGAATTTTGTAAGAATTTCTCTCCCTTTCACTGTCTTTGTTTCACGGGTTTTTAAAATTAATTGAGTTTTATAATGGGGTTTAGCTGCTTTTCACTGCTGTGTTTATGCAGCTTTACACCCACTTGACTCACTTACAGAGAGATATCAATACATAGGTTTTAAGATTCTTACTAGTCAGATATATTCTTGGGCGGTGAATAGGGGGTGTTGAGTCCAGTTCCCTGAGCAAGGAGTAGGTCTTGTCAATTACGTATTGGGTTTATGGAACGGTATCTGAGCTAATTTGAAACCCTTGTTTTATGCATCACCCCACCTCACCTTTCCCGTTAGGCAGCCATAGTGTGTTTTCTAACCGTGTGACTCTGTTCTGTTTTGTAATTCAGTTCAAGGGTAGCGGTTTTTACATTCCCTCTATAAGTGATATCTTATGATAAGTGTCTTTTTCTGTGTGACTTATTTGACTTAGAATCATCGTACCTAAATCCACTCATCATGCTGCTACTAGCCTTATGACGTTGATTTCATGGCTGAGTGATATTCCATTGTACATAAGGACCACAACTTCTTTATCCATTTTTCTCTTTCCTGGGATATTTAAGGTGTAACGAAGTGGAGGTCCTTGTCAACAGAGCAGCCCTAAACTTTGGGGTGCTTGTGTCTTGCTGATTTTTAGTTTTCCCAATTTATACGCCCATGAGTGGAAGTGCCCTATGCTCTCTAAGCTGAGTTTTGTAAATGTTTCAGGACACACCGTACACTTCTCCAGAGTGGCTGTTGGCAATTTACATCCCGCCCATGAGCGTAGCAAGGCTCCCGTTTCTCCGTGGCCTGTCCTGCATTTCTGGTTTTGACACTTTATTCAGCATGGCCCTTTTGACCGATGGGAAGCGAGACTTCTTTGTAGCGCTGATTTGCCTTTCCAGGTTGCTTGGTTGGCCAAAAAGGGCGTATGCGTTTTTTCCTGAATATATTCAGGAAAAAACGCATACGCCCTTTTTGGCCAAGGGTATCATTTTCGAGGTTTTGCCGCTTTTCCTGTGCTTTAAAGGCGATTCGAATCTGCCTCCTGAAATCTGTTTCCTGCAATTCTGCCTTGCTTTCAAATCCTCTTTGTTGCCTTCCCTCAATATATTTGTAGACGAGAGTTATCATTTATAAGTCTGCAGGTTTGTGAATTGCAGTGCCCCTGAGCTCCATTTTTCAACTCGCTCTCTTGGGAGCTGGTCGCAAAAGCGCAGGATTGCTTTAGGCCCTATTCTGCTTCTGGGCGGCAGACTGAGCCTGTGGTTAATTCTTCATCCTGATGGGAAAATAGAGTGACCTGTGCCTGTCCCAACACCTAGAGCTAGTCTCTCATTGGTTCCCCGTCTTCCCGTTCATCCTCAGTTCAAATTGCCAACTGTATGGAACAGGAGGTTAAAGGTGCTGATTCTCCAAGGAGGCAGATTGCTAGTAAAGCGGCTGGAATGGCGAACCCGAGCACAAGGAGATGAGAAATGAGGTGCGTTTTAGAAACCTTTCCCGATCACTCGGTGGACCGTCTTCTGGGTTTCTCATGCATGTTTTCGATGTAGGAAGATGCCCTTGAACCTGGAGATTTGGGACCCATGGGATGGGTACCACGCAGTATTACTTTAAAGCGTCTGCGTTTGCTCACCGAACCTCTCCAAACCCCTCAGCCAAAAGAGTGTCCACCCTTATGTCTCAATCAGCTGCGGGTCTAGATATGGTCAATCCAGGTGGCATCACAGCGCCTGAACGAATTTTGTAAGAATTTCTCTCCCTTTCACTGTCTTTGTTACACGGGTTTTTAAAATTAATTGAGTTTTATAATGGGGTTTAGCTGCTTTTCACTGCTGTGTTTATGCAGCTTTACACCCACTTGACTCACTTACAGAGAGATATCAATACATAGGTTTTAAGATTCTTACTAGTCAGATATATTCTTGGGCGGTGAATAGGGGGTGTTGAGTCCAGTTCCCTGAGCAAGGAGTAGGTCTTGTCAATTACGTATTGGGTTTATGGAACGGTATCTGAGCTAATTTGAAACCCTTGTTTTATGCATCACCCCACCTCACCTTTCCCGTTAGGCAGCCATAGTGTGTTTTCTAACCGTGTGACTCTGTTCTGTTTTGTAATTCAGTTCAAGGGTAGCGGTTTTTACATTCCCTCTATAAGTGATATCTTATGATAAGTGTCTTTTTCTGTGTGACTTATTTGACTTAGAATCGTCGTACCTAAATCCACTCATCATGCTGCTACTAGCCTTATGACGTTGATTTCATGGCTGAGTGATATTCCATTGTACATAAGGACCACAACTTCTTTATCCATTTTTCTCTTTCCTGGGATATTTAAGGTGTAACGAAGTGGAGGTCCTTGTCAACAGAGCAGCCCTAAACTTTGGGGTGCTTGTGTCTTGCTGATTTTTAGTTTTCTCAATTTATACGCCCATGAGTGGAAGTGCCCTATGCTCTCTAAGCTGAGTTTTGTAAATGTTTCAGGACACACCGTACACTTCTCCAGAGTGGCTGTTGGCAATTTACATCCCGCCCATGAGCGTAGCAAGGCTCCCGTTTCTCCGTGGCCTGTCCTGCATTTCTGGTTTTGACACTTTATTCAGCATGGCCCTTTTGACCGATGGGAAGCGAGACTTCTGTGTAGCGCTGATTTGCCTTTCCAGGTTGCTTGGTTGGCCAAAAAGGGCGTATGCGTTTTTTCCTGAATATATTCAGGAAAAAACGCATACGCCCTTTTTGGCCAAGGGTATCATTTTCGAGGTTTTGCCGCTTTTCCTGTGCTTTAAAGGCGATTCGAATCTGCCTCCTGAAATCTGTTTCCTGCAATTCTGCCTTGCTTTCAAATCCTCTTTGTTGCCTTCCCTCAATATATTTGTAGACGAGAGTTATCATTTATAAGTCTGCAGGTTTGTGAATTGCAGTGCCCCTGAGCTCCATTTTTCAACTCGCTCTCTTGGGAGCTGGTCGCAAAAGCGCAGGATTGCTTTAGGCCCTATTCTGCTTCCGGGCGGCAGACTGAGCCTGCGGTTAATTCTTCATCCTGATGGGAAAATAGAGTGACCTGTGCCTGTCCCAACACCTAGAGCTAGTCTCTCATTGGTTCCCCGTCTTCCCGTTCATCCTCAGTTCAAATTGCCAACTGTATGGAACAGGAGGTTAAAGGTGCTGATTCTCCAAGGAGGCAGATTGCTAGTAAAGCGGCTGGAATGGCGAACCCGAGCACAAGGAGATGAGAAATGAGGTGCGTTTTAGAAACCTTTCCCGATCACTCGGTGGACCATCTTCTGGGTTTCTCATGCATGTTTTCGATGTAGGAAGATGCCCTTGAACCTGGAGATTTGGGACCCATGGGATGGGTACCACGCAGTATTACTTTAAAGCGTCTGCGTTTGCTCACCGAACCTCTCCAAACCCCTCAGCCCCAAGAGTGTCCACCCTTATGTCTCAATCAGCTGCGGGTCTAGATATGGTCAATCCAGGTGGCATCACAGCGCCTGAACGAATTTTGTAAGAATTTCTCTCCCTTTCACTGTCTTTGTTTCACGGGTTTTTTAAAATTAATTGAGTTTTATAATGGGGTTTAGCTGCTTTTCACTGCTGTGTTTATGCAGCTTTACACCCACTTGACTCACTTACAGAGAGATATCAATACATAGGTTTTAAGATTCTTACTAGTCAGATATATTCTTGGGCGGTGAATAGGGGGTGTTGAGTCCAGTTCCCTGAGCAAGGAGTAGGTCTTGTCAATTACGTATTGGGTTTATGGAACGGTATCTGAGCTAATTTGAAACCCTTGTTTTATGCATCACCCCACCTCACCTTTCCCGTTAGGCAGCCATAGTGTGTTTTCTAACCGTGTGACTCTGTTCTGTTTTGTAATTCAGTTCAAGGGTAGCGGTTTTTACATTCCCTCTATAAGTGATATCTTATGATAAGTGTCTTTTTCTGTGTGACTTATTTGACTTAGAATCGTCGTACCTAAATCCACTCATCATGCTGCTACTAGCCTTATGACGTTGATTTCATGGCTGAGTGATATTCCATTGTACATAAGGACCACAACTTCTTTATCCATTTTTCTCTTTCCTGGGATATTTAAGGTGTAACGAAGTGGAGGTCCTTGTCAACAGAGCAGCCCTAAACTTTGGGGTGCTTGTGTCTTGCTGATTTTTAGTTTTCCCAATTTATACGCCCATGAGTGGAAGTGCCCTATGCTCTCTAAGCTGAGTTTTGTAAATGTTTCAGGACACACCGTACACTTCTCCAGAGTGGCTGTTGGCAATTTACATCCCGCCCATGAGCGTAGCAAGGCTCCCGTTTCTCCGTGGCCTGTCCTGCATTTCTGGTTTTGACACTTTATTCAGCATGGCCCTTTTGACCGATGGGAAGCGAGACTTCTGTGTAGCGCTGATTTGACTTTCCAGGTTGCTTGGTTGGCCAAAAAGGGCGTATGCGTTTTTTCCTGAATATATTCAGGAAAAAACGCATACGCCCTTTTTGGCCAAGGGTATCATTTTCGAGGTTTTGCCGCTTTTCCTGTGCTTTAAAGGCGATTCGAATCTGCCTCCTGAAATCTGTTTCCTGCAATTCTGCCTTGCTTTCAAATCCTCTTTGTTGCCTTCCCTCAATATATTTGTAGACGAGAGTTATCATTTATAAGTCTGCAGGTTTGTGAATTGCAGTGCCCCTGAGCTCCATTTTTCAACTCGCTCTCTTGGGAGCTGGTCGCAAAAGCGCAGGATTGCTTTAGGCCCTATTCTGCTTCCGGGCGGCAGACTGAGCCTGCGGTTAATTCTTCATCCTGATGGGAAAATAGAGTGACCTGTGCCTGTCCCAACACCTAGAGCTAGTCTCTCATTGGTTCCCCGTCTTCCCGTTCATCCTCAGTTCAAATTGCCACCTGTATGGAACAGGAGGTTAAAGGTGCTGATTCTCCAAGGAGGGAGATTGCTAGTAAAGCGGCTGGAATGGCGAACCCGAGCACAAGGAGATGAGAAATGAGGTGCGTTTTAGAAACCTTTCCCGATCACTCGGTGGACCATCTTCTGGGTTTCTCATGCATGTTTTCGATGTAGGAAGATGCCCTTGAACCTGGAGATTTGGGACCCATTGGATGGGTACCACGCAGTATTACTTTAAAGCGTCTGCGTTTGCTCACCGAACCTCACCAAACCCCTTAGCCCCACGAGTGTCCACCCTTATGTCTCAATCAGCTGCGGGTCTAGATATGGTCAATCCAGTTGGCATCACAGCCCCTGAACGAATTTTGTAAGAATTTCTCTCTCTTTCACTGTCTTTGTTTCACGGGTTTTTAAAATTAATTGAGTTTTATAATGGGGTTTAGCTGCTTTTCACTGCTGTGTTTATGCAGCTTTACACCCACTTGACTCACTTACAGAGAGATATCAATACATAGGTTTTAAGATTCTTACTAGTCAGATATATTCTTGGGCGGTGAATAGGGGGTGTTGAGTCCAGTTCCCTGAGCAAGGAGTAGGTCTTCTCTATTACATATTGGGTTTATGGAACGGTATCTGAGCTAATTTGAAACCCTTGTTTTATGCATCACCCCACCTCACCTTTCCCGTTAGGCAGCCGTAGTGTGTTTTCTAACCGTGTGACTCTGTTCTGTTTTGTAATTCAGTTCAAGGGTAGCGGTTTTTACATTCCCTCTATAAGTGATATCTTATGATAAGTGTCTTTTTCTGTGTGACTTATTGCACTTAGAATCGTCGTACCTAAATCCACTCATCATGCTGCTACTACCCTTATGACGTTGATTTCATGGCTGAGTGATATTCCATTGTACATAAGGACCACAACTTCTTTATCCATTTTTCTGTTTCCTGGGATATTTAAGGTGTAACGAAGTGGAGGTTCTTGTCAACAGAGCAGCCCTAAACTTTGGGGTGCTTGTGTCTTGCTGATTTTTAGTTTTCCCAATTTATACGCCCATGAGTGGAAGTGCCCTATGCTCTCTAAGCTGAGTTTTGTAAATGTTTCAGGACACACCGTACACTTCTCCAGAGTGGCTGTTGGCAATTTACATCCCGCCCATCAGCGTAGCAAGGCTCCCGTTTCTCCGTGGCCTGTCCTGCATTTCTGGTTTTGACACTTTATTCAGCATGGCCCTTTTGAACGATGGGAAGCGAGACTTCTTTGTAGCGCTGATTTGCCTTTCCAGGATGCTTGGTTGGCCAAAAAGGGCGTATGCGTTTTTTCCTGAATATATTCAGGAAAAAACGCATACGCCCTTTTTGGCCAAGGGCATCATTGTCGAGGTTTTGCCGCTTTTCCTGTGCTTTAAAGGCGATTCGAATCTGCCTCCTGAAATCTGTTTCCTGCAATTCTGCCTTGCTTTCAAATCCTCTTTGTTGCCTTCCCTCAATATATTTGTAGACGAGAGTTATCATTTATAAGTCTGC
Organism: Eschrichtius robustus; assembly: GCF_028021215.1. NCBI lineage: Eukaryota > Metazoa > Chordata > Mammalia > Artiodactyla > Eschrichtiidae > Eschrichtius > Eschrichtius robustus. The sequence continues at coordinate 27,825,233 of NC_090830.1, forward strand.
AGGTTTGTGAATTGCAGTGCCCCTGAGCTCCATTTTTCAACTCGCTCTCTTGGGAGCTGGTCGCAAAAGCGCAGGATTGCTTTAGGCCCTATTCTGCTTCCGGGCGGCAGACTGAGCCTGTGGTTAATTCTTCATCCTGATGGGAAAATAGAGTGACCTGTGCCTGTCCCAACACCTAGAGCTAGTCTCTCATTGGTTCCCCGTCTTCCCGTTCATCCTCAGTTAAAATTGCCAACTGTATGGAACAGGAGGTTAAAGGTGCTGATTCTCCAAGGAGGCAGATTGCTAGTAAAGCGGCTGGAATGGCGAACCCGAGCACAAGGAGATGAGAAATGAGGTGCGTTTTAGAAACCTTTCCCGATCACTCGGTGGACCGTCTTCTGGGTTTCTCATGCATGTTTTCGATGTAGGAAGATGCCCTTGAACCTGGAGATTTGGGACCCATGGGATGGGTACCACGCAGTATTACTTTAAAGCGTCTGCGTTTGCTCACCGAACCTCTCCAAACCCCTCAGCCCCAAGAGTGTCCACCCTTATGTCTCAATCAGCTGCGGGTCTAGATATGGTCAATCCAGGTGGCATCACAGCGCCTGAACGAATTTTGTAAGAATTTCTCTCCCTTTCACTGTCTTTGTTTCACGGGTTTTTAAAATTAATTGAGTTTTATAATGGGGTTTAGCTGCTTTTCACTGCTGTGTTTATGCAGCTTTACACCCACTTGACTCACTTACAGAGAGATATCAATACATAGGTTTTAAGATTCTTACTAGTCAGATATATTCTTGGGCGGTGAATAGGGGGTGTTGAGTCCAGTTCCCTGAGCAAGGAGTAGGTCTTGTCAATTACGTATTGGGTTTATGGAACGGTATCTGAGCTAATTTGAAACCCTTGTTTTATGCATCACCCCACCTCACCTTTCCCGTTAGGCAGCCATAGTGTGTTTTCTAACCGTGTGACTCTGTTCTGTTTTGTAATTCAGTTCAAGGGTAGCGGTTTTTACATTCCCTCTATAAGTGATATCTTATGATAAGTGTCTTTTTCTGTGTGACTTATTTGACTTAGAATCGTCGTACCTAAATCCACTCATCATGCTGCTACTAGCCTTATGACGTTGATTTCATGGCTGAGTGATATTCCATTGTACATAAGGACCACAACTTCTTTATCCATTTTTCTCTTTCCTGGGATATTTAAGGTGTAACGAAGTGGAGGTCCTTGTCAACAGAGCAGCCCTAAACTTTGGGGTGCTTGTGTCTTGCTGATTTTTAGTTTTCCCAATTTATACGCCCATGAGTGGAAGTGCCCTATGCTCTCTAAGCTGAGTTTTGTAAATGTTTCAGGACACACCGTACACTTCTCCAGAGTGGCTGTTGGCAATTTACATCCCGCCCATGAGCGTAGCAAGGCTCCCGTTTCTCCGTGGCCTGTCCTGCATTTCTGGTTTTGACACTTTATTCAGCATGGCCCTTTTGACCGATGGGAAGCGAGACTTCTGTGTAGCGCTGATTTGCCTTTCCAGGTTGCTTGGTTGGCCAAAAAGGGCGTATGCGTTTTTTCCTGAATATATTCAGGAAAAAACGCATACGCCCTTTTTGGCCAAGGGTATCATTTTCGAGGTTTTGCCGCTTTTCCTGTGCTTTAAAGGCGATTCGAATCTGCCTCCTGAAATCTGTTTCCTGCAATTCTGCCTTGCTTTCAAATCCTCTTTGTTGCCTTCCCTCAATATATTTGTAGACGAGAGTTATCATTTATAAGTCTGCAGGTTTGTGAATTGCAGTGCCCCTGAGCTCCATTTTTCAACTCGCTCTCTTGGGAGCTGGCCGCAAAAGCGCAGGATTGCTTTAGGCCCTATTCTGCTTCCGGGCGGCAGACTGAGCCCGTGGTTAATTCTTCTTCCTGATGGGAAAATAGAGTGACCTGTGCCTGTCCCAACACCTAGAGCTAGTCTCTCATTGGTTCCCCGTCTTCCCGTTCACCCTCAGTTCAAATTGCCACCTGTATGGAACAGGAGGTTAAAGGTGCTGATTCTCCAAGGAGGGAGATTGCTAGTAAAGCGGCTGGAATGGCGAACCCGAGCACAAGGAGACGAGAAATGAGGTGCGTTTTAGAAACCTTTCCCGATCACTCGGTGGACCATCTTCTGGGTTTCTCATGCATGTTTTCGATGTAGGAAGATGCCCTTGAACCTGGAGATTTGGGACCCATGGGATGGGTACCACGCAGTATTACTTTAAAGCGTCTGCGTTTGCTCACCGAACCTCACCAAACCCCTCAGCCCCAAGAGTGTCCACCCTTATGTCTCAATCAGCTGCGGGTCTACATATGGTCAATCCAGGTGGCATCACAGCGCCTGAACGAATTTTGTAAGAATTTCTCTCCCTTTCACTGTCTTTGTTTCACGGGTTTTTAAAATTAATTGAGTTTTATAATGGGGTTTAGCTGCTTTTCACTGCTGTGATTATGCAGCTTTACACCCACTTGACTCACTTACAGAGAGATATCAATACATAGGTTTTAAGATTCTTACTAGTCAGATATACTCTTGGGCGGTGAATAGGGGGTGTTGAGTCCAGTTCCCTGAGCAAGGAGTAGGTCTTGTCTATTACGTATTGGGTTTATGGAACGGTATCTGAGCTAATTTGAAACCCTTGTTTTATGCATCACCCCACCTCACGTTTCCCGTTAGGCAGCCATAGTGTGTTTTCTAACCGTGTGACTCTGTTCTGTTTTGTAATTCAGTTCAAGGGCAGCGGTTTTTACATTCCCTCTATAGGTGATATCTTATGATAAGTGTCTTTTTCTGTGTGACTTATTTCACTTAGAATCGTCGTACCTAAATCCACTCATCAAGCTGCTACTAGCCTTATGACGTTGATTTCATGGCTGAGTGATATTCCATTGTACATAAGGACCACAACTTCTTTATCCATTTTTCTCTTTCCTGGGATATTTAAGGTGTAACGAAGTGGAGGTTCTTGTCAACAGAGCAGCCCTAAACTTTGGGGTGCTTGTGTCTTGCTGATTTTTAGTTTTCCCAATTTATACGCCCATGAGTGGAAGTGCCCTATGCTCTCTAAGCTGAGTTTTGTAAATGTTTCAGGACACACCGTACACTTCTCCAGAGTGGCTGTTGGCAATTTACATCCCGCGCATCAGCGTAGCAAGGCTCCCGTTTCTCCGTGGCCTGTCCTGCATTTCTGGTTTGGACACTTTATTCAGCATGGCCCTTTTGACCGATGGGAAGCGAGACTTCTTTGTAGCGCTGATTTGCCTTTCCAGGTTGCTTGGTTGGCCAAAAAGGGCGTATGCGTTTTTTCCTGAATATATTCAGGAAAAAACGCATACGCCCTTTTTGGCCAAGGGCATCATTGTCGAGGTTTTGCCGCTTTTCCTGTGCTTTAAAGGCGATTCGAATCTGCCTCCTGAAATCTGTTTCCTGCAATTCTGCCTTGCTTTCAAATCCTCTTTGTTGCCTTCCCTCAATATATTTGTAGACGAGAGTTATCATTTATAAGTCTGCAGGTTTGTGAATTGCAGTGCCCCTGAGCTCCATTTTTCAACTCGCTCTCTTGGGAGCTGGCCGCAAAAGCGCAGGATTGCTTTAGGCCCTATTCTGCTTCCGGGCGGCAGACTGAGCCTGTGGTTAATTCTTCTTCCTGATGGGAAAATAGAGTGACCTGTGCCTGTCCCAACACCTAGAGCTAGTCTCTCATTGGTTCCCCGTCTTCCCGTTCAGCCTCAGTTCAAATTGCCACCTGTATGGAACAGGAGGTTAAAGGTGCTGATTCTCCAAGGAGGGAGATTGCTGGTAAAGCTGCTGGAATGGCGAACCCGAGCACAAGGAGACGAGAAATGAGGTGCGATTTAGAAACCTTTCCCAATCACTCGGTGGACCGTCTTCTGGGTTTCTCATGCATGTTTTCGATGTAGGAAGATGCCCTTGAACCTGGAGATTTGGGACCCATGGGATGGGTACCACGCAGTATTACTTTAAAGCGTCTGCGTTTGCTCACCGAACCTCACCAAACCCCTCAGCCCCAAGAATGTCCACCCTTATGTCTCAATCAGCTGCGGGTCTAGATATGGTCAATCCAGGTGGCATCACAGCGCCTGAACGAATTTTGTAAGAATTTCTCTCCCTTTCACTGTCTTTGTTTCACGGGTTTTTAAAATTAATTGAGTTTTATAATGGGGTTTAGCTGCTTTTCACTGCTGTGCTTATGCAGCTTTACACCCACTTGACTCACTTACAGAGAGATATCAATACATAGGTTTTAAGATTCTTACTAGTCAGATATAATCTTGGGCGGTGAATAGGGGGTGTTGAGTCCATTTCCCTGAGCAAGGAGTAGGTCTGGTCTATTACGTATTGGGTTTATGGAACGGTATCTGAGCTAATTTGAAACCCTTGTTTTATGCATCACCCCACCTCACCTTTCCCGTTAGGCAGCCATAGTGTGTTTCCTAACCGTGTGAATCTGTTCTGTTTTGTAATTCAGTTCAAGGGTAGCGGTTTTTACATTCCCTCTATAGGTGATAACTTATGATAAGTGTCTTTTTCTGTGTGACTTATTGCACTTAGAATCGTCGTACCTAAATCCACTCATCATGCTGCTACTAGCCTTATGACGTTGATTTCATGGCTGAGTGATATTCCATTGTACATAAGGACCACAACTTCTTTATCCATTTTTCTCTTTCCTGGGATATTTAAGGTGTAACGAAGTGGAGGTTCTTGTCAACAGAGCAGCCCTAAACTTTGGGGTGCTTGTGTCTTGCTGATTTTTAGTTTTCCCAATTTATACGCCCATGAGTGGAAGTGCCCTATGCTCTCTAAGCTGAGTTTTGTAAATGTTTCAGGACACACCATACACTTCTCCAGAGTGGCTGTTGGCAATTTACATCACGCCCATCAGCGTAGCAAGGCTCCCGTTTCTCCGTGGCCTGTCCTGCATTTCTGGTTTTGACACTTTATTCAGCATGGCCCTTTTGACCGATGGGAAGCGAGACTTCTTTGTAGCGCTGATTTGCCTTTCCAGGATGCTTGGTTGGCCAAAAAGGGCGTATGCGTTTTTTCCTGAATATATTCAGGAAAAAACGCATACGCCCTTTTTGGCCAAGGGCATCATTGTGGAGGTTTTGCCGCTTTTCCTGTGCTTTAAAGGCGATTCGAATCTGCCTCCTGAAATCTGTTTCCTGCAATTCTGCCTTGCTTTCAAATCCTCTTTGTTGCCTTCCCTCAATATATTTGTAGACGAGAGTTATCATTTATAAGTCTGCAGGTTTGTGAATTGCAGTGACCCTGAGCTCCATTTTTCAACTCGCTCTCTTGGGAGCTGGCCGCAAAAGCGCAGGATTGCTTTAGGCCCTATTCTGCTTCCGGGCGGCAGACTGAGCCTGTGGTTAATTCTTCTTCCTGATGGGAAAATAGAGTGACCTGTGCCTGTCCCAACACCTACAGCTAGTCTCTCATTGGTTCCCCCTCTTCCCGTTCACCCTCAGGACAAATTGCAACCTGTATGGAACAGGAGGTTAAAGGTGCTGATTCTCCAAGGAGGGAGATTGCTAGTAAAGCGGCTGGAATGGCGAACCCGAGCACAAGGAGATGAGAAATGAGGTGCGTTTTAGAAACCTTTCCCGATCACTCGGTGGACCGTCTTCTGGGTTTCTCATGCATGTTTTCGATTTAGGAAGATGCCCTTGAACCTGGAGATTTGGGACCCATGGGATGGGTACCACGCAGTATTACTTTAAAGCGTCTGTGTTTGCTCACCCAACCTCACCAAACCCCTCAGCCCCAAGAGTGTCCACCCTTATGTCTCAATCAGCTGCGGGTCTAGATATGGTCAATCCAGGTGGCATCACAGCGCCTGAACGAATTTTGTAAGAATTTCTCTCCCTTTCACTGTCTTTGTTTCACGGGTTTTTAAAATTAATTGACTTTTCTAATGGGGTTTAGCTGCTTTTCACTGCTGTGTTTATGCAGCTTTACACCCACTTGACTCACTTACAGAGAGATATCAATACATAGGTTTTAAGATTCTTACTAGTCAGATATACTCTTGGGCGGTGAATAGGGGGTGTTGAGTCCAGTTCCCTGAGCAAGGAGTAGGTCTTGTCTATTACGTATTGGGTTTATGGAACGGTATCTGAGCTAATTTGAAACCCTTGTTTTATGCATCACCCCACCTCACCTTTCCCGTTAGGCAGCCATAGTGTGTTTTCTAACCGTGTGACTCTGTTCTGTTTGTAATTCAGTTCAAGGGCAGCGGTTTTTACATTCCCTCTATAGGTGATATCTTATGATAAGTGTCTTTTTCTGTGTGACTTATTTGACTTAGAATCGTCGTAACTAAATCCACTCATCATGCTGCTACTAGCCTTATGACGTTGATTTCATGGCTGAGTGATATTCCATTGTACATAAGGACCACAACTTCTTTATCCATTTTTCTCTTTCCTGGGATATTTAAGGTGTAACGAAGTGGAGGTTCTTGTCAACAGAGCAGCCCTAAACTTTGGGGTGCTTGTGTCTTGCTGATTTTTAGTTTTCCCAATTTATACGCCCATGAGTGGAAGTGCCCTATGCTCTCTAAGCTGAGTTTTGTAAATGTTTCAGGACACACCGTACACTTCTCCAGAGTGGCTGTTGGCAATTTACATCCCGCCCATCAGCGTAGCAAGGCTCCCGTTTCTCCGTGGCCTGTCCTGCATTTCTGGTTTTGACACTTTATTCAGCATGGCCCTTTTGACCGATGGGAAGCGAGACTACTTTGTAGCGCTGATTTGCCTTTCCAGGTTGCTTGGTTGGCCAAAAAGGGCGTATGCGTTTTTTCCTGAATATATTCAGGAAAAAACGCTTACGCCCTTTTTGGCCAAGGGCATCATTGTCGAGGTTTTGCCGCTTTTCCTGTGCTTTAAAGGCGATTCGAATCTGCCTCCTGAAATCTGTTACCTGCAATTCTGCCTTGCTTTCAAATCCTCTTTGTTGCCTTCCCTCAATATATTTGTAGACGAGAGTTATCATTTATAAGTCTGCAGGTTTGTGAATTGCAGTGTCCCCGAGCTCCATTTTTCAACTCGCTCTCTTGGGAGCTGGCCGCAAAAGTGCAGGATTGCTTTAGGCCCTATTCTGCTTCCGGGCGGCAGACTGAGCCTGTGGTTAATTCTTCTCCCTAATGGGAAAATAGAGTGACCTGTGCCTGTCCCAACACCTAGAGCTAGTCTCTCATTGTTTCCCCGTCTTCCCGTACACCCTCAGTTCAAATTGCCACCTGTATGGAACAGGAGGTTAAAGGTGCTGATTCTCCAAAGAGGGAGATTGCTAGTAAAGCGGCTGGAATGGCGAACCCGAGCACAAGGAAACGAGAAATGAGGTGCGTTTTAGAAACCTTTCCCAATCACTCGGTGGACCGTCTTCTGGGTTTCTCATGCATGTTTTCGATGTAGGAAGATGCCCTTGAACCTGGAGATTTGGGACCCATGGGATGGGTACCACGCAGTATTACTTTAAAGCGTCTGCGTTTGCTCACCGAACCTCACCAAACCCCTCAGCCCCAAGAGTGTCCACCCTTATGTCTCAATCAGCTGCGGGTCTAGATATGGTCAGTCCAGGTGTCATCACAGCGCCTGAACGAATTTTGTAAGAATTTCGCTCCCTTTCACTGTCTTTGTTTCACGGGTTTTTAAAATTAATTGAGTTTTATAATGGGGTTTAGCTGCTTTTCAACTGCTGTGTTTATGCAGCTTTACACCCACTTGACTCACTTACAGAGAGATATCAATACATAGGTTTTAAGATTCTTACTAGTCAGATATACTCTTGGGCGGTGAATAGGGGGTGTTGAGTCCAGTTCCCTGAGCAAGGAGTAGGTCTTGTCTATTACGTATTGCGTTTATGGAACGGTATCTGAGCTAATTTGAAACCCTTGTTTTATGCATCACCCCACCTCACCTTTCCCGTTAGGCAGCCATAGTGTGTTTTCTAACCGTGTGACTCTGTTCTGTTTTGTAATTCAGTTCAAGGGCAGCGGTTTTTACATTCCCTCTATAGGTGATATCTTATGATAAGTGTCTTTTTCTGTGTGACTTATTTGACTTAGAATCGTCGTACCTAAATCCACTCATCATGCTGCTACTAGCCTTATGACGTTGATTTCATGGCTGAGTGATATTCCATTGTACATAAGGACCACAACTTCTTTATCCATTTTTCTCTTTCCTGGGATATTTAAGGTGTAACGAAGTGGAGGTTCTTGTCAACAGAGCAGCCCTAAACTTTGGGGTGCTTGTGTCTTGCTGATTTTTAGTTTTCCCAATTTATACGCCCATGAGTGGAAGTGCCCTATGCTCTCTAAGCTGAGTTTTGTAAATGTTTCAGGACACACCGTACACTTCTCCGGAGTGGCTGTTGGCAATTTACATCCCGCCCATCAGCGTAGCAAGGCTCCCGTTTCTCCGTGGCCTGTCCTGCATTTCTGGTTTTGACACTTTACTCAGCATGGCCCTTTTGACCGATGGGAAGCGAGACTTCTTTGTAGCGCTGATTTGCCTTTCCAGGTTGCTTGGTTGGCCAAAAAGGGCGTATGCGTTTTTTCCTGAATATATTCAGGAAAAAACGCTTACGCCCTTTTTGGCCAAGGGCATCATTGTGGAGGTTTTGCCGCTTTTCCTGTGCTTTAAAGGCGATTCGAATCTGCCTCCTGAAATCTGTTTCCTGCAATTCTGCCTTGCTTTCAAATCCTCTTTGTTGCCTTCCCTCAATATATTTGTAGACGAGAGTTATCATTTATAAGTCTGCAGGTTTGTGAATTGCAGTGACCCTGAGCTCCATTTTTCAACTCGCTCTCTTGGGAGCTGGCCGCAAAAGCGCAGGATTGCTTTAGGCCCTATTCTGCTTCCGGGCGGCAGACTGAGCCTGTGGTTAATTCTTCTTCCTGATGGGAAAATAGAGTGACCTGTGCCTGTCCCAACACCTAGAGCTAGTCTCTCATTGGTTCCCCGTCTTCCCGTTCACCCTCAGGACAAATTGCAACCTGTATGGAACAGGAGGTTAAAGGTGCTGATTCTCCAAGGAGGGAGATTGCTAGTAAAGCGGCTGGAATGGCGAACCCGAGCACAAGGAGATGAGAAATGAGGTGCGTTTTAGAAACCTTTCCCGATCACTCGGTGGACCGTCTTCTGGGTTTCTCATGCATGTTTTCGATTTAGGAAGATGCCCTTGAACCTGGAGATTTGGGACCCATGCGATGGGTACCACGCAGTATTACTTTAAAGCGTCTGCGTTTGCTCACCCAACCTCACCAAACCTCTCAGCCCCAAGAGTGTCCACCCTTATGTCTCAATCAGCTGCGGGTCTAGATATGGTCAATCCAGGTGGCATCACAGCGCCTGAACGAATTTTGTAAGAATTTCTCTCCCTTTCACTGTCTTTGTTTCACGGGTTTTTAAAATTAATTGAGTTTTATAATGGGGTTTAGCTGCTTTTCACTGCTGTGTTTATGCAGCTTTACACCCACTTGACTCACTTACAGAGAGATATCAATACATAGGTTTTAAGATTCTTACTAGTCAGATATACTCTTGGGCGGTGAATAGGGGGTGTTGAGTCCAGTTCCCTGAGCAAGGAGTAGGTCTTGTCTATTACGTATTGGGTTTATGGAACGGTATCTGAGCTAATTTGAAACCCTTGTTTTATGCATCACCCCACCTCACGTTTCCCGTTAGGCAGCCATAGTGTGTTTTCTAACCGTGTGACTCTGTTCTGTTTTGTAATTCAGTTCAAGGGCAGCGGTTTTTACATTCCCTCTATAAGTGATATCTTATGATAAATGTCTTTTTCTGTGTGACTTATTTGACTTAGAATCGTCGTACCTAAATCCACTCATCATGCTGCTACTAGCCTTATGACGTTGATTTCATGGCTGAGTGATATTCCATTGTACATAAGGACCACAACTTCTTTATCCATTTTTCTCTTTCCTGGGATATTTAAGGTGTAACGAAGTGGAGGTTCTTGTCAACAGAGCAGCCCTAAACTTTGGGGTGCTTGTGTCTTGCTGATTTTTAGTTTTCCCAATTTATACGCCCATGAGTGGAAGTGCCCTATGCTCTCTAAGCTGAGTTTTGTAAATGTTTCAGGACACGCCGTACACTTCTCCAGAGTGGCTGTTGGCAATTTACATCCCGCCCATCAGCGTAGCAAGGCTCCCGTTTCTCCGTGGCCTGTCCTGCATTTCTGGTTTGGACACTTTATTCAGCATGGCCCTTTTGACCGATGGGAAGCGAGACTTCTTTGTAGCGCTGATTTGCCTTTCCAGGTTGCTTGGTTGGCCAAACAGGGCGTATGCGTTTTTTCCTGAATATATTCAGGAAAAAACGCATACGCCCTGTTTGGCCAAGGGCATCATTGTCGAGGTTTTGCCGCTTTTCCTGTGCTTTAAAGGCGATTCGAATCTGCCTCCTGAAATCTGTTTCCTGCAATTCTGCCTTGCTTTCAAATCCTCTTTGTTGCCTTCCCTCAATATATTTGTAGACGAGAGTTATCATTTATAAGTCTGCAGGTTTGTGAATTGCAGTGCCCCTGAGCTCCATTTTTCAACTCGCTCTCTTGGGAGCTGGCCGCAAAAGCGCAGGATTGCTTTAGGCCCTATTCTGCTTCCGGGCGGCAGACTGAGCCTGTGGTTAATTCTTCTTCCTGATGGGAAAATAGAGTGACCTGTGCCTGTCCCAACACCTAGAGCTAGTCTCTCATTGGTTCCCCGTCTTCCCGTTCAGCCTCAGTTCAAATTGCCACCTGTATGGAACAGGAGGTTAAAGGTGCTGATTCTCCAAGGAGGGAGATTGCTAGTAAAGCGGCTGGAATGGCGAACCCGAGCACAAGGAGACGAGAAATGAGGTGCGTTTTAGAAACCTTTCCCGATCACTCGGTGGACCATCTTCTGGGTTTCTCATGCATGTTTTCGATGTAGGAAGATGCCCTTGAACCTGGAGATTTGGGACCCATGGGATGGGTACCACGCAGTATTACTTTAAAGCGTCTGCGTTTGCTCACCGAACCTCACCAAACCCCTCAGCCCCAAGAGTGTCCACCCTTATGTCTCAATCAGCTGCGGGTCTAGATATGGTCAATCCAGGTGGCATCACAGCGCCTGAACGAATTTTGTAAGAATTTCTCTCCCTTTCACTGTCTTTGTTTCACGGGTTTTTAAAATTAATTGAGTTTTATAATGGGGTTTAGCTGCTTTTCACTGCTGTGTTTATGCAGCTTTATACCCACTTGACTCACTTACAGAGGGATATCAATACATAGGTTTTAAGATTCTTAGTAGTCAGATATACTCTTGGGCGGTGAATAGGGGGTGTTGAGTCCAGTTCCCTGAGCAAGGAGTAGGTCTTGTCTATTACGTATTGCATTTATGGAACGGTATCTGAGCTAATTTGAAACCCTTGTTTTATGCATCACCCCACCTCACCTTTGCCGTTAGGCAGCCATAGTGTGTTTTCTAACCGTGTGACTCTGTTCTGTTTTGTAATTCAGTTCAAGGGCAGCGGTTTTTACATTCCCTCTATAGGTGATATCTTATGATAAGTGTCTTTTTCTGTGTGACTTATTTGACTTAGAATCGTCATACCTAAATCCACTCATCATGCTGCTACTAGCCTTATGACGTTGATTTCATGGCTGAGTGATATTCCATTGTACATAAGGACCACAACTTCTTTATCCATTTTTCTCTTTCCTGGGATATTTAAGGTGTAACGAAGTGGAGGTTCTTGTCAACAGAGCAGCCGTAAACTTTGGGGTGCTTGTGTCTTGCTGATTTTTAGTTTTCCCAATTTATACGCCCATGAGTGGAAGTGCCCTATGCTCTCTAAGCTGAGTTTTGTAAATGTTTCAGGACACACCGTACACTTCTCCAGAGTAGCTGTTGGCAATTTACATCCCGCCCATCAGCGTAGCAAGGCTCCCGTTTCTCCGTGGCCTGTCCTGCATTTCTGGTTTGGACACTTTATTCAGCATGGCCCTTTTGACCGATGGGAAGCGAGACTTCTTTGTAGCGCTGATTTGCCTTTCCAGGTTGCTTGGTTGGCCAAACAGGGCGTATGCGTTTTTTCCTGAATATATTCAGGAAAAAACGCATACGCCCTTTTTGGCCAAGGGCATCATTGTCGAGGTTTTGCCGCTTTTCCTGTGCTTTAAAGGCGATTCGAATCTGCCTCCTGAAATCTGTTTCCTGCAATTCTGCCTTGCTTTCAAATCCTCTTTGTTGCCTTCCCTCAATATATTTGTAGACGAGAGTTATCATTTATACGTCTGCAGGTTTGTGAATTGCAGTGCCCCTGAGCTCCATTTTTCAACTCGCTCTCTTGGGAGCTGGCCGCAAAAGCGCAGGATTGCTTTAGGCCCTATTCTGCTTCCAGGCGGCAGACTGAGCCTGTGGTTAATTCTTCTTCCTGATGGGAAAATAGAGTGACCTGTGCCTGTCCCAACACCTAGAGCTAGTCTCTCATTGGTTCCCCGTCTTCCCGTTCACCCTCAGTTCAAATTGCCACCTGTATGGAACAGGAGGTTAAAGGTGCTGATTCTCCAAGGAGGGAGATTGCTAGTAAAGCGGCTGGAATGGCGAACCCGAGCACAAGGAGACGAGAAATGGGGTGCGTTTTAGAAACCTTTCCCAATCACTCGGTGGACCGTCTTCTGGGTTTCTCATGCATGTTTTCGATGAAGGAAGATGCCCTTGAACCTGGAGATTTGGGACCCATGGGATGGGTACCACGCAGTATTACTTTAAAGCGTCTGCGTTTGCTCACCGAACCTCACCAAACCCCTCAGCCCCAAGAGTGTCCACCCTTATGTCTCAATCAGCTGCGGGTCTAGATATGGTCAATCCAGGTGGCATCACAGCGCCTGAAAGAATTTTGTAAGAATTTCTCTCCCTTTCACTGTCTTTGTTTCACGGGTTTTTAAAATTAATTGAGTTTTATAATGGGGTTTAGCTGCTTTTCACTGCTGTGCTTATGCAGCTTTACACCCACTTGACTCACTTACAGAGAGATATCAATACATAGGTTTTAAGATTCTTACTAGTCAGATATAATATTGGGCGGTGAATAGGGGGTGTTGAGTCCAGTTCCCTGAGCAAGGAGTAGGTCTTGTCTATTACGTATTGGGTTTATGGAACGGTATCTGAGCTAATTTGAAACCCTTGTTTTATGCATCACCCCACCTCACGTTTCCCGTTAGGCAGCCATAGTGTGTTTTCTAACCGTGTGAATCTGTTCTGTTTTGTAATTCAGTTCAAGGGTAGCGGTTTTTACATTCCCTCTATAGGTGATATCTTATGATAAGTGTCTTTTTCTGTGTGACTTATTGCACTTAGAATCGTCGTACCTAAATCCACTCATCATGCTGCTACTAGCCTTATGACGTTGATTTCATGGCTGAGTGATATTCCATTGTACATAAGGACCACAACTTCTTTATCCATTTTTCTCTTTCCTGGGATATTTAAGGTGTAACGAAGTGGAGGTTCTTGTCAACAGAGCAGCCCTAAACTTTGGGGTGCTTGTGTCTTGCTGATTTTTAGTTTTCCCAATTTATACGCCCATGAGTGGAAGTGCCCTATGCTCTCTAAGCTGAGTTTTGTAAATGTTTCAGGACACACCATACAATTCTCCAGAGTGGCTGTTGGAAATTTACATCACGCCCATCAGCATAGCAAGGCTCCCGTTTCTCCGTGGCCTGTCCTGCATTTCTGGTTTTGACACTTTATTCAGCATGGCCCTTTTGACCGATGGGAAGCGAGACTTCTTTGTAGCGCTGATTTGCCTTTCCAGGATGCTTGGTTGGCCAAAAAGGGCGTATGCGTTTTTTCCTGAATATATTCAGGAAAAAACGCATACGCCCTTTTTGGCCAAGGGCATCATTGTGGAGGTTTTGCTGCTTTTCCTGTGCTTTAAAGGCAATTCGAATCTGCCTCCTGAAATCTGTTTCCTGCAATTCTGCCTTGCTTTCAAATCCTCTTTGTTGCCTTCCCTCAATATATTTGTAGACGAGAGTTATCATTTATAAGTCTGCAGGTTTGTGAATTGCAGTGCCCCTGAGCTCCATTTTTCAACTCGCTCTCTTGGGAGCTGGCCGCAAAAGCGCAGGATTGCTTTAGGCCCTATTCTGCTTCCGGGCGGCAGACTGAGCCTGTGGTTAATTCTTCTTCCTGATGGGAAAATAGAGTGACCCCTGCCTGTCCCAACACCTAGAGCTAGTCTCTCATTGGTTCCCCCTCTTCCCGTTCACCCTCAGGACAAATTGCAACCTGTATGGAACAGGAGGTTAAAGGTGCTGATTCTCCAAGGAGGGAGATTGCTAGTAAAGCGGCTGGAATGGCGAACCCGAGCACAAGGAGATGAGAAATGAGGTGCGTTTTAGAAACCTTTCCCGATCACTCGGTGGACCGTCTTCTGGATTTCTCATGCATGTTTTCGATTTAGGAAGATGCCCTTGAACCTGGAGATTTGGGACCCATGGGATGGGTACCACGCAGTATTACTTTAAAGCGTCTGCGTTTGCTCACCGAACCTCACCAAACCCCTCAGCCCCAAGAGTGTCCACCCTTATGTCTCAATCAGCTGCGGGTCTAGATATGGTCAATCCAGGTGGCATCACAGCGCCTGAACGAATTTTCTAAGAATTTCTCTCCCTTTCACTGTCTTTGTTTCACGGGTTTTTAAAATTAATTGAGTTTTATAATGGGGTTTAGCTGCTTTTCACTGCTGTGTTTATGCAGCTTTACACCCACTTGACTCACTTACAGAGAGATATCAATACATAGGTTTTAAGATTCTTACTAGTCAGATATACTCTTGGGCGGTGAATAGGGGGTGTTGAGTCCAGTTCCCTGAGCAAGGAGTAGGTCTTGTCTATTACGTATTGCATTTATGGAACGGTATCTGAGCTAATTTGAAACCCTTGTTTTATGCATCACCCCACCTCACCTTTGCCGTTAGGCAGCCATAGTGTGTTTTCTAACCGTGTGACTCTGTTCTGTTTTGTAATTCAGTTCAAGGGCAGCGGTTTTTACATTCCCTCTATAGGTGATATCTTATGATAAGTGTCTTTTTCTGTGTGACTTATTTGACTTAGAATCGTCGTACCTAAATCCACTCATCATGCTGCTACTAGCCTTATGACGTTGATTTCATGGCTGAGTGATATTCCATTGTACATAAGGACCACAACTTCTTTATCCATTTTTCTCTTTCCTGGGATATTTAAGGTGTAACGAAGTGGAGGTTCTTGTCAACAGAGCAGCCCTAAACTTTGGGGTGCTTGTGTCTTGCTGATTTTTAGTTTTCCCAATTTATACGCCCATGAGTGGAAGTGCCCTATGCTCTCTAAGCTGAGTTTTGTAAATGTTTCAGGACACACCGTACACTTCTCCAGAGTGGCTGTTGGCAATTTACATCCCGCCCATCAGCGTAGCAAGGCTCCCGTTTCTCCGTGGCCTGTCCTGCATTTCTGGTTTGGACACTTTATTCAGCATGGCCCTTTTGACCGATGGGAAGCGAGACTTCTTTGTAGCGCTGATTTGCCTTTCCAGGTTGCTTGGTTGGCCAAACAGGGCGTATGCGTTTTTTCCTGAATATATTCAGGAAAAAACGCATACGCCCTTTTTGGCCAAGGGCATCATTGTCGAGGTTTTGCCGCTTTTCCTGTGCTTTAAAGGCGATTCGAATCTGCCTCCTGAAATCTGTTTCCTGCAATTCTGCCTTGCTTTCAAATCCTCTTTGTTGCCTTCCCTCAATATATTTGTAGACGAGAGTTATCATTTATAAGTCTGCAGGTTTGTGAATTGCAGTGCCCCTGAGCTCCATTTTTCAACTCGCTCTCTTGGGAGCTGGCCGCAAAAGCGCAGGATTGCTTTAGGCCCTATTCTGCTTCCGGGCGGCAGACTGAGCCTGTGGTTAATTCTTCTTCCTGATGGGAAAATAGAGTGACCTGTGCCTGTCCCAACACCTAGAGCTAGTCTCTCATTGGTTCCCCGTCTTCCCGTTCAGCCTCAGTTCAAATTGCCACCTGTATGGAACAGGAGGTTAAAGGTGCTGATTCTCCAAGGAGGGAGATTGCTAGTAAAGCGGCTGGAATGGCGAACCCGAGCACAAGGAGACGAGAAATGAGGTGCGTTTTAGAAACCTTTCCCGATCACTCGGTGGACCATCTTCTGGGTTTCTCATGCATGTTTTCGATGTAGGAAGATGCCCTTGAACCTGGAGATTTGGGACCCATGGGATGGGTACCACGCAGTATTACTTTAAAGCGTCTGCGTTTGCTCACCGAACCTCACCAAACCCCTCAGCCCCAAGAGTGTCCACCCTTATGTCTCAATCAGCTGCGGGTCTAGATATGGTCAATCCAGGTGGCATCACAGCGCCTGAACGAATTTTGTAAGAATTTCTCTCCCTTTCACTGTCTTTGTTTCACGGGTTTTTAAAATTAATTGAGTTTTATAATGGGGTTTAGCTGCTTTTCACTGCTGTGTTTATGCAGCTTTATACCCACTTGACTCACTTACAGAGGGATATCAATACATAGGTTTTAAGATTCTTAGTAGTCAGATATACTCTTGGGCGGTGAATAGGGGGTGTTGAGTCCAGTTCCCTGAGCAAGGAGTAGGTCTTGTCTATTACGTATTGCATTTATGGAACGGTATCTGAGCTAATTTGAAACCCTTGTTTTATGCATCACCCCACCTCACCTTTGCCGTTAGGCAGCCATAGTGTGTTTTCTAACCGTGTGACTCTGTTCTGTTTTGTAATTCAGTTCAAGGGCAGCGGTTTTTACATTCCCTCTATAGGTGATATCTTATGATAAGTGTCTTTTTCTGTGTGACTTATTTGACTTAGAATCGTCGTACCTAAATCCACTCATCATGCTGCTACTAGCCTTATGACGTTGATTTCATGGCTGAGTGATATTCCATTGTACATAAGGACCACAACTTCTTTATCCATTTTTCTCTTTCCTGGGATATTTAAGGTGTAACGAAGTGGAGGTTCTTGTCAACAGAGCAGCCCTAAACTTTGGGGTGCTTGTGTCTTGCTGATTTTTAGTTTTCCCAATTTATACGCCCATGAGTGGAAGTGCCCTATGCTCTCTAAGCTGAGTTTTGTAAATGTTTCAGGACACACCGTACACTTCTCCAGAGTGGCTGTTGGCAATTTACATCCCGCCCATCAGCGTAGCAAGGCTCCCGTTTCTCCGTGGCCTGTCCTGCATTTCTGGTTTGGACACTTTATTCAGCATGGCCCTTTTGACCGATGGGAAGCGAGACTTCTTTGTAGCGCTGATTTGCCTTTCCAGGTTGCTTGGTTGGCCAAACAGGGCGTATGCGTTTTTTCCTGAATATATTCAGGAAAAAACGCATACGCCCTTTTTGGCCAAGGGCATCATTGTCGAGGTTTTGCCGCTTTTCCTGTGCTTTAAAGGCGATTCGAATCTGCCTCCTGAAATCTGTTTCCTGCAATTCTGCCTTGCTTTCAAATCCTCTTTGTTGCCTTCCCTCAATATATTTGTAGACGAGAGTTATCATTTATAAGTCTGCAGGTTTGTGAATTGCAGTGCCCCTGAGCTCCATTTTTCAACTCGCTCTCTTGGGAGCTGGCCGCAAAAGCGCAGGATTGCTTTAGGCCCTATTCTGCTTCCGGGCGGCAGACTGAGCCTGTGGTTAATTCTTCTTCCTGATGGGAAAATAGAGTGACCTGTGCCTGTCCCAACACCTAGAGCTAGTCTCTCATTGGTTCCCCGTCTTCCCGTTCAGCCTCAGTTCAAATTGCCACCTGTATGGAACAGGAGGTTAAAGGTGCTGATTCTCCAAGGAGGGAGATTGCTAGTAAAGCGGCTGGAATGGCGAACCCGAGCACAAGGAGACGAGAAATGAGGTGCGTTTTAGAAACCTTTCCCGATCACTCGGTGGACCATCTTCTGGGTTTCTCATGCATGTTTTCGATGTAGGAAGATGCCCTTGAACCTGGAGATTTGGGACCCATGGGATGGGTACCACGCAGTATTACTTTAAAGCGTCTGCGTTTGCTCACCGAACCTCACCAAACCCCTCAGCCCCAAGAGTGTCCACCCTTATGTCTCAATCAGCTGCGGGTCTAGATATGGTCAATCCAGGTGGCATCACAGCGCCTGAACGAATTTTGTAAGAATTTCTCTCCCTTTCACTGTCTTTGTTTCACGGGTTTTTAAAATTAATTGAGTTTTATAATGGGGTTTAGCTGCTTTTCACTGCTGTGTTTATGCAGCTTTATACCCACTTGACTCACTTACAGAGGGATATCAATACATAGGTTTTAAGATTCTTAGTAGTCAGATATACTCTTGGGCGGTGAATAGGGGGTGTTGAGTCCAGTTCCCTGAGCAAGGAGTAGGTCTTGTCTATTACGTATTGCATTTATGGAACGGTATCTGAGCTAATTTGAAACCCTTGTTTTATGCATCACCCCACCTCACCTTTGCCGTTAGGCAGCCATAGTGTGTTTTCTAACCGTGTGACTCTGTTCTGTTTTGTAATTCAGTTCAAGGGCAGCGGTTTTTACATTCCCTCTATAGGTGATATCTTATGATAAGTGTCTTTTTCTGTGTGACTTATTTGACTTAGAATCGTCGTACCTAAATCCACTCATCATGCTGCTACTAGCCTTATGACGTTGATTTCATGGCTGAGTGATATTCCATTGTACATAAGGACCACAACTTCTTTATCCATTTTTCTCTTTCCTGGGATATTTAAGGTGTAACGAAGTGGAGGTTCTTGTCAACAGAGCAGCCCTAAACTTTGGGGTGCTTGTGTCTTGCTGATTTTTAGTTTTCCCAATTTATACGCCCATGAGTGGAAGTGCCCTATGCTCTCTAAGCTGAGTTTTGTAAATGTTTCAGGACACACCGTACACTTCTCCAGAGTAGCTGTTGGCAATTTACATCCCGCCCATCAGCGTAGCAAGGCTCCCGTTTCTCCGTGGCCTGTCCTGCATTTCTGGTTTGGACACTTTATTCAGCATGGCCCTTTTGACCGATGGGAAGCGAGACTTCTTTGTAGCGCTGATTTGCCTTTCCAGGTTGCTTGGTTGGCCAAACAGGGCGTATGCGTTTTTTCCTGAATATATTCAGGAAAAAACGCATATGCCCTTTTTGGCCAAGGGCATCATTGTCGAGGTTTTGCCGCTTTTCCTGTGCTTTAAAGGCGATTCGAATCTGCCTCCTGAAATCTGTTTCCTGCAATTCTGCCTTGCTTTCAAATCCTCTTTGTTGCCTTCCCTCAATATATTTGTAGACGAGAGTTATCATTTATACGTCTGCAGGTTTGTGAATTGCAGTGCCCCTGAGCTCCATTTTTCAACTCGCTCTCTTGGGAGCTGGCCGCAAAAGCGCAGGATTGCTTTAGGCCCTATTCTGCTTCCAGGCGGCAGACTGAGCCTGTGGTTAATTCTTCTTCCTGATGGGAAAATAGAGTGACCTGTGCCTGTCCCAACACCTAGAGCTAGTCTCTCATTGGTTCCCCGTCTTCCCGTTCACCCTCAGTTCAAATTGCCACCTGTATGGAACAGGAGGTTAAAGGTGCTGATTCTCCAAGGAGGGAGATTGCTAGTAAAGCGGCTGGAATGGCGAACCCGAGCACAAGGAGACGAGAAATGGGGTGCGTTTTAGAAACCTTTCCCAATCACTCGGTGGACCGTCTTCTGGGTTTCTCATGCATGTTTTCGATGAAGGAAGATGCCCTTGAACCTGGAGATTTGGGACCCATGGGATGGGTACCACGCAGTATTACTTTAAAGCGTCTGCGTTTGCTCACCGAACCTCACCAAACCCCTCAGCCCCAAGAGTGTCCACCCTTATGTCTCAATCAGCTGCGGGTCTAGATATGGTCAATCCAGGTGGCATCACAGCGCCTGAAAGAATTTTGTAAGAATTTCTCTCCCTTTCACTGTCTTTGTTTCACGGGTTTTTAAAATTAATTGAGTTTTATAATGGGGTTTAGCTGCTTTTCACTGCTGTGCTTATGCAGCTTTACACCCACTTGACTCACTTACAGAGAGATATCAATACATAGGTTTTAAGATTCTTACTAGTCAGATATAATATTGGGCGGTGAATAGGGGGTGTTGAGTCCAGTTCCCTGAGCAAGGAGTAGGTCTTGTCTATTACGTATTGGGTTTATGGAACGGTATCTGAGCTAATTTGAAACCCTTGTTTTATGCATCACCCCACCTCACGTTTCCCGTTAGGCAGCCATAGTGTGTTTTCTAACCGTGTGAATCTGTTCTGTTTTGTAATTCAGTTCAAGGGTAGCGGTTTTTACATTCCCTCTATAGGTGATATCTTATGATAAGTGTCTTTTTCTGTGTGACTTATTGCACTTAGAATCGTCGTACCTAAATCCACTCATCATGCTGCTACTAGCCTTATGACGTTGATTTCATGGCTGAGTGATATTCCATTGTACATAAGGACCACAACTTCTTTATCCATTTTTCTCTTTCCTGGGATATTTAAGGTGTAACGAAGTGGAGGTTCTTGTCAACAGAGCAGCCCTAAACTTTGGGGTGCTTGTGTCTTGCTGATTTTTAGTTTTCCCAATTTATACGCCCATGAGTGGAAGTGCCCTATGCTCTCTAAGCTGAGTTTTGTAAATGTTTCAGGACACACCATACAATTCTCCAGAGTGGCTGTTGGAAATTTACATCACGCCCATCAGCATAGCAAGGCTCCCGTTTCTCCGTGGCCTGTCCTGCATTTCTGGTTTTGACACTTTATTCAGCATGGCCCTTTTGACCGATGGGAAGCGAGACTTCTTTGTAGCGCTGATTTGCCTTTCCAGGATGCTTGGTTGGCCAAAAAGGGCGTATGCGTTTTTTCCTGAATATATTCAGGAAAAAACGCATACGCCCTTTTTGGCCAAGGGCATCATTGTGGAGGTTTTGCTGCTTTTCCTGTGCTTTAAAGGCAATTCGAATCTGCCTCCTGAAATCTGTTTCCTGCAATTCTGCCTTGCTTTCAAATCCTCTTTGTTGCCTTCCCTCAATATATTTGTAGACGAGAGTTATCATTTATAAGTCTGCAGGTTTGTGAATTGCAGTGCCCCTGAGCTCCATTTTTCAACTCGCTCTCTTGGGAGCTGGCCGCAAAAGCGCAGGATTGCTTTAGGCCCTATTCTGCTTCCGGGCGGCAGACTGAGCCTGTGGTTAATTCTTCTTCCTGATGGGAAAATAGAGTGACCCCTGCCTGTCCCAACACCTAGAGCTAGTCTCTCATTGGTTCCCCCTCTTCCCGTTCACCCTCAGGACAAATTGCAACCTGTATGGAACAGGAGGTTAAAGGTGCTGATTCTCCAAGGAGGGAGATTGCTAGTAAAGCGGCTGGAATGGCGAACCCGAGCACAAGGAGATGAGAAATGAGGTGCGTTTTAGAAACCTTTCCCGATCACTCGGTGGACCGTCTTCTGGATTTCTCATGCATGTTTTCGATTTAGGAAGATGCCCTTGAACCTGGAGATTTGGGACCCATGGGATGGGTACCACGCAGTATTACTTTAAAGCGTCTGCGTTTGCTCACCGAACCTCACCAAACCCCTCAGCCCCAAGAGTGTCCACCCTTATGTCTCAATCAGCTGCGGGTCTAGATATGGTCAATCCAGGTGGCATCACAGCGCCTGAACGAATTTTCTAAGAATTTCTCTCCCTTTCACTGTCTTTGTTTCACGGGTTTTTAAAATTAATTGAGTTTTATAATGGGGTTTAGCTGCTTTTCACTGCTGTGTTTATGCAGCTTTACACCCACTTGACTCACTTACAGAGAGATATCAATACATAGGTTTTAAGATTCTTACTAGTCAGATATACTCTTGGGCGGTGAATAGGGGGTGTTGAGTCCAGTTCCCTGAGCAAGGAGTAGGTCTTGTCTATTACGTATTGCATTTATGGAACGGTATCTGAGCTAATTTGAAACCCTTGTTTTATGCATCACCCCACCTCACCTTTGCCGTTAGGCAGCCATAGTGTGTTTTCTAACCGTGTGACTCTGTTCTGTTTTGTAATTCAGTTCAAGGGCAGCGGTTTTTACATTCCCTCTATAGGTGATATCTTATGATAAGTGTCTTTTTCTGTGTGACTTATTTGACTTAGAATCGTCGTACCTAAATCCACTCATCATGCTGCTACTAGCCTTATGACGTTGATTTCATGGCTGAGTGATATTCCATTGTACATAAGGACCACAACTTCTTTATCCATTTTTCTCTTTCCTGGGATATTTAAGGTGTAACGAAGTGGAGGTTCTTGTCAACAGAGCAGCCGTAAACTTTGGGGTGCTTGTGTCTTGCTGATTTTTAGTTTTCCCAATTTATACGCCCATGAGTGGAAGTGCCCTATGCTCTCTAAGCTGAGTTTTGTAAATGTTTCAGGACACACCGTACACTTCTCCAGAGTGGCTGTTGGCAATTTACATCCCGCCCATCAGCGTAGCAAGGCTCCCGTTTCTCCGTGGCCTGTCCTGCATTTCTGGTTTGGACACTTTATTCAGCATGGCCCTTTTGACCGATGGGAAGCGAGACTTCTTTGTAGCGCTGATTTGCCTTTCCAGGTTGCTTGGTTGGCCAAACAGGGCGTATGCGTTTTTTCCTGAATATATTCAGGAAAAAACGCATACGCCCTTTTTGGCCAAGGGCATCATTGTCGAGGTTTTGCCGCTTTTCCTGTGCTTTAAAGGCAATTCGAATCTGCCTCCTGAAATCTGTTTCCTGCAATTTTGCCTTGCTTTCAAATCCTCTTTGTTGCCTTCCCTCAATATATTTGTAGACGAGAGTTATCATTTATAAGTCTGCAGGTTTGTGAATTGCAGTGCCCTTGAGCTCCATTTTTCAACTCGCTCTCTTGGGAGCTGGCCACAAAAGCGCAGGATTGCTTTAGGCCCTATTCTGCTTCCGGGCGGCAGACTGAGCCTGTGGTTAATTCTTCTTCCTGATGGGAAAATAGAGTGACCTGTGCCTGTCCCAACACCTAGAGCTAGTCTCTCATTGGTTCCCCGTCTTCCCGTTCACCCTCAGTTCAAATTGCCACCTGTATGGAACAGGAGGTTAAAGGTGCTGATTCTCCAAGGAGGGAGATTGCTAGTAAAGCGGCTGGAATGGCGAACCCGAGCACAAGGAGACGAGAAATGAGGTGCGTTTTAGAAACCTTTCCCAATCACTCGGTGGACCATCTTCTGGGTTTCTCATGCATGTTTTCGATGTAGGAAGATGCCCTTGAACCTGGAGATTTGGGACCCATGGGATGGGTACCACGCAGTATTACTTTAAAGTGTCTGCGTTTGCTCACCGAACCTCACCAAACCCCTCAGCCCCAAGAGTGTCCACCCTTATGTCTCAATCAGCTGCGGGTCTAGATATGGTCAATCCAGGTGGCATCACAGGGCCTGAACGAATTTTGTAAGAATTTCTCTCCCTTTCACTGTCTTTGTTTCACGGGTTTTTAAAATTAATTGAGTTTTATAATGGGGTTTAGCTGCTTTTCACTGCTGTGTTTATGCAGCTTTACACCCACTTGACTCACTTACAGAGAGATATCAATACATAGGTTTTAAGATTCTTACTAGTCAGATATACTCTTGGGCGGTGAATAGGGGGTGTTGAGTCCAGTTCCCTGAGCAAGGAGTAGGTCTTGTCTATTACGTATTGGGTTTATGGAACGGTATCTGAGCTAATTTGAAACCCTTGTTTTATGCATCACCCCACCTCACCTTTCCCGTTAGGCAGCCATAGTGTGTTTTCTAACCGCGTGAATCTGTTCTGTTTTGTAATTCAGTTCAAGGGCAGCGGTTTTTACATTCCCTCTATAGGTGATATCTTATGATAAGTGTCTTTTTCTGTGTGACTTATTTGACTTAGAATCGTCGTACCTAAATCCACTCATCATGCTGCTACTAGCCTTATGACGTTGATTTCATGGCTGAGCGATATTCCATTGTACATAAGGACCACAACTTCTTTATCCATTTTTCTCTTTCCTGGGATATTTAAGGTGTAACGAAGTGGAGGTTGTTGTCAACAGAGCAGCCGTAAACTTTGGGGTGCTTGTGTCTTGCTGATTTTTAGTTTTCCCAATTTATACGCCCATGAGTGGAAGTGCCCTATGCTCTCTAAGCTGAGTTTTGTAAATGTTTCAGGACACACCGTACACTTCTCCAGAGTGGCTGTTGGCAATTTACATCCCGCCCATCAGCGTAGCAAGGCTCCCGTTTCTCCGTGGCCTGTCCTGCATTTCTGGTTTTGACACTTTACTCAGAATGGCCCTTTTGACCGATGGGAAGCGAGACTTCTTTGTAGCGCTGATTTGCCTTTCCAGGTTGCTTGGTTGGCCAAAAAGGGCGTATGCGTTTTTTCCTGAATATATTCAGGAAAAAACGCATACGCCCTTTTTGGTCAAGGGCATCATTGTCGAGGTTTTGCCGCTTTTCCTGTGCTTTAAAGGAGATTCGAATCTGCCTCCTGAAATCTGTTTCCTGCAATTCTGCCTTGCTTTCAAATCCTCTTTGTTGCCTTCCCTCAATATATTTGTAGACGAGAGTTATCATTTATAAGTCTGCAGGTTTGTGAATTGCAGTGCCCCCGAGCTCCATTTTTCAACTCGCTCTCTTGGGAGCTGGCCGCAAAAGCGCAGGATTGCTTTAGGCCCTATTCTGCTTCCGGGCGGCAGACTGAGCCTGTGGTTAATTCTTCTTCCTGATGGGAAAATAGAGTGACCTGTGCCTGTCCCAACACCTAGAGCTAGTCTCTCATTGGTTCCCCGTCTTCCCGTTCACCCTCAGTTCAAATTGCCACCTGTATGGAACAGGAGGTTAAAGGTGCTGATTCTCCAAGGAGGGAGATTGCTAGTAAAGCGGCTGGAATGGCGAACCCGAGCACAAGGAGATGAGAAATGAGGTGCGTTTTAGAAACCTTTCCCGATCACTCGGTGGACCGTCTTCTGGATTTCTCATGCATGTTTTCGATTTAGGAAGATGCCCTTGAACCTGGAGATTTGGGACCCATGGGATGGGTACCACGCAGTATTACTTTAAAGCGTCTGCGTTTGCTCACCCAACCTCACCAAACCTCTCAGCCCCAAGAGTGTCCACCCTTATGTCTCAATCAGCTGCGGGTCTAGATATGGTCAATCCAGGTGGCATCACAGCGCCTGAACGAGTTTTGTAAGAATTTCTCTCCCTTTCACTGTCTTTGTTTCACGGGTTTTTAAAATTAATTGAGTTTTTTAATGGGGTTTAGCTGCTTTTCACTGCTGTGTTTATGCAGCTTTACACCCACTTGACTCACTTACAGAGAGATATCAATACATAGGTTTTAAGATTCTTACTAGTCAGATATACTCTTGGGCGGTGAATAGGGGGTGTTGAATCCAGTTCCCTGAGCAAGGAGTAGGTCTTGTCTATTACGTATTGGGTTTATGGAACGGTATCTGAGCTAATTTGAAACCCTTGTTTTATGCATCACCCCACCTCACCTTTCCCGTTAGGCAGCCATAGTGTGTTTTCTAACCGTGTGACTCTGTTCTGTTTTGTAATTCAGTTCAAGGGCAGCGGTTTTTACATTCCCTCTATAGGTGATATCTTATGATAAGTGTCTTTTTCTGTGTGACTTATTTGACTTAGTATCGTCGTAACTAAATCCACTCATCATGCTGCTACTAGCCTTATGACGTTGATTTCATGGCTGAGTGATATTCCATTGTACATAAGGACCACAACTTCTTTATCCATTTTTCTCTTTCCTGGGATATTTAAGGTGTAACGAAGTGGAGGTTCTTGTCAACAGAGCAGCCCTAAACTTTGGGGTGCTTGTGTCTTGCTGATTTTTAGTTTTCCCAATTTATACGCCCATGAGTGGAAGTGCCCTATGCTCTCTAAGCTGAGTTTTGTAAATGTTTCAGGACACACCGTACACTTCTCCAGAGTGGCTGTTGGCAATTTACATCCCGCCCATCAGCGTAGCAAGGCTCCCGTTTCTCCGTGGCCTGTCCTGCATTTCTGGTTTTGACACTTTATTCAGCATGGCCCTTTTGACCGATGGGAAGCGAGACTTCTTTGTAGCGCTGATTTGCCTTTCCAGGTTGCTTGGTTGGCCAAAAAGGGCGTATGCGTTTTTTCCTGAATATATTCAGGAAAAAACGCATACGCCCTTTTTGGCCAAGGGCATCATTGTCGAGGTTTTGCCGCTTTTCCTGTGCTTTAAAGGCGATTCGAATCTGCCTCCTGAAATCTGTTACCTGCAATTCTGCCTTGCTTTCAAATCCTCTTTGTTGCCTTCCCTCAATATGTTTGTAGACGAGAGTTATCATTTATAAGTCTGCAGGTTTGTGAATTGCAGTGTCCCCGAACTCCATTTTTCAACTCGCTCTCTTGGGAGCTGGCCGCAAAAGCGCAGGATTGCTTTAGGCCCTATTCTGCTTCCGGGCGGCAGACTGAGCCTGTGGTTAATTCTTCTTCCTGATGGGAAAATAGAGTGGCCTGTGCCTGTCCCAACACCTAGAGCTAGTCTCTCATTGGTTCCCCGTCTTCCCGTTCACCCTCAGTTCAAATTGCCACCTGTATGGAACAGGAGGTTAAAGGTGCTGATTCTCCAAGGAGGGAGATTGCTAGTAAAGCGGCTGGAATGGCGAACCCGAGCACAAGGAGACGAGAAATGAGGTGCGTTTTAGAAACCTTTCCCAATCACTCGGTGGACCATCTTCTGGGTTTCTCATGCATGTTTTCGATGTAGGAAGATGCCCTTGAACCTGGAGATTTGGGACCCATGGGATGGGTACCACGCAGTATTACTTTAAAGCGTCTGCGTTTGCTCACCGAACCTCACCAAACCCCTCAGCCCCAAGAGTGTCCACCCTTATGTCTCAATCAGCTGCGGGTCTAGATATGGTCAATCCAGGTGGCATCACAGCGCCTGAACGAATTTTCTAAGAATTTCTCTCCCTTTCACTGTCTTTGTTTCACGGGTTTTTAAAATTAATTGAGTTTTATAATGGGGTTTAGCTGCTTTTCACTGCTGTGTTTATGCAGCTTTACACCCACTTGACTCACTTACAGAGAGATATCAATACATAGGTTTTAAGATTCTTACTAGTCAGATATACTCTTGGGCGGTGAATAGGGGGTGTTGAGTCCAGTTCCCTGAGCAAGGAGTAGGTCTTGTCTATTACGTATTGGGTTTATGGAACGGTATCTGAGCTAATTTGAAACCCTTGTTTTATGCATCACCCCACCTCACCTTTCCCGTTAGGCAGCCATAGTGTGTTTTCTAACCGCGTGAATCTGTTCTGTTTTGTAATTCAGTTCAAGGGCAGCGGTTTTTACATTCCCTCTATAGGTGATATCTTATGATAAGTGTCTTTTTCTGTGTGACTTATTTCACTTAGAATCGTCGTACCTAAATCCACTCATCATGCTGCTACTAGCCTTATGACGTTGATTTCATGGCTGAGTGATATTCCATTGTACATAAGGACCACAACTTCTTTATCCATTTTTCTCTTTCCTGGGATATTTAAGGTGTAACGAAGTGGAGGTTCTTGTCAACAGAGCAGCCCTAAACTTTGGGGTGCTTGTGTCTTGCTGATTTTTAGTTTTCCCAATTTATACGCCCATGAGTGGAAGTGCCCTATGCTCTCTAAGCTGAGTTTTGTAAATGTTTCAGGACACACCGTACACTTCTCCAGAGTGGCTGTTGGCAATTTACATCCCGCCCATCAGCGTAGCAAGGCTCCCGTTTCTCCGTGGCCTGTCCTGCATTTCTGGTTTTGACACTTTACTCAGCATGGCCCTTTTGACCGATGGGAAGCGAGACTTCTTTGTAGCGCTGATTTGCCTTTCCAGGTTGCTTGGTTGGCCAAAAAGGGCGTATGCGTTTTTTCCTGAATATATTCAGGAAAAAACGCATACGCCCTTTTTGGCCAAGGGCATCATTGTCGAGGTTTTGCCGCTTTTCCTGTGCTTTAAAGGCGATTCGAATCTGCCTCCTGAAATCTGTTTCCTGCAATTCTGCCTTGCTTTCAAATCCTCTTTGTTGCCTTCCCTCAATATATTTGTAGACGAGAGTTATCATTTATAAGTCTGCAGGTTTGTGAATTGCAGTGCCCCTGAGCTCCATTTTTCAACTCGCTCTCTTGGGAGCTGGCCGCAAAAGCGCAGGATTGCTTTAGGCCCTATTCTGCTTCCGGTCGGCAGACTGAGCCTGTGGTTAATTCTTCTTCCTGATGGGAAAATAGAGTGACCTGTGCCTGTCCCAACACCTAGAGCTAGTCTCTCATTGGTTCCCCGTCTTCCCGTTCAGCCTCAGTTCAAATTGCCACCTGTATGGAACAGGAGGTTAAAGGTGCTGATTCTCCAAGGAGGGAGATTGCTAGTAAAGCGGCTGGAATGGCGAACCCGAGCACAAGGAGACGAGAAATGAGGTGCGTTTTAGAAACCTTTCCCGATCACTCGGTGGACCGTCTTCTGGGTTTCTCATGCATGTTTTCGATGTAGGAAGATGCCCTTGAACCTGGAGATTTGGGACCCATGGGATGGGTACCACGCAGTATTACTTTAAAGCGTCTGCGTTTGCTCACCGAACCTCACCAAACCCCTCAGCCCCAAGAGTGTCCACCCTTATGTCTCAATCAGCTGCGGGTCTAGATATGGTCAATCCAGGTGGCATCACAGCGCCTGAACGAATTTTGTAAGAATTTCTCTCCCTTTCACTGTCTTTGTTTCACGGGTTTTTAAAATTAATTGAGTTTTATAATGGGGTTTAGCTGCTTTTCACTGCTGTGTTTATGCAGCTTTATACCCACTTGACTCACTTACAGAGGGATATCAATACATAGGTTTTAAGATTCTTAGTAGTCAGATATACTCTTGGGCGGTGAATAGGGGGTGTTGAGTCCAGTTCCCTGAGCAAGGAGTAGGTCTTGTCTATTACGTATTGCATTTATGGAACGGTATCTGAGCTAATTTGAAACCCTTGTTTTATGCATCACCCCACCTCACCTTTGCCGTTAGGCAGCCATAGTGTGTTTTCTAACCGTGTGACTCTGTTCTGTTTTGTAATTCAGTTCAAGGGCAGCGGTTTTTACATTCCCTCTATAGGTGATATCTTATGATAAGTGTCTTTTTCTGTGTGACTTATTTGACTTAGAATCGTCGTACCTAAATCCACTCATCATGCTGCTACTAGCCTTATGACGTTGATTTCATGGCTGAGTGATATTCCATTGTACATAAGGACCACAACTTCTTTATCCATTTTTCTCTTTCCTGGGATATTTAAGGTGTAACGAAGTGGAGGTTCTTGTCAACAGAGCAGCCGTAAACTTTGGGGTGCTTGTGTCTTGCTGATTTTTAGTTTTCCCAATTTATACGCCCATGAGTGGAAGTGCCCTATGCTCTCTAAGCTGAGTTTTGTAAAAGTTTCAGGACACACCGTACACTTCTCCAGAGTGGCTGTTGTCAATTTACATCCCGCCCATCAGCGTAGCAAGGCTCCCGTTTCTCCGTGGCCTGTCCTGCATTTCTGGTTTTGACACTTTATTCAGCATGGCCCTTTTGACCGATGGGAAGCGAGACTTCTTTGTAGCGCTGATTTGCCTTTCCAGGTTGCTTGGTTGGCCAAACAGGGCGTATGCGTTTTTTCCTGAATATATTCAGGAAAAAACGCATACGCCCTTTTTGGCCAAGGGCATCATTGTCGAGGTTTTGCCGCTTTTCCTGTGCTTTAAAGGCGATTCGAATCTGCCTCCTGAAATCTGTTTCCTGCAATTTTGCCTTGCTTTCAAATCCTCTTTGTTGCCTTCCCTCAATATATTTGTAGACGAGAGTTATCATTTATAAGTCTGCAGGTTTGTGAATTGCAGTGCCCCTGAGCTCCATTTTTCAACTCGCTCTCTTGGGAGCTGGCCACCAAAGCGCAGGATTGCTTTAGGCCCTATTCTGCTTCCGGGCGGCAGACTGAGCCTGTGGTTAATTCTTCTTCCTGATGGGAAAATAGAGTGACCTGTGCCTGTCCCAACACCTAGAGCTAGTCTCTCATTGGTTCCCCGTCTTCCCGTTCACCCTCAGTTCAAATTGCCACCTGTATGGAACAGGAGGTTAAAGGTGCTGATTCTCCAAGGAGGGAGATTGCTAGTAAAGCGGCTGGAATGGCGAACCCAAGCACAAGGAGACGAGAAATGAGGTGCGTTTTAGAAACCTTTCCCAATCACTCGGTGGACCATCTTCTGGGTTTCTCATGCATGTTTTCGATGTAGGAAGATGCCCTTGAACCTGGAGATTTGGGACCCATGGGATGGGTACCACGCAGTATTACTTTAAAGTGTCTGCGTTTGCTCACCGAACCTCACCAAACCCCTCAGCCCCAAGAGTGTCCACCCTTATGTCTCAATCAGCTGCGGGTCTAGATATGGTCAATCCAGGTGGCATCACAGGGCCTGAACGAATTTTGTAAGAATTTCTCTCCCTTTCACTGTCTTTGTTTCACGGGTTTTTAAAATTAATTGAGTTTTATAATGGGGTTTAGCTGCTTTTCACTGCTGTGCTTATGCAGCTTTACACCCACTTGACTCACTTACAGAGAGATATCAATACATAGGTTTTAAGATTCTTACTAGTCAGATATAATCTTGGGCGGTGAATAGGGGGTGTTGAGTCCAGTTCCCTGAGCAAGGAGTAGGTCTTGTCTATTACGTATTGGGTTTATGGAACGGTATCTGAGCTAATTTGAAACCCTTGTTTTATGCATCACCCCACCTCACCTTTCCCGTTAGGCAGCCATAGTGTGTTTTCTAACCGTGTGAATCTGTTCTGTTTTGTAATTCAGTTCAAGGGTAGCGGTTTTTACATTCCCTCTATAGGTGATATCTTATGATAAGTGTCTTTTTCTGTGTGACTTATTGCACTTAGAATCGTCGTACCTAAATCCACTCATCATGCTGCTACTAGCCTTATGACGTTGATTTCATGGCTGAGTGATATTCCATTGTACATAAGGACCACAACTTCTTTATCCATTTTTCTCTTTCCTGGGATATTTAAGGTGTAACGAAGTGGAGGTTCTTGTCAACAGAGCAGCCCTAAACTTTGGGGTGCTTGTGTCTTGCTGATTTTTAGTTTTCCCAATTTATACGCCCATGAGTGGAAGTGCCCTATGCTCTCTAAGCTGAGTTTTGTAAATGTTTCAGGACACACCGTACACTTCTCCAGAGTGGCTGTTGGCAATTTACATCACGCCCATCAGCGTAGCAAGGCTCCCGTTTCTCCGTGGCCTGTCCTGCATTTCTGGTTTTGACACTTTATTCAGCATGGCCCTTTTGACCGATGGGAAGCGAGACTTCTTTGTAGCGCTGATTTGCCTTTCCAGGATGCTTGGTTGGCCAAAAAGGGCGTATGCGTTTTTTCCTGAATATATTCAGGAAAAAACGCATACGCCCTTTTTGGCCAAGGGCATCATTGTGGAGGTTTTGCTGCTTTTCCTGTGCTTTAAAGGCGATTCGAATCTGCCTCCTGAAATCTGTTTCCTGCAATTCTGCCTTGCTTTCAAATCCTCTTTGTTGCCTTCCCTCAATATATTTGTAGACGAGAGTTATCATTTATAAGTCTGCAGGTTTGTGAATTGCAGTGCCCCAGAGCTCCATTTTTCAACTCGCTCTCTTGGGAGCTGGCGGCAAAATCGCAGGATTGCTTTAGGCCCTATTCTGCTTCCGGGCGGCAGACTGAGCCTGTGGTTAATTCTTCTTCCTGATGGGAAAATAGAGTGACCTGTGCCTGTCCCAACACCTAGAGATAGTCTCTCATTGGTTCCCCCTCTTCCCGTTCACCCTCAGGACAAATTGCAACCTGTATGGAACAGGAGGTTAAAGGTGCTGATTCTCCAAGGAGGGAGATTGCTAGTAAAGCGGCTGGAATGGCGAACCCGAGCACAAGGAGACGAGAAATGAGGTGCGTTTTAGAAACCTTTCCCAATCACTCGGTGGACCATCTTCTGGGTTTCTCATGCATGTTTTCGATGTAGGAAGATGCCCTTGAACCTGGAGATTTGGGACCCATGGGATGGGTACCACGCAGTATTACTTTAAAGCGTCTGCGTTTGCTCACCGAACCTCACCAAACCCCTCAGCCCCAAGAGTGTCCACCCTTATGTCTCAATCAGCTGCGGGTCTAGATATGGTCAATCCAGGTGGCATCACAGCGCCTGAACGAATTTTCTAAGAATTTCTCTCCCTTTCACTGTCTTTGTTTCACGGGTTTTTAAAATTAATTGATTTTTATAATGGGGTTTAGCTGCTTTTCACTGCTGTGTTTATGCAGCTTTACACCCACTTGACTCACTTACAGAGAGATATCAATACATAGGTTTTAAGATTCTTACTAGTCAGATATACTCTTGGGCGGTGAATAGGGGGTGTTGAGTCCAGTTCCCTGAGCAAGGAGTAGGTCTTGTCTATTACGTATTGGGTTTATGGAACGGTATCTGAGCTAATTTGAAACCCTTGTTTTATGCATCACCCCACCTCACCTTTCCCGTTAGGCAGCCATAGTGTGTTTTCTAACCGCGTGAATCTGTTCTGTTTTGTAATTCAGTTCAAGGGCAGCGGTTTTTACATTCCCTCTATAGGTGATATCTTATGATAAGTGTCTTTTTCTGTGTGACTTATTTGACTTAGAATCGTCGTACCAAAATCCACTCATCATGCTGCTACTAGCCTTATGACGTTGATTTCATGGCTGAGTGATATTCCATTGTACATAAGGACCACAACTTCTTTATCCATTTTTCTCTTTCCTGGGATATTTAAGGTGTAACGAAGTGGAGGTTCTTGTCAACAGAGCAGCCCTAAACTTTGGGGTGCTTGTGTCTTGCTGATTTTTAGTTTTCCCAATTTATACGCCCATGAGTGGAAGTGCCCTATGCTCTCTAAGCTGAGTTTTGTAAATGTTTCAGGACACACCGTACACTTCTCCAGAGTGGCTGTTGGCAATTTACATCCCGCCCATCAGCGTAGCAAGGCTCCCGTTTCTCCGTGGCCTGTCCTGCATTTCTGGTTTTGACACTTTACTCAGCATGGCCCTTTTGACCAATGGGAAGCGAGACTTCTTTGTAGCGCTGATTTGCCTTTCCAGGTTGCTTGGTTGGCCAAAAAGGGCGTATGCGTTTTTTCCTGAATATATTCAGGAAAAAACGCATACGCCCTTTTTGGCCAAGGGCATCATTGTCGAGGTTTTGCCGCTTTTCCTGTGCTTTAAAGGCGATTCGAATCTGCCTCCTGAAATCTGTTTCCTGCAATTCTGCCTTGCTTTCAAATCCTCTTTGTTGCCTTCCCTCAATATATTTGTAGACGAGAGTTATCATTTATAAGTCTGCAGGTTTGTGAATTGCAGTGCCCCCGAGCTCCATTTTTCAACTCGCTCTCTTGGGAGCTGGCCGCAAAAGCGCAGGATTGCTTTAGGCCCTATTCTGCTTCCGGGCGGCAGACTGAGCCTGTGGTTAATTCTTCTTCCTGATGGGAAAATAGAGTGACCTGTGCCTGTCCCAACACCTAGAGCTAGTCTCTCATTGGTTCCCCGTCTTCCCGTTCACCCTCAGTTCAAATTGCCACCTGTATGGAACAGGAGGTTAAAGGTGCTGATTCTCCAAGGAGGGAGATTGCTAGTAAAGCGGCTGGAATGGCGAACCCGAGCACAAGGAGACGAGAAATGAGGTGCGTTTTAGAAACCTTTCCCAATCACTCGGTGGACCGTCTTCTGGGTTTCTCATGCATGTTTTCGATGTAGGAAGATGCCCTTGAACCTGGAGATTTGGGACCCATGGGATGGGTACCACGCAGTATTACTTTAAAGCGTCTGCGTTTGCTCACCGAACCTCACCAAACCCCTCAGCCCCAAGAGTGTCCACCCTTATGTCTCAATCAGCTGCGGGTCTAGATATGGTCAATCCAGGTGGCATCACAGCGCCTGAACGAATTTTGTAAGAATTTCGCTCCCTTTCACTGTCTTTGTTTCACGGGTTTTTAAAATTAATTGAGTTTTATAATGGGGTTTACCTGCTTTTCACTGCTGTGCTTATGCAGCTTTACACCCACTTGACTCACTTACAGAGAGATATCAATACATAGGTTTTAAGATTCTTACTAGTCAGATATAATCTTGGGCGGTGAATAGGGGGTGTTGAGTCCAGTTCCCTGAGCAAGGAGTAGGTCTTGTCTATTACATATTGGGTTTATGGAACGGTATCTGAGCTAATTTGAAACCCTTGTTTTATGCATCACCCCACCTCACCTTTCCCGTTAGGCAGCCATAGTGTGTTTTCTAACCGTGTGAATCTGTTCTGTTTTGTAATTCAGTTCAAGGGTAGCGGTTTTTACATTCCCTCTATAGGTGATAACTTATGATAAGTGTCTTTTTCTGTGTGACTTATTGCACTTAGAATCGTCGTACCTAAATCCACTCATCATGCTGCTACTAGCCTTATGACGTTGATTTCATGGCTGAGTGATATTCCATTGTACATAAGGACCACAACTTCTTTATCCATTTTTCTCTTTCCTGGGATATTTAAGGTGTAACGAAGTGGAGGTTCTTGTCAACAGAGCAGCCCTAAACTTTGGGGTGCTTGTGTCTTGCTGATTTTTAGTTTTCCCAATTTATACGCCCATGAGTGGAAGTGCCCTATGCTCTCTAAGCTGAGTTTTGTAAATGTTTCAGGACACACCATACACTTCTCCAGAGTGGCTGTTGGCAATTTACATCACGCCCATCAGCGTAGCAAGGCTCCCGTTTCTCCGTGGCCTGTCCTGCATTTCTGGTTTTGACACTTTATTCAGCATGGCCCTTTTGACCGATGGGAAGCGAGACTTCTTTGTAGCGCTGATTTGCCTTTCCAGGATGCTTGGTTGGCCAAAAAGGGCGTATGCGTTTTTTCCTGAATATATTCAGGAAAAAACGCATACGCCCTTTTTGGCCAAGGGCATCATTGTCGAGGTTTTGCCGCTTTTCCTGTGCTTTAAAGGCGATTCGAATCTGCCTCCTGAAATCTGTTTCCTGCAATTCTGCCTTGCTTTCAAATCCTCTTTGTTGCCTTCCCTCAATATATTTGTAGACGAGAGTTATCATTTATAAGTCTGCAGGTTTGTGAATTGCAGTGCCCCTGAGCTCCATTTTTCAACTCGCTCTCTTGGGAGCTGGCCGCAAAAGCGCAGGATTGCTTTAGGCCCTATTCTGCTTCCGGGCGGCAGACTGAGCCTGTGGTTAATTCTTCTTCCTGATGGGAAAATAGAGTGACCTGTGCCTGTCCCAACACCTAGAGCTAGTCTCTCATTGGTTCCCCCTCTTCCCGTTCACCCTCAGGACAAATTGCCACCTGTATGGAACAGGAGGTTAAAGGTGCTGATTCTCCAAGGAGGGAGATTGCTAGTAAAGCGGCTGGAATGGCGAACCCGAGCACAAGGAGATGAGAAATGAGGTGCGTTTTAGAAACCTTTCCCGATCACTCGGTGGACCGTCTTCTGGGTTTCTCATGCATGTTTTCGATTTAGGAAGATGACCTTGAACCTGGAGATTTGGGACCCATGGGATGGGTACCACGCAGTATTACTTTAAAGCGTCTGCGTTTGCTCACCCAACCTCACCAAACCTCTCAGCCCCAAGAGTGTCCACCCTTATGTCTCAATCAGCTGCGGGTCTAGATATGGTCAATCCAGGTGGCATCACAGCGCCTGAACGAATTTTGTAAGAATTTCTCTCCCTTTCACTGTCTTTGTTTCACGGGTTTTTAAAATTAATTGAGTTTTATAATGGGGTTTAGCTGCTTTTCACTGCTGTGTTTATGCAGCTTTACACCCACTTGACTCACTTACAGAGAGATATCAATACATAGGTTTTAAGATTCTTACTAGTCAGATATACTCTTGGGCGGTGAATAGGGGGTGTTGAGTCCAGTTCCCTGAGCAAGGAGTAGGTCTTGTCTATTACGTATTGGGTTTATGGAACGGTATCTGAGCTAATTTGAAACCCTTGTTTTATGCATCACCCCACCTCACCTTTCCCGTTAGGCAGCCATAGTGTGTTTTCTAACCGTGTGACTCTGTTCTGTTTTGTAATTCAGTTCAAGGGCAGCGGTTTTTACATTCCCTCTATAGGTGATATCTTATGATAAGTGTCTTTTTCTGTGTGACTTATTTGACTTAGAATCGTCGTAACTAAATCCACTCATCATGCTGCTACTAGCCTTATGACGTTGATTTCATGGCTGAGTGATATTCCATTGTACATAAGGACCACAACTTCTTTATCCATTTTTCTCTTTCCTGGGATATTTAAGGTGTAACGAAGTGGAGGTTCTTGTCAACAGAGCAGCCCTAAACTTTGGGGTGCTTGTGTCTTGCTGATTTTTAGTTTTCCCAATTTATACGCCCATGAGTGGAAGTTCCCTATGCTCTCTAAGCTGAGTTTTGTAAATGTTTCAGGACACACCGTACACTTCTCCAGAGTGGCTGTTGGCAATTTACATCACGCCCATCAGCGTAGCAAGGCTCCCGTTTCTCCATGGCCTGTCCTGCATTTCTGGTTTTGACACTTTATTCAGCATGGCCCTTTTGACCGATGGGAAGCGAGACTTCTTTGTAGCGCTGATTTGCCTTTCCAGGTTGCTTGGTTGGCCAAAAAGGGCGTATGCGTTTTTTCCTGAATATATTCAGGAAAAAACGCATACGCCCTTTTTGGCCAAGGGCATCATTGTCGAGGTTTTGCCGCTTTTCCTGTGCTTTAAAGGCGATTCGAATCTGCCTCCTGAAATCTGTTTCCTGCAATTCTGCCTTGCTTTCAAATCCTCTTTGTTGCCTTCCCTCAATATATTTGTAGACGAGAGTTATCATTTATAAGTCTGCAGGTTTGTGAATTGCAGTGCCCCTGAGCTCCATTTTTCAACTCGCTCTCTTGGGAGCTGGCCGCAAAAGCGCAGGATTGCTTTAGGCCCTATTCTGCTTCCGGGCGGCAGACTGAGCCTGTGGTTAATTCTTCTTCCTGATGGGAAAATAGAGTGACCTGTGCCTGTCCCAACACCTAGAGCTAGTCTCTCATTGGTTCCCCGTCTTCCCGTTCACCCTCAGTTCAAATTGCCACCTGTATGGAACAGGAGGTTAAAGGTGCTGATTCTCCAAGGAGGGAGATTGCTAGTAAAGCGGCTGGAATGGCGAACCCGAGCACAAGGAGACGAGAAATGAGGTGCGTTTTAGAAACCTTTCCCAATCACTCGGTGGACCATCTTCTGGGTTTATCATGCATGTTTTCGATGTAGGAAGATGCCCTTGAACCTGGAGATTTGGGACCCATGGGATGGGTACCACGCAGTATTACTTTAAAGCGTCTGCGTTTGCTCACCGAACCTCACCAAACCCCTCAGCCCCAAGAGTGTCCACCCTTATGTCTCAATCAGCTGCGGGTCTAGATATGGTCAATCCAGGTGGCATCACAGCGCCTGAACGAATTTTGTAAGAATTTCTCTCCCTTTCACTGTCTTTGTTTCACGGGTTTTTAAAATTAATTGAGTTTTATAATGGGGTTTAGCTGCTTTTCACTGCTGTGTTTATGCAGCTTTACACCCACTTGACTCACTTACAGAGAGATATCAATACATAGGTTTTAAGATTCTTACTAGTCAGATATACTCTTGGGCGGTGAATAGGGGGTGTTGAGTCCAGTTCCCTGAGCAAGGAGTAGGTCTTGTCTATTACGTATTGGGTTTATGGAACGGTATCTGAGCTAATTTGAAACCCTTGTTTTATGCATCACCCCACCTCACCTTTCCCGTTAGGCAGCCATAGTGTGTTTTCTAACCGTGTGAATCTGTTCTGTTTTGTAATTCAGTTCAAGGGTAGCGGTTTTTACATTCCCTCTATAGGTGATAACTTATGATAAGTGTCTTTTTCTGTGTGACTTATTGCACTTAGAAT
Source organism: Eschrichtius robustus (assembly GCF_028021215.1). Taxonomy (NCBI): domain Eukaryota; kingdom Metazoa; phylum Chordata; class Mammalia; order Artiodactyla; family Eschrichtiidae; genus Eschrichtius; species Eschrichtius robustus. The sequence continues at coordinate 27,863,258 of NC_090830.1, forward strand.
CGTCGTACCTAAATCCACTCATCATGCTGCTACTAGCCTTATGACGTTGATTTCATGGCTGAGTGATATTCCATTGTACATAAGGACCACAATATCTTTATCCATTTTTCTCTTTCCTGGGATATTTAAGGTGTAACGAAGTGGAGGTTCTTGTCAACAGAGCAGCCCTAAACTTTGGGGTGCTTGTGTCTTGCTGATTTTTAGTTTTCCCAATTTATACGCCCATGAGTGGAAGTGCCCTATGCTCTCTAAGCTGAGTTTTGTAAATGTTTCAGGACACACCGTACACTTCTCCAGAGTGGCTGTTGGCAATTTACATCCCGCCCATCAGCGTAGCAAGGCTCCCGTTTCTCCGTGGCCTGTCCTGCATTTCTGGTTTTGACACTTTATTCAGCATGGCCCTTTTGACCGATGGGAAGCGAGACTTCTTTGTAGCGCTGATTTGCCTTTCCAGGATGCTTGGTTGGCCAAAAAGGGCGTATGCGTTTTTTCCTGAATATATTCAGGAAAAAACGCATACGCCCTTTTTGGCCAAGGGCATCATTGTGGAGGTTTTGCCGCTTTTCCTGTGCTTTAAAGGCGATTCGAATCTGCCTCCTGAAATCTGTTTCCTGCAATTCTGCCTTGCTTTCAAATCCTCTTTGTTGCCTTCCCTCAATATATTTGTAGACGAGAGTTATCATTTATAAGTCTGCAGGTTTGTGAATTGCAGTGCCCCCGAGCTCCATTTTTCAACTCGCTCTCTTGGGAGCTGGCCGCAAAAGCGCAGGATTGCTTTAGGCCCTATTCTGCTTCCGGGCGGCAGACTGAGCCTGTGGTTAATTCTTCTTCCTGATGGGAAAATAGAGTGACCTGTGCCTGTCCCAACACCTAGAGCTAGTCTCTCATTTGTTCCCCCTCTTCCCGTTCACCCTCAGGACAAATTGCCACCTGTATGGAACAGGAGGTTAAAGGTGCTGATTCTCCAAGGAGGGAGATTGCTAGTAAAGCGGCTGGAATGGCGAACCCGAGCACAAGGAGATGAGAAATGAGGTGCGTTTTAGAAACCTTTCCCGATCACTCGGTGGACCGTCTTCTGGGTTTCTCATGCATGTTTTCGATTTAGGAAGATGACCTTGAACCTGGAGATTTGGGACCCATGGGATGCGTACCACGCAGTATTACTTTAAAGCGTCTGCGTTTGCTCACCCAACCTCACCAAACCTCTCAGCCCCAAGAGTGTCCACCCTTATGTCTCAATCAGCTGCGGGTCTAGATATGGTCAATCCAGGTGGCATCACAGCGCCTGAACGAATTTTGTAAGAATTTCGCTCCCTTTCACTGTCTTTGTTTCACGGGTTTTTAAAATTAATTGAGTTTTATAATGGGGTTTAGCTGCTTTTCACTGCTGTGCTTATGCAGCTTTACACCCACTTGACTCACTTACAGAGAGATATCAATACATAGGTTTTAAGATTCTTACTAGTCAGATATAATCTTGGGCGGTGAATAGGGGGTGTTGAGTCCAGTTCCCTGAGCAAGGAGTAGGTCTTGTCTATTACATATTGGGTTTATGGAACGGTATCTGAGCTAATTTGAAACCCTTGTTTTATGCATCACCCCACCTCACCTTTCCCGTTAGGCAGCCATAGTGTGTTTTCTAACCGTGTGAGTCTGTTCTGTTTTGTAATTCAGTTCAAGGGTAGCGGTTTTTACATTCCCTCTATAGGTGATAACTTATGATAAGTGTCTTTTTCTGTGTGACTTATTGCACTTAGAATCGTCGTACCTAAATCCACTCATCATGCTGCTACTAGCCTTATGACGTTGATTTCATGGCTGAGTGATATTCCATTGTACATAAGGACCACAACTTCTTTATCCATTTTTCTCTTTCCTGGGATATTTAAGGTGTAACGAAGTGGAGGTTCTTGTCAACAGAGCAGCCCTAAACTTTGGGGTGCTTGTGTCTTGCTGATTTTTAGTTTTCCCAATTTATACGCCCATGAGTGGAAGTGCCCTATGCTCTCTAAGCTGAGTTTTGTAAATGTTTCAGGACACACCGTACACTTCTCCAGAGTGGCTGTTGGCAATTTACATCACGCCCATCAGCGTAGCAAGGCTCCCGTTTCTCCATGGCCTGTCCTGCATTTCTGGTTTTGACACTTTATTCAGCATGGCCCTTTTGACCGATGGGAAGCGAGACTTCTTTGTAGCGCTGATTTGCCTTTCCAGGTTGCTTGGTTGGCCAAAAAGGGCGTATGCGTTTTTTCCTGAATATATTCAGGAAAAAACGCATACGCCCTTTTTGGCCAAGGGCATCATTGTCGAGGTTTTGCCGCTTTTCCTGTGCTTTAAAGGCGATTCGAATCTGCCTCCTGAAATCTGTTTCCTGCAATTCTGCCTTGCTTTCAAATCCTCTTTGTTGCCTTCCCTCAATATATTTGTAGACGAGAGTTATCATTTATAAGTCTGCAGGTTTGTGAATTGCAGTGCCCCTGAGCTCCATTTTTCAACTCGCTCTCTTGGGAGCTGGCCGCAAAAGCGCAGGATTGCTTTAGGCCCTATTCTGCTTCCGGGCGGCAGACTGAGCCTGTGGTTAATTCTTCTTCCTGATGGGAAAATAGAGTGACCTGTGCCTGTCCCAACACCTAGAGCTAGTCTCTCATTGGTTCCCCGTCTTCCCGTTCACCCTCAGTTCAAATTGCCACCTGTATGGAACAGGAGGTTAAAGGTGCTGATTCTCCAAGGAGGGAGATTGCTAGTAAAGCGGCTGGAATGGCGAACCCGAGCACAAGGAGATGAGAAATGAGGTGCGTTTTAGAAACCTTTCCCAATCACTCGGTGGACCATCTTCTGGGTTTCTCATGCATGTTTTTGATGTAGGAAGATGCCCTTGAACCTGGAGATTTGGGACCCATGGGATGGGTACCACGCAGTATTACTTTAAAGCGTCTGCGTTTGCTCACCGAACCTCACCAAACCCCTCAGCCCCAAGAGTGTCCACCCTTATGTCTCAATCAGCTGCGGGTCTAGATATGTTCAATCCAGGTGGCATCACAGCGCCTGAACGAATTTTGTAAGAATTTCTCTCCCTTTCACTGTCTTTGTTTCACGGATTTTTAAAATTAATTGAGTTTTATAATGGGGTTTAGCTGCTTTTCACTGCTGTGCTTATGCAGCTTTACACCCACTTGACTCACTTACAGAGAGATATCAATACATAGGTTTTAAGATTCTTACTAGTCAGATATAATCTTGGGCGGTGAATAGGGGGTGTTGAGTCCAGTTCCCTGAGCAAGGAGTAGGTCTTGTCTATTACGTATTGGGTTTATGGAACGGTATCTGAGCTAATTTGAAACCCTTGTTTTATGCATCACCCCACCTCACCTTTCCCGTTAGGCAGCCATAGTGTGTTTTCTAACCGTGTGAATCTGTTCTGTTTTGTAATTCAGTTCAAGGGTAGCGGTTTTTACATTCCCTCTATAGGTGATAACTTATGATAAGTGTCTTTTTCTGTGTGACTTATTGCACTTAGAATCGTCGTACCTAAATCCACTCATCATGCTGCTACTAGCCTTATGACGTTGATTTCATGGCTGAGTGATATTCCATTGTACATAAGGACCACAACTTCTTTATCCATTTTTCTCTTTCCTGGGATATTTAAGGTGTAACGAAGTGGAGGTTCTTGTCAACAGAGCAGCCCTAAACTTTGGGGTGCTTTTGTCTTGCTGATTTTTAGTTTTCCCAATTTATACGCCCATGAGTGGAAGTGCCCTATGCTCTCTAAGCTGAGTTTTGTAAATGTTTCAGGACACACCATACACTTCTCCAGAGTGGCTGTTGGCAATTTACATCACGCCCATCAGCGTAGCAAGGCTCCCGTTTCTCCGTGGCCTGTCCTGCATTTCTGGTTTTGACACTTTATTCAGCATGGCCCTTTTGACCGATGGGAAGCGAGACTTCTTTGTAGCGCTGATTTGCCTTTCCAGGATGCTTGGTTGGCCAAAAAGGGCGTATGCGTTTTTTCCTGAATATATTCAGGAAAAAACGCATACACCCTTTTTGGCCAAGGGCATCATTGTCGAGGTTTTGCCGCTTTTCCTGTGCTTTAAAGGCGATTCGAATCTGCCTCCTGAAATCTGTTTCCTGCAATTCTGCCTTGCTTTCAAATCCTCTTTGTTGCCTTCCCTCAATATATTTGTAGACGAGAGTTATCATTTATAAGTCTGCAGGTTTGTGAATTGCAGTGCCCCTGAGCTCCATTTTTCAACTCGCTCTCTTGGGAGCTGGCCGCAAAAGCGCAGGATTGCTTTAGGCCCTATTCTGCTTCCGGGCGGCAGACTGAGCCTGTGGTTAATTCTTCTTCCTGATGGGAAAATAGAGTGACCTGTGCCTGTCCCAACACCTAGAGCTAGTCTCTCATTGGTTCCCCCTCTTCCCGTTCACCCTCAGGACAAATTGCAACCTGTATGGAACAGGAGGTTAAAGGTGCTGATTCTCCAAGGAGGGAGATTGCTAGTAAAGCGGCTGGAATGGCGAACCCGAGCACAAGGAGATGAGAAATGAGGTGCGTTTTAGAAACCTTTCCCGATCACTCGGTGGACCGTCTTCTGGGTTTCTCATGCATGTTTTCGATTTAGGAAGATGCCCTTGAACCTGGAGATTTGGGACCCATGGGATGGGTACCACGCAGTATTACATTAAAGCGTCTGCGTTTGCTCACCCAACCTCACCAAACCTCTCAGCCCCAAGAGTGTCCACCCTTATGTCTCAATCAGCTGCGGGTCTAGATATGGTCAATCCAGGTGGCATCACAGCGCCTGAACGAATTTTGTAAGAATTTCTCTCCCTTTCACTGTCTTTGTTTCACGGGTTTTTAAAATTAATTGAGTTTTATAATGGGGTTTAGCTGCTTTTCACTGCTGTGTTTATGCAGCTTTACACCCACTTGACTCACTTACAGAGATATATCAATACATAGGTTTTAAAATTCTTACTAGTCAGATATACTCTTGGGCGGTGAATAGGGGGTGTTGAGTCCAGTTCCCTGAGCAAGGAGTAGGTCTTGTCTATTACGTATTGGGTTTATGGAACGGTATCTGAGCTAATTTGAAACCCTTGTTTTATGCATCACCCCACCTCACCTTTCCCGTTAGGCAGCCATAGTGTGTTTTCTAACCGTGTGACTCTGTTCTGTTTTGTAATTCAGTTCAAGGGCAGCGGTTTTTACATTCCCTCTATAGGTGATATCTTATGATAAGTGTCTTTTTCTGTGAGACTTATTTGACTTAGAATCGTCGTACCTAAATCCACTCATCATGCTGCTACTAGCCTTATGACGTTGATTTCATGGCTGAGTGATATTCCATTGTACATAAGGACCACAACTTCTTTATCCATTTTTCTCTTTCCTGGGATATTTAAGGTGTAACGAAGTGGAGGTTCTTGTCAACAGAGCAGCCCTAAACTTTGGGGTGCTTGTGTCTTGCTGATTTTTAGTTTTCCGAATTTATACGCCCATGAGTGGAAGTGCCCTATGCTCTCTAAGCTGAGTTTTGTAAATGTTTCAGGACACACCGTACACTTCTCCAGAGTGGCTGTTGGCAATTTACATCCCGCCCATCAGCGTAGCAAGGCTCCCGTTTCTCCGTGGCCTGTCCTGCATTTCTGGTTTTGACACTTTATTCAGCATGGCCCTTTTGACCGATGGGAAGCGAGACTTCTTTGTAGCACTGATTTGCCTTTCCAGGTTGCTTGGTTGGCCAAAAAGGGCGTATGCGTTTTTTCCTGAATATATTCAGGAAAAAACGCATACGCCCTTTTTGGCCAAGGGCATCATTGTCGAGGTTTTGCCGCTTTTCCTGTGCTTTAAAGGCGATTCGAATCTGCCTCCTGAAATCTGTTACCTGCAATTCTGCCTTGCTTTCAAATCCTCTTTGTTGCCTTCCCTCAATATATTTGTAGACGAGAGTTATCATTTATAAGTCTGCAGGTTTGTGAATTGCAGTGCCCCCGAGCTCCATTTTTCAACTCGCTCTCTTGGGAGCTGGCCGCAAAAGCGCAGGATTGCTTTAGGCCCTATTCTGCTTCCGGGCGGCAGACTGAGCCTGTGGTTAATTCTTCTTCCTGATGGGAAAATAGAGTGACCTGTGCCTGTCCCAACACCTAGAGCTAGTCTCTCATTGGTTCCCCGTCTTCCCGTTCACCCTCAGTTCAAATTGCCACCTGTATGGAACAGGAGGTTAAAGGTGCTGATTCTCCAAGGAGGGAGATTGCTAGTAAAGCGGCTGGAATGGCGAACCCGAGCACAAGGAGACGAGAAATGAGGTGCGTTTTAGAAACCTTTCCCAATCACTCGGTGGACCATCTTCTGGGTTTCTCATGCATGTTTTCGATGTAGGAAGATGCCCTTGAACCTGGAGATTTGGGACCCATGGGATGGGTACCACGCAGTATTACTTTAAAGCGTCTGCGTTTGCTCACCGAACCTCACCAAACCCCTCAGCCCCAAGAGTGTCCACCCTTATGTCTCAATCAGCTGCGGGTCTAGATATGGTCAATCCAGGTGGCATCACAGCGCCTGAACGAATTTTGTAAGAATTTCTCTCCGTTTCACTGTCTTTGTTTCACGGGTTTTTAAAATTAATTGAGTTTTATAATGGGGTTTAGCTGCTTTTCACTGCTGTGTTTATGCAGCTTTACACCCACTTGACTCACTTACAGAGAGATATCAATACATAGGTTTTAAGATTCTTACTAGTCAGATATACTCTTGGGCGGTGAATAGGGGGTGTTGAGTCCAGTACCCTGAGCAAGGAGTAGGTCTTGTCTATTACGTATTGGGTTTATGGAACGGTATCTGAGCTAATTTGAAACCCTTGTTTTATGCATCACCCCACCTCACCTTTCCCGTTAGGCAGCCATAGTGTGTTTTCTAACCGTGTGACTCTGTTCTGTTTTGTAATTCAGTTCAAGGGCAGCGGTTTTTACATTCCCTCTATAGGTGATATCTTATGATAAGTGTCTTTTTCTGTGTGACTTATTTGACTTAGAATCGTCGTACCTAAATCCACTCATCATGCTGCTACTAGCCTTATGACGTTGATTTCATGGCTGAGTGATATTCCATTGTACATAAGGACCACAACTTCTTTATCCATTTTTCTCTTTCCTGGGATATTTAAGGTGTAACGAAGTGGAGGTTCTTGTCAACAGAGCAGCCCTAAACTTTGGGGTGCTTGTGTCTTGCTGATTTTTAGTTTTCCCAATTTATACGCCCATGAGTGGAAGTGCCCTATGCTCTCTAAGCTGAGTTTTGTAAATGTTTCAGGACACACCGTACACTTCTCCAGAGTGGCTGTTGGCAATTTACATCCCGCCCATCAGCGTAGCAAGGCTCCCGTTTCTCCGTGGCCTGTCCTGCATTTCTGGTTTGGACACTTTATTCAGCATGGCCCTTTTGACCGATGGGAAGCGAGACTTCTTTGTAGCGCTGATTTGCCTTTCCAGGTTGCTTGGTTGGCCAAACAGGGCGTATGCGTTTTTTCCTGAATATATTCAGGAAAAAACGCATACGCCCTTTTTGGCCAAGGGCATCATTGTCGAGGTTTTGCCGCTTTTCCTGTGCTTTAAAGGCGATTCGAATCTGCCTCCTGAAATCTGTTTCCTGCAATTTTGCCTTGCTTTCAAATCCTCTTTGTTGCCTTCCCTCAATATATTTGTAGACGAGAGTTATCATTTATAAGTCTGCAGGTTTGTGAATTGCAGTGCCCCTGAGCTCCATTTTTCAACTCGCTCTCTTGGGAGCTGGCCGCAAAAGCGCAGGATTGCTTTAGGCCCTATTCTGCTTCCGGGCGGCAGACTGAGCCTGTGGTTAATTCTTCTTCCTGATGGGAAAATAGAGTGACCTGTGCCTGTCCCAACACCTAGAGCTAGTCTCTCATTGGTTCCCCGTCTTCCCGTTCACCCTCAGTTCAAATTGCCACCTGTATGGAACAGGAGGTTAAAGGTGCTGATTCTCCAAGGAGGGAGATTGCTAGTAAAGCGGCTGGAATGGCGAACCCGAGCACAAGGAGACGAGAAATGAGGTGCGTTTTAGAAACCTTTCCCAATCACTCGGTGGACCATCTTCTGGGTTTCTCATGCATGTTTTTGATGTAGGAAGATGCCCTTGAACCTGGAGATTTGGGACCCATGGGATGGGTACCACGCAGTATTACTTTAAAGCGTCTGCGTTTGCTCACCGAACCTCACCAAACCCCTCAGCCCCAAGAGTGTCCACCCTTATGTCTCAATCAGCTGCGGGTCTAGATATGTTCAATCCAGGTGGCATCACAGCGCCTGAACGAATTTTGTAAGAATTTCTCTCCCTTTCACTGTCTTTGTTTCACGGATTTTTAAAATTAATTGAGTTTTATAATGGGGTTTAGCTGCTTTTCACTGCTGTGCTTATGCAGCTTTACACCCACTTGACTCACTTACAGAGAGATATCAATACATAGGTTTTAAGATTCTTACTAGTCAGATATAATCTTGGGCGGTGAATAGGGGGTGTTGAGTCCAGTTCCCTGAGCAAGGAGTAGGTCTTGTCTATTACGTATTGGGTTTATGGAACGGTATCTGAGCTAATTTGAAACCCTTGTTTTATGCATCACCCCACCTCACCTTTCCCGTTAGGCAGCCATAGTGTGTTTTCTAACCGTGTGAATCTGTTCTGTTTTGTAATTCAGTTCAAGGGTAGCGGTTTTTACATTCCCTCTATAGGTGATAACTTATGATAAGTGTCTTTTTCTGTGTGACTTATTGCACTTAGAATCGTCGTACCTAAATCCACTCATCATGCTGCTACTAGCCTTATGACGTTGATTTCATGGCTGAGTGATATTCCATTGTACATAAGGACCACAACTTCTTTATCCATTTTTCTCTTTCCTGGGATATTTAAGGTGTAACGAAGTGGAGGTTCTTGTCAACAGAGCAGCCCTAAACTTTGGGGTGCTTTTGTCTTGCTGATTTTTAGTTTTCCCAATTTATACGCCCATGAGTGGAAGTGCCCTATGCTCTCTAAGCTGAGTTTTGTAAATGTTTCAGGACACACCATACACTTCTCCAGAGTGGCTGTTGGCAATTTACATCACGCCCATCAGCGTAGCAAGGCTCCCGTTTCTCCGTGGCCTGTCCTGCATTTCTGGTTTTGACACTTTATTCAGCATGGCCCTTTTGACCGATGGGAAGCGAGACTTCTTTGTAGCGCTGATTTGCCTTTCCAGGATGCTTGGTTGGCCAAAAAGGGCGTATGCGTTTTTTCCTGAATATATTCAGGAAAAAACGCATACGCCCTTTTTGGCCAAGGGCATCATTGTCGAGGTTTTGCCGCTTTTCCTGTGCTTTAAAGGCGATTCGAATCTGCCTCCTGAAATCTGTTTCCTGCAATTCTGCCTTGCTTTCAAATCCTCTTTGTTGCCTTCCCTCAATATATTTGTAGACGAGAGTTATCATTTATAAGTCTGCAGGTTTGTGAATTGCAGTGCCCCTGAGCTCCATTTTTCAACTCGCTCTCTTGGGAGCTGGCCGCAAAAGCGCAGGATTGCTTTAGGCCCTATTCTGCTTCCGGGCGGCAGACTGAGCCTGTGGTTAATTCTTCTTCCTGATGGGAAAATAGAGTGACCTGTGCCTGTCCCAACACCTAGAGCTAGTCTCTCATTGGTTCCCCCTCTTCCCGTTCACCCTCAGGACAAATTGCAACCTGTATGGAACAGGAGGTTAAAGGTGCTGATTCTCCAAGGAGGGAGATTGCTAGTAAAGCGGCTGGAATGGCGAACCCGAGCACAAGGAGATGAGAAATGAGGTGCGTTTTAGAAACCTTTCCCGATCACTCGGTGGACCGTCTTCTGGGTTTCTCATGCATGTTTTCGATTTAGGAAGATGCCCTTGAACCTGGAGATTTGGGACCCATGGGATGGGTACCACGCAGTATTACATTAAAGCGTCTGCGTTTGCTCACCCAACCTCACCAAACCTCTCAGCCCCAAGAGTGTCCACCCTTATGTCTCAATCAGCTGCGGGTCTAGATATGGTCAATCCAGGTGGCATCACAGCGCCTGAACGAATTTTGTAAGAATTTCTCTCCCTTTCACTGTCTTTGTTTCACGGGTTTTTAAAATTAATTGAGTTTTATAATGGGGTTTAGCTGCTTTTCACTGCTGTGTTTATGCAGCTTTACACCCACTTGACTCACTTACAGAGAGATATCAATACATAGGTTTTAAGATTCTTACTAGTCAGATATATTCTTGGGCGGTGAATAGGGGGTGTTGAGTCCAGTTCCCTGAGCAAGGAGTAGGTCTTGTCTATTACGTATTGGGTTTATGGAACGGTATCTGAGCTAATTTGAAACCCTTGTTTTATGCATCACCCCACCTCACCTTTCCCGTTAGGCAGCCATAGTGTGTTTTCTAACCGTGTGACTCTGTTCTGTTTTGTAATTCAGTTCAAGGGCAGCGGTTTTTACATTCCCTCTATAGGTGATATCTTATGATAAGTGTCTTTTTCTGTGAGACTTATTTGACTTAGAATCGTCGTACCTAAATCCACTCATCATGCTGCTACTAGCCTTATGACGTTGATTTCATGGCTGAGTGATATTCCATTGTACATAAGGACCACAACTTCTTTATCCATTTTTCTCTTTCCTGGGATATTTAAGGTGTAACGAAGTGGAGGTTCTTGTCAACAGAGCAGCCCTAAACTTTGGGGTGCTTGTGTCTTGCTGATTTTTAGTTTTCCCAATTTATACGCCCATGAGTGGAAGTGCCCTATGCTCTCTAAGCTGAGTTTTGTAAATGTTTCAGGACACACCGTACACTTCTCCAGAGTGGCTGTTGGCAATTTACATCCCGCCCATCAGCGTAGCAAGGCTCCCGTTTCTCCGTGGCCTGTCCTGCATTTCTGGTTTTGACACTTTATTCAGCATGGCCCTTTTGACCGATGGGAAGCGAGACTTCTTTGTAGCACTGATTTGCCTTTCCAGGTTGCTTGGTTGGCCAAAAAGGGCGTATGCGTTTTTTCCTGAATATATTCAGGAAAAAACGCATACGCCCTTTTTGGCCAAGGGCATCATTGTCGAGGTTTTGCCGCTTTTCCTGTGCTTTAAAGGCGATTCGAATCTGCCTCCTGAAATCTGTTACCTGCAATTCTGCCTTGCTTTCAAATCCTCTTTGTTGCCTTCCCTCAATATATTTGTAGACGAGAGTTATCATTTATAAGTCTGCAGGTTTGTGAATTGCAGTGCCCCCGAGCTCCATTTTTCAACTCGCTCTCTTGGGAGCTGGCCGCAAAAGCGCAGGATTGCTTTAGGCCCTATTCTGCTTCCGGGCGGCAGACTGAGCCTGTGGTTAATTCTTCTTCCTGATGGGAAAATAGAGTGACCTGTGCCTGTCCCAACACCTAGAGCTAGTCTCTCATTGGTTCCCCGTCTTCCCGTTCACCCTCAGTTCAAATTGCCACCTGTATGGAACAGGAGGTTAAAGGTGCTGATTCTCCAAGGAGGGAGATTGCTAGTAAAGCGGCTGGAATGGCGAACCCGAGCACAAGGAGACGAGAAATGAGGTGCGTTTTAGAAACCTTTCCCAATCACTCGGTGGACCATCTTCTGGGTTTCTCATGCATGTTTTCGATGTAGGAAGATGCCCTTGAACCTGGAGATTTGGGACCCATGGGATGGGTACCACGCAGTATTACTTTAAAGCGTCTGCGTTTGCTCACCGAACCTCACCAAACCCCTCAGCCCCAAGAGTGTCCACCCTTATGTCTCAATCAGCTGCGGGTCTAGATATGGTCAATCCAGGTGGCATCACAGCGCCTGAACGAATTTTGTAAGAATTTCTCTCCGTTTCACTGTCTTTGTTTCACGGGTTTTTAAAATTAATTGAGTTTTATAATGGGGTTTAGCTGCTTTTCACTGCTGTGTTTATGCAGCTTTACACCCACTTGACTCACTTACAGAGAGATATCAATACATAGGTTTTAAGATTCTTACTAGTCAGATATACTCTTGGGCGGTGAATAGGGGGTGTTGAGTCCAGTTCCCTGAGCAAGGAGTAGGTCTTGTCTATTACGCATTGGGTTTATGGAACGGTATCTGAGCTAATTTGAAACCCTTGTTTTATGCATCACCCCACCTCACGTTTCCCGTTAGGCAGCCATAGTGTGTTTTCTAACCGTGTGACTCTGTTCTGTTTTGTAATTCAGTTCAAGGGCAGCGGTTTTTACATTCCCTCTATAGGTGATATCTTATGATAAGTGTCTTTTTCTGTGTGACTTATTTGACTTAGAATCGTCGTACCTAAATCCACTCATCATGCTGCTACTAGCCTTATGACGTTGATTTCATGGCTGAGTGATATTCCATTGTACATAAGGACCACAACTTCTTTATCCATTTTTCTCTTTCCTGGGATATTTAAGGTGTAACGAAGTGGAGGTTCTTGTCAACAGAGCAGCCCTAAACTTTGGGGTGCTTGTGTCTTGCTGATTTTTAGTTTTCCCAATTTATACGCCCATGAGTGGAAGTGCCCTATGCTCTCTAAGCTGAGTTTTGTAAATGTTTCAAGACACACCGTACACTTCTCCAGAGTGGCTGTTGGCAATTTACATCCCGCCCATCAGCGTAGCAAGGCTCCCGTTTCTCCGTGGCCTGTCCTGCATTTCTGGTTTTGACACTTTATTCAGCATGGCCCTTTTGACCGATGGGAAGCGAGACTTCTTTGTAGCGCTGATTTGCCTTTCCAGGTTGCTTGGTTGGCCAAAAAGGGCGTATGCGTTTTTTCCTGAATATATTCAGGAAAAAACGCATACGCCCTTTTTGGCCAAGGGCATCATTGTCGAGGTTTTGCCGCTTTTCCTGTGCTTTAAAGGCGATTCGAATCTGCCTCCTGAAATCTGTTACCTGCAATTCTGCCTTGCTTTCAAATCCTCTTTGTTGCCTTCCCTCAATATATTTGTAGACGAGAGTTATCATTTATAAGTCTGCAGGTTTGTGAATTGCAGTGCCCCCGAGCTCCATTTTTCAACTCGCTCTCTTGGGAGCTGGCCGCAAAAGCGCAGGATTGCTTTAGGCTCTATTCTGCTTCCGGGCGGCAGACTGAGCCTGTGGTTAATTCTTCTTCCTGATGGGAAAATAGAGTGACCTGTGCCTGTCCCAACACCTAGAGCTAGTCTTTCATTGTTTCCCCGTCTTCCCGTTCACCCTCAGTTCAAATTGACACCTGTATGGAACAGGAGGTTAAAGGTGCTGATTCTCCAAGGAGGGAGATTGCTAGTAAAGCGGCTGGAATGGCGAACCCGAGCACAAGGAGACGAGAAATGAGGTGCGTTTTAGAAACCTTTCCCAATCACTCGGTGGACCGTCTTCTGGGTTTCTCATGCATGTTTTCGATGTAGGAAGACGCCCTTGAACCTGGAGATTTGGGACCCATGGGATGGGTACCACGCAGTATTACTTTAAAGCGTCTGCGTTTGCTCACCGAACCTCACCAAACCCCTCAGCCCCAAGAGTGTCCACCCTTATGTCTCAATCAGCTGCGGGTCTAGATATGGTCAATCCAGGTGGCATCACAGCGCCTGAACGTATTTTGTAAGAATTTCTCTCCCTTTCACTGTCTTTGTTTCACGGGTTTTTAAAATTAATTGAGTTTTATAATGGGGTTTAGCTGCTTTTCACTGCTGTGTTTATGCAGCTTTACACCCACTTGACTCACTTACAGAGAGATATCAATACATAGGTTTTAAGATTCTTACTAGTCAGATATACTCTTGGGCGGTGAATAGGGGGTGTTGAGTCCAGTTCCCTGAGCAAGGAGTAGGTCTTGTCTATTACGTATTGGGTTTATGGAACGGTATCTGAGCTAATTTGAAACCCTTGTTTTATGCATCACCCCACCTCACCTTTGCCGTTAGGCAGCCATAGTGTGTTTTCTAACCGTGTGACTCTGTTCTGTTTTGTAATTCAGTTCAAGGGCAGCGGTTTTTACATTCCCTCTATAGGTGATATCTTATGATAAGTGTCTTTTTCTGTGTGACTTATTTGACTTTGAATCGTCGTACCTAAATCCACTCATCATGCTGCTACTAGCCTTATGACGTTGATTTCATGGCTGAGTGATATTCCATTGTACATAAGGACCACAACTTCTTTATCCATTTTGCTCTTTCCTGGGATATTTAAGGTGTAACGAAGTGGAGGTTCTTGTCAACAGAGCAGCCGTAAACTTTGGGGTGCTTGTGTCTTGCTGATTTTTAGTTTTCCCAATTTATACGCCCATGAGTGGAAGTGCCCTATGCTCTCTAAGCTGAGTTTTGTAAATGTTTCAGGACACACCGTACACTTCTCCAGAGTGGCTGTTGGCAATTTACATCCCGCCCATCAGCGTAGCAAGGCTCCCGTTTCTCCGTGGCCTGTCCTGCATTTCTGGTTTGGACACTTTATTCAGCATGGCCCTTTTGACCGATGGGAAGCGAGACTTCTTTGTAGCGCTGATTTGCCTTTCCAGGTTGCTTGGTTGGCCAAACAGGGCGTATGCGTTTTTTCCTGAATATATTCAGGAAAAAACGCATACGCCCTTTTTGGCCAAGGGCATCATTGTCGAGGTTTTGCCGCTTTTCCTGTGCTTTAAAGGCGATTCGAATCTGCCTCCTGAAATCTGTTTCCTGCAATTCTGCCTTGCTTTCAAATCCTCTTTGTTGCCTTCCCTCAATATATTTGTAGACGAGAGTTATCATTTATAAGTCTGCAGGTTTGTGAATTGCAGTGCCCCTGAGCTCCATTTTTCAACTCGCTCTCTTGGGAGCTGGCCGCAAAAGCGCAGGATTGCTTTAGGCCCTATTCTGCTTCCGGGCGGCAGACTGAGCCTGTGGTTAAGTCTTCTTCCTGATGGGAAAATAGAGTGACCTGTGCCTGTCCCAACACCTAGAGCTAGTCTCTCATTGGTTCCCCGTCTTCCCGTTCATCCTCAGTTCAAATTGCCACCTGTATGGAACAGGAGGTTAAAGGTGCTGATTCTCCAAGGAGGGAGATTGCTAGTAAAGCGGCTGGAATGGCGAACCCGAGCACAAGGAGACGAGAAATGAGGTGCGTTTTAGAAACCTTTCCCGATCACTCGGTGGACCATCTTCTGGGTTTCTCATGCATGTTTTCGATGTAGGAAGATGCCCTTGAACCTGGAGATTTGGGACCCATGGGATGGGTACCACGCAGTATTACTTTAAAGCGTCTGCGTTTGCTCACCGAACCTCACCAAACCCCTCAGCCCCAAGAGTGTACACCCTTATGTCTCAATCAGCTGCGGGTCTAGATATGGTCAATCCAGGTGGCATCACAGCGCCTGAACGAATTTTGTAAGAATTTCTCTCCCTTTCACTGTCTTTGTTTCACGGGTTTTTAAAATTAATTGACTTTTCTAATGGGGTTTAGCTGCTTTTCACTGCTGTGTTTATGCAGCTTTACACCCACTTGACTCACTTACAGAGAGATATCAATACATAGGTTTTAAGATTCTTACTAGTCAGACATACTCTTGGGCGGTGAATAGGGGGTGTTGAGTCCAGTTCCCTGAGCAAGGAGTAGGTCTTGTCTATTACGTATTGGGTTTATGGAACGGTATCTGAGCTAATTTGAAACCCTTGTTTTATGCATCACCCCACCTCACCTTTCCCGTTAGGCAGCCATAGTGTGTTTTCTAACCGTGTGACTCTGTTCTGTTTTGTAATTCAGTTCAAGGGCAGCGGTTTTTACATTCCCTCTATAGGTGATATCTTATGATAAGTGTCTTTTTCTGTGTGACTTATTTGACTTAGAATCGTCGTACCTAAATCCACTCATCATGCTGCTACTAGCCTTATGACGTTGATTTCATGGCTGAGTGATATTCCATTGTACATAAGGACCACAACTTCTTTATCCATTTTTCTCTTTCCTGGGATATTTAAGGTGTAACGAAGTGGAGGTTCTTGTCAACAGAGCAGCCCTAAACTTTGGGGTGCTTGTGTCTTGCTGATTTTTAGTTTTCCCAATTTATACGCCCATGAGTGGAAGTGCCCTATGCTCTCTAAGCTGAGTTTTGTAAATGTTTCAAGACACACCGTACACTTCTCCAGAGTGGCTGTTGGCAATTTACATCCCGCCCATCAGCGTAGCAAGGCTCCCGTTTCTCCGTGGCCTGTCCTGCATTTCTGGTTTTGACACTTTATTCAGCATGGCCCTTTTGACCGATGGGAAGCGAGACTTCTTTGTAGCGCTGATTTGCCTTTCCAGGTTGCTTGGTTGGCCAAAAAGGGCGTATGCGTTTTTTCCTGAATATATTCAGGAAAAAACGCATACGCCCTTTTTGGCCAAGGGCATCATTGTCGAGGTTTTGCCGCTTTTCCTGTGCTTTAAAGGCGATTCGAATCTGCCTCCTGAAATCTGTTACCTGCAATTCTGCCTTGCTTTCAAATCCTCTTTGTTGCCTTCCCTCAATATATTTGTAGACGAGAGTTATCATTTATAAGTCTGCAGGTTTGTGAATTGCAGTGCCCCCGAGCTCCATTTTTCAACTCGCTCTCTTGGGAGCTGGCCGCAAAAGCGCAGGATTGCTTTAGGCTCTATTCTGCTTCCGGGCGGCAGACTGAGCCTGTGGTTAATTCTTCTTCCTGATGGGAAAATAGAGTGACCTGTGCCTGTCCCAACACCTAGAGCTAGTCTTTCATTGTTTCCCCGTCTTCCCGTTCACCCTCAGTTCAAATTGACACCTGTATGGAACAGGAGGTTAAAGGTGCTGATTCTCCAAGGAGGGAGATTGCTAGTAAAGCGGCTGGAATGGCGAACCCGAGCACAAGGAGACGAGAAATGAGGTGCGTTTTAGAAACCTTTCCCAATCACTCGGTGGACCGTCTTCTGGGTTTCTCATGCATGTTTTCGATGTAGGAAGACGCCCTTGAACCTGGAGATTTGGGACCCATGGGATGGGTACCACGCAGTATTACTTTAAAGCGTCTGCGTTTGCTCACCGAACCTCACCAAACCCCTCAGCCCCAAGAGTGTCCACCCTTATGTCTCAATCAGCTGCGGGTCTAGATATGGTCAATCCAGGTGGCATCACAGCGCCTGAACGAATTTTGTAAGAATTTCTCTCCCTTTCACTGTCTTTGTTTCACGGGTTTTTAAAATTAATTGAGTTTTATAATGGGGTTTAGCTGCTTTTCACTGCTGTGTTTATGCAGCTTTACACCCACTTGACTCACTTACAGAGAGATATCAATACATAGGTTTTAAGATTCTTACTAGTCAGATATACTCTTGGGCGGTGAATAGGGGGTGTTGAGTCCAGTTCCCTGAGCAAGGAGTAGGTCTTGTCTATTACGTATTGGGTTTATGGAACGGTATCTGAGCTAATTTGAAACCCTTGTTTTATGCATCACCCCACCTCACCTTTCCCGTTAGGCAGCCATAGTGTGTTTTCTAACCGTGTGACTCTGTTCTGTTTTGTAATGCAGTTCAAGGGTAGCCCTTTTTACATTCCCTCTATAAGTGATATCTTATGATAAGTGTCTTTTTCTGTGTGACTTATTTGACTTAGAATCGTGGTACCTAAATCCACTCATCATGCTGCTACTAGCCTTATGACGTTGATTTCATGGCTGAGTGATATTCCATTGTACATAAGGACCACAACTTCTTTATCCATTTTTCTCTTTCCTGGGATATTTAAGGTGTAACGAAGTGGAGGTTCTTGTCAACAGAGCAGCCCTAAACTTTGGGGTGCTTGTGTCTTGCTGATTTTTAGTTTTCCCAATTTATACGCCCATGAGTGGAAGTGCCCTATGCTCTCTAAGCTGAGTTTTGTAAATGTTTCAGGACACACCGTACACTTCTCCAGAGTGGCTGTTGGCAATTTACATCCCGCCCATCAGCGTAGCAAGGCTCCCGTTTCTCCGTGGCCTGTCCTGCATTTCTGGTTTTGACACTTTATTCAGCATGGCCCTTTTGACCGATGGGAAGCGAGACTTCTTTGTAGCGCTGATTTGCCTTTCCAGGTTGCTTGGTTGGCCAAAAAGGGCGTATGCGTTTTTTCCTGAATATATTCAGGAAAAAACGCATACGCCCTTTTTGGCCAAGGGCATCATTGTCGAGGTTTTGCCGCTTTTCCTGTGCTTTAAAGGCGATTCGAATCTGCCTCCTGAAATCTGTTTCCTGCAATTCTGCCTTGCTTTCAAATCCTCTTTGTTGCCTTCCCTCAATATATTTGTAGACGAGAGTTATCATTTATAAGTCTGCAGGTTTGTGAATTGCAGTGCCCCTGAGCTCCATTTTTCAACTCGCTCTCTTGGGAGCTGGCCGCAAAAGCGCAGGATTGCTTTAGGCCCTATTCTGCTTCCGGGCGGCAGACTGAGCCTGTGGTTAATTCTTCTTCCTGATGGGAAAATAGAGTGACCTGTGCCTGTCCCAACACCTAGAGCTAGTCTCTCATTGGTTCCCCGTCTTCCCGTTCACCCTCAGTTCAAATTGCCACCTGTATGGAACAGGAGGTTAAAGGTGCTGATTCTCCAAGGAGGGAGATTGCTAGTAAAGCGGCTGGAATGGCGAACCCGAGCACAAGGAGACGAGAAATGAGGTGCGTTTTAGAAACCTTTCCCGATCACTCGGTGGACCATCTTCTGGGTTTCTCATGCATGTTTTCGATGTAGGAAGATGCCCTTGAACCTGGAGATTTGGGACCCATGGGATGGGTACCACGCAGTATTACTTTAAAGCGTCTGCGTTTGCTCACCGAACCTCACCAAACCCCTCAGCCCCAAGAGTGTCCACCCTTATGTCTCAATCAGCTGCGGGTCTAGATATGGTCAATCCAGGTGGCATCACAGCGCCTGAACGAATTTTGTAAGAATTTCTCTCCGTTTCACTGTCTTTGTTTCACGGGTTTTTAAAATTAATTGAGTTTTATAATGGGGTTTAGCTGCTTTTCACTGCTGTGTTTATGCAGCTTTACACCCACTTGACTCACTTACAGAGAGATATCAATACATAGGTTTTAAGATTCTTACTAGTCAGATATACTCTTGGGCGGTGAATAGGGGGTGTTGAGTCCAGTTCCCTGAGCAAGGAGTAGGTCTTGTCTATTACGTATTGGGTTTATGGAACGTTATCTGAGCTAATTTGAAACCCTTGTTTTATGCATCACCCCACCTCACCTTTGCCGTTAGGCAGCCATAGTGTGTTTTCTAACCGTGTGACTCTGTTCTGTTTTGTAATTCAGTTCAAGGGCAGCGGTTTTTACATTCCCTCTATAGGTGATATCTTATGATAAGTGTCTTTTTCTGTGTGACTTATTTGACTTAGAATCGTCGTACCTAAATCCACTCATCATGCTGCTACTAGCCTTATGACGTTGATTTCATGGCTGAGTGATATTCCATTGTACATAAGGACCACAACTTCTTTATCCATTTTGCTCTTTCCTGGGATATTTAAGGTGTAACGAAGTGGAGGTTCTTGTCAACAGAGCAGCCGTAAACTTTGGGGTGCTTGTGTCTTGCTGATTTTTAGTTTTCCCAATTTATACGCCCATGAGTGGAAGTGCCCTATGCTCTCTAAGCTGAGTTTTGTAAATGTTTCAGGACACACCGTACACTTCTCCAGAGTGGCTGTTGGCAATTTACATCCCGCCCATCAGCGTAGCAAGGCTCCCGTTTCTCCGTGGCCTGTCCTGCATTTCTGGTTTGGACACTTTATTCAGCATGGCCCTTTTGACCGATGGGAAGCGAGACTTCTTTGTAGCGCTGATTTGCCTTTCCAGGTTGCTTGGTTGGCCAAACAGGGCGTATGCGTTTTTTCCTGAATATATTCAGGAAAAAACGCATACGCCCTTTTTGGCCAAGGGCATCATTGTCGAGGTTTTGCCGCTTTTCCTGTGCTTTAAAGGCGATTCGAATCTGCCTCCTGAAATCTGTTTCCTGCAATTCTGCCTTGCTTTCAAATCCTCTTTGTTGCCTTCCCTCAATATATTTGTAGACGAGAGTTATCATTTATAAGTCTGCAGGTTTGTGAATTGCAGTGCCCCTGAGCTCCATTTTTCAACTCGCTCTCTTGGGAGCTGGCCGCAAAAGCGCAGGATTGCTTTAGGCCCTATTCTGCTTCCGGGCGGCAGACTGAGCCTGTGGTTAATTCTTCTTCCTGATGGGAAAATAGAGTGACCTGTGCCTGTCCCAACACCTAGAGCTAGTCTCTCATTGGTTCCCCGTCTTCCCGTTCATCCTCAGTTCAAATTGCCACCTGTATGGAACAGGAGGTTAAAGGTGCTGATTCTCCAAGGAGGGAGATTGCTAGTAAAGCGGCTGGAATGGCGAACCCGAGCACAAGGAGACGAGAAATGAGGTGCGTTTTAGAAACCTTTCCCGATCACTCGGTGGACCATCTTCTGGGTTTCTCATGCATGTTTTCGATGTAGGAAGATGCCCTTGAACCTGGAGATTTGGGACCCATGGGATGGGTACCACGCAGTATTACTTTAAAGCGTCTGCGTTTGCTCACCGAACCTCACCAAACCCCTCAGCCCCAAGAGTGTCCACCCTTATGTCTCAATCAGCTGCGGGTCTAGATATGGTCAATCCAGGTGGCATCACAGCGCCTGAACGAATTTTGTAAGAATTTCTCTCCCTTTCACTGTCTTTGTTTCACGGGTTTTTAAAATTAATTGACTTTTCTAATGGGGTTTAGCTGCTTTTCACTGCTGTGTTTATGCAGCTTTACACCCACTTGACTCACTTACAGAGAGATATCAATACATAGGTTTTAAGATTCTTACTAGTCAGATATACTCTTGGGCGGTGAATAGGGGGTGTTGAGTCCAGTTCCCTGAGCAAGGAGTAGGTCTTGTCTATTACGTATTGGGTTTATGGAACGGTATCTGAGCTAATTTGAAACCCTTGTTTTATGCATCACCCCACCTCACGTTTCCCGTTAGGCAGCCATAGTGTGTTTTCTAACCGTGTGACTCTGTTCTGTTTTGTAATTCAGTTCAAGGGCAGCGGTTTTTACATTCCCTCTATAAGTGATATCTTATGATAAGTGTCTTTTTCTGTGTGACTTATTGCACTTAGAATCGTCGTACCTAAATCCACTCATCATGCTGCTACTAGCCTTATGACATTGATTTCATGGCTGAGTGATATTCCATTGTGCATAAGGACCACAACTTCTTTATCCATTTTTCTCTTTCCTGGGATATTTAAGGTGTAACGAAGTGGAGGTTCTTGTCAACAGAGCAGCCCTAAACTTTGGGGTGCTTGTGTCTTGCTGATTTTTAGTTTTCCCAATTTATACGCCCATGAGTGGAAGTGCCCTATGCTCTCTAAGCTGAGTTTTGTAAATGTTTCAGGACACACCGTACACTTCTCCAGAGTGGCTGTTGGCAATTTACATCCCGCCCATCAGCGTAGCAAGGCTCCCGTTTCTCCGTGGCCTGTCCTGCATTTCTGGTTTGGACACTTTATTCAGCATGGCCCTTTTGACCGATGGGAAGCGAGACGTCTTTGTAGCGCTGATTTGACTTTCCAGGTTGCTTGGTTGGCCAAACAGGGCGTATGCGTTTTTTCCTGAATATATTCAGGAAAAAACGCATACGCCCTTTTTGGCCAAGGGCATCATTGTCGAGGTTTTGCCGCTTTTCCTGTGCTTTAAAGGCGATTCGAATCTGCCTCCTGAAATCTGTTTCCTGCAATTCTGCCTTGCTTTCAAATCCTCTTTGTTGCCTTCCCTCAATATATTTGTAGACGAGAGTTATCATTTATAAGTCTGCAGGTTTGTGAATTGCAGTGCCCCTGAGCTCCATTTTTCAACTCGCTCTCTTGGGAGCTGGCCGCAAAAGCGCAGGATTGCTTTAGGCCCTATTCTGCTTCCGGGCGGCAG
Source organism: Eschrichtius robustus (assembly GCF_028021215.1). Taxonomy (NCBI): domain Eukaryota; kingdom Metazoa; phylum Chordata; class Mammalia; order Artiodactyla; family Eschrichtiidae; genus Eschrichtius; species Eschrichtius robustus. Next base: position 27,885,183 of record NC_090830.1, read on the forward strand.
ACTGAGCCTGTGGTTAATTCTTCTTCCTGATGGGAAAATAGAGTGACCTGTGCCTGTCCCAACACCTAGAGCTAGTCTCTCATTGGTTCCCCGTCTTCCCGTTCATCCTCAGTTCAAATTGCCACCTGTATGGAACAGGAGGTTAAAGGTGCTGATTCTCCAAGGAGGGAGATTGCTAGTAAAGCGGCTGGAATGGCGAACCCGAGCACAAGGAGACGAGAAATGAGGTGCGTTTTAGAAACCTTTCCCGATCACTCGGTGGACCATCTTCTGGGGTTCTCATGCATGTTTTCGATGTAGGAAGATGCCCTTGAACCTGGAGATTTGGGACCCATGGGATGGGTACAACGCAGTATTACTTTAAAGCGTCTGCGTTTGCTCACCGAACCTCACCAAACCCCTCAGCCCCAAGAGTGTCCACCCTTATGTCTCAATCAGCTGCGGGTCTAGATATGGTCAATCCAGGTGGCATCACAGCGCCTGAACGAATTTTGTAAGAATTTCTCTCCCTTTCACTGTCTTTGTTTCACGGGTTTTTAAAATTAATTGAGTTTTATAATGGGGTTTAGCTGCTTTTCACTGCTGTGTTTATGCAGCTTTACACCCACTTGACTCACTTACAGAGAGATATCAATACATAGGTTTTAAGATTCTTACTAGTCAGATATACTCTTGGGCGGTGAATAGGGGGTGTTGAGTCCAGTTCCCTGAGCAAGGAGTAGGTCTTGTCTATTACGTATTGGGTTTATGGAACGGTATCTGAGCTAATTTGAAACCCTTGTTTTATGCATCACCCCACCTCACGTTTCCCGTTAGGCAGCCATAGTGTGTTTTCTAACCGTGTGACTCTGTTCTGTTTTGTAATTCAGTTCAAGGGCAGCGGTTTTTACATTCCCTCTATAAGTGATATCTTATGATAAGTGTCTTTTTCTGTGTGACTTATTGCACTTAGAATCGTCGTACCTAAATCCACTCATCATGCTGCTACTAGCCTTATGACGTTGATTTCATGGCTGAGTGATATTCCATTGTACATAAGGACCACAACTTCTTTATCCATTTTTCTCTTTCCTGGGATATTTAAGGTGTAACGAAGTGGAGGTTCTTGTCAACAGAGCAGCCCTAAACTTTGGGGTGCTTGTGTCTTGCTGATTTTTAGTTTTCCCAATTTATACGCCCATGAGTGGAAGTGCCCTATGCTCTCTAAGCTGAGTTTTGTAAATGTTTCAGGACACACCGTACACTTCTCCAGAGTGGCTGTTGGCAATTTACATCCCGCCCATCAGCGTAGCAAGGCTCCCGTTTCTCCGTGGCCTGTCCTGCATTTCTGGTTTTGACACTTTATTCAGCATGGCCCTTTTGACCGATGGAAAGCGAGACTTCTTTGTAGCGCTGATTTGCCTTTCCAGGTTGCTTGGTTGGCCAAAAAGGGCGTATGCGTTTTTTCCTGAATATATTCAGGAAAAAACGCATACGCCCTTTTTGGCCAAGGGCATCATTGTCGAGGTTTTGCCGCTTTTCCTGTGCTTTAAAGGCGATTCGAATCTGCCTCCTGAAATCTGTTTCCTGCAATTCCGCCTTGCTTTCAAATCCTCTTTGTTGCCTTCCCTCAATATATTTGTAGACGAGAGTTATCATTTATAAGTCTGCAGGTTTGTGAATTGCAGTGCCCCTGAGCTCCATTTTTCAACTCGCTCTCTTGGGAGCTGGCCGCAAAAGCGCAGGATTGCTTTAGGCGCTATTCTGCTTCCGGGCGGCAGACTGAGCCTGTGGTTAATTCTTCTTCCTGATGGGAAAATAGAGTGACCTGTGCCTGTCCCAACACCTAGAGCTAGTCTCTCATTGGTTCCCCGTCTTCCCGTTCATCCTCAGTTCAAATTGCCACCTGTATGGAACAGGAGGTTAAAGGTGCTGATTCTCCAAGGAGGGAGATTGCTAGTAAAGCGGCTGGAATGGCGAACCCGAGCACAAGGAGACGAGAAATGAGGTGCGTTTTAGAAACCTTTCCCGATCACTCGGTGGACCATCTTCTGGGTTTCTCATGCATGTTTTCGATGTAGGAAGATGCCCTTGAACCTGGAGATTTGGGACCCATGGGATGGGTACCACGCAGTATTACTTTAAAGCGTCTGCGTTTGCTCACCGAACCTCACCAAACCCCTCAGCCCCAAGAGTGTCCACCCTTATGTCTCAATCAGCTGCGGGTCTAGATATGGTCAATCCAGGTGGCATCACAGCGCCTGAACGAATTTTGTAAGAATTTCTCTCCCTTTCACTGTCTTTGTTTCACGGGTTTTTAAAATTAATTGAGTTTTATAATGGGGTTTAGCTGCTTTTCACTGCTGTGTTTATGCAGCTTTACACCCACTTGACTCACTTACAGAGAGATATCAATACATAGGTTTTAAGATTCTTACTAGTCAGATATACTCTTGGGCGGTGAATAGGGGGTGTTGAGTCCAGTTCCCTGAGCAAGGAGTAGGTCTTGTCTATTACGTATTGGGTTTATGGAACGGTATCTGAGCTAATTTGAAACCCTTGTTTTATGCATCACCCTACCTCACCTTTCCCGTTAGGCAGCCATAGTGTGTTTTCTAACCGTGTGACTCTGTTCTGTTTTGTAATTCAGTTCAAGGGCAGCGGTTTTTACATTCCCTCTATAGGTGATATCTTATGATAAGTGTCTTTTTCTGTGTGACTTATTTGACTTAGAATCGTCGTAACTAAATCCACTCATCATGCTGCTACTAGCCTTATGACGTTGATTTCATGGCTGAGTGATATTCCATTGTACATAAGGACCACAACTTCTTTATCCATTTTTCTCTTTCCTGGGATATTTAAGGTGTAACGAAGTGGAGGTTCTTGTCAACAGAGCAGCCCTAAACTTTGGGGTGCTTGTGTCTTGCTGATTTTTAGTTTTCCCAATTTATACGCCCATGAGTGGAAGTGCCCTATGCTCTCTAAGCTGAGTTTTGTAAATGTTTCAGGACACACCGTACACTTCTCCAGAGTGGCTGTTGACAATTTACATCACGCCCATCAGCGTAGCAAGGCTCCCGTTTCTCCATGGCCTGTCCTGCATTTCTGGTTTTGACACTTTATTCAGCATGGCCCTTTTGACCGATGGGAAGCGAGACTTCTTTGTAGCGCTGATTTGCCTTTCCAGGTTGCTTGGTTGGCCAAAAAGGGCGTATGCGTTTTTTCCTGAATATATTCAGGAAAAAACGCATACGCCCTTTTTGGCCAAGGGCATCATTGTCGAGGTCTTGCCGCTTTTCCTGTGCTTTAAAGGCGATTCGAATCTGCCTCCTGAAATCTGTTTCCTGCAATTCTGCCTTGCTTTCAAATCCTCTTTGTTGCCTTCCCTCAATATATTTGTAGACGAGAGTTATCATTTATAAGTCTGCAGGTTTGTGAATTGCAGTGCCCCTGAGCTCCATTTTTCAACTCGCTCTCTTGGGAGCTGGCCGCAAAAGCGCAGGATTGCTTTAGGCCCTATTCTGCTTCCGGGCGGCAGACTGAGCCTGTGGTTAATTCTTCTTCCTGATGGGAAAATAGAGTGACCTGTGCCTGTCCCAACACCTAGAGCTAGTCTCTCATTGGTTCCCCGTCTTCCCGTTCACCCTCAGTTCAAATTGCCACCTGTATGGAACAGGAGGTTAAAGGTGCTGATTCTCCAAGGAGGGAGATTTCTAGTAAAGCGGCTGGAATGGCGAACCCGAGCACAAGGAGACGAGAAATGAGGTGCGTTTTAGAAACCTTTCCCGATCACGCGGTGGACCATCTTCTGGGTTTCTCATGCATGTTTTCGATGTAGGAAGATGCCCTTGAACCTGGAGATTTGGGACCCATGGGATGGGTACCACGCAGTATTACTTTAAAGCGTCTGCGTTTGCTCACCGAACCTCACCAAACCCCTCAGCCCCAAGAGTGTCCACCCTTATGTCTCAATCAGCTGCGGGTCTAGATATGGTCAATCCAGGTGGCATCACAGCGCCTGAACGAATTTTGTAAGAATTTCGCTCCCTTTCACTGTCTTTGTTTCACGGGTTTTTAAAATTAATTGAGTTTTATAATGGGGTTTAGCTGCTTTTCACTGCTGTGCTTATGCAGCTTTACACCCACTTGACTCACTTACAGAGAGATATCAATACATAGGTTTTAAGATTCTTACTAGTCAGATATAATCTTGGGCGGTGAATAGGGGGTGTTGAGTCCAGTTCCCTGAGCAAGGAGTAGGTCTTGTCTATTACATATTGGGTTTATGGAACGGTATCTGAGCTAATTTGAAACCCTTGTTTTATGCATCACCCCACCTCACCTTTCCCGTTAGGCAGCCATAGTGTGTTTTCTAACCGTGTGAGTCTGTTCTGTTTTGTAATTCAGTTCAAGGGTAGCGGTTTTTACATTCCCTCTATAGGTGATAACTTATGATAAGTGTCTTTTTCTGTGTGACTTATTGCACTTAGAATCGTCGTACCTAAATCCACTCATCATGCTGCTACTAGCCTTATGACGTTGATTTCATGGCTGAGTGATATTCCATTGTACATAAGGACCACAACTTCTTTATCCATTTTTCTCTTTCCTGGGATATTTAAGGTGTAACGAAGTGGAGGTTCTTGTCAACAGAGCAGCCCTAAACTTTGGGGTGCTTGTGTCTTGCTGATTTTTAGTTTTCCCAATTTATACGCCCATGAGTGGAAGTGCCCTATGCTCTCTAAGCTGAGTTTTGTAAATGTTTCAGGACACACCGTACACTTCTCCAGAGTGGCTGTTGGCAATTTACATCACGCCCATCAGCGTAGCAAGGCTCCCGTTTCTCCATGGCCTGTCCTGCATTTCTGGTTTTGACACTTTATTCAGCATGGCCCTTTTGACCGATGGGAAGCGAGACTTCTTTGTAGCGCTGATTTGCCTTTCCAGGTTGCTTGGTTGGCCAAAAAGGGCGTATGCGTTTTTTCCTGAATATATTCAGGAAAAAACGCATACGCCCTTTTTGGCCAAGGGCATCATTGTCGAGGTCTTGCCGCTTTTCCTGTGCTTTAAAGGCGATTCGAATCTGCCTCCTGAAATCTGTTTCCTGCAATTCTGCCTTGCTTTCAAATCCTCTTTGTTGCCTTCCCTCAATATATTTGTAGACGAGAGTTATCATTTATAAGTCTGCAGGTTTGTGAATTGCAGTGCCCCTGAGCTCCATTTTTCAACTCGCTCTCTTGGGAGCTGGCCGCAAAAGCGCAGGATTGCTTTAGGCCCTATTCTGCTTCCGGGCGGCAGACTGAGCCTGTGGTTAATTCTTCTTCCTGATGGGAAAATAGAGTGACCTGTGCCTGTCCCAACACCTAGAGCTAGTCTCTCATTGGTTCCCCGTCTTCCCGTTCACCCTCAGTTCAAATTGCCACCTGTATGGAACAGGAGGTTAAAGGTGCTGATTCTCCAAGGAGGGAGATTTCTAGTAAAGCGGCTGGAATGGCGAACCCGAGCACAAGGAGACGAGAAATGAGGTGCGTTTTAGAAACCTTTCCCGATCACGCGGTGGACCATCTTCTGGGTTTCTCATGCATGTTTTCGATGTAGGAAGATGCCCTTGAACCTGGAGATTTGGGACCCATGGGATGGGTACCACGCAGTATTACTTTAAAGCGTCTGCGTTTGCTCACCGAACCTCACCAAACCCCTCAGCCCCAAGAGTGTCCACCCTTATGTCTCAATCAGCTGCGGGTCTAGATATGGTCAATCCAGGTGGCATCACAGCGCCTGAACGAATTTTGTAAGAATTTCGCTCCCTTTCACTGTCTTTGTTTCACGGGTTTTTAAAATTAATTGAGTTTTATAATGGGGTTTAGCTGCTTTTCACTGCTGTGCTTATGCAGCTTTACACCCACTTGACTCACTTACAGAGAGATATCAATACATAGGTTTTAAGATTCTTACTAGTCAGATATAATCTTGGGCGGTGAATAGGGGGTGTTGAGTCCAGTTCCCTGAGCAAGGAGTAGGTCTTGTCTATTACATATTGGGTTTATGGAACGGTATCTGAGCTAATTTGAAACCCTTGTTTTATGCATCACCCCACCTCACCTTTCCCGTTAGGCAGCCATAGTGTGTTTTCTAACCGTGTGAGTCTGTTCTGTTTTGTAATTCAGTTCAAGGGTAGCGGTTTTTACATTCCCTCTATAGGTGATAACTTATGATAAGTGTCTTTTTCTGTGTGACTTATTGCACTTAGAATCGTCGTACCTAAATCCACTCATCATGCTGCTACTAGCCTTATGACGTTGATTTCATGGCTGAGTGATATTCCATTGTACATAAGGACCACAACTTCTTTATCCATTTTTCTCTTTCCTGGGATATTTAAGGTGTAACGAAGTGGAGGTTCTTGTCAACAGAGCAGCCCTAAACTTTGGGGTGCTTGTGTCTTGCTGATTTTTAGTTTTCCCAATTTATACGCCCATGAGTGGAAGTGCCCTATGCTCTCTAAGCTGAGTTTTGTAAATGTTTCAGGACACACCGTACACTTCTCCAGAGTGGCTGTTGGCAATTTACATCCCGCCCATCAGCGTAGCAAGGCTCCCGTTTCTCCGTGGCCTGTCCTGCATTTCTGGTTTTGACACTTTATTCAGCATGGCCCTTTTGACCGATGGGAAGCGAGACTTCTTTGTAGCGCTGATTTGCCTTTCCAGGATGCTTGGTTGGCCAAAAAAGGCGTATGCGTTTTTTCCTGAATATATTCAGGAAAAAACGCATACACCCTTTTTGGCCAAGGGCATCATTGTGGAGGTTTTGCCGCTTTTCCTGTGCTTTAAAGGCGATTCGAATCTGCCTCCTGAAATCTGTTTCCTGCAATTCTGCCTTGCTTTCAAATCCTCTTTGTTGCCTTCCCTCAATATATTTGTAGACGAGAGTTATCATTTATAAGTCTGCAGGTTTGTGAATTGCAGTGCCCCCGAGCTCCATTTTTCAACTCGCTCTCTTGGGAGCTGGCCGCAAAAGCGCAGGATTGCTTTAGGCCCTATTCTGCTTCCGGGCGGCAGACTGAGCCTGTGGTTAATTCTTCTTCCTGATGGGAAAATAGAGTGACCTGTGCCTGTCCCAACACCTAGAGCTAGTCTCTCATTTGTTCCCCCTCTTCCCGTTCACCCTCAGGACAAATTGCCACCTGTATGGAACAGGAGGTTAAAGGTGCTGATTCTCCAAGGAGGGAGATTGCTAGTAAAGCGGCTGGAATGGCGAACCCGAGCACAAGGAGATGAGAAATGAGGTGCGTTTTAGAAACCTTTCCCGATCACTCGGTGGACCGTCTTCTGGGTTTCTCATGCATGTTTTCGATTTAGGAAGATGACCTTGAACCTGGAGATTTGGGACCCATGGGATGGGTACCACGCAGTATTACTTTAAAGCGTCTGCATTTGCTCACCCAACCTCACCAAACCTCTCAGCCCCAAGAGTGTCCACCCTTATGTCTCAATCAGCTGCGGGTCTAGATATGGTCAATCCAGGTGGCATCACAGCGCCTGAACGAATTTTGTAAGAATTTCGCTCCCTTTCACTGTCTTTGTTTCACGGGTTTTTAAAATTAATTGAGTTTTATAATGGGGTTTAGCTGCTTTTCACTGCTGTGCTTATGCAGCTTTACACCCACTTGACTCACTTACAGAGAGATATCAATACATAGGTTTTAAGATTCTTACTAGTCAGATATAATCTTGGGCGGTGAATAGGGGGTGTTGAGTCCAGTTCCCTGAGCAAGGAGTAGGTCTTGTCTATTACATATTGGGTTTATGGAACGGTATCTGAGCTAATTTGAAACCCTTGTTTTATGCATCACCCCACCTCACCTTTCCCGTTAGGCAGCCATAGTGTGTTTTCTAACCGTGTGAGTCTGTTCTGTTTTGTAATTCAGTTCAAGGGTAGCGGTTTTTACATTCCCTCTATAGGTGATAACTTATGATAAGTGTCTTTTTCTGTGTGACTTATTGCACTTAGAATCGTCGTACCTAAATCCACTCATCATGCTGCTACTAGCCTTATGACGTTGATTTCATGGCTGAGTGATATTCCATTGTACATAAGGACCACAACTTCTTTATCCATTTTTCTCTTTCCTGGAATATTTAAGGTGTAACGAAATGGAGGTTCTTGTCAACAGAGCAGCCCTAAACTTTGGGGTGCTTGTGTCTTGCTGATTTTTAGTTTTCCCAATTTATACGCCCATGAGTGGAAGTGCCCTATGCTCTCTAAGCTGAGTTTTGTAAATGTTTCAGGACACACCGTACACTTCTCCAGAGTGGCTGTTGGCAATTTACATCATGCCCATCAGCGTAGCAAGGCTCCCGTTTCTCCATGGCCTGTCCTGCATTTCTGGTTTTGACACTTTATTCAGCATGGCCCTTTTGACCGATGGGAAGCGAGACTTCTTTGTAGCGCTGATTTGCCTTTCCAGGTTGCTTGGTTGGCCAAAAAGGGCGTATGCGTTTTTTCCTGAATATATTCAGGAAAAAACGCATACGCCCTTTTTGGCCAAGGGCATCATTGTCGAGGTTTTGCCGCTTTTCCTGTGCTTTAAAGGCGATTCGAATCTGCCTCCTGAAATCTGTTTCCTGCAATTCTGCCTTGCTTTCAAATCCTCTTTGTTGCCTTCCCTCAATATATTTGTAGACGAGAGTTATCATTTATAAGTCTGCAGGTTTGTGAATTGCAGTGCCCCTGAGCTCCATTTTTCAACTCGCTCTCTTGGGAGCTGGCCGCAAAAGCGCAAGATTGCTTTAGGCCCTATTCTGCTTCCGGGCGGCAGACTGAGCCTGTGGTTAATTCTTCTTCCTGATGGGAAAATAGAGTGACCTGTGCCTGTCCCAACACCTAGAGCTAGTCTCTCATTGGTTCCCCGTCTTCCCGTTCACCCTCAGTTCAAATTGCCACCTGTATGGAACAGGAGGTTAAAGGTGCTGATTCTCCAAGGAGGGAGATTGCTAGTAAAGCGGCTGGAATGGCGAACCCGAGCACAAGGAGACGAGAAATGAGGTGCGTTTTAGAAACCTTTCCCAATCACTCGGTGGACCATCTTCTGGGTTTCTCATGCATGTTTTTGATGTAGGAAGATGCCCTTGAACCTGGAGATTTGGGACCCATGGGATGGGTACCACGCAGTATTACTTTAAAGCGTCTGCGTTTGCTCACCGAACCTCACCAAACCCCTCAGCCCCAAGAGTGTCCACCCTTATGTCGCAATCAGCTGCGGGTCTAGATATGGTCAATCCAGGTGGCATCACAGCGCCTGAACGAATTTTGTAAGAATTTCTCTCCCTTTCACTGTCTTTGTTTCACGGATTTTTAAAATTAATTGAGTTTTATAATGGGGTTTAGCTGCTTTTCACTGCTGTGCTTATGCAGCTTTACACCCACTTGACTCACTTACAGAGAGATATCAATACATAGGTTTTAAGATTCTTACTAGTCAGATATAATCTTGGGCGGTGAATAGGGGGTGTTCAGTCCAGTTCCCTGAGCAAGGAGTAGGTCTTGTCTATTACGTATTGGGTTTATGGAACGGTATCTGAGCTAATTTGAAACCCTTGTTTTATGCATCACCCCACCTCACCTTTCCCGTTAGGCAGCCATAGTGTGTTTTCTAACCGTGTGAATCTGTTCTGTTTTGTAATTCAGTTCAAGGGTAGCGGTTTTTACATTCCCTCTATAGGTGATAACTTATGATAAGTGTCTTTTTCTGTGTGACTTATTGCACTTAGAATCGTCGTACCTAAATCCACTCATCATGCTGCTACTAGCCTTATGACGTTGATTTCATGGCTGAGTGATATTCCATTGTACATAAGGACCACAACTTCTTTATCCATTTTTCTCTTTCCTGGGATATTTAAGGTGTAACGAAGTGGAGGTTCTTGTCAACAGAGCAGCCCTAAACTTTGGGGTGCTTTTGTCTTGCTGATTTTTAGTTTTCCCAATTTATACGCCCATGAGTGGAAGTGCCCTATGCTCTCTAAGCTGAGTTTTGTAAATGTTTCAGGACACACCATACACTTCTCCAGAGTGGCTGTTGGCAATTTACATCACGCCCATCAGCGTAGCAAAGCTCCCGTTTCTCCGTGGCCTGTCCTGCATTTCTGGTTTTGACACTTTATTCAGCATGGCCCTTTTGACCGATGGGAAGCGAGACTTCTTTGTAGCGCTGATTTGCCTTTCCAGGATGCTTGGTTGGCCAAAAAGGGCGTATGCGTTTTTTCCTGAATATATTCAGGAAAAAACGCATACGCCCTTTTTGGCCAAGGGCATCATTGTCGAGGTTTTGCCGCTTTTCCTGTGCTTTAAAGGCGATTCGAATCTGCCTCCTGAAATCTGTTTCCTGCAATTCTGCCTTGCTTTCAAATCCTCTTTGTTGCCTTCCCTCAATATATTTGTAGACGAGAGTTATCATTTATAAGTCTGCAGGTTTGTGAATTGCAGTGCCCCTGAGCTCCATTTTTCAACTCGCTCTCTTGGGAGCTGGCCGCAAAAGCGCAGGATTGCTTTAGGCCCTATTCTGCTTCCGGGCGGCAGACTGAGCCTGTGGTTAATTCTTCTTCCTGATGGGAAAATAGAGTGACCTGTGCCTGTCCCAACACCTAGAGCTAGTCTCTCATTGGTTCCCCCTCTTCCCGTTCACCCTCAGGACAAATTGCCACGTGTATGGAACAGGAGGTTAAAGGTGCTGATTCTCCAAGGAGGGAGATTGCTAGTAAAGCGGCTGGAATGGCGAACCCGAGCACAAGGAGATGAGAAATGAGGTGCGTTTTAGAAACCTTTCCCGATCACTCGGTGGACCGTCTTCTGGGTTTCTCATGCATGTTTTCGATTTAGGAAGATGCCCTTGAACCTGGAGATTTGGGACCCATGGGATGGGTACCACGCAGTATTACATTAAAGCGTCTGCGTTTGCTCACCCAACCTCACCAAACCTCTCAGCCCCAAGAGTGTCCACCCTTATGTCTCAATCAGCTGCGGGTCTAGATATGGTCAATCCAGGTGGCATCACAGCGCCTGAACGAATTTTGTAAGAATTTCTCTCCCTTTCACTGTCTTTGTTTCACGGGTTTTTAAAATTAATTGAGTTTTATAATGGGGTTTAGCTGCTTTTCACTGCTGTGTTTATGCAGCTTTACACCCACTTGACTCACTTACAGAGAGATATCAATACATAGGTTTTAAGATTCTTACTAGTCAGATATACTCTTGGGCGGTGAATAGGGGGTGTTGAGTCCAGTTCCCTGAGCAAGGAGTAGGTCTTGTCTATTACGTATTGGGTTTATGGAACGGTATCTGAGCTAATTTGAAACCCTTGTTTTATGCATCACCCCACCTCACCTTTCCCGTTAGGCAGCCATAGTGTGTTTTCTAACCGTGTGACTCTGTTCTGTTTTGTAATTCAGTTCAAGGGCAGCGGTTTTTACATTCCCTCTATAGGTGATATCTTATGATAAGTGTCTTTTTCTGTGTGACTTATTTGACTTAGAATCGTCGTAACTAAATCCACTCATCATGCTGCTACTAGCCTTATGACGTTGATTTCATGGCTGAGTGATATTCCATTGTACATAAGGACCACAACTTCTTTATCCATTTTTCTCTTTCCTGGGATATTTAAGGTGTAACGAAGTGGAGGTTCTTGTCAACAGAGCAGCCCTAAACTTTGGGGTGCTTGTGTCTTGCTGATTTTTAGTTTTCCCAATTTATACGCCCATGAGTGGAAGTGCCCTATGCTCTCTAAGCTGAGTTTTGTAAATGTTTCAGGACACACCGTACACTTCTCCAGAGTGGCTGTTGGCAATTTACATCCCGCCCATCAGCGTAGCAAGGCTCCCGTTTCTCCGTGGCCTGTCCTGCATTTCTGGTTTTGACACTTTATTCAGCATGGCCCTTTTGACCGATGGAAAGCGAGACTTCTTTGTAGCGCTGATTTGCCTTTCCAGGTTGCTTGGTTGGCCAAAAAGGGCGTATGCGTTTTTTCCTGAATATATTCAGGAAAAAACGCTTACGCCCTTTTTGGCCAAGGGCATCATTGTCGAGGTTTTGCCGCTTTTCCTGTGCTTTAAAGGCGATTCGAATCTGCCTCCTGAAATCTGTTACCTGCAATTCTGCCTTGCTTTCAAATCCTCTTTGTTGCCTTCCCTCAATATATTTGTAGACGAGAGTTATCATTTATAAGTCTGCAGGTTTGTGAATTGCAGTGTCCCCGAGCTCCATTTTTCAACTCGCTCTCTTGGGAGCTGGCCGCAAAAGTGCAGGATTGCTTTAGGCCCTATTCTGCTTCCGGGCGGCAGACTGAGCCTGTGGTTAATTCTTCTCCCTGATGGGAAAATAGAGTGACCTGTGCCTGTCCCAACACCTAGAGCTAGTCTCTCATTGGTTCCCCGTCTTCCCGTTCACCCTCAGTTCAAATTGCCACCTGTATGGAACAGGAGGTTAAAGGTGCTGATTCTCCAAGGAGGGAGATTGCTAGTAAAGCGGCTGGAATGGCGAACCCGAGCACAAGGAGACGAGAAATGAGGTGCGTTTTAGAAACCTTTCCCAATCACTCGGTGGACCGTCTTCTGGGTTTCTCATGCATGTTTTCGATGTAGGAAGATGCCCTTGAACCTGGAGATTTGGGACCCATGGGATGGGTACCACGCAGTATTACTTTAAAGCGTCTGCGTTTGCTCACCGAACCTCACCAAACCCCTCAGCCCCAAGAGTGTCCACCCTTATGTCTCAATCACCTGCGGGTCTAGATATGGTCAGTCCAGGTGGCATCACAGCGCCTGAACGAATTTTGTAAGAATTTCGCTCCCTTTCACTGTCTTTGTTTCACGGGTTTTTAAAATTAATTGAGTTTTATAATGGGGTTTACCTGCTTTTCACTGCTGTGCTTATGCAGCTTTACACCCACTTGACTCACTTACAGAGAGATATCAATACATAGGTTTTAAGATTCTTACTAGTCAGATATAATCTTGGGCGGTGAATAGGGGGTGTTGAGTCCAGTTCCCTGAGCAAGGAGTAGGTCTTGTCTATTACATATTGGGTTTATGGAACGGTATCTGAGCTAATTTGAAACCCTTGTTTTATGCATCACCCCACCTCACCTTTCCCGTTAGGCAGCCATAGTGTGTTTTCTAACCGTGTGAATCTGTTCTGTTTTGTAATTCAGTTCAAGGGTAGCGGTTTTTACATTCCCTCTATAGGTGATAGCTTATGATAAGTGTCTTTTTCTGTGTGACTTATTGCACTTAGAATTGTCGTACCTAAATCCACTCATCATGCTGCTACTAGCCTTATGACGTTGATTTCATGGCTGAGTGATATTCCATTGTACATAAGGACCACAACTTCTTTATCCATTTTTCTCTTTCCTGGGATATTTAAGGTGTAACGAAGTGGAGGTTCTTGTCAACAGAGCAGCCCTAAACTTTGGGGTGCTTGTGTCTTGCTGATTTTTAGTTTTCCCAATTTATACGCCCATGAGTGGAAGTTCCCTATGCTCTCTAAGCTGAGTTTTGTAAATGTTTCAGGACACACCGTACACTTCTCCAGAGTGGCTGTTGGCAATTTACATCACGCCCATCAGCGTAGCAAGGCTCCCGTTTCTCCATGGCCTGTCCTGTATTTCTGGTTTTGACACTTTATTCAGCATGGCCCTTTTGACCGATGGGAAGCGAGACTTCTTTGTAGCGCTGATTTGCCTTTCCAGGTTGCTTGGTTGGCCAAAAAGGGCGTATGCGTTTTTTCCTGAATATATTCAGGAAAAAACGCATACGCCCTTTTTGGCCAAGGGCATCATTGTCGAGGTTTTGCCGCTTTTCCTGTGCTTTAAAGGCGATTCGAATCTGCCTCCTGAAATCTGTTTCCTGCAATTCTGCCTTGCTTTCAAATCCTCTTTGTTGCCTTCCCTCAATATATTTGTAGACGAGAGTTATCATTTATAAGTCTGCAGGTTTGTGAATTGCAGTGCCCCTGAGCTCCATTTTTCAACTCGCTCTCTTGGGAGCTGGCCGCAAAAGCGCAGGATTGCTTTAGGCCCTATTCTGCTTCCGGGCGGCAGACTGAGCCTGTGGTTAATTCTTCTTCCTGATGGGAAAATAGAGTGACCTGTGCCTGTCCCAACACCTAGAGCTAGTCTCTCATTGGTTCCCCCTCTTCCCGTTCACCCTCAGGACAAATTGCCACCTGTATGGAACAGGAGGTTAAAGGTGCTGATTCTCCAAGGAGGGAGATTGCTAGTAAAGCGGCTGGAATGGCGAACCCGAGCACAAGGAGATGAGAAATGAGGTGCGTTTTAGAAACCTTTCCCGATCACTCGGTGGACCGTCTTCTGGGTTTCTCATGCATGTTTTCGATTTAGGAAGATGCCCTTGAACCTGGAGATTTGGGACCCATGGGATGGGTACCACGCAGTATTACATTAAAGCGTCTGCGTTTGCTCACCCAACCTCACCAAACCTCTCAGCCCCAAGAGTGTCCACCCTTATGTCTCAATCAGCTGCGGGTCTAGATATGGTCAATCCAGGTGGCATCACAGCGCCTGAACGAATTTTGTAAGAATTTCTCTCCCTTTCACTGTCTTTGTTTCACGGGTTTTTAAAATTAATTGAGTTTTATAATGGGGTTTAGCTGCTTTTCACTGCTGTGTTTATGCAGCTTTACACCCACTTGACTCACTTACAGAGAGATATCAATACATAGGTTTTAAGATTCTTACTAGTCAGATATACTCTTGGGCGGTGAATAGGGGGTGTTGAGTCCAGTTCCCTGAGCAAGGAGTAGGTCTTGTCTATTACGTATTGGGTTTATGGAACGGTATCTGAGCTAATTTGAAACCCTTGTTTTATGCATCACCCCACCTCACCTTTCCCGTTAGGCAGCCATAGTGTGTTTTCTAACCGTGTGACTCTGTTCTGTTTTGTAATTCAGTTCAAGGGCAGCGGTTTTTACATTCCCTCTATAGGTGATATCTTATGATAAGTGTCTTTTTCTGTGTGACTTATTTGACTTAGAATCGTCGTAACTAAATCCACTCATCATGCTGCTACTAGCCTTATGACGTTGATTTCATGGCTGAGTGATATTCCATTGTACATAAGGACCACAACTTCTTTATCCATTTTTCTCTTTCCTGGGATATTTAAGGTGTAACGAAGTGGAGGTTCTTGTCAACAGAGCAGCCCTAAACTTTGGGGTGCTTGTGTCTTGCTGATTTTTAGTTTTCCCAATTTATACGCCCATGAGTGGAAGTGCCCTATGCTCTCTAAGCTGAGTTTTGTAAATGTTTCAGGACACACCGTACACTTCTCCAGAGTGGCTGTTGGCAATTTACATCCCGCCCATCAGCGTAGCAAGGCTCCCGTTTCTCCGTGGCCTGTCCTGCATTTCTGGTTTTGACACTTTATTCAGCATGGCCCTTTTGACCGATGGAAAGCGAGACTTCTTTGTAGCGCTGATTTGCCTTTCCAGGTTGCTTGGTTGGCCAAAAAGGGCGTATGCGTTTTTTCCTGAATATATTCAGGAAAAAACGCTTACGCCCTTTTTGGCCAAGGGCATCATTGTCGAGGTTTTGCCGCTTTTCCTGTGCTTTAAAGGCGATTCGAATCTGCCTCCTGAAATCTGTTACCTGCAATTCTGCCTTGCTTTCAAATCCTCTTTGTTGCCTTCCCTCAATATATTTGTAGACGAGAGTTATCATTTATAAGTCTGCAGGTTTGTGAATTGCAGTGTCCCCGAGCTCCATTTTTCAACTCGCTCTCTTGGGAGCTGGCCGCAAAAGTGCAGGATTGCTTTAGGCCCTATTCTGCTTCCGGGCGGCAGACTGAGCCTGTGGTTAATTCTTCTCCCTGATGGGAAAATAGAGTGACCTGTGCCTGTCCCAACACCTAGAGCTAGTCTCTCATTGGTTCCCCGTCTTCCCGTTCACCCTCAGTTCAAATTGCCACCTGTATGGAACAGGAGGTTAAAGGTGCTGATTCTCCAAGGAGGGAGATTGCTAGTAAAGCGGCTGGAATGGCGAACCCGAGCACAAGGAGACAAGAAATGAGGTGCGTTTTAGAAACCTTTCCCAATCACTCGGTGGACCGTCTTCTGGGTTTCTCATGCATGTTTTCGATGTAGGAAGATGCCCTTGAACCTGGAGATTTGGGACCCATGGGATGGGTACCACGCAGTATTACTTTAAAGCGTCTGCGTTTGCTCACCGAACCTCACCAAACCCCTCAGCCCCAAGAGTGTCCACCCTTATGTCTCAATCACCTGCGGGTCTAGATATGGTCAGTCCAGGTGGCATCACAGCGCCTGAACGAATTTTGTAAGAATTTCGCTCCCTTTCACTGTCTTTGTTTCACGGGTTTTTAAAATTAATTGAGTTTTATAATGGGGTTTACCTGCTTTTCACTGCTGTGCTTATGCAGCTTTACACCCACTTGACTCACTTACAGAGAGATATCAATACATAGGTTTTAAGATTCTTACTAGTCAGATATAATCTTGGGCGGTGAATAGGGGGTGTTGAGTCCAGTTCCCTGAGCAAGGAGTAGGTCTTGTCTATTACATATTGGGTTTATGGAACGGTATCTGAGCTAATTTGAAACCCTTGTTTTATGCATCACCCCACCTCACCTTTCCCGTTAGGCAGCCATAGTGTGTTTTCTAACCGTGTGAATCTGTTCTGTTTTGTAATTCAGTTCAAGGGTAGCGGTTTTTACATTCCCTCTATAGGTGATAGCTTATGATAAGTGTCTTTTTCTGTGTGACTTATTGCACTTAGAATTGTCGTACCTAAATCCACTCATCATGCTGCTACTAGCCTTATGACGTTGATTTCATGGCTGAGTGATATTCCATTGTACATAAGGACCACAACTTCTTTATCCATTTTTCTCTTTCCTGGGATATTTAAGGTGTAACGAAGTGGAGGTTCTTGTCAACAGAGCAGCCCTAAACTTTGGGGTGCTTGTGTCTTGCTGATTTTTAGTTTTCCCAATTTATACGCCCATGAGTGGAAGTTCCCTATGCTCTCTAAGCTGAGTTTTGTAAATGTTTCAGGACACACCGTACACTTCTCCAGAGTGGCTGTTGGCAATTTACATCACGCCCATCAGCGTAGCAAGGCTCCCGTTTCTCCATGGCCTGTCCTGCATTTCTGGTTTTGACACTTTATTCAGCATGGCCCTTTTGACCGATGGGAAGCGAGACTTCTTTGTAGCGCTGATTTGCCTTTCCAGGTTGCTTGGTTGGCCAAAAAGGGCGTATGCGTTTTTTCCTGAATATATTCAGGAAAAAACGCATACGCCCTTTTTGGCCAAGGGCATCATTGTCGAGGTTTTGCCGCTTTTCCTGTGCTTTAAAGGCGATTCGAATCTGCCTCCTGAAATCTGTTTCCTGCAATTCTGCCTTGCTTTCAAATCCTCTTTGTTGCCTTCCCTCAATATATTTGTAGACGAGAGTTATCATTTATAAGTCTGCAGGTTTGTGAATTGCAGTGCCCCTGAGCTCCATTTTTCAACTCGCTCTCTTGGGAGCTGGCCGCAAAAGCGCAGGATTGCTTTAGGCCCTATTCTGCTTCCGGGCGGCAGACTGAGCCTGTGGTTAATTCTTCTTCCTGATGGGAAAATAGAGTGACCTGTGCCTGTCCCAACACCTAGAGCTAGTCTCTCATTGGTTCCCCGTCTTCCCGTTCACCCTCAGTTCAAATTGCCACCTGTATGGAACAGGAGGTTAAAGGTGCTGATTCTCCAAGGAGGGAGATTGCTAGTAAAGCGGCTGGAATGGCGAACCCGAGCACAAGGAGACGAGAAATGAGGTGCGTTTTAGAAACCTTTCCCAATCACTCGGTGGACCATCTTCTGGGTTTCTCATGCATGTTTTCGATGTAGGAAGATGCCCTTGAACCTGGAGATTTGGGACCCATGGGATGGGTACCACGCAGTATTACTTTAAAGCGTCTGCGTTTGCTCACCGAACCTCACCAAACCCCTCAGCCCCAAGAGTGTCCACCCTTATGTCTCAATCAGCTGCGGGTCTAGATATGGTCAATCCAGGTGGCATCACAGCGCCTGAACGAATTTTGTAAGAATTTCTCTCCCTTTCACTGTCTTTGTTTCACGGGTTTTTAAAATTAATTGAGTTTTATAATGGGGTTTAGCTGCTTTTCACTGCTGTGTTTATGCAGCTTTACACCCACTTGACTCACTTACAGAGAGATATCAATACATAGGTTTTAAGATTCTTACTAGTCAGATATACTCTTGGGCGGTGAATAGGGGGTGTTGAGTCCAGTTCCCTGAGCAAGGAGTAGGTCTTGTCTATTACGTATTGGGTTTATGGAACGGTATCTGAGCTAATTTGAAACCCTTGTTTTATGCATCACCCCACCTCACCTTTCCCGTTAGGCAGCCATAGTGTGTTTTCTAACCGTGTGAATCTGTTCTGTTTTGTAATTCAGTTCAAGGGTAGCGGTTTTTACATTAACTCTATAGGTGATAACTTATGATAAGTGTCTTTTTCTGTGTGACTTATTGCACTTAGAATCGTCGTACCTAAATCCACTCATCATGCTGCTACTAGCCTTATGACGTTGATTTCATGGCTGAGTGATATTCCATTGTACATAAGGACCACAATATCTTTATCCATTTTTCTCTTTCCTGGGATATTTAAGGTGTAACGAAGTGGAGGTTCTTGTCAACAGAGCAGCCCTAAACTTTGGGGTGCTTGTGTCTTGCTGATTTTTAGTTTTCCCAATTTATACGCCCATGAGTAGAAGTGCCCTATGCTCTCTAAGCTGAGTTTTGTAAATGTTTCAGGACACACCGTACACTTCTCCAGAGTGGCTGTTGGCAATTTACATCCCGCCCATCAGCGTAGCAAGGCTCCCGTTTCTCCGTGGCCTGTCCTGCATTTCTGGTTTTGACACTTTATTCAGCATGGCCCTTTTGACCGATGGGAAGCGAGACTTCTTTGTAGCGCTGATTTGCCTTTCCAGGATGCTTGGTTGGCCAAAAAGGGCGTATGCGTTTTTTCCTGAATATATTCAGGAAAAAACGCATACGCCCTTTTTGGCCAAGGGCATCATTGTCGAGGTTTTGCCGCTTTTCCTGTGCTTTAAAGGCGATTCGAATCTGCCTCCTGAAATCTGTTTCCTGCAATTCTGCCTTGCTTTCAAATCCTCTTTGTTGCCTTCCCTCAATATATTTGTAGACGAGAGTTATCATTTATAAGTCTGCAGGTTTGTGAATTGCAGTGCCCCCGAGCTCCATTTTTCAACTCGCTCTCTTGGGAGCTGGCCGCAAAAGCGCAGGATTGCTTTAGGCCCTATTCTGCTTCCGGGCGGCAGACTGAGCCTGTGGTTAATTCTTCTTCCTGATGGGAAAATAGAGTGACCTGTGCCTGTCCCAACACCTAGAGCTAGTCTCTCATTTGTTCCCCCTCTTCCCGTTCACCCTCAGGACAAATTGCCACCTGTATGGAACAGGAGGTTAAAGGTGCTGATTCTCCAAGGAGGGAGATTGCTAGTAAAGCGGCTGGAATGGCGAACCCGAGCACAAGGAGATGAGAAATGAGGTGCGTTTTAGAAACCTTTCCCGATCACTCGGTGGACCATCTTCTGGGTTTCTCATGCATGTTTTCGATTTAGGAAGATGACCTTGAACCTGGAGATTTGGGACCCATGGGATGGGTACCACGCAGTATTACTTTAAAGCGTCTGCGTTTGCTCACCCAACCTCACCAAACCTCTCAGCCCCAAGAGTGTCCACCCTTATGTCTCAATCAGCTGCGGGTCTAGATATGGTCAATCCAGGTGGCATCACAGCGCCTGAACGAATTTTGTAAGAATTTCGCTCCCTTTCACTGTCTTTGTTTCACGGGTTTTTAAAATTAATTGAGTTTTATAATGGGGTTTAGCTGCTTTTCACTGCTGTGCTTATGCAGCTTTACACCCACTTGACTCACTTACAGAGAGATATCAATACATAGGTTTTAAGATTTTTACTAGTCAGATATAATCTTGGGCGGTGAATAGGGGGTGTTGAGTCCAGTACCCTGAGCAAGGAGTAGGTCTTGTCTATTACATATTGGGTTTATGGAACGGTATCTGAGCTAATTTGAAACCCTTGTTTTATGCATCACCCCACCTCACCTTTCCCGTTAGGCAGCCATAGTGTGTTTTCTAACCGTGTGAGTCTGTTCTGTTTTGTAATTCAGTTCAAGGGTAGCGGTTTTTACATTCCCTCTATAGGTGATAACTTATGATAAGTGTCTTTTTCTGTGTGACTTATTGCACTTAGAATCGTCGTACCTAAATCCACTCATCATGCTGCTACTAGCCTTATGACGTTGATTTCATGGCTGAGTGATATTCCATTGTACATAAGGACCACAACTTCTTTATCCATTTTTCTCTTTCCTGGGATATTTAAGGTGTAACGAAGTGGAGGTTCTTGTCAACAGAGCAGCCCTAAACTTTGGGGTGCTTGTGTCTTGCTGATTTTTAGTTTTCCCAATTTATACGCCCATGAGTGGAAGTGCCCTATGCTCTCTAAGCTGAGTTTTGTAAATGTTTCAGGACACACCGTACACTTCTCCAGAGTGGCTGTTGGCAATTTACATCACGCCCATCAGAGTAGCAAGGCTCCCGTTTCTCCATGGCCTGTCCTGCATTTCTGGTTTTGACACTTTATTCAGCATGGCCCTTTTGACCGATGGGAAGCGAGACTTCTTTGTAGCGCTGATTTGCCTTTCCAGGTTGCTTGGTTGGCCAAAAAGGGCGTATGCGTTTTTTCCTGAATATATTCAGGAAAAAACGCATACGCCCTTTTTGGCCAAGGGCATCATTGTCGAGGTTTTGCCGCTTTTCCTGTGCTTTAAAGGCGATTCGAATCTGCCTCCTGAAATCTGTTTCCTGCAATTCTGCCTTGCTTTCAAATCCTCTTTGTTGCCTTCCCTCAATATATTTGTAGACGAGAGTTATCATTTATAAGTCTGCAGGTTTGTGAATTGCAGTGCCCCTGAGCTCCATTTTTCAACTCGCTCTCTTGGGAGCTGGCCGCAAAAGCGCAGGATTGCTTTAGGCCCTATTCTGCTTCCGGGCGGCAGACTGAGTCTGTGGTTAATTCTTCTTCCTGATGGGAAAATAGAGTGACCTGTGCCTGTCCCAACACCTAGAGCTAGTCTCTCATTGGTTCCCCGTCTTCCCGTTCACCCTCAGTTCAAATTGCCACCTGTATGGAACAGGAGGTTAAAGGTGCTGATTCTCCAAGGAGGGAGATTGCTAGTAAAGCGGCTGGAATGGCGAACCCGAGCACAAGGAGACGAGAAATGAGGTGCGTTTTAGAAACCTTTCCCAATCACTCGGTGGACCATCTTCTGGGTTTCTCATGCATGTTTTTGATGTAGGAAGATGCCCTTGAACCTGGAGATTTGGGACCCATGGGATGGGTACCACGCAGTATTACTTTAAAGCGTCTGCGTTTGCTCACCGAACCTCACCAAACCCCTCAGCCCCAAGAGTGTCCACCCTTATGTCTCAATCAGCTGCGGGTCTAGATATGTTCAATCCAGGTGGCATCACAGCGCCTGAACGAATTTTGTAAGAATTTCTCTCCCTTTCACTGTCTTTGTTTCACGGATTTTTAAAATTAATTGAGTTTTATAATGGGGTTTAGCTGCTTTTCACTGCTGTGCTTATGCAGCTTTACACCCACTTGACTCACTTACAGAGAGATATCAATACATAGGTTTTAAGATTATTACTAGTCAGATATAATCTTGGGCGGTGAATAGGGGGTGTTGAGTCCAGTTCCCTGAGCAAGGAGTAGGTCTTGTCTATTACGTATTGGGTTTATGGAACGGTATCTGAGCTAATTTGAAACCCTTGTTTTATGCATCACCCCACCTCACCTTTCCCGTTAGGCAGCCATAGTGTGTTTTCTAACCGTGTGAATCTGTTCTGTTTTGTAATTCAGTTCAAGGGTAGCGGTTTTTACATTCCCTCTATAGGTGATAACTTATGATAAGTGTCTTTTTCTGTGTGACTTATTGCACTTAGAATCGTCGTACCTAAATCCACTCATCATGCTGCTACTAGCCTTATGACGTTGATTTCATGGCTGAGTGATATTCCATTGTACATAAGGACCACAACTTCTTTATCCATTTTTCTCTTTCCTGGGATATTTAAGGTGTAACGAAGTGGAGGTTCTTGTCAACAGAGCAGCCCTAAACTTTGGGGTGCTTTTGTCTTGCTGATTTTTAGTTTTCCCAATTTATACGCCCATGAGTGGAAGTGCCCTATGCTCTCTAAGCTGAGTTTTGTAAATGTTTCAGGACACACCATACACTTCTCCAGAGTGGCTGTTGGCAATTTACATCACGCCCATCAGCGTAGCAAGGCTCCCGTTTCTCCGTGGCCTGTCCTGCATTTCTGGTTTTGACACTTTATTCAGCATGGCCCTTTTGACCGATGGGAAGCGAGACTTCTTTGTAGCGCTGATTTGCCTTTCCAGGATGCTTGGTTGGCCAAAAAGGGCATATGCGTTTTTTCCTGAATATATTCAGGAAAAAACGCATACACCCTTTTTGGCCAAGGGCATCATTGTCGAGGTTTTGCCGCTTTTCCTGTGCTTTAAAGGCGATTCGAATCTGCCTCCTGAAATCTGTTTCCTGCAATTCTGCCTTGCTTTCAAATCCTCTTTGTTGCCTTCCCTCAATATATTTGTAGACGAGAGTTATCATTTATAAGTCTGCAGGTTTGTGAATTGCAGTGCCCCTGAGCTCCATTTTTCAACTCGCTCTCTTGGGAGCTGGCCGCAAAAGCGCAGGATTGCTTTAGGCCCTATTCTGCTTCCGGGCGGCAGACTGAGCCTGTGGTTAATTCTTCTTCCTGATGGGAAAATAGAGTGACCTGTGCCTGTCCCAACACCTAGAGCTAGTCTCTCATTGGTTCCCCCTCTTCCCGTTCACCCTCAGGACAAATTGCAACCTGTATGGAACAGGAGGTTAAAGGTGCTGATTCTCCAAGGAGGGAGATTGCTAGTAAAGCGGCTGGAATGGCGAACCCGAGCACAAGGAGATGAGAAATGAGGTGCGTTTTAGAAACCTTTCCCGATCACTCGGTGGACCGTCTTCTGGGTTTCTCATGCATGTTTTCGATTTAGGAAGATGCCCTTGAACCTGGAGATTTGGGACCCATGGGATGGGTACCACGCAGTATTACATTAAAGCGTCTGCGTTTGCTCACCCAACCTCACCAAACCTCTCAGCCCCAAGAGTGTCCACCCTTATGTCTCAATCAGCTGCGGGTCTAGATATGGTCAATCCAGGTGGCATCACAGCGCCTGAACGAATTTTGTAAGAATTTCTCTCCCTTTCACTGTCTTTGTTTCACGGGTTTTTAAAATTAATTGAGTTTTATAATGGGGTTTAGCTGCTTTTCACTGCTGTGTTTATGCAGCTTTACACCCACTTGACTCACTTACAGAGAGATATCAATACATAGGTTTTAAGATTCTTACTAGTCAGATATACTCTTGGGCGGTGAATAGGGGGTGTTGAGTCCAGTTCCCTGAGCAAGGAGTAGGTCTTGTCTATTACGTATTGGGTTTATGGAACGGTATCTGAGCTAATTTGAAACCCTTGTTTTATGCATCACCCCACCTCACCTTTCCCGTTAGGCAGCCATAGTGTGTTTTCTAACCGTGTGACTCTGTTCTGTTTTGTAATTCAGTTCAAGGGCAGCGGTTTTTACATTCCCTCTATAGGTGATATCTTATGATAAGTGTCTTTTTCTGTGAGACTTATTTGACTTAGAATCGTCGTACCTAAATCCACTCATCATGCTGCTACTAGCCTTATGACGTTGATTTCATGGCTGAGTGATATTCCATTGTACATAAGGACCACAACTTCTTTATCCATTTTTCTCTTTCCTGGGATATTTAAGGTGTAACGAAGTGGAGGTTCTTGTCAACAGAGCAGCCCTAAACTTTGGGGTGCTTGTGTCTTGCTGATTTTTAGTTTTCCCAATTTATACGCCCATGAGTGGAAGTGCCCTATGCTCTCTAAGCTGAGTTTTGTAAATGTTTCAGGACACACCGTACACTTCTCCAGAGTGGCTGTTGGCAATTTACATCCCGCCCATCAGCGTAGCAAGGCTCCCGTTTCTCCGTGGCCTGTCCTGCATTTCTGGTTTTGACACTTTATTCAGCATGGCCCTTTTGACCGATGGGAAGCGAGACTTCTTTGTAGCACTGATTTGCCTTTCCAGGTTGCTTGGTTGGCCAAAAAGGGCGTATGCGTTTTTTCCTGAATATATTCAGGAAAAAACGCATACGCCCTTTTTGGCCAAGGGCATCATTGTCGAGGTTTTGCCGCTTTTCCTGTGCTTTAAAGGCGATTCGAATCTGCCTCCTGAAATCTGTTACCTGCAATTCTGCCTTGCTTTCAAATCCTCTTTGTTGCCTTCCCTCAATATATTTGTAGACGAGAGTTATCATTTATAAGTCTGCAGGTTTGTGAATTGCAGTGCCCCCGAGCTCCATTTTTCAACTCGCTCTCTTGGGAGCTGGCCGCAAAAGCGCAGGATTGCTTTAGGCCCTATTCTGCTTCCGGGCGGCAGACTGAGCCTGTGGTTAATTCTTCTTCCTGATGGGAAAATAGAGTGACCTGTGCCTGTCCCAACACCTAGAGCTAGTCTCTCATTGGTTCCCCGTCTTCCCGTTCACCCTCAGTTCAAATTGCCACCTGTATGGAACAGGAGGTTAAAGGTGCTGATTCTCCAAGGAGGGAGATTGCTAGTAAAGCGGCTGGAATGGCGAACCCGAGCACAAGGAGACGAGAAATGAGGTGCGTTTTAGAAACCTTTCCCAATCACTCGGTGGACCATCTTCTGGGTTTCTCATGCATGTTTTCGATGTAGGAAGATGCCCTTGAACCTGGAGATTTGGGACCCATGGGATGGGTACCACGCAGTATTACTTTAAAGCGTCTGCGTTTGCTCACCGAACCTCACCAAACCCCTCAGCCCCAAGAGTGTCCACCCTTATGTCTCAATCAGCTGCGGGTCTAGATATGGTCAATCCAGGTGGCATCACAGCGCCTGAACGAATTTTGTAAGAATTTCTCTCCGTTTCACTGTCTTTGTTTCACGGGTTTTTAAAATTAATTGAGTTTTATAATGGGGTTTAGCTGCTTTTCACTGCTGTGTTTATGCAGCTTTACACCCACTTGACTCACTTACAGAGAGATATCAATACATAGGTTTTAAGATTCTTACTAGTCAGATATACTCTTGGGCGGTGAATAGGGGGTGTTGAGTCCAGTACCCTGAGCAAGGAGTAGGTCTTGTCTATTACGTATTGGGTTTATGGAACGGTATCTGAGCTAATTTGAAACCCTTGTTTTATGCATCACCCCACCTCACCTTTGCCGTTAGGCAGCCATAGTGTGTTTTCTAACCGTGTGACTCTGTTCTGTTTTGTAATTCAGTTCAAGGGCAGCGGTTTTTACATTCCCTCTATAGGTGATATCTTATGATAAGTGTCTTTTTCTGTGTGACTTATTTGACTTAGAATCGTCGTACCTAAATCCACTCATCATGCTGCTACTAGCCTTATGACGTTGATTTCATGGCTGAGTGATATTCCATTGTACATAAGGACCACAACTTCTTTATCCATTTTTCTCTTTCCTGGGATATTTAAGGTGTAACGAAGTGGAGGTTCTTGTCAACAGAGCAGCCCTAAACTTTGGGGTGCTTGTGTCTTGCTGATTTTTAGTTTTCCCAATTTATACGCCCATGAGTGGAAGTGCCCTATGCTCTCTAAGCTGAGTTTTGTAAATGTTTCAGGACACACCGTACACTTCTCCAGAGTGGCTGTTGGCAATTTACATCCCGCCCATCAGCGTAGCAAGGCTCCCGTTTCTCCGTGGCCTGTCCTGCATTTCTGGTTTGGACACTTTATTCAGCATGGCCCTTTTGACCGATGGGAAGCGAGACTTCTTTGTAGCGCTGATTTGCCTTTCCAGGTTGCTTGGTTGGCCAAACAGGGCGTATGCGTTTTTTCCTGAATATATTCAGGAAAAAACGCATACGCCCTTTTTGGCCAAGGGCATCATTGTCGAGGTTTTGCCGCTTTTCCTGTGCTTTAAAGGCGATTCGAATCTGCCTCCTGAAATCTGTTACCTGCAATTCTGCCTTGCTTTCAAATCCTCTTTGTTGCCTTCCCTCAATATATTTGTAGACGAGAGTTATCATTTATAAGTCTGCAGGTTTGTGAATTGCAGTGCCCCCGAGCTCCATTTTTCAACTCGCTCTCTTGGGAGCTGGCCGCAAAAGCGCAGGATTGCTTTAGGCCCTATTCTGCTTCCGGGCGGCAGACTGAGCCTGTGGTTAATTCTTCTTCCTGATGGGAAAATAGAGTGACCTGTGCCTGTCCCAACACCTAGAGCTAGTCTCTCATTGGTTCCCCGTCTTCCCGTTCACCCTCAGTTCAAATTGCCACCTGTATGGAACAGGAGGTTAAAGGTGCTGATTCTCCAAGGAGGGAGATTGCTAGTAAAGCGGCTGGAATGGCGAACCCGAGCACAAGGAGACGAGAAATGAGGTGCGTTTTAGAAACCTTTCCCAATCACTCGGTGGACCATCTTCTGGGTTTCTCATGCATGTTTTCGATGTAGGAAGATGCCCTTGAACCTGGAGATTTGGGACCCATGGGATGGGTACCACGCAGTATTACTTTAAAGCGTCTGCGTTTGCTCACCGAAC
The DNA here is from genome assembly GCF_028021215.1 of Eschrichtius robustus. Taxonomy (NCBI): domain Eukaryota; kingdom Metazoa; phylum Chordata; class Mammalia; order Artiodactyla; family Eschrichtiidae; genus Eschrichtius; species Eschrichtius robustus. The sequence continues at coordinate 27,911,971 of NC_090830.1, forward strand.
CTCACCAAACCCCTCAGCCCCAAGAGTGTCCACCCTTATGTCTCAATCAGCTGCGGGTCTAGATATGTTCAATCCAGGTGGCATCACAGCGCCTGAACGAATTTTGTAAGAATTTCTCTCCCTTTCACTGTCTTTGTTTCACGGATTTTTAAAATTAATTGAGTTTTATAATGGGGTTTAGCTGCTTTTCACTGCTGTGCTTATGCAGCTTTACACCCACTTGACTCACTTACAGAGAGATATCAATACATAGGTTTTAAGATTCTTACTAGTCAGATATAATCTTGGGCGGTGAATAGGGGGTGTTGAGTCCAGTTCCCTGAGCAAGGAGTAGGTCTTGTCTATTACGTATTGGGTTTATGGAACGGTATCTGAGCTAATTTGAAACCCTTGTTTTATGCATCACCCCACCTCACCTTTCCCGTTAGGCAGCCATAGTGTGTTTTCTAACCGTGTGAATCTGTTCTGTTTTGTAATTCAGTTCAAGGGTAGCGGTTTTTACATTCCCTCTATAGGTGATAACTTATGATAAGTGTCTTTTTCTGTGTGACTTATTGCACTTAGAATCGTCGTACCTAAATCCACTCATCATGCTGCTACTAGCCTTATGACGTTGATTTCATGGCTGAGTGATATTCCATTGTACATAACGACCACAACTTCTTTATCCATTTTTCTCTTTCCTGGGATATTTAAGGTGTAACGAAGTGGAGGTTCTTGTCAACAGAGCAGCCCTAAACTTTGGGGTGCTTTTGTCTTGCTGATTTTTAGTTTTCCCAATTTATACGCCCATGAGTGGAAGTGCCCTATGCTCTCTAAGCTGAGTTTTGTAAATGTTTCAGGACACACCATACACTTCTCCAGAGTGGCTGTTGGCAATTTACATCACGCCCATCAGCGTAGCAAGGCTCCCGTTTCTCCGTGGCCTGTCCTGCATTTCTGGTTTTGACACTTTATTCAGCATGGCCCTTTTGACCGATGGGAAGCGAGACTTCTTTGTAGCGCTGATTTGCCTTTCCAGGATGCTTGGTTGGCCAAAAAGGGCGTATGCGTTTTTTCCTGAATATATTCAGGAAAAAACGCATACACCCTTTTTGGCCAAGGGCATCATTGTCGAGGTTTTGCCGCTTTTCCTGTGCTTTAAAGGCGATTCGAATCTGCCTCCTGAAATCTGTTTCCTGCAATTCTGCCTTGCTTTCAAATCCTCTTTGTTGCCTTCCCTCAATATATTTGTAGACGAGAGTTATCATTTATAAGTCTGCAGGTTTGTGAATTGCAGTGCCCCTGAGCTCCATTTTTCAACCTGCTCTCTTGGGAGCTGGCCGCAAAAGCGCAGGATTGCTTTAGGCCCTATTCTGCTTCCGGGCGGCAGACTGAGCCTGTGGTTAATTCTTCTTCCTGATGGGAAAATAGAGTGACCTGTGCCTGTCCCAACACCTAGAGCTAGTCTCTCATTGGTTCCCCCTCTTCCCGTTTACCCTCAGGACAAATTGCAACCTGTATGGAACAGGAGGTTAAAGGTGCTGATTCTCCAAGGAGGGAGATTGCTAGTAAAGCGGCTGGAATGGCGAACCCGAGCACAAGTAGATGAGAAATGAGGTGCGTTTTAGAAACCTTTCCCGATCACTCGGTGGACCGTCTTCTGGGTTTCTCATGCATGTTTTCGATTTAGGAAGATGCCCTTGAACCTGGAGATTTGGGACCCATGGGATGGGTACCACGCAGTATTACATTAAAGCGTCTGCGTTTGCTCACCCAACCTCACCAAACCTCTCAGCCCCAAGAGTGTCCACCCTTATGTCTCAATCAGCTGCGGGTCTAGATATGGTCAATCCAGGTGGCATCACAGCGCCTGAACGAATTTTGTAAGAATTTCTCTCCCTTTCACTGTCTTTGTTTCACGGGTTTTTAAAATTAATTGAGTTTTATAATGGGGTTTAGCTGCTTTTCACTGCTGTGTTTATGCAGCTTTACACCCACTTGACTCACTTACAGAGAGATATCAATACATAGGTTTTAAGATTCTTACTAGTCAGATATACTCTTGGGCGGTGAATAGGGGGTGTTGAGTCCAGTTCCCTGAGCAAGGAGTAGGTCTTGTCTATTACGTATTGGGTTTATGGAACGGTATCTGAGCTAATTTGAAACCCTTGTTTTATGCATCACCCCACCTCACCTTTCCCGTTAGGCAGCCATAGTGTGTTTTCTAACCGTGTGACTCTGTTCTGTTTTGTAATTCAGTTCAAGGGCAGCGGTTTTTACATTCCCTCTATAGGTGATATCTTATGATAAGTGTCTTTTTCTGTGAGACTTATTTGACTTAGAATCGTCGTACCTAAATCCACTCATCATGCTGCTACTAGCCTTATGACGTTGATTTCATGGCTGAGTGATATTCCATTGTACATAAGGACCACAACTTCTTTATCCATTTTTCTCTTTCCTGGGATATTTAAGGTGTAACGAAGTGGAGGTTCTTGTCAACAGAGCAGCCCTAAACTTTGGGGTGCTTGTGTCTTGCTGATTTTTAGTTTTCCCAATTTATACGCCCATGAGTGGAAGTGCCCTATGCTCTCTAAGCTGAGTTTTGTAAATGTTTCAGGACACACCGTACACTTCTCCAGAGTGGCTGTTGGCAATTTACATCCCGCCCATCAGCGTAGCAAGGCTCCCGTTTCTCCGTGGCCTGTTCTGCATTTCTGGTTTTGACACTTTATTCAGCATGGCCCTTTTGACCGATGGGAAGCGAGACTTCTTTGTAGCACTGATTTGCCTTTCCAGGTTGCTTGGTTGGCCAAAAAGGGCGTATGCGTTTTTTCCTGAATATATTCAGGAAAAAACGCATACGCCCTTTTTGGCCAAGGGCATCATTGTCGAGGTTTTGCCGCTTTTCCTGTGCTTTAAAGGCGATTCGAATCTGCCTCCTGAAATCTGTTACCTGCAATTCTGCCTTGCTTTCAAATCCTCTTTGTTGCCTTCCCTCAATATATTTGTAGACGAGAGTTATCATTTATAAGTCTGCAGGTTTGTGAATTGCAGTGCCCCCGAGCTCCATTTTTCAACTCGCTCTCTTGGGAGCTGGCCGCAAAAGCGCAGGATTGCTTTAGGCCCTATTCTGCTTCCGGGCGGCAGACTGAGCCTGTGGTTAATTCTTCTTCCTGATGGGAAAATAGAGTGACCTGTGCCTGTCCCAACACCTAGAGCTAGTCTCTCATTGGTTCCCCGTCTTCCCGTTCACCCTCAGTTCAAATTGCCACCTGTATGGAACAGGAGGTTAAAGGTGCTGATTCTCCAAGGAGGGAGATTGCTAGTAAAGCGGCTGGAATGGCGAACCCGAGCACAAGGAGACGAGAAATGAGGTGCGTTTTAGAAACCTTTCCCAATCACTCGGTGGACCATCTTCTGGGTTTCTCATGCATGTTTTCGATGTAGGAAGATGCCCTTGAACCTGGAGATTTGGGACCCATGGGATGGGTACCACGCAGTATTACTTTAAAGCGTCTGCGTTTGCTCACCGAACCTCACCAAACCCCTCAGCCCCAAGAGTGTCCACCCTTATGTCTCAATCAGCTGCGGGTCTAGATATGGTCAATCCAGGTGGCATCACAGCGCCTGAACGAATTTTGTAAGAATTTCTCTCCGTTTCACTGTCTTTGTTTCACGGGTTTTTAAAATTAATTGAGTTTTATAATGGGGTTTAGCTGCTTTTCACTGCTGTGTTTATGCAGCTTTACACCCACTTGACTCACTTACAGAGAGATATCAATACATAGGTTTTAAGATTCTTACTAGTCAGATATACTCTTGGGCGGTGAATAGGGGGTGTTGAGTCCAGTACCCTGAGCAAGGAGTAGGTCTTGTCTATTACGTATTGGGTTTATGGAACGGTATCTGAGCTAATTTGAAACCCTTGTTTTATGCATCACCCCACCTCACCTTTGCCGTTAGGCAGCCATAGTGTGTTTTCTAACCGTGTGACTCTGTTCTGTTTTGTAATTCAGTTCAAGGGCAGCGGTTTTTACATTCCCTCTATAGGTGATATCTTATGATAAGTGTCTTTTTCTGTGTGACTTATTTGACTTAGAATCGTCGTACCTAAATCCACTCATCATGCTGCTACTAGCCTTATGACGTTGATTTCATGGCTGAGTGATATTCCATTGTACATAAGGACCACAACTTCTTTATCCATTTTTCTCTTTCCTGGGATATTTAAGGTGTAACGAAGTGGAGGTTCTTGTCAACAGAGCAGCCCTAAACTTTGGGGTGCTTGTGTCTTGCTGATTTTTAGTTTTCCCAATTTATACGCCCATGAGTGGAAGTGCCCTATGCTCTCTAAGCTGAGTTTTGTAAATGTTTCAAGACACACCGTACACTGCTCCAGAGTGGCTGTTGGCAATTTACATCCCGCCCATCAGCGTAGCAAGGCTCCCGTTTCTCCGTGGCCTGTCCTGCATTTCTGGTTTTGACACTTTATTCAGCATGGCCCTTTTGACCGATGGGAAGCGAGACTTCTTTGTAGCGCTGATTTGCCTTTCCAGGTTGCTTGGTTGGCCAAAAAGGGCGTATGCGTTTTTTCCTGAATATATTCAGGAAAAAACGCATACGCCCTTTTTGGCCAAGGGCATCATTGTCGAGGTTTTGCCGCTTTTCCTGTGCTTTAAAGGCGATTCGAATCTGCCTCCTGAAATCTGTTACCTGCAATTCTGCCTTGCTTTCAAATCCTCTTTGTTGCCTTCCCTCAATATATTTGTAGACGAGAGTTATCATTTATAAGTCTGCAGGTTTGTGAATTGCAGTGCCCCCGAGCTCCATTTTTCAACTCGCTCTCTTGGGAGCTGGCCGCAAAAGCGCAGGATTGCTTTAGGCTCTATTCTGCTTCCGGGCGGCAGACTGAGCCTGTGGTTAATTCTTCTTCCTGATGGGAAAATAGAGTGACCTGTGCCTGTCCCAACACCTAGAGCTAGTCTTTCATTGTTTCCCCGTCTTCCCGTTCACCCTCAGTTCAAATTGACACCTGTATGGAACAGGAGGTTAAAGGTGCTGATTCTCCAAGGAGGGAGATTGCTAGTAAAGCGGCTGGAATGGCGAACCCGAGCACAAGGAGACGAGAAATGAGGTGCGTTTTAGAAACCTTTCCCAATCACTCGGTGGACCGTCTTCTGGGTTTCTCATGCATGTTTTCGATGTAGGAAGACGCCCTTGAACCTGGAGATTTGGGACCCATGGGATGGGTACCACGCAGTATTACTTTAAAGCGTCTGCGTTTGCTCACCGAACCTCACCAAACCCCTCAGCCCCAAGAGTGTCCACCCTTATGTCTCAATCAGCTGCGGGTCTAGATATGGTCAATCCAGGTGGCATCACAGCGCCTGAACGTATTTTGTAAGAATTTCTCTCCCTTTCACTGTCTTTGTTTCACGGGTTTTTAAAATTAATTGAGTTTTATAATGGGGTTTAGCTGCTTTTCACTGCTGTGTTTATGCAGCTTTACACCCACTTGACTCACTTACAGAGAGATATCAATACATAGGTTTTAAGATTCTTACTAGTCAGATATACTCTTGGGCGGTGAATAGGGGGTGTTGAGTCCAGTTCCCTGAGCAAGGAGTAGGTCTTGTCTATTACGTATTGGGTTTATGGAACGGTATCTGAGCTAATTTGAAACCCTTGTTTTATGCATCACCCCACCTCACCTTTCCCGTTAGGCAGCCATAGTGTGTTTTCTAACCGTGTGACTCTGTTCTGTTTTGTAATGCAGTTCAAGGGTAGCCCTTTTTACATTCCCTCTATAAGTGATATCTTATGATAAGTGTCTTTTTCTGTGTGACTTATTTGACTTAGAATCGTGGTACCTAAATCCACTCATCATGCTGCTACTAGCCTTATGACGTTGATTTCATGGCTGAGTGATATTCCATTGTACATAAGGACCACAACTTCTTTATCCATTTTTCTCTTTCCTGGGATATTTAAGGTGTAACGAAGTGGAGGTTCTTGTCAACAGAGCAGCCCTAAACTTTGGGGTGCTTGTGTCTTGCTGATTTTTAGTTTTCCCAATTTATACGCCCATGAGTGGAAGTGCCCTATGCTCTCTAAGCTGAGTTTTGTAAATGTTTCAGGACACACCGTACACTTCTCCAGAGTGGCTGTTGGCAATTTACATCCCGCCCATCAGCGTAGCAAGGCTCCCGTTTCTCCGTGGCCTGTCCTGCATTTCTGGTTTTGACACTTTATTCAGCATGGCCCTTTTGACCGATGGGAAGCGAGACTTCTTTGTAGCGCTGATTTGCCTTTCCAGGTTGCTTGGTTGGCCAAAAAGGGCGTATGCGTTTTTTCCTGAATATATTCAGGAAAAAACGCATACGCCCTTTTTGGCCAAGGGCATCATTGTCGAGGTTTTGCCGCTTTTCCTGTGCTTTAAAGGCGATTCGAATCTGCCTCCTGAAATCTGTTTCCTGCAATTCTGCCTTGCTTTCAAATCCTCTTTGTTGCCTTCCCTCAATATATTTGTAGACGAGAGTTATCATTTATAAGTCTGCAGGTTTGTGAATTGCAGTGCCCCTGAGCTCCATTTTTCAACTCGCTCTCTTGGGAGCTGGCCGCAAAAGCGCAGGATTGCTTTAGGCCCTATTCTGCTTCCGGGCGGCAGACTGAGCCTGTGGTTAATTCTTCTTCCTGATGGGAAAATAGAGTGACCTGTGCCTGTCCCAACACCTAGAGCTAGTCTCTCATTGGTTCCCCGTCTTCCCGTTCACCCTCAGTTCAAATTGCCACCTGTATGGAACAGGAGGTTAAAGGTGCTGATTCTCCAAGGAGGGAGATTGCTAGTAAAGCGGCTGGAATGGCGAACCCGAGCACAAGGAGACGAGAAATGAGGTGCGTTTTAGAAACCTTTCCCGATCACTCGGTGGACCATCTTCTGGGTTTCTCATGCATGTTTTCGATGTAGGAAGATGCCCTTGAACCTGGAGATTTGGGACCCATGGGATGGGTACCACGCAGTATTACTTTAAAGCGTCTGCGTTTGCTCACCGAACCTCACCAAACCCCTCAGCCCCAAGAGTGTCCACCCTTATGTCTCAATCAGCTGCGGGTCTAGATATGGTCAATCCAGGTGGCATCACAGCGCCTGAACGAATTTTGTAAGAATTTCTCTCCGTTTCACTGTCTTTGTTTCTCGGGTTTTTAAAATTAATTGAGTTTTATAATGGGGTTTAGCTGCTTTTCACTGCTGTGTTTATGCAGCTTTACACCCACTTGACTCACTTACAGAGAGATATCAATACATAGGTTTTAAGATTCTTACTAGTCAGATATACTCTTGGGCGGTGAATAGGGGGTGTTGAGTCCAGTTCCCTGAGCAAGGAGTAGGTCTTGTCTATTACGTATTGGGTTTATGGAACGGTATCTGAGCTAATTTGAAACCCTTGTTTTATGCATCACCCCACCTCACCTTTGCCGTTAGGCAGCCATAGTGTGTTTTCTAACCGTGTGACTCTGTTCTGTTTTGTAATTCAGTTCAAGGGCAGCGGTTTTTACATTCCCTCTATAGGTGATATCTTATGATAAGTGTCTTTTTCTGTGTGACTTATTGCACTTAGAATCGTCGTACCTAAATCCACTCATCATGCTGCTACTAGCCTTATGACGTTGATTTCATGGCTGAGTGATATTCCATTGTACATAAGGACCACAACTTCTTTATCCATTTTGCTCTTTCCTGGGATATTTAAGGTGTAACGAAGTGGAGGTTCTTGTCAACAGAGCAGCCGTAAACTTTGGGGTGCTTGTGTCTTGCTGATTTTTAGTTTTCCCAATTTATACGCCCATGAGTGGAAGTGCCCTATGCTCTCTAAGCTGAGTTTTGTAAATGTTTCAGGACACACCGTACACTTCTCCAGAGTGGCTGTTGGCAATTTACATCCCGCCCATCAGCGTAGCAAGGCTCCCGTTTCTCCGTGGCCTGTCCTGCATTTCTGGTTTGGACACTTTATTCAGCATGGCCCTTTTGACCGATGGGAAGCGAGACTTCTTTGTAGCGCTGATTTGCCTTTCCAGGTTGCTTGGTTGGCCAAACAGGGCGTATGCGTTTTTTCCTGAATATATTCAGGAAAAAACGCATACGCCCTTTTTGGCCAAGGGCATCATTGTCGAGGTTTTGCCGCTTTTCCTGTGCTTTAAAGGCGATTCGAATCTGCCTCCTGAAATCTGTTTCCTGCAATTCTGCCTTGCTTTCAAATCCTCTTTGTTGCCTTCCCTCAATATATTTGTAGACGAGAGTTATCATTTATAAGTCTGCAGGTTTGTGAATTGCAGTGCCCCTGAGCTCCATTTTTCAACTCGCTCTCTTGGGAGCTGGCCGCAAAAGCGCAGGATTGCTTTAGGCCCTATTCTGCTTCCGGGCGGCAGACTGAGCCTGTGGTTAATTCTTCTTCCTGATGGGAAAATAGAGTGACCTGTGCCTGTCCCAACACCTAGAGCTAGTCTCTCATTGGTTCCCCGTCTTCCCGTTCATCCTCAGTTCAAATTGCCACCTGTATGGAACAGGAGGTTAAAGGTGCTGATTCTCCAAGGAGGGAGATTGCTAGTAAAGCGGCTGGAATGGCGAACCCGAGCACAAGGAGACGAGAAATGAGGTGCGTTTTAGAAACCTTTCCCGATCACTCGGTGGACCATCTTCTGGGTTTCTCATGCATGTTTTCGATGTAGGAAGATGCCCTTGAACCTGGAGATTTGGGACCCATGGGATGGGTACCACGCAGTATTACTTTAAAGCGTCTGCGTTTGCTCACCGAACCTCACCAAACCCCTCAGCCCCAAGAGTGTCCACCCTTATGTCTCAATCAGCTGCGGGTCTAGATATGGTCAATCCAGGTGGCATCACAGCGCCTGAACAAATTTTGTAAGAATTTCTCTCCCTTTCACTGTCTTTGTTTCACGGGTTTTTAAAATTAATTGACTTTTCTAATGGGGTTTAGCTGCTTTTCACTGCTGTGTTTATGCAGCTTTACACCCACTTGACTCACTTACAGAGAGATATCAATACATAGGTTTTAAGATTCTTACTAGTCAGATATACTCTTGGGCGGTGAATAGGGGGTGTTGAGTCCAGTTCCCTGAGCAAGGAGTAGGTCTTGTCTATTACGTATTGGGTTTATGGAACGGTATCTGAGCTAATTTGAAACCCTTGTTTTATGCATCACCCCACCTCACGTTTCCCGTTAGGCAGCCATAGTGTGTTTTCTAACCGTGTGACTCTGTTCTGTTTTGTAATTCAGTTCAAGGGCAGCGGTTTTTACATTCCCTCTATAAGTGATATCTTATGATAATTGTCTTTTTCTGTGTGACTTATTGCACTTAGAATCGTCGTACCTAAATCCACTCATCATGCTGCTACTAGCCTTATGACATTGATTTCATGGCTGAGTGATATTCCATTGTGCATAAGGACCACAACTTCTTTATCCATTTTTCTCTTTCCAGGGATATTTAAGGTGTAACGAAGTGGAGGTTCTTGTCAACAGAGCAGCCCTAAACTTTGGGGTGCTTGTGTCTTGCTGATTTTTAGTTTTCCCAATTTATACGCCCATGAGTGGAAGTGCCCTATGCTCTCTAAGCTGAGTTTTGTAAATGTTTCAGGACACACCGTACACTTCTCCAGAGTGGCTGTTGGCAATTTACATCCCGCCCATCAGCGTAGCAAGGCTCCCGTTTCTCCGTGGCCTGTCCTGCATTTCTGGTTTGGACACTTTATTCAGCATGGCCCTTTTGACCGATGGGAAGCGAGACTTCTTTGTAGCGCTGATTTGACTTTCCAGGTTGCTTGGTTGGCCAAACAGGGCGTATGCGTTTTTTCCTGAATATATTCAGGAAAAAACGCATACGCCCTTTTTGGCCAAGGGCATCATTGTCGAGGTTTTGCCGCTTTTCCTGTGCTTTAAAGGCGATTCGAATCTGCCTCCTGAAATCTGTTTCCTGCAATTCTGCCTTGCTTTCAAATCCTCTTTGTTGCCTTCCCTCAATATATTTGTAGACGAGAGTTATCATTTATAAGTCTGCAGGTTTGTGAATTGCAGTGCCCCTGAGCTCCATTTTTCAACTCGCTCTCTTGGGAGCTGGCCGCAAAAGCGCAGGATTGCTTTAGGCCCTATTCTGCTTCCGGGCGGCAGACTGAGCCTGTGGTTAATTCTTCTTCCTGATGGGAAAATAGAGTGACCTGTGCCTGTCCCAACACCTAGAGCTAGTCTCTCATTGGTTCCCCGTCTTCCCGTTCATCCTCAGTTCAAATTGCCACCTGTATGGAACAGGAGGTTAAAGGTGCTGATTCTCCAAGGAGGGAGATTGCTAGTAAAGCGGCTGGAATGGCGAACCCGAGCACAAGGAGACGAGAAATGAGGTGCGTTTTAGAAACCTTTCCCGATCACTCGGTGGACCACCTTCTGGGGTTCTCATGCATGTTTTCGATGTAGGAAGATGCCCTTGAACCTGGAGATTTGGGACCCATGGGATGGGTACAACGCAGTATTACTTTAAAGCGTCTGCGTTTGCTCACCGAACCTCACCAAACCCCTCAGCCCCAAGAGTGTCCACCCTTATGTCTCAATCAGCTGCGGGTCTAGATATGGTCAATCCAGGTGGCATCACAGCGCCTGAACGAATTTTGTAAGAATTTCTCTCCCTTTCACTGTCTTTGTTTCACGGGTTTTTAAAATTAATTGAGTTTTATAATGGGGTTTAGCTGCTTTTCACTGCTGTGTTTATGCAGCTTTACACCCACTTGACTCACTTACAGAGAGATATCAATACATAGGTTTTAAGATTCTTACTAGTCAGATATACTCTTGGGCGGTGAATAGGGGGTGTTGAGTCCAGTTCCCTGAGCAAGGAGTAGGTCTTGTCTATTACGTATTGGGTTTATGGAACGGTATCTGAGCTAATTTGAAACCCTTGTTTTATGCATCACCCTACCTCACCTTTCCCGTTAGGCAGCCATAGTGTGTTTTCTAACCGTGTGACTCTGTTCTGTTTTGTAATTCAGTTCAAGGGCAGCGGTTTTTACATTCCCTCTATAGGTGATATCTTATGATAAGTGTCTTTTTCTGTGTGACTTATTTGACTTAGAATCGTCGTAACTAAATCCACTCATCATGCTGCTACTAGCCTTATGACGTTGATTTCATGGCTGAGTGATATTCCATTGTACATAAGGACCACAACTTCTTTATCCATTTTTCTCTTTCCTGGGATATTTAAGGTGTAACGAAGTGGAGGTTCTTGTCAACAGAGCAGCCCTAAACTTTGGGGTGCTTGTGTCTTGCTGATTTTTAGTTTTCCCAATTTATACGCCCATGAGTGGAAGTGCCCTATGCTCTCTAAGCTGAGTTTTGTAAATGTTTCAGGACACACCGTACACTTCTCCAGAGTGGCTGTTGGCAATTTACATCCCGCCCATCAGCGTAGCAAGGCTCCCGTTTCTCCGTGGCCTGTCCTGCATTTCTGGTTTGGACACTTTATTCAGCATGGCCCTTTTGACCGATGGGAAGCGAGACTTCTTTGTAGCGCTGATTTGCCTTTCCAGGTTGCTTGGTTGGCCAAAAAGGGCGTATGCGTTTTTTCCTGAATATATTCAGGAAAAAACGCTTACGCCCTTTTTGGCCAAGGGCATCATTGTCGAGGTTTTGCCGCTTTTCCTGTGCTTTAAAGGCGATTCGAATCTGCCTCCTGAAATCTGTTACCTGCAATTCTGCCTTGCTTTCAAATCCTCTTTGTTGCCTTCCCTCAATATATTTGTAGACGAGAGTTATCATTTATAAGTCTGCAGGTTTGTGAATTGCAGTGTCCCCGAGCTCCATTTTTCAACTCGCTCTCTTGGGAGCTGGCCGCAAAAGTGCAGGATTGCTTTAGGCCCTATTCTGCTTCCGGGCGGCAGACTGAGCCTGTGGTTAATTCTTCTCCCTGATGGGAAAATAGAGTGACCTGTGCCTGTCCCAACACCTAGAGCTAGTCTCTCATTGGTCCCCGTCTTCCCGTTTACCCTCAGTTCAAATTGCCACCTGTATGGAACATGAGGTTAAAGGTGCTGATTCTCCAAGGAGGGAGATTGCTAGTTAAGCGGCTGGAATGGCGAACCCGAGCACAAGGAGACGAGAAATGAGGTGCGTTTTAGAAACCTTTCCCAATCACTCGGTGGACCGTCTTCTGGGTTTCTCATGCATGTTTTCGATGTAGGAAGATGTCCTTGAACCTGGAGATTTGGGACCCATGGGATGGGTACCACGCAGTATTACTTTAAAGCGTCTGCGTTTGCTCACCGAACCTCACCAAACCCCTCAGCCCCAAGAGTGTCCACCCTTATGTCTCAATCAGCTGCGGGTCTAGATATGGTCAGTCCAGGTGGCATCACAGCGCCTGAACGAATTTTGTAAGAATTTCGCTCCCTTTCACTGTCTTTGTTTCACGGGTTTTTAAAATTAATTGAGTTTTATAATGGGGTTTAGCTGCTTTTCACTGCTGTGCTTATGCAGCTTTACACCCACTTGACTCACTTACAGAGAGATATCAATACATAGGTTTTAAGATTCTTACTAGTCAGATATAATCTTGGGCGGTGAATAGGGGGTGTTGAGTCCAGTTCCCTGAGCAAGGAGTAGGTCTTGTCTATTACATATTGGGTTTATGGAACGGTATCTGAGCTAATTTGAAACCCTTGTTTTATGCATCACCCCACCTCACCTTTCCCGTTAGGCAGCCATAGTGTGTTTTCTAACCGTGTGAGTCTGTTCTGTTTTGTAATTCAGTTCAAGGGTAGCGGTTTTTACATTCCCTCTATAGGTGATAACTTATGATAAGTGTCTTTTTCTGTGTGACTTATTGCACTTAGAATCGTCGTACCTAAATCCACTCATCATGCTGCTACTAGCCTTATGACGTTGATTTCATGGCTGAGTGATATTCCATTGTACATAAGGACCACAACTTCTTTATCCATTTTTCTCTTTCCTGGGATATTTAAGGTGTAACAAAGTGGAGGTTCTTGTCAACAGAGCAGCCCTAAACTTTGGGGTGCTTGTGTCTTGCTGATTTTTAGTTTTCCCAATTTATACGCCCATGAGTGGAAGTGCCCTATGCTCTCTAAGCTGAGTTTTGTAAATGTTTCAGGACACACCGTACACTTCTCCAGAGTGGCTGTTGGCAATTTACATCACGCCCATCAGCGTAGCAAGGCTCCCGTTTCTCCATGGCCTGTCCTGCATTTCTGGTTTTGACACTTTATTCAGCATGGCCCTTTTGACCGATGGGAAGCGAGACTTCTTTGTAGCGCTGATTTGCCTTTCCAGGTTGCTTGGTTGGCCAAAAAGGGCGTATGCGTTTTTTCCTGAATATATTCAGGAAAAAACGCATACGCCCTTTTTGGCCAAGGGCATCATTGTCGAGGTCTTGCCGCTTTTCCTGTGCTTTAAAGGCGATTCGAATCTGCCTCCTGAAATCTGTTTCCTGCAATTCTGCCTTGCTTTCAAATCCTCTTTGTTGCCTTCCCTCAATATATTTGTAGACGAGAGTTATCATTTATAAGTCTGCAGGTTTGTGAATTGCAGTGCCCCTGAGCTCCATTTTTCAACTCGCTCTCTTGGGAGCTGGCCGCAAAAGCGCAGGATTGCTTTAGGCCCTATTCTGCTTCCGGGCGGCAGACTGAGCCTGTGGTTAATTCTTCTTCCTGATGGGAAAATAGAGTGACCTGTGCCTGTCCCAACACCTAGAGCTAGTCTCTCATTGGTTCCCCGTCTTCCCGTTCACCCTCAGTTCAAATTGCCACCTGTATGGAACAGGAGGTTAAAGGTGCTGATTCTCCAAGGAGGGAGATTGCTAGTAAAGCGGCTGGAATGGCGAACCCGAGCACAAGGAGACGAGAAATGAGGTGCGTTTTAGAAACCTTTCCCAATCACTCGGTGGACCATCTTCTGGGTTTCTCATGCATGTTTTTGATGTAGGAAGATGCCCTTGAACCTGGAGATTTGGGACCCATGGGATGGGTACCACGCAGTATTACTTTAAAGCGTCTGCGTTTGCTCACCGAACCTCACCAAACCCCTCAGCCCCAAGAGTGTCCACCCTTATGTCTCAATCAGCTGCGGGTCTAGATATGGTCAATCCAGGTGGCATCACAGCGCCTGAACGAATTTTGTAAGAATTTCTCTCCCTTTCACTGTCTTTGTTTCACGGGTTTTTAAAATTAATTGAGTTTTATAATGGGGTTTAGCTGCTTTTCACTGCTGTGCTTATGCAGCTTTACACCCACTTGACTCACTTACAGAGAGATATCAATACATAGGTTTTAAGATTCTTACTAGTCAGATATAATCTTGGGCGGTGAATAGGGGGTGTTGAGTCCAGTTCCCTGAGCAAGGAGTAGGTCTTGTCTATTACGTATTGGGTTTATGGAACGGTATCTGAGCTAATTTGAAACCCTTGTTTTATGCATCACCCCACCTCACCTTTCCCGTTAGGCAGCCATAGTGTGTTTTCTAACCGTGTGAATCTGTTCTGTTTTGTAACTCAGTTCAAGGGTAGCGGTTTTTACATTCCCTCTATAGGTGATAACTTATGATAAGTGTCTTTTTCTGTGTGACTTATTGCACTTAGAATCGTCGTACCTAAATCCACTCATCATGCTGCTACTAGCCTTATGACGTTGATTTCATGGCTGAGTGATATTCCATTGTACATAAGGACCACAACTTCTTTATCCATTTTTCTCTTTCCTGGGATATTTAAGGTGTAACGAAGTGGAGGTTCTTGTCAACAGAGCAGCCCTAAACTTTGGGGTGCTTTTGTCTTGCTGATTTTTAGTTTTCCCAATTTATACGCCCATGAGTGGAAGTGCCCTATGCTCTCTAAGCTGAGTTTTGTAAATGTTTCAGGACACACCATACACTTCTCCAGAGTGGCTGTTGGCAATTTACATCACGCCCATCAGCGTAGCAAGGCTCCCGTTTCTCCGTGGCCTGTCCTGCATTTCTGGTTTTGACACTTTATTCAGCATGGCCCTTTTGACCGATGGGAAGCGAGACTTCTTTGTAGCGCTGATTTGCCTTTCCAGGATGCTTGGTTGGCCAAAAAGGGCGTATGCGTTTTTTCCTGAATATATTCAGGAAAAAACGCATACGCCCTTTTTGGCCAAGGGCATCATTGTCGAGGTTTTGCCGCTTTTCCTGTGCTTTAAAGGCGATTCGAATCTGCCTCCTGAAATCTGTTTCCTGCAATTCTGCCTTGCTTTCAAATCCTCTTTGTTGCCTTCCCTCAATATATTTGTAGACGAGAGTTATCATTTATAAGTCTGCAGGTTTGTGAATTGCAGTGCCCCCGAGCTCCATTTTTCAACTCGCTCTCTTGGGAGCTGGCCGCAAAAGCGCAGGATTGCTTTAGGCCCTATTCTGCTTCCGGGCGGCAGACTGAGCCTGTGGTTAATTCTTCTTCCTGATGGGAAAATAGAGTGACCTGTGCCTGTCCCAACACCTAGAGCTAGTCTCTCATTGGTTCCCCCTCTTCCCGTTCACCCTCAGGACAAATTGCCACCTGTATGGAACAGGAGGTTAAAGGTGCTGATTCTCCAAGGAGGGAGATTGCTAGTAAAGCGGCTGGAATGGCGAACCCGAGCACAAGGAGATGAGAAATGAGGTGCGTTTTAGAAACCTTTCCCGATCACTCGGTGGACCGTCTTCTGGGTTTCTCATGCATGTTTTCGATTTAGGAAGATGCCCTTGAACCTGGAGATTTGGGACCCATGGGATGGGTACCACGCAGTATTACATTAAAGCGTCTGCATTTGCTCACCCAACCTCACCAAACCTCTCAGCCCCAAGAGTGTCCACCCTTATGTCTCAATCAGCTGCGGGTCTAGATATGGTCAATCCAGGTGGCATCACAGCGCCTGAACGAATTTTGTAAGAATTTCTCTCCCTTTCACTGTCTTTGTTTCACGGGTTTTTAAAATTAATTGAGTTTTATAATGGGGTTTAGCTGCTTTTCACTGCTGTGTTTATGCAGCTTTACACCCACTTGACTCACTTACAGAGAGATATCAATACATAGGTTTTAAGATTCTTACTAGTCAGATATACTCTTGGGCGGTGAATAGGGGGTGTTGAGTCCAGTTCCCTGAGCAAGGAGTAGGTCTTGTCTATTACGTATTGGGTTTATGGAACGGTATCTGAGCTAATTTGAAACCCTTGTTTTATGCATCACCCCACCTCACCTTTCCCGTTAGGCAGCCATAGTGTGTTTTCTAACCGTGTGACTCTGTTCTGTTTTGTAATTCAGTTCAAGGGTAGCGGTTTTTACATTCCCTCTATAAGTGATATCTTATGATAAGTGTCTTTTTCTGTGTGACTTATTGCACTTAGAATCGTCGTACCTAAATCCACTCATCATGCTGCTACTAGCCTTATGACGTTGATTTCATGGCTGAGTGATATTCCATTGTACATAAGGACCACAACTTCTTTATCCATTTTTCTCTTTCCTGGGATATTTAAGGTGTAACGAAGTGGAGGTTCTTGTCAACAGAGCAGCCCTAAACTTTGGGGTGCTTGTGTCTTGCTGATTTTTAGTTTTCCCAATTTATACGCCCATGAGTGGAAGTGCCCTATGCTCTCTAAGCTGAGTTTTGTAAATGTTTCAGGACACACCGTACACTTCTCCAGAGTGGCTGTTGGCAATTTACATCCCGCCCATCAGCGTAGCAAGGCTCCCGTTTCTCCGTGGCCTGTCCTGCATTTCTGGTTTTGACACTTTATTCAGCATGGCCCTTTTGACCGATGGGAAGCGAGACTTCTTTGTAGCGCTGATTTGCCTTTCCAGGTTGCTTGGTTGGCCAAAAAGGGCGTATGCGTTTTTTCCTGAATATATTCAGGAAAAAACGCATACGCCCTTTTTGGCCAAGGGCATCATTGTCGAGGTTTTGCCGCTTTTCCTGTGCTTTAAAGGCGATTCGAATCTGCCTCCTGAAATCTGTTACCTGCAATTCTGCCTTGCTTTCAAATCCTCTTTGTTGCCTTCCCTCAATATATTTGTAGACGAGAGTTATCATTTATAAGTCTGCAGGTTTGTGAATTGCAGTGCCCCCGAGCTCCATTTTTCAACTCGCTCTCTTGGGAGCTGGCCGCAAAAGCGCAGGATTGCTTTAGGCTCTATTCTGCTTCCGGGCGGCAGACTGAGCCTGTGGTTAATTCTTCTTCCTGATGGGAAAATAGAGTGACCTGTGCCTGTCCCAACACCTAGAGCTAGTCTTTCATTGGTTCCCCGTCTTCCCGTTCACCCTCAGTTCAAATTGACACCTGTATGGAACAGGAGGTTAAAGGTGCTGATTCTCCAAGGAGGGAGATTGCTAGTAAAGCGGCTGGAATGGCGAACCCGAGCACAAGGAGACGAGAAATGAGGTGCGTTTTAGAAACCTTTCCCAATCACTCGGTGGACCGTCTTCTGGGTTTCTCATGCATGTTTTCGATGTAGGAAGATGCCCTTGAACCTGGAGATTTGGGACCCATGGGATGGGTACCACGCAGTATTACTTTAAAGCGTCTGCGTTTGCTCACCTAACCTCACCAAACCCCTCAGCCCCAAGAGTGTCCACCCTTATGTCTCAATCAGCTGCGGGTCTAGATATGGTCAATCCAGGTGGCATCACAGCGCCTGAACGAATTTTGTAAGAATTTCTCTCCCTTTCACTGTCTTTGTTTCACGGGTTTTTAAAATTAATTGAGTTTTATAATGGGGTTTAGCTGCTTTTCACTGCTGTGTTTATGCAGCTTTACACCCACTTGACTCACTTACAGAGAGATATCAATACATAGGTTTTAAGATTCTTACTAGTCAGATATACTCTTGGGCGGTGAATAGGGGGTGTTGAGTCCAGTTCCCTGAGCAAGGAGTAGGTCTTGTCTATTACGTATTGGGTTTATGGAACGGTATCTGAGCTAATTTGAAACCCGTGTTTTATGCATCACCCCACCTCACCTTTCCCGTTAGGCAGCCATAGTGTGTTTTCTAACCGTGTGACTCTGTTCTGTTTTGTAATTCAGTTCAAGGGCAGCGGTTTTTACATTCCCTCTATAGGTGATATCTTATGATAAGTGTCTTTTTCTGTGTGACTTATTTGACTTAGAATCGTCGTACCTAAATCCACTCATCATGCTGCTACTAGCCTTATGACGTTGATTTCATGGCTGAGTGATATTCCATTGTACATAAGGACCACAACTTCTTTATCCATTTTTCTCTTTCCTGGGATATTTAAGGTGTAACGAAGTGGAGGTTCTTGTCAACAGAGCAGCCCTAAACTTTGGGGTGCTTGTGTCTTGCTGATTTTTAGTTTTCCCAATTTATACGCCCATGAGTGGAAGTGCCCTATGCTCTCTAAGCTGAGTTTTGTAAATGTTTCAGGACACACCGTACACTTCTCCAGAGTGGCTGTTGGCAATTTACATCCCGCCCATCAGCGTAGCAAGGCTCCCGTTTCTCCGTGGCCTGTCCTGCATTTCTGGTTTTGACACTTTATTCAGCATGGCCCTTTTGACCGATGGGAAGCGAGACTTCTTTGTAGCGCTGATTTGCCTTTCCAGGTTGCTTGGTTGGCCAAAAAGGGCGTATGCGTTTTTTCCTGAATATATTCAGGAAAAAACGCATACGCCCTTTTTGTCCAAGGGCATCATTGTCGAGGTTTTGCCGCTTTTCCTGTGCTTTAAAGGCGATTCGAATCTGCCTCCTGAAATCTGTTTCCTGCAATTCTGCCTTGCTTTCAAATCCTCTTTGTTGCCTTCCCTCAATATATTTGTAGACGAGAGTTATCATTTATAAGTCTGCAGGTTTGTGAATTGCAGTGCCCCTGAGCTCCATTTTTCAACTCGCTCTCTTGGGAGCTGGCCGCAAAAGCGCAGGATTGCTTTAGGCCCTATTCTGCTTCCGGGCGGCAGACTGAGCCTGTGGTTAATTCTTCTTCCTGATGGGAAAATAGAGTGACCTGTGCCTGTCCCAACACCTAGAGCTAGTCTCTCATTGGTTCCCCGTCTTCCCGTTCACCCTCAGTTCAAATTGCCACCTGTATGGAACAGGAGGTTAAAGGTGCTGATTCTCCAAGGAGGGAGATTGCTAGTAAAGCGGCTGGAATGGCGAACCCGAGCACAAGGAGACGAGAAATGAGGTGCGTTTTAGAAACCTTTCCCAATCACTCGGTGGACCATCTTCTGGGTTTCTCATGCATGTTTTTGATGTAGGAAGATGCCCTTGAACCTGGAGATTTGGGACCCATGGGATGGGTACCACGCAGTATTACTTTAAAGCGTCTGCGTTTGCTCACCGAACCTCACCAAACCCCTCAGCCCCAAGAGTGTCCACCCTTATGTCTCAATCAGCTGCGGGTCTAGATATGGTCAATCCAGGTGGCATCACAGCGCCTGAACGAATTTTGTAAGAATTTCTCTCCCTTTCACTGTCTTTGTTTCACGGATTTTTAAAATTAATTGAGTTTTATAATGGGGTTTAGCTGCTTTTCACTGCTGTGCTTATGCAGCTTTACACCCACTTGACTCACTTACAGAGAGATATCAATACATAGGTTTTAAGATTCTTACTAGTCAGATATAATCTTGGGCGGTGAATAGGGGGTGTTGAGTCCAGTTCCCTGAGCAAGGAGTAGGTCTTGTCTATTACGTATTGGGTTTATGGAACGGTATCTGAGCTAATTTGAAACCCTTGTTTTATGCATCACCCCACCTCACCTTTCCCGTTAGGCAGCCATAGTGTGTTTTCTAACCGTGTGAATCTGTTCTGTTTTGTAATTCAGTTCAAGGATAGCGATTTTTACATTCCCTCTATAGGTGATAACTTATGATAAGTGTCTTTTTCTGTGTGACTTATTGCACTTAGAATCGTCGTACCTAAATCCACTCATCATGCTGCTACTAGCCTTATGACGTTGATTTCATGGCTGAGTGATATTCCATTGTACATAAGGACCACAACTTCTTTATCCATTTTTCTCTTTCCTGGGATATTTAAGGTGTAACGAAGTGGAGGTTCTTGTCAACAGAGCAGCCCTAAACTTTGGGGTGCTTTTGTCTTGCTGATTTTTAGTTTTCCCAATTTATACGCCCATGAGTGGAAGTGCCCTATGCTCTCTAAGCTGAGTTTTGTAAATGTTTCAGGACACACCATACACTTCTCCAGAGTGGCTGTTGGCAATTTACATCACGCCCATCAGCGTAGCAAGGCTCCCGTTTCTCCGTGGCCTGTCCTGCATTTCTGGTTTTGACACTTTATTCAGCATGGCCCTTTTGACCGATGGGAAGCGAGACTTCTTTGTAGCGCTGATTTGCCTTTCCAGGATGCTTGGTTGGCCAAAAAGGGCGTATGCGTTTTTTCCTGAATATATTCAGGAAAAAACGCATACGCCCTTTTTGGCCAAGGGCATCATTGTCGAGGTTTTGCCGCTTTTCCTGTGCTTTAAAGGCGATTCGAATCTGCCTCCTGAAATCTGTTTCCTGCAATTCTGCCTTGCTTTCAAATCCTCTTTGTTGCCTTCCCTCAATATATTTGTAGACGAGAGTTATCATTTATAAGTCTGCAGGTTTGTGAATTGCAGTGCCCCTGAGCTCCATTTTTCAACTCGCTCTCTTGGGAGCTGGCCGCAAAAGCGCAGGATTGCTTTAGGCCCTATTCTGCTTCCGGGCGGCAGACTGAGCCTGTGGTTAATTCTTCTTCCTGATGGGAAAATAGAGTGACCTGTGCCTGTCCCAACACCTAGAGCTAGTCTCTCATTGGTTCCCCGTCTTCCCGTTCATCCTCAGTTCAAATTGCCACCTGTATGGAACAGGAGGTTAAAGGTGCTGATTCTCCAAGGAGGGAGATTGCTAGTAAAGCGGCTGGAATGGCGAACCCGAGCACAAGGAGATGAGAAATGAGGTGCGTTTTAGAAACCTTTCCCGATCACTCGGTGGACCGTCTTCTGGGTTTCTCATGCATGTTTTCGATTTAGGAAGATGCCCTTGAACCTGGAGATTTGGGACCCATGGGATGGGTACCACGCAGTATTACATTAAAGCGTCTGCATTTGCTCACCCAACCTCACCAAACCTCTCAGCCCCAAGAGTGTCCACCCTTATGTCTCAATCAGCTGCGGGTCTAGATATGGTCAATCCAGGTGGCATCACAGCGCCTGAACGAATTTTGTAAGAATTTCTCTCCCTTTCACTGTCTTTGTTTCACGGGTTTTTAAAATTAATTGAGTTTTATAATGGGGTTTAGCTGCTTTTCACTGCTGTGTTTATGCAGCTTTACACCCACTTGACTCACTTACAGAGAGATATCAATACATAGGTTTTAAGATTCTTACTAGTCAGATATACTCTTGGGCGGTGAATAGGGGGTGTTGAGTCCAGTTCCCTGAGCAAGGAGTAGGTCTTGTCTATTACGTATTGGGTTTATGGAACGGTATCTGAGCTAATTTGAAACCCTTGTTTTATGCATCACCCCACCTCACCTTTCCCGTTAGGCAGCCATAGTGTGTTTTCTAACCGTGTGACTCTGTTCTGTTTTGTAATTCAGTTCAAGGGCAGCGGTTTTTACATTCCCTCTATAGGTGATATCTTATGATAAGTGTCTTTTTCTGTGTGACTTATTTGACTTAGAATCGTCGTACCTAAATCCACTCATCATGCTGCTACTAGCCTTATGACGTTGATTTCATGGCTGAGTGATATTCCATTGTACATAAGGACCACAACTTCTTTATCCATTTTTCTCTTTCCTGGGATATTTAAGGTGTAACGAAGTGGAGGTTCTTGTCAACAGAGCAGCCGTAAACTTCGGGGTGCTTGTGTCTTGCTGATTTTTAGTTTTCCCAATTTATACGCCCATGAGTGGAAGTGCCCTATGCTCTCTAAGCTGAGTTTTGTAAATGTTTCAGGACACACCGTACACTTCTCCAGAGTGGCTGTTGGCAATTTACATCCCGCCCATCAGCGTAGCAAGGCTCCCGTTTCTCCGTGGCCTGTCCTGCATTTCTGGTTTTGACACTTTATTCAGCATGGCCCTTTTGACCGATGGGAAGCGAGACTTCTTTGTAGCACTGATTTGCCTTTCCAGGTTGCTTGGTTGGCCAAAAAGGGCGTATGCGTTTTTTCCTGAATATATTCAGGAAAAAACGCATACGCCCTTTTTGGCCAAGGGCATCATTGTCGAGGTTTTGCCTCTTTTCCTGTGCTTTAAAGGCGATTCGAATCTGCCTCCTGAAATCTGTTACCTGCAATTCTGCCTTGCTTTCAAATCCTCTTTGTTGCCTTCCCTCAATATATTTGTAGACGAGAGTTATCATTTATAAGTCTGCAGGTTTGTGAATTGCAGTGCCCCCGAGCTCCATTTTTCAACTCGCTCTCTTGGGAGCTGGCCGCAAAAGCGCAGCATTGCTTTAGGCCCTATTCTGCTTCCGGGCGGCAGACTGAGCCTGTGCTTAATTCTTCTTCCTGATGGGAAAATAGAGTGACCTGTGCCTGTCCCAACACCTAGAGCTAGTCTCTCATTGGTTCCCCGTCTTCCCGTTCACCCTCAGTTCAAATTGCCACCTGTATGGAACAGGAGGTTAAAGGTGCTGATTCTCCAAGGAGGGAGATTGCTAGTAAAGCGGCTGGAATGGCGAACCCGAGCACAAGGAGACGAGAAATGAGGTGCGTTTTAGAAACCTTTCCCAATCACTCGGTGGACCATCTTCTGGGTTTCTCATGCATGTTTTCGATGTAGGAAGATGCCCTTGAACCTGGAGATTTGGGACCCATGGGATGGGTACCACGCAGTATTACTTTAAAGCGTCTGCGTTTGCTCACCGAACCTCACCAAACCCCTCAGCCCCAAGAGTGTCCACCCTTATGTCTCAATCAGCTGCGGGTCTAGATATGGTCAATCCAGGTGGCATCACAGCGCCTGAACGAATTTTGTAAGAATTTCTCTCCGTTTCACTGTCTTTGTTTCACGGGTTTTTAAAATTAATTGAGTTTTATAATGGGGTTTAGCTGCTTTTCACTGCTGTGTTTATGCAGCTTTACACCCACTTGACTCACTTACAGAGAGATATCAATACATAGGTTTTAAGATTCTTACTAGTCAGATATACTCTTGGGCGGTGAATAGGGGGTGTTGAGTCCAGTTCCCTGAGCAAGGAGTAGGTCTTGTCTATTACGTATTGGGTTTATGGAACGGTATCTGAGCTAATTTGAAACCCTTGTTTTATGCATCACCCCACCTCACCTTTCCCGTTAGGCAGCCATAGTGTGTTTTCTAACCGTGTGACTCTGTTCTGTTTTGTAATTCAGTTCAAGGGCAGCGGTTTTTACATTCCCTCTATAGGTGATATCTTATGATAAGTGTCTTTTTCTGTGTGACTTATTTGACTTAGAATCGTCGTACCTAAATCCACTCATCATGCTGCTACTAGCCTTATGACGTTGATTTCATGGCTGAGTGATATTCCATTGTACATAAGGACCACAACTTCTTTATCCATTTTTCTCTTTCCTGGGATATTTAAGGTGTAACGAAGTGGAGGTTCTTGTCAACAGAGCAGCCCTAAACTTTGGGGTGCTTGTGTCTTGCTGATTTTTAGTTTTCCCAATTTATACGCCCATGAGTGGAAGTGCCCTATGCTCTCTAAGCTGAGTTTTGTAAATGTTTCAGGACACACCGTACACTTCTCCAGAGTGGCTGTTGGCAATTTACATCCCGCCCATCAGCGTAGCAAGGCTCCCGTTTCTCCGTGGCCTGTCCTGCATTTCTGGTTTTGACACTTTATTCAGCATGGCCCTTTTGACCGATGGGAAGCGAGACTTCTTTGTAGCGCTGATTTGCCTTTCCAGGTTGCTTGGTTGGCCAAAAAGGGCGTATGCGTTTTTTCCTGAATATATTCAGGAAAAAACGCATACGCCCTTTTTGGCCAAGGGCATCATTGTCGAGGTTTTGCCGCTTTTCCTGTGCTTTAAAGGCGATTCGAATCTGCCTCCTGAAATCTGTTACCTGCAATTCTGCCTTGCTTTCAAATCCTCTTTGTTGCCTTCCCTCAATATATTTGTAGACGAGAGTTATCATTTATAAGTCTGCAGGTTTGTGAATTGCAGTGCCCCCGAGCTCCATTTTTCAACTCGCTCTCTTGGGAGCTGGCCGCAAAAGCGCAGGATTGCTTTAGGCTCTATTCTGCTTCCGGGCGGCCGACTGAGCCTGTGGTTAATTCTTCTTCCTGATGGGAAAATAGAGTGACCTGTGCCTGTCCCAACACCTAGAGCTAGTCTTTCATTGGTTCCCCGTCTTCCCGTTCACCCTCAGTTCAAATTGACACCTGTATGGAACAGGAGGTTAAAGGTGCTGATTCTCCAAGGAGGGAGATTGCTAGTAAAGCGGCTGGAATGGCGAACCCGAGCACAAGGAGACGAGAAATGAGGTGCGTTTTAGAAACCTTTCCCAATCACTCGGTGGACCGTCTTCTGGGTTTCTCATGCATGTTTTCGATGTAGGAAGATGCCCTTGAACCTGGAGATTTGGGACCCATGGGATGGGTACCACGCAGTATTACTTTAAAGCGTCTGCGTTTGCTCACCTAACCTCACCAAACCCCTCAGCCCCAAGAGTGTCCACCCTTATGTCTCAATCAGCTGCGGGTCTAGATATGGTCAATCCAGGTGGCATCACAGCGCCTGAACGAATTTTGTAAGAATTTCTCTCCCTTTCACTGTCTTTGTTTCACGGGTTTTTAAAATTAATTGAGTTTTATAATGGGGTTTAGCTGCTTTTCACTGCTGTGTTTATGCAGCTTTACACCCACTTGACTCACTTACAGAGAGATATCAATACATAGGTTTTAAGATTCTTACTAGTCAGATATACTCTTGGGCGGTGAATAGGGGGTGTTGAGTCCAGTTCCCTGAGCAAGGAGTAGGTCTTGTCTATTACGTATTGGGTTTATGGAACGGTATCTGAGCTAATTTGAAACCCTTGTTTTATGCATCACCCCACCTCACCTTTCCCGTTAGGCAGCCATAGTGTGTTTTCTAACCGTGTGACTCTGTTCTGTTTTGTAATTCAGTTCAAGGGCAGCGGTTTTTACATTCCCTCTATAGGTGATATCTTATGATAAGTGTCTTTTTCTGTGTGACTTATTTGACTTAGAATCGTCGTACCTAAATCCACTCATCATGCTGCTACTAGCCTTATGACGTTGATTTCATGGCTGAGTGATATTCCATTGTACATAAGGACCACAACTTCTTTATCCATTTTTCTCTTTCCTGGGATATTTAAGGTGTAACGAAGTGGAGGTTCTTGTCAACAGAGCAGCCCTAAACTTTGGGGTGCTTGTGTCTTGCTGATTTTTAGTTTTCCCAATTTATACGCCCATGAGTGGAAGTGCCCTATGCTCTCTAAGCTGAGTTTTGTAAATGTTTCAGGACACACCGTACACTTCTCCAGAGTGGCTGTTGGCAATTTACATCCCGCCCATCAGCGTAGCAAGGCTCCCGTTTCTCCGTGGCCTGTCCTGCATTTCTGGTTTGGACACTTTATTCAGCATGGCCCTTTTGACCGATGGGAAGCGAGACTTCTTTGTAGCGCTGATTTGCCTTTCCAGGTTGCTTGGTTGGCCAAAAAGGGCGTATGCATTTTTTCCTGAATATATTCAGGAAAAAACGCATACGCCCTTTTTGGCCAAGGGCATCATTGTCGAGGTTTTGCCGCTTTTCCTGTGCTTTAAAGGCGATTCGAATCTGCCTCCTGAAATCTGTTACCTGCAATTCTGCCTTGCTTTCAAATCCTCTTTGTTGCCTTCCCTCAATATATTTGTAGACGAGAGTTATCATTTATAAGTCTGCAGGTTTGTGAATTGCAGTGCCCCCGAGCTCCATTTTTCAACTCGCTCTCTTGGGAGCTGGCCGCAAAAGCGCAGGATTGCTTTAGGCTCTATTCTGCTTCCGGGCGGCAGACTGAGCCTGTGGTTAATTCTTCTTCCTGATGGGAAAATAGAGTGACCTGTGCCTGTCCCAACACCTAGAGCTAGTCTTTCATTGGTTCCCCGTCTTCCCGTTCACCCTCAGTTCAAATTGACACCTGTATGGAACAGGAGGTTAAAGGTGCTGATTCTCCAAGGAGGGAGATTGCTAGTAAAGCGGCTGGAATGGCGAACCCGAGCACAAGGAGATGAGAAATGAGGTGCGTTTTAGAAACCTTTCCCAATCACACGGTGGACCGTCTTCTGGGTTTCTCATGCATGTTTTCGATGTAGGAAGATGCCCTTGAACCTGGAGATTTGGGACCCATGGGATGGGTACCACGCAGTATTACTTTAAAGCGTCTGCGTTTGCTCACCTAACCTCACCAAACCCCTCAGCCCCAAGAGTGTCCACCCTTATGTCTCAATCAGCTGCGGGTCTAGATATGGTCAATCCAGGTGGCATCACAGCGCCTGAACGAATTTTGTAAGAATTTCTCTCCCTTTCACTGTCTTTGTTTCACGGGTTTTTAAAATTAATTGAGTTTTATAATGGGGTTTAGCTGCTTTTCACTGCTGTGTTTATGCAGCTTTACACCCACTTGACTCACTTACAGAGAGATATCAATACATAGGTTTTAAGATTCTTACTAGTCAGATATACTCTTGGGCGGTGAATAGGGGGTGTTGAGTCCAGTTCCCTGAGCAAGGAGTAGGTCTTGTCTATTACGTATTGGGTTTATGGAACGGTATCTGAGCTAATTTGAAACCCTTGTTTTATGCATCACCCCACCTCACCTTTCCCGTTAGGCAGCCATAGTGTGTTTTCTAACCGTGTGACTCTGTTCTGTTTTGTAATTCAGTTCAAGGGCAGCGGTTTTTACATTCCCTCTATAGGTGATATCTTATGATAAGTGTCTTTTTCTGTGTGACTTATTTGACTTAGAATCGTCGTACCTAAATCCACTCATCATGCTGCTACTAGCCTTATGACGTTGATTTCATGGCTGAGTGATATTCCATTGTACATAAGGACCACAACTTCTTTATCCATTTTTCTCTTTCCTGGGATATTTAAGGTGTAACGAAGTGGAGGTTCTTGTCAACAGAGCAGCCCTAAACTTTGGGGTGCTTGTGTCTTGCTGATTTTTAGTTTTCCCAATTTATACGCCCATGAGTGGAAGTGCCCTATGCTCTCTAAGCTGAGTTTTGTAAATGTTTCAGGACACACCGTACACTTCTCCAGAGTGGCTGTTGGCAATTTACATCACGCCCATCAGAGTAGCAAGGCTCCCGTTTCTCCGTGGCCTGTCCTGCATTTCTGGTTTTGACACTTTATTCAGCATGGCCCTTTTGACCGATGGGAAGCGAGACTTCTTTGTAGCGCTGATTTGCCTTTCCAGGTTGCTTGGTTGGCCAAAAAGGGCGTATGCGTTTTTTCCTGAATATATTCAGGAAAAAACGCATACGCCCTTTTTGGCCAAGGGCATCATTGTCGAGGTTTTGCCGCTTTTCCTGTGCTTTAAAGGCGATTCGAATCTGCCTGCTGAAATCTGTTTCCTGCAATTCTGCCTTGCTTTCAAATCCTCTTTGTTGCCTTCCCTCAATATATTTGTAGAAGAGAGTTATCATTTATAAGTCTGCAGGTTTGTGAATTGCAGTGCCCCTGAGCTCCATTTTTCAACTCGCTCTCTTGGGAGCTGGCCGCAAAAGCGCAGGATTGCTTTAGGCACTATTCTGCTTCCGGGCGGCAGACTGAGCCTCTGGTTAATTCTTCTTCCTGATGGGAAAATAGAGTGACCTGTGCCTGTCCCAACACCTAGAGCTAGTCTCTCATATGGTTCCCCGTCTTCCCGTTCATCCTCAGTTCAAATTGCCACCTGTATGGAACAGGAGGTTAAAGGTGCTGATTCTCCAAGGAGGGAGATTGCTAGTAAAGCGGCTGGAATGGCGAACCCGAGCACAAGGAGATGAGAAATGAGGTGCGTTTTAGAAACCTTTCCCGATCACTCGGTGGACCATCTTCTGGGTTTCTCATGCATGTTTTCGATGTAGGCAGATGCCCTTGAACCTGGAGATTTGGGACCCATGGGATGGGTACCACGCAGTATTACTTTAAAGCGTCTGCGTTTGCTCACCCAACCTCACCAAACCTCTCAGCCCTAAGAGTGTCCACCCTTATGTCTCAATCAGCTGCGGGTCTAGACATGGTCAATCCAGGTGGCATCACAGCCCCTGAACGAATTTTGTAAGAATTTCTCTCTCTTTCACTGTCTTTGTTTCACGGGTTTTTAAAATTATTTGAGTTTTATAATGGGGTTTAGCTGCTTTTCACTGCTGTGTTTATGCAGCTTTACACCCACTTGACTCACTTACAGAGAGATATCAATACATAGGTTTTAAGATTCTTACTAGTCAGATATATTCTTGGGCGGTGAATAGGGGGTGTTGAGTCCAGTTCCCTGAGCAAGGAGTAGGTCTTGTCTATTACGTATTGGGTTTATGGAACGGTATCTGAGCTAATTTGAAACCCTTGTTTTATGCATCACCCCACCTCACCTTTGCCGTTAGGCAGCCATAGTGTCTTTTCTAACCGTGTGACCCTGTTCTGTTTTGTAATTCAGTTCAAGGGTAGCGGTTTTTACATTCCCTCTATAAGTGATATCTTATGATAAGTGTCTTTTTCTGCGTGACTTATTTGACTTAGAATCGTCGTACCTAAATCCACTCATCATGCTGCTACTAGCCTTATGACGTTGATTTCATGGCTGAGTGATATTCCATTGTACATAAGGAGCACAACTTCTTTATCCATTTTTCTCTTTCCTGGGATATTTAAGGTGTAACGAAGTGGAGGTTCTTGTCAACAGAGCAGCCCTAAACTTTGGGGTGCTTGTGTCTTGCTGATTTTTAGTTTTCCCAATTTATACGCCCATGAGTGGAAGTGCCCTATGCTCTCTAAGCTGAGTTTTGTAAATGTTTCAGGACACACCGTACACTTCTCCAGAGTGGCTGTTGGCAATTTACATCCCGCCCATCAGCGTAGCAAGGCTCCCGTTTCTCCGTGGCCTGTCCTGCATTTCTGGTTTGGACACTTTATTCAGCATGGCCCTTTTGACCGATGGGAAGCGAGACTTCTTTGTAGCGCTGATTTGCCTTTCCAGGTTGCTTGGTTGGCCAAAAAGGGCGTATGCATTTTTTCCTGAATATATTCAGGAAAAAACGCATACGCCCTTTTTGGCCAAGGGCATCATTGTCGAGGTTTTGCCGCTTTTCCTGTGCTTTAAAGGCGATTCGAATCTGCCTCCTGAAATCTGTTACCTGCAATTCTGCCTTGCTTTCAAATCCTCTTTGTTGCCTTCCCTCAATATATTTGTAGACGAGAGTTATCATTTATAAGTCTGCAGGTTTGTGAATTGCAGTGCCCCCGAGCTCCATTTTTCAACTCGCTCTCTTGGGAGCTGGCCGCAAAAGCGCAGGATTGCTTTAGGCTCTATTCTGCTTCCGGGCGGCAGACTGAGCCTGTGGTTAATTCTTCTTCCTGATGGGAAAATAGAGTGACCTGTGCCTGTCCCAACACCTAGAGCTAGTCTTTCATTGGTTCCCCGTCTTCCCGTTCACCCTCAGTTCAAATTGACACCTGTATGGAACAGGAGGTTAAAGGTGCTGATTCTCCAAGGAGGGAGATTGCTAGTAAAGCGGCTGGAATGGCGAACCCGAGCACAAGGAGATGAGAAATGAGGTGCGTTTTAGAAACCTTTCCCAATCACACGGTGGACCGTCTTCTGGGTTTCTCATGCATGTTTTCGATGTAGGAAGATGCCCTTGAACCTGGAGATTTGGGACCCATGGGATGGGTACCACGCAGTATTACTTTAAAGCGTCTGCGTTTGCTCACCTAACCTCACCAAACCCCTCAGCCCCAAGAGTGTCCACCCTTATGTCTCAATCAGCTGCGGGTCTAGATATGGTCAATCCAGGTGGCATCACAGCGCCTGAACGAATTTTGTAAGAATTTCTCTCCCTTTCACTGTCTTTGTTTCACGGGTTTTTAAAATTAATTGAGTTTTATAATGGGGTTTAGCTGCTTTTCACTGCTGTGTTTATGCAGCTTTACACCCACTTGACTCACTTACAGAGAGATATCAATACATAGGTTTTAAGATTCTTACTAGTCAGATATACTCTTGGGCGGTGAATAGGGGGTGTTGAGTCCAGTTCCCTGAGCAAGGAGTAGGTCTTGTCTATTACGTATTGGGTTTATGGAACGGTATCTGAGCTAATTTGAAACCCTTGTTTTATGCATCACCCCACCTCACCTTTCCCGTTAGGCAGCCATAGTGTGTTTTCTAACCGTGTGACTCTGTTCTGTTTTGTAATTCAGTTCAAGGGCAGCGGTTTTTACATTCCCTCTATAGGTGATATCTTATGATAAGTGTCTTTTTCTGTGTGACTTATTTGACTTAGAATCGTCGTACCTAAATCCACTCATCATGCTGCTACTAGCCTTATGACGTTGATTTCATGGCTGAGTGATATTCCATTGTACATAAGGACCACAACTTCTTTATCCATTTTTCTCTTTCCTGGGATATTTAAGGTGTAACGAAGTGGAGGTTCTTGTCAACAGAGCAGCCCTAAACTTTGGGGTGCTTGTGTCTTGCTGATTTTTAGTTTTCCCAATTTATACGCCCATGAGTGGAAGTGCCCTATGCTCTCTAAGCTGAGTTTTGTAAATGTTTCAGGACACACCGTACACTTCTCCAGAGTGGCTGTTGGCAATTTACATCACGCCCATCAGAGTAGCAAGGCTCCCGTTTCTCCGTGGCCTGTCCTGCATTTCTGGTTTTGACACTTTATTCAGCATGGCCCTTTTGACCGATGGGAAGCGAGACTTCTTTGTAGCGCTGATTTGCCTTTCCAGGTTGCTTGGTTGGCCAAAAAGGGCGTATGCGTTTTTTCCTGAATATATTCAGGAAAAAACGCATACGCCCTTTTTGGCCAAGGGCATCATTGTCGAGGTTTTGCCGCTTTTCCTGTGCTTTAAAGGCGATTCGAATCTGCCTGCTGAAATCTGTTTCCTGCAATTCTGCCTTGCTTTCAAATCCTCTTTGTTGCCTTCCCTCAATATATTTGTAGAAGAGAGTTATCATTTATAAGTCTGCAGGTTTGTGAATTGCAGTGCCCCTGAGCTCCATTTTTCAACTCGCTCTCTTGGGAGCTGGCCGCAAAAGCGCAGGATTGCTTTAGGCACTATTCTGCTTCCGGGCGGCAGAATGAGCCTCTGGTTAATTCTTCTTCCTGATGGGAAAATAGAGTGACCTGTGCCTGTCCCAACACCTAGAGCTAGTCTCTCATATGGTTCCCCGTCTTCCCGTTCATCCTCAGTTCAAATTGCCACCTGTATGGAACAGGAGGTTAAAGGTGCTGATTCTCCAAGGAGGGAGATTGCTAGTAAAGCGGCTGGAATGGCGAACCCGAGCACAAGGAGATGAGAAATGAGGTGCGTTTTAGAAACCTTTCCCGATCACTCGGTGGACCATCTTCTGGGTTTCTCATGCATGTTTTCGATGTAGGCAGATGCCCTTGAACCTGGAGATTTGGGACCCATGGGATGGGTACCACGCAGTATTACTTTAAAGCGTCTGCGTTTGCTCACCCAACCTCACCAAACCTCTCAGCCCTAAGAGTGTCCACCCTTATGTCTCAATCAGCTGCGGGTCTAGACATGGTCAATCCAGGTGGCATCACAGCCCCTGAACGAATTTTGTAAGAATTTCTCTCTCTTTCACTGTCTTTGTTTCACGGGTTTTTAAAATTATTTGAGTTTTATAATGGGGTTTAGCTGCTTTTCACTGCTGTGTTTATGCAGCTTTACACCCACTTGACTCACTTACAGAGAGATATCAATACATAGGTTTTAAGATTCTTACTAGTCAGATATATTCTTGGGCGGTGAATAGGGGGTGTTGAGTCCAGTTCCCTGAGCAAGGAGTAGGTCTTGTCTATTACGTATTGGGTTTATGGAACGGTATCTGAGCTAATTTGAAACCCTTGTTTTATGCATCACCCCACCTCACCTTTGCCGTTAGGCAGCCATAGTGTCTTTTCTAACCGTGTGACCCTGTTCTGTTTTGTAATTCAGTTCAAGGGTAGCGGTTTTTACATTCCCTCTATAAGTGATATCTTATGATAAGTGTCTTTTTCTGCGTGACTTATTTGACTTAGAATCGTCGTACCTAAATCCACTCATCATGCTGCTACTAGCCTTATGACGTTGATTTCATGGCTGAGTGATATTCCATTGTACATAAGGAGCACAACTTCTTTATCCATTTTTCTCTTTCCTGGGATATTTAAGGTGTAACGAAGTGGAGGTTCTTGTCAACAGAGCAGCCCTAAACTTTGGGGTGCTTGTGTCTTGCTGATTTTTAGTTTTCCCAATGTATACGCCCATGAGTGGAAGTGCCCTATGCTCTCTAAGCTGAGTTTTGTAAATGTTTCAGGACACACCGTACACTTCTCCAGAGTGGTTGTTGGCAATTTACATCCCGCCCATCAGCGTAGCAAGGCTCCCGTTTCTCCGTGGCCTGTCCTGCATTTCTGGTTTTGACACTTTATTCAGCATGGCCCTTTTGACCGATGGGAAGCGAGACTTCTTTGTAGCGCTGATTTGCCTTTCCAGGTTGCTTGGTTGGCCAAAAAGGGCGTATGCGTTTTTTCCTGAATATATTCAGGAAAAAACGCATACGCCCTTTTTGGCCAAGGGCATCATTGTCGAGGTTTTGCCGCTTTTCCTGTGCTTTAAAGGCGATTCGAATCTGCCTCCTGAAATCTGTTCCCTGCAATTCTGCCTTGCTTTCAAATCCTCTTTGTTGCCTTCCCTCAATATATTTGTAGACGAGAGTTATCATTTATAAGTCTGCAGGTTTGTGAATTGCAGTGCCCCTGAGCTCCATTTTTCAACTCGCTCTCTTGGGAGCTGGCCGCAAAAGCGCAGGATTGCTTTAGGCCCTATTCTGCTTCCGGGCGGCAGACTGAGCCTGTGGTTAAGTCTTCTTCCTGATGGGAAAATAGAGTGACCTGTGCCTGTCCCAACACCTAGAGCTAGTCTCTCATTGGTTCCCCCTCTTCCCGTTCATCCTCAGTTCAAATTGCCACCTGTATGGAACAGGAGGTTAAAGGTGCTGATTCTCCAAGGAGGGAGATTGCTAGTAAAGCGGCTGGAATGGCGAACCCGAGCACAAGGAGATGAGAAATGAGGTGCGTTTTAGAAACCTTTCCCGATCACTCGGTGGACCATCTTCTGGGTTTCTCATGCATGTTTTCGATGTAGGAAGATGCCCTTGAACCTGGAGATTTGGGACCCATGGGATGGGTACCACGCAGTATTACTTTAAAGCGTCTGCGTTTGCTCACCCAACCTCACCAAACCTCTCAGCCCTAAGAGTGTCCACCCTTATGTCTCAATCACCTGCGGGTCTAGACATGGTCAATCCAGGTGGCATCACAGCCCCTGAACGAATTTTGTAAGAATTTCTCTCTCTTTCACTGTCTTTGTTTCACGGGTTTTTAAAATTAATTGAGTTTTATAATGGGGTTTAGCTGCTTTTCACTGCTGTGTTTATGCAGCTTTACACCAACTTGACTCACTTACAGAGAGGTATCAATACATAGGTTTTAAGATTCTTACTAGTCAGATATATTCTTGGGCGGTGAATAGGGGGTGTTGAGTCCAGTTCCCTGAGCAAGGAGTAGGTCTTGTCTATTACGTATTGGGTTTATGGAACGTATCTGAGCTAATTTGAAACCCTTGTTTTATGCATCACCCCACCTCACCTTTCCCGTTAGGCAGCCATAGTGTCTTTTCTAACCGTGTGACCCTGTTCTGTTTTGTAATTCAGTTCAAGGGTAGCGGTTTTTACATTCCCTCTATAAGTGATATCTTATGATAAGTGTCTTTTTCTGCGTGACTTATTTGACTTAGAATCGTCGTACCTAAATCCACTCATCATGCTGCTACTAGCCTTATGACGTTGATTTCATGGCTGAGTGATATTCCATTGTACATAAGGAGCACAACTTCTTTATCCATTTTTCTCTTTCCTGGGATATTTAAGGTGTAACGAAGTGGAGGTTCTTGTCAACAGAGCAGCCCTAAACTTTGGGGTGCTTGTGTCTTGCTGATTTTTAGTTTTCCCAATGTATACGCCCATGAGTGGAAGTGCCCTATGCTCTCTAAGCTGAGTTTTGTAAATGTTTCAGGACACACCGTACACTTCTCCAGAGTGGCTGTTGGCAATTTACATCCCGCCCATCCGCGTAGCAAGGCTCCCGTTTCTCCGTGGCCTGTCCTGCATTTCTGGTTTTGACACTTTATTCAGCATGGCCCTTTTGACCGATGGGAAGCGAGACTTCTTTGTAGCGCTGATTTGCCTTTCCAGGTTGCTTGGTTGGCCAAAAAGGGCGTATGCGTTTTTTCCTGAATATATTCAGGAAAAAACGCATACGCCCTTTTTGGCCAAGGGCATCATTGTCGAGGTTTTGCCGCTTTTCCTGTGCTTTAAAGGCGATTCGAATCTGCCTGCTGAAATCTGTTTCCTGCAATTCTGCCTTGCTTTCAAATCCTCTTTGTTGCCTTCCCTCAATATATTTGTAGAAGAGAGTTATCATTTATAAGTCTGCAGGTTTGTGAATTGCAGTGCCCCTGAGCTCCATTTTTCAACTCGCTCTCTTGGGAGCTGGCCGCAAAAGCGCAGGATTGCTTTAGGCACTATTCTGCTTCCGGGCGGCAGACTGAGCCTCTGGTTAATTCTTCTTCCTGATGGGAAAATAGAGTGACCTGTGCCTGTCCCAACACCTAGAGCTAGTCTCTCATATGGTTCCCCGTCTTCCCGTTCATCCTCAGTTCAAATTGCCACCTGTATGGAACAGGAGGTTAAAGGTGCTGATTCTCCAAGGAGGGAGATTGCTAGTAAAGCGGCTGGAATGGCGAACCCGAGCACAAGGAGATGAGAAATGAGGTGCGTTTTAGAAACCTTTCCCGATCACTCGGTGGACCATCTTCTGGGTTTCTCATGCATGTTTTCGATGTAGGCAGATGCCCTTGAACCTGGAGATTTGGGACCCATGGGATGGGTACCACGCAGTATTACTTTAAAGCGTCTGCGTTTGCTCACCCAACCTCACCAAACCTCTCAGCCCTAAGAGTGTCCACCCTTATGTCTCAATCAGCTGCGGGTCTAGACATGGTCAATCCAGGTGGCATCACAGCCCCTGAACGAATTTTGTAAGAATTTCTCTCTCTCTCACTGTCTTTGTTTCACGGGTTTTTAAAATTATTTGAGTTTTATAATGGGGTTTAGCTGCTTTTCACTGCTGTGTTTATGCAGCTTTACACCCACTTGACTCACTTACAGAGAGATATCAATACATAGGTTTTAAGATTCTTACTAGTCAGATATATTCTTGGGCGGTGAATAGGGGGTGTTGAGTCCAGTTCCCTGAGCAAGGAGTAGGTCTTGTCTATTACGTATTGGGTTTATGGAACGGTATCTGAGCTAATTTGAAACCCTTGTTTTATGCATCACCCCACCTCACCTTTGCCGTTAGGCAGCCATAGTGTCTTTTCTAACCGTGTGACCCTGTTCTGTTTTGTAATTCAGTTCAAGGGTAGCGGTTTTTACATTCCCTCTATAAGTGATATCTTATGATAAGTGTCTTTTTCTGCGTGACTTATTTGACTTAGAATCGTCGTACCTAAATCCACTCATCATGCTGCTACTAGCCTTATGACGTTGATTTCATGGCTGAGTGATATTCCATTGTACATAAGGAGCACAACTTCTTTATCCATTTTTCTCTTTCCTGGGATATTTAAGGTGTAACGAAGTGGAGGTTCTTGTCAACAGAGCAGCCCTAAACTTTGGGGTGCTTGTGTCTTGCTGATTTTTAGTTTTCCCAATGTATACGCCCATGAGTGGAAGTGCCCTATGCTCTCTAAGCTGAGTTTTGTAAATGTTTCAGGACACACCGTACACTTCTCCAGAGTGGTTGTTGGCAATTTACATCCCGCCCATCAGCGTAGCAAGGCTCCCGTTTCTCCGTGGCCTGTCCTGCATTTCTGGTTTTGACACTTTATTCAGCATGGCCCTTTTGACCGATGGGAAGCGAGACTTCTTTGTAGCGCCGATTTGCCTTTCCAGGTTGCTTGGTTGGCCAAAAAGGGCGTATGCGTTTTTTCCTGAATATATTCAGGAAAAAACGCATACGCCCTTTTTGGCCAAGGGCATCATTGTCGAGGTTTTGCCGCTTTTCCTGTGCTTTAAAGGCGATTCGAATCTGCCTCCTGAAATCTGTTCCCTGCAATTCTGCCTTGCTTTCAAATCCTCTTTGTTGCCTTCCCTCAATATATTTGTAGACGAGAGTTATCATTTATAAGTCTGCAGGTTTGTGAATTGCAGTGCCCCTGAGCTCCATTTTTCAACTCGCTCTCTTGGGAGCTGGCCGCAAAAGCGCAGGATTGCTTTAGGCCCTATTCTGCTTCCGGGCGGCAGACTGAGCCTGTGGTTAAGTCTTCTTCCTGATGGGAAAATAGAGTGACCTGTGCCTGTCCCAACACCTAGAGCTAGTCTCTCATTGGTTCCCCCTCTTCCCGTTCATCCTCAGTTCAAATTGCCACCTGTATGGAACAGGAGGTTAAAGGTGCTGATTCTCCAAGGAGGGAGATTGCTAGTAAAGCGGCTGGAATGGCGAACCCGAGCACAAGGAGATGAGAAATGAGGTGCGTTTTAGAAACCTTTCCCGATCACTCGGTGGACCATCTTCTGGGTTTCTCATGCATGTTTTCGATGTAGGAAGATGCCCTTGAACCTGGAGATTTGGGACCCATGGGATGGGTACCACGCAGTATTACTTTAAAGCGTCTGCGTTTGCTCACCCAACCTCACCAAACCTCTCAGCCCTAAGAGTGTCCACCCTTATGTCTCAATCACCTGCGGGTCTAGACATGGTCAATCCAGGTGGCATCACAGCCCCTGAACGAATTTTGTAAGAATTTCTCTCTCTTTCACTGTCTTTGTTTCACGGGTTTTTAAAATTAATTGAGTTTTATAATGGGGTTTAGCTGCTTTTCACTGCTGTGTTTATGCAGCTTTACACCAACTTGACTCACTTACAGAGAGGTATCAATACATAGGTTTTAAGATTCTTACTAGTCAGATATATTCTTGGGCGGTGAATAGGGGGTGTTGAGTCCAGTTCCCTGAGCAAGGAGTAGGTCTTGTCTATTACGTATTGGGTTTATGGAACGTATCTGAGCTAATTTGAAACCCTTGTTTTATGCATCACCCCACCTCACCTTTCCCGTTAGGCAGCCATAGTGTCTTTTCTAACCGTGTGACCCTGTTCTGTTTTGTAATTCAGTTCAAGGGTAGCGGTTTTTACATTCCCTCTATAAGTGATATCTTATGATAAGTGTCTTTTTCTGCGTGACTTATTTGACTTAGAATCGTCGTACCTAAATCCACTCATCATGCTGCTACTAGCCTTATGACGTTGATTTCATGGCTGAGTGATATTCCATTGTACATAAGGAGCACAACTTCTTTATCCATTTTTCTCTTTCCTGGGATATTTAAGGTGTAACGAAGTGGAGGTTCTTGTCAACAGAGCAGCCCTAAACTTTGGGGTGCTTGTGTCTTGCTGATTTTTAGTTTTCCCAATGTATACGCCCATGAGTGGAAGTGCCCTATGCTCTCTAAGCTGAGTTTTGTAAATGTTTCAGGACACACCGTACACTTCTCCAGAGTGGCTGTTGGCAATTTACATCCCGCCCATCAGCGTAGCAAGGCTCCCGTTTCTCCGTGGCCTGTCCTGCATTTCTGGTTTTGACACTTTATTCAGCATGGCCCTTTTGACCGATGGGAAGCGAGACTTCTTTGTAGCGCTGATTTGCCTTTCCAGGTTGCTTGGTTGGCCAAAAAGGGCGTATGCGTTTTTTCCTGAATATATTCAGGAAAAAACGCATACGCCCTTTTTGGCCAAGGGCATCATTGTCGAGGTTTTGCCGCTTTTCCTGTGCTTTAAAGGCGATTCGAATCTGCCTCCTGAAATCTGTTTCCTGCAATTCTGCCTTGCTTTCAAATACTCTTTGTTGCCTTCCCTCAATATATTTGTAGACGAGAGTTATCATTTATAAGTCTGCAGGTTTGTGAATTGCAGTGCCCCTGAGCTCCATTTTTCAACTCGCTCTCTTGGGAGCTGGCCGCAAAAGCGCAGGATTGCTTTAGGCCCTATTCTGCTTCCGGGCGGCAGACTCAGCCTGTGGTTAATTCTTCTTCCTGATGGGAAACTAGAGTGACCTGTGCCTGTCCCAACACCTAGAGCTAGTCTCTCATTGGTTCCCCGTCTTCCCTTTCATCCTCAGTTCAAATTGCCACCTGTATGGAACAGGAGGTTAAAGGTGCTGATTCTCCAAGGAGGGAGATTGCTAGTAAAGCGGCTGGAATGGCGAACCCGAGCACAAGGAGATGAGAAATGAGGTGCGTTTTAGAAACCTTTCCCGATCACTCGGTGGACCATCTTCTGGGTTTCTCATGCATGTTTTCGATGTAGGAAGATGCCCTTGAACCTGGAGATTTGGGACCCATGGGATGGGTACCACGCAGTATTACTTTAAAGCGTCTGCGTTTGCTCACCCAACCTCACCAAACCTCTCAGCCCTAAGAGTGTCCACCCTTATGTCTCAATCAGCTGCGGGTCTAGACATGGTCAATCCAGGTGGCATCACAGCCCCTGAACGAATTTTGTAAGAATTTCTCTCTCTTTCACTGTCTTTGTTTCACGGGTTTTTAAAATTATTTGAGTTTTATAATGGGGTTTAGCTGCTTTTCACTGCTGTGTTTATGCAGCTTTACACCCACTTGACTCACTTACAGAGAGATATCAATACATAGGTTTTAAGATTCTTACTAGTCAGATATATTCTTGGGCGGTGAATAGGGGGTGTTGAGTCCAGTTCCCTGAGCAAGGAGTAGGTCTTGTCTATTACGTATTGGGTTTATGGAACGGTATCTGAGCTAATTTGAAACCCTTGTTTTATGCATCACCCCACCTCACCTTTGCCGTTAGGCAGCCATAGTGTCTTTTCTAACCGTGTGACCCTGTTCTGTTTTGTAATTCAGTTCAAGGGTAGCGGTTTTTACATTCCCTCTATAAGTGATATCTTATGATAAGTGTCTTTTTCTGCGTGACTTATTTGACTTAGAATCGTCGTACCTAAATCCACTCATCATGCTGCTACTAGCCTTATGACGTTGATTTCATGGCTGAGTGATATTCCATTGTACATAAGGAGCACAACTTCTTTATCCATTTTTCTCTTTCCTGGGATATTTAAGGTGTAACGAAGTGGAGGTTCTTGTCAACAGAGCAGCCCTAAACTTTGGGGTGCTTGTGTCTTGCTGATTTTTAGTTTTCCCAATGTATACGCCCATGAGTGGAAGTGCCCTATGCTCTCTAAGCTGAGTTTTGTAAATGTTTCAGGACACACCGTACACTTCTCCAGAGTGGCTGTTGGCAATTTACATCCCGCCCATCAGCGTAGCAAGGCTCCCGTTTCTCCGTGGCCTGTCCTGCATTTCTGGTTTTGACACTTTATTCAGCATGGCCCTTTTGACCGATGGGAAGCGAGACTTCTTTGTAGCGCTGATTTGCCTTTCCAGGTTGCTTGGTTGGCCAAAAAGGGCGTATGCGTTTTTTCCTGAATATATTCAGGAAAAAACGCATACGCCCTTTTTGGCCAAGGGCATCATTGTCGAGGTTTTGCCGCTTTTCCTGTGCTTTAAAGGCGATTCGAATCTGCCTGCTGAAATCTGTTTCCTGCAATTCTGCCTTGCTTTCAAATCCTCTTTGTTGCCTTCCCTCAATATATTTGTAGAAGAGAGTTATCATTTATAAGTCTGCAGGTTTGTGAATTGCAGTGCCCCTGAGCTCCATTTTTCAACTCGCTCTCTTGGGAGCTGGCCGCAAAAGCGCAGGATTGCTTTAGGCACTATTCTGCTTCCGGGCGGCAGACTGAGCCTCTGGTTAATTCTTCTTCCTGATGGGAAAATAGAGTGACCTGTGCCTGTCCCAACACCTAGAGCTAGTCTCTCATATGGTTCCCCGTCTTCCCGTTCATCCTCAGTTCAAATTGCCACCTGTATGGAACAGGAGGTTAAAGGTGCTGATTCTCCAAGGAGGGAGATTGCTAGTAAAGCGGCTGGAATGG
This sequence comes from Eschrichtius robustus, assembly GCF_028021215.1. Taxonomy (NCBI): domain Eukaryota; kingdom Metazoa; phylum Chordata; class Mammalia; order Artiodactyla; family Eschrichtiidae; genus Eschrichtius; species Eschrichtius robustus. The sequence continues at coordinate 27,952,260 of NC_090830.1, forward strand.
CGAACCCGAGCACAAGGAGATGAGAAATGAGGTGCGTTTTAGAAACCTTTCCCGATCACTCGGTGGACCATCTTCTGGGTTTCTCATGCATGTTTTCGATGTAGGCAGATGCCCTTGAACCTGGAGATTTGGGACCCATGGGATGGGTACCACGCAGTATTACTTTAAAGCGTCTGCGTTTGCTCACCCAACCTCACCAAACCTCTCAGCCCTAAGAGTGTCCACCCTTATGTCTCAATCAGCTGCGGGTCTAGACATGGTCAATCCAGGTGGCATCACAGCCCCTGAACGAATTTTGTAAGAATTTCTCTCTCTTTCACTGTCTTTGTTTCACGGGTTTTTAAAATTATTTGAGTTTTATAATGGGGTTTAGCTGCTTTTCACTGCTGTGTTTATGCAGCTTTACACCCACTTGACTCACTTACAGAGAGATATCAATACATAGGTTTTAAGATTCTTACTAGTCAGATATATTCTTGGGCGGTGAATAGGGGGTGTTGAGTCCAGTTCCCTGAGCAAGGAGTAGGTCTTGTCTATTACGTATTGGGTTTATGGAACGGTATCTGAGCTAATTTGAAACCCTTGTTTTATGCATCACCCCACCTCACCTTTGCCGTTAGGCAGCCATAGTGTCTTTTCTAACCGTGTGACCCTGTTCTGTTTTGTAATTCAGTTCAAGGGTAGCGGTTTTTACATTCCCTCTATAAGTGATATCTTATGATAAGTGTCTTTTTCTGCGTGACTTATTTGACTTAGAATCGTCGTACCTAAATCCACTCATCATGCTGCTACTAGCCTTATGACGTTGATTTCATGGCTGAGTGATATTCCATTGTACATAAGGAGCACAACTTCTTTATCCATTTTTCTCTTTCCTGGGATATTTAAGGTGTAACGAAGTGGAGGTTCTTGTCAACAGAGCAGCCCTAAACTTTGGGGTGCTTGTGTCTTGCTGATTTTTAGTTTTCCCAATGTATACGCCCATGAGTGGAAGTGCCCTATGCTCTCTAAGCTGAGTTTTGTAAATGTTTCAGGACACACCGTACACTTCTCCAGAGTGGTTGTTGGCAATTTACATCCCGCCCATCAGCGTAGCAAGGCTCCCGTTTCTCCGTGGCCTGTCCTGCATTTCTGGTTTTGACACTTTATTCAGCATGGCCCTTTTGACCGATGGGAAGCGAGACTTCTTTGTAGCGCTGATTTGCCTTTCCAGGTTGCTTGGTTGGCCAAAAAGGGCGTATGCGTTTTTTCCTGAATATATTCAGGAAAAAACGCATACGCCCTTTTTGGCCAAGGGCATCATTGTCGAGGTTTTGCCGCTTTTCCTGTGCTTTAAAGGCGATTCGAATCTGCCTCCTGAAATCTGTTTCCTGCAATTCTGCCTTGCTTTCAAATCCTCTTTGTTGCCTTCCCTCAATATATTTGTAGACGAGAGTTATCATTTATAAGTCTGCAGGTTTGTGAATTGCAGTGCCCCTGAGCTCCATTTTTCAACTCGCTCTCTTGGGAGCTGGCCGCAAAAGCGCAGGATTGCTTTAGGCCCTATTCTGCTTCCGGGCGGCAGACTGAGCCTGTGGTTAAGTCTTCTTCCTGATGGGAAAATAGAGTGACCTGTGCCTGTCCCAACACCTAGAGCTAGTCTCTCATTGGTTCCCCCTCTTCCCGTTCATCCTCAGTTCAAATTGCCACCTGTATGGAACAGGAGGTTAAAGGTGCTGATTCTCCAAGGAGGGAGATTGCTAGTAAAGCGGCTGGAATGGCGAACCCGAGCACAAGGAGATGAGAAATGAGGTGCGTTTTAGAAACCTTTCCCGATCACTCGGTGGACCATCTTCTGGGTTTCTCATGCATGTTTTCGATGTAGGAAGATGCCCTTGAACCTGGAGATTTGGGACCCATGGGATGGGTACCACGCAGTATTACTTTAAAGCGTCTGCGTTTGCTCACCCAACCTCACCAAACCTCTCAGCCCTAAGAGTGTCCACCCTTATGTCTCAATCAGCTGCGGGTCTAGACATGGTCAATCCAGGTGGCATCACAGCCCCTGAACAAATTTTATAAGAATTTCTCTCTCTTTCACTGTCTTTGTTTCACGGGTTTTTAAAATTATTTGAGTTTTATAATGGGGTTTAGCTGCTTTTCACTGCTGTGTTTATGCAGCTTTACACCCACTTGACTCACTTACAGAGAGATATCAATACATAGGTTTTAAGATTCTTACTAGTCAGATATATTCTTGGGCGGTGAATAGGGGGTGTTGAGTCCAGTTCCCTGAGCAAGGAGTAGGTCTTGTCTATTACGTATTGGGTTTATGGAACGGTATCTGAGCTAATTTGAAACCCATATTTTATGCATCACCCCACCTCACCTTTCCCGTTAGGCAGCCATAGTGTCTTTTCTAACCGTGTGACCCTGTTCTGTTTTGTAATTCAGTTCAAGGATAGCGGTTTTTACATTCCCTCTATAAGTGATATCTTATGATAAGTGTCTTTTTCTGCGTGACTTATTTGACTTAGAATCGTCGTACCTAAATCCACTCATCATGCTGCTACTAGCCTTATGACGTTGATTTCATGGCTGAGTGATATTCCATTGTACATAAGGAGCACAACTTCTTTATCCATTTTTCTCTTTCCTGGGATATTTAAGGTGTAACGAAGTGGAGGTTCTTGTCAACAGAGCAGCCCTAAACTTTGGGGTGCTTGTGTCTTGCTGATTTTTAGTTTTCCCAATGTATACGCCCATGAGTGGAAGTGCCCTATGCTCTCTAAGCTGAGTTTTGTAAATGTTTCAGGACACACCGTACACTTCTCCAGAGTGGCTGTTGGCAATTTACATCCCGCCCATCCGCGTAGCAAGGCTCCCGTTTCTCCGTGGCCTGTCCTGCATTTCTGGTTTTGACACTTTATTCAGCATGGCCCTTTTGACCGATGGGAAGCGAGACTTCTTTGTAGCGCTGATTTGCCTTTCCAGGTTGCTTGGTTGGCCAAAAAGGGCGTATGCGTTTTTTCCTGAATATATTCAGGAAAAAACGCATACGCCCTTTTTGGCCAAGGGCATCATTGTCGAGGTTTTGCCGCTTTTCCTGTGCTTTAAAGGCGATTCGAATCTGCCTGCTGAAATCTGTTTCCTGCAATTCTGCCTTGCTTTCAAATCCTCTTTGTTGCCTTCCCTCAATATATTTGTAGAAGAGAGTTATCATTTATAAGTCTGCAGGTTTGTGAATTGCAGTGCCCCTGAGCTCCATTTTTCAACTCGCTCTCTTGGGAGCTGGCCGCAAAAGCGCAGGATTGCTTTAGGCACTATTCTGCTTCCGGGCGGCAGACTGAGCCTCTGGTTAATTCTTCTTCCTGATGGGAAAATAGAGTGACCTGTGCCTGTCCCAACACCTAGAGCTAGTCTCTCATATGGTTCCCCGTCTTCCCGTTCATCCTCAGTTCAAATTGCCACCTGTATGGAACAGGAGGTTAAAGGTGCTGATTCTCCAAGGAGGGAGATTGCTAGTAAAGCGGCTGGAATGGCGAACCCGAGCACAAGGAGATGAGAAATGAGGTGCGTTTTAGAAACCTTTCCCGATCACTCGGTGGACCATCTTCTGGGTTTCTCATGCATGTTTTCGATGTAGGCAGATGCCCTTGAACCTGGAGATTTGGGACCCATGGGATGGGTACCACGCAGTATTACTTTAAAGCGTCTGCGTTTGCTCACCCAACCTCACCAAACCTCTCAGCCCTAAGAGTGTCCACCCTTATGTCTCAATCAGCTGCGGGTCTAGACATGGTCAATCCAGGTGGCATCACAGCCCCTGAACGAATTTTGTAAGAATTTCTCTCTCTTTCACTGTCTTTGTTTCACGGGTTTTTAAAATTATTTGAGTTTTATAATGGGGTTTAGCTGCTTTTCACTGCTGTGTTTATGCAGCTTTACACCCACTTGACTCACTTACAGAGAGATATCAATACATAGGTTTTAAGATTCTTACTAGTCAGATATATTCTTGGGCGGTGAATAGGGGGTGTTGAGTCCAGTTCCCTGAGCAAGGAGTAGGTCTTGTCTATTACGTATTGGGTTTATGGAACGGTATCTGAGCTAATTTGAAACCCTTGTTTTATGCATCACCCCACCTCACCTTTGCCGTTAGGCAGCCATAGTGTCTTTTCTAACCGTGTGACCCTGTTCTGTTTTGTAATTCAGTTCAAGGGTAGCGGTTTTTACATTCCCTCTATAAGTGATATCTTATGATAAGTGTCTTTTTCTGCGTGACTTATTTGACTTAGAATCGTCGTACCTAAATCCACTCATCATGCTGCTACTAGCCTTATGACGTTGATTTCATGGCTGAGTGATATTCCATTGTACATAAGGAGCACAACTTCTTTATCCATTTTTCTCTTTCCTGGGATATTTAAGGTGTAACGAAGTGGAGGTTCTTGTCAACAGAGCAGCCCTAAACTTTGGGGTGCTTGTGTCTTGCTGATTTTTAGTTTTCCCAATGTATACGCCCATGAGTGGAAGTGCCCTATGCTCTCTAAGCTGAGTTTTGTAAATGTTTCAGGACACACCGTACACTTCTCCAGAGTGGCTGTTGGCAATTTACATCCCGCCCATCCGCGTAGCAAGGCTCCCGTTTCTCCGTGGCCTGTCCTGCATTTCTGGTTTTGACACTTTATTCAGCATGGCCCTTTTGACCGATGGGAAGCGAGACTTCTTTGTAGCGCTGATTTGCCTTTCCAGGTTGCTTGGTTGGCCAAAAAGGGCGTATGCGTTTTTTCCTGAATATATTCAGGAAAAAACGCATACGCCCTTTTTGGCCAAGGGCATCATTGTCGAGGTTTTGCCGCTTTTCCTGTGCTTTAAAGGCGATTCGAATCTGCCTGCTGAAATCTGTTTCCTGCAATTCTGCCTTGCTTTCAAATCCTCTTTGTTGCCTTCCCTCAATATATTTGTAGAAGAGAGTTATCATTTATAAGTCTGCAGGTTTGTGAATTGCAGTGCCCCTGAGCTCCATTTTTCAACTCGCTCTCTTGGGAGCTGGCCGCAAAAGCGCAGGATTGCTTTAGGCACTATTCTGCTTCCGGGCGGCAGACTGAGCCTCTGGTTAATTCTTCTTCCTGATGGGAAAATAGAGTGACCTGTGCCTGTCCCAACACCTAGAGCTAGTCTCTCATATGATTCCCCGTCTTCCCGTTCATCCTCAGTTCAAATTGCCACCTGTATGGAACAGGAGGTTAAAGGTGCTGATTCTCCAAGGAGGGAGATTGCTAGTAAAGCGGCTGGAATGGCGAACCCGAGCACAAGGAGATGAGAAATGAGGTGCGTTATTTTAGAAACCTTTCCCGATCACTCGGTGGACCATCTTCTGGGTTTCTCATGCATGTTTTCGATGTAGGCAGATGCCCTTGAACCTGGAGATTTGGGACCCATGGGATGGGTACCACGCAGTATTACTTTAAAGCGTCTGCGTTTGCTCACCCAACCTCACCAAACCTCTCAGCCCTAAGAGTGTCCACCCTTATGTCTCAATCAGCTGCGGGTCTAGACATGGTCAATCCAGGTGGCATCACAGCCCCTGAACGAATTTTGTAAGAATTTCTCTCTCTTTCACTGTCTTTGTTTCACGGGTTTTTAAAATTATTTGAGTTTTATAATGGGGTTTAGCTGCTTTTCACTGCTGTGTTTATGCAGCTTTACACCCACTTGACTCACTTACAGAGAGATATCAATACATAGGTTTTAAGATTCTTACTAGTCAGATATATTCTTGGGCGGTGAATAGGGGGTGTTGAGTCCAGTTCCCTGAGCAAGGAGTAGGTCTTGTCTATTACGTATTGGGTTTATGGAACGGTATCTGAGCTAATTTGAAACCCTTGTTTTATGCATCACCCCACCTCACCTTTGCCGTTAGGCAGCCATAGTGTCTTTTCTAACCGTGTGACCCTGTTCTGTTTTGTAATTCAGTTCAAGGGTAGCGGTTTTTACATTCCCTCTATAAGTGATATCTTATGATAAGTGTCTTTTTCTGCGTGACTTATTTGACTTAGAATCGTCGTACCTAAATCCACTCATCATGCTGCTACTAGCCTTATGACGTTGATTTCATGGCTGAGTGATATTCCATTGTACATAAGGAGCACAACTTCTTTATCCATTTTTCTCTTTCCTGGGATATTTAAGGTGTAACGAAGTGGAGGTTCTTGTCAACAGAGCAGCCCTAAACTTTGGGGTGCTTGTGTCTTGCTGATTTTTAGTTTTCCCAATGTATACGCCCATGAGTGGAAGTGCCCTATGCTCTCTAAGCTGAGTTTTGTAAATGTTTCAGGACACACCGTACACTTCTCCAGAGTGGTTGTTGGCAATTTACATCCCGCCCATCAGCGTAGCAAGGCTCCCGTTTCTCCGTGGCCTGTCCTGCATTTCTGGTTTTGACACTTTATTCAGCATGGCCCTTTTGACCGATGGGAAGCGAGACTTCTTTGTAGCGCTGATTTGCCTTTCCAGGTTGCTTGGTTGGCCAAAAAGGGCGTATGCGTTTTTTCCTGAATATATTCAGGAAAAAACGCATACGCCCTTTTTGGCCAAGGGCATCATTGTCGAGGTTTTGCCGCTTTTCCTGTGCTTTAAAGGCGATTCGAATCTGCCTGCTGAAATCTGTTTCCTGCAATTCTGCCTTGCTTTCAAATCCTCTTTGTTGCCTTCCCTCAATATATTTGTAGAAGAGAGTTATCATTTATAAGTCTGCAGGTTTGTGAATTGCAGTGCCCCTGAGCTCCATTTTTCAACTCGCTCTCTTGGGAGCTGGCCGCAAAAGCGCAGGATTGCTTTAGGCCCTATTCTGCTTCCGGGCGGCAGACTGAGCCTGTGGTTAAGTCTTCTTCCTGATGGGAAAATAGAGTGACCTGTGCCTGTCCCAACACCTAGAGCTAGTCTCTCATTGGTTCCCCCTCTTCCCGTTCATCCTCAGTTCAAATTGCCACCTGTATGGAACAGGAGGTTAAAGGTGCTGATTCTCCAAGGAGGGAGATTGCTAGTAAAGCGGCTGGAATGGCGAACCCGAGCACAAGGAGATGAGAAATGAGGTGCGTTTTAGAAACCTTTCCCGATCACTCGGTGGACCATCTTCTGGGTTTCTCATGCATGTTTTCGATGTAGGAAGATGCCCTTGAACCTGGAGATTTGGGACCCATGGGATGGGTACCACGCAGTATTACTTTAAAGCGTCTGCGTTTGCTCACCCAACCTCACCAAACCTCTCAGCCCTAAGAGTGTCCACCCTTATGTCTCAATCAGCTGCGGGTCTAGACATGGTCAATCCAGGTGGCATCACAGCCCCTGAACGAATTTTGTAAGAATTTCTCTCTCTTTCACTGTCTTTGTTTCACGGGTTTTTAAAATTAATTGAGTTTTATAATGGGGTTTAGCTGCTTTTCACTGCTGTGTTTATGCAGCTTTACACCAACTTGACTCACTTACAGAGAGGTATCAATACATAGGTTTTAAGATTCTTACTAGTCAGATATATTCTTGGGCGGTGAATAGGGGGTGTTGAGTCCAGTTCCCTGAGCAAGGAGTAGGTCTTGTCTATTACGTATTGGGTTTATGGAACGTATCTGAGCTAATTTGAAACCCTTGTTTTATGCATCACCCCACCTCACCTTTCCCGTTAGGCAGCCATAGTGTCTTTTCTAACCGTGTGACCCTGTTCTGTTTTGTAATTCAGTTCAAGGATAGCGGTTTTTACATTCCCTCTATAAGTGATATCTTATGATAAGTGTCTTTTTCTGCGTGACTTATTTGACTTAGAATCGTCGTACCTAAATCCACTCATCATGCTGCTACTAGCCTTATGACGTTGATTTCATGGCTGAGTGATATTCCATTGTACATAAGGAGCACAACTTCTTTATCCATTTTTCTCTTTCCTGGGATATTTAAGGTGTAACGAAGTGGAGGTTCTTGTCAACAGAGCAGCCCTAAACTTTGGGGTGCTTGTGTCTTGCTGATTTTTAGTTTTCCCAATGTATACGCCCATGAGTGGAAGTGCCCTATGCTCTCTAAGCTGAGTTTTGTAAATGTTTCAGGACACACCGTACACTTCTCCAGAGTGGCTGTTGGCAATTTACATCCCGCCCATCCGCGTAGCAAGGCTCCCGTTTCTCCGTGGCCTGTCCTGCATTTCTGGTTTTGACACTTTATTCAGCATGGCCCTTTTGACCGATGGGAAGCGAGACTTCTTTGTAGCGCTGATTTGCCTTTCCAGGTTGCTTGGTTGGCCAAAAAGGGCGTATGCGTTTTTTCCTGAATATATTCAGGAAAAAACGCATACGCCCTTTTGGCCAAGGGCATCATTGTCGAGGTTTTGCCGCTTTTCCTGTGCTTTAAAGGCGATTCGAATCTGCCTGCTGAAATCTGTTTCCTGCAATTCTGCCTTGCTTTCAAATCCTCTTTGTTGCCTTCCCTCAATATATTTGTAGAAGAGAGTTATCATTTATAAGTCTGCAGGTTTGTGAATTGCAGTGCCCCTGAGCTCCATTTTTCAACTCGCTCTCTTGGGAGCTGGCCGCAAAAGCGCAGGATTGCTTTAGGCACTATTCTGCTTCCGGGCGGCAGACTGAGCCTCTGGTTAATTCTTCTTCCTGATGGGAAAATAGAGTGACCTGTGCCTGTCCCAACACCTAGAGCTAGTCTCTCATATGGTTCCCCGTCTTCCCGTTCATCCTCAGTTCAAATTGCCACCTGTATGGAACAGGAGGTTAAAGGTGCTGATTCTCCAAGGAGGGAGATTGCTAGTAAAGCGGCTGGAATGGCGAACCCGAGCACAAGGAGATGAGAAATGAGGTGCGTTTTAGAAACCTTTCCCGATCACTCGGTGGACCATCTTCTGGGTTTCTCATGCATGTTTTCGATGTAGGCAGATGCCCTTGAACCTGGAGATTTGGGACCCATGGGATGGGTACCACGCAGTATTACTTTAAAGCGTCTGCGTTTGCTCACCCAACCTCACCAAACCTCTCAGCCCTAAGAGTGTCCACCCTTATGTCTCAATCAGCTGCGGGTCTAGACATGGTCAATCCAGGTGGCATCAACAGCCCCTGAACGAATTTTGTAAGAATTTCTCTCTCTTTCACTGTCTTTGTTTCACGGGTTTTTAAAATTATTTGAGTTTTATAATGGGGTTTAGCTGCTTTTCACTGCTGTGTTTATGCAGCTTTACACCCACTTGACTCACTTACAGAGAGATATCAATACATAGGTTTTAAGATTCTTACTAGTCAGATATATTCTTGGGCGGTGAATAGGGGGTGTTGAGTCCAGTTCCCTGAGCAAGGAGTAGGTCTTGTCTATTACGTATTGGGTTTATGGAACGGTATCTGAGCTAATTTGAAACCCTTGTTTTATGCATCACCCCACCTCACCTTTGCCGTTAGGCAGCCATAGTGTCTTTTCTAACCGTGTGACCCTGTTCTGTTTTGTAATTCAGTTCAAGGGTAGCGGTTTTTACATTCCCTCTATAAGTGATATCTTATGATAAGTGTCTTTTTCTGCGTGACTTATTTGACTTAGAATCGTCGTACCTAAATCCACTCATCATGCTGCTACTAGCCTTATGACGTTGATTTCATGGCTGAGTGATATTCCATTGTACATAAGGAGCACAACTTCTTTATCCATTTTTCTCTTTCCTGGGATATTTAAGGTGTAACGAAGTGGAGGTTCTTGTCAACAGAGCAGCCCTAAACTTTGGGGTGCTTGTGTCTTGCTGATTTTTAGTTTTCCCAATGTATACGCCCATGAGTGGAAGTGCCCTATGCTCTCTAAGCTGAGTTTTGTAAATGTTTCAGGACACACCGTACACTTCTCCAGAGTGGCTGTTGGCAATTTACATCCCGCCCATCAGCGTAGCAAGGCTCCCGTTTCTCCGTGGCCTGTCCTGCATTTCTGGTTTTGACACTTTATTCAGCATGGCCCTTTTGACCGATGGGAAGCGAGACTTCTTTGTAGCGCTGATTTGCCTTTCCAGGTTGCTTGGTTGGCCAAAAAGGGCGTATGCGTTTTTTTCCTGAATATATTCAGGAAAAAACGCATACGCCCTTTTTGGCCAAGGGCATCATTGTCGAGGTTTTGCCGCTTTTCCTGTGCTTTAAAGGCGATTCGAATCTGCCTGCTGAAATCTGTTTCCTGCAATTCTGCCTTGCTTTCAAATCCTCTTTGTTGCCTTCCCTCAATATATTTGTAGAAGAGAGTTATCATTTATAAGTCTGCAGGTTTGTGAATTGCAGTGCCCCTGAGCTCCATTTTTCAACTCGCTCTCTTGGGAGCTGGCCGCAAAAGCGCAGGATTGCTTTAGGCACTATTCTGCTTCCGGGCGGCAGACTGAGCCTCTGGTTAATTCTTCTTCCTGATGGGAAAATAGAGTGACCTGTGCCTGTCCCAACACCTAGAGCTAGTCTCTCATATGGTTCCCCGTCTTCCCGTTCATCCTCAGTTCAAATTGCCACCTGTATGGAACAGGAGGTTAAAGGTGCTGATTCTCCAAGGAGGGAGATTGCTAGTAAAGCGGCTGGAATGGCGAACCCGAGCACAAGGAGATGAGAAATGAGGTGCGTTTTAGAAACCTTTCCCGATCACTCGGTGGACCATCTTCTGGGTTTCTCATGCATGTTTTCGATGTAGGCAGATGCCCTTGAACCTGGAGATTTGGGACCCATGGGATGGGTACCACGCAGTATTACTTTAAAGCGTCTGCGTTTGCTCACCCAACCTCACCAAACCTCTCAGCCCTAAGAGTGTCCACCCTTATGTCTCAATCAGCTGCGGGTCTAGACATGGTCAATCCAGGTGGCATCACAGCCCCTGAACGAATTTTGTAAGAATTTCTCTCTCTTTCACTGTCTTTGTTTCACGGGTTTTTAAAATTATTTGAGTTTTATAATGGGGTTTAGCTGCTTTTCACTGCTGTGTTTATGCAGCTTTACACCCACTTGACTCACTTACAGAGAGATATCAATACATAGGTTTTAAGATTCTTACTAGTCAGATATATTCTTGGGCGGTGAATAGGGGGTGTTGAGTCCAGTTCCCTGAGCAAGGAGTAGGTCAGTCTATTACGTATTGGGTTTATGGAACGGTATCTGAGCTAATTTGAAACCCTTGTTTTATGCATCACCCCACCTCACCTTTGCCGTTAGGCAACCATAGTGTCTTTTCTAACCGTGTGACCCTGTTCTGTTTTGTAATTCAGTTCAAGGGTAGCGGTTTTTACATTCCCTCTATAAGTGATATCTTATGATAAGTGTCTTTTTCTGCGTGACTTATTTGACTTAGAATCGTCGTACCTAAATCCACTCATCATGCTGCTACTAGCCTTATGACGTTGATTTCATGGCTGAGTGATATTCCATTGTACATAAGGAGCACAACTTCTTTATCCATTTTTCTCTTTCCTGGGATATTTAAGGTGTAACGAAGTGGAGGTTCTTGTCAACAGAGCAGCCCTAAACTTTGGGGTGCTTGTGTCTTGCTGATTTTTAGTTTTCCCAATGTATACGCCCATGAGTGGAAGTGCCCTATGCTCTCTAAGCTGAGTTTTGTAAATGTTTCAGGACACACCGTACACTTCTCCAGAGTGGTTGTTGGCAATTTACATCCCGCCCATCAGCGTAGCAAGGCTCCCGTTTCTCCGTGGCCTGTCCTGCATTTCTGGTTTTGACACTTTATTCAGCATGGCCCTTTTGACCGATGGGAAGCGAGACTTCTTTGTAGCGCTGATTTGCCTTTCCAGGTTGCTTGGTTGGCCAAAAAGGGCGTATGCGTTTTTTCCTGAATATATTCAGGAAAAAACGCATACGCCCTTTTTGGCCAAGGGCATCATTGTCGAGGTTTTGCCGCTTTTCCTGTGCTTTAAAGGCGATTCGAATCTGCCTCCTGAAATCTGTTTCCTGCAATTCTGCCTTGCTTTCAAATCCTCTTTGTTGCCTTCCCTCAATATATTTGTAGACGAGAGTTATCATTTATAAGTCTGCAGGTTTGTGAATTGCAGTGCCCCTGAGCTCCATTTTTCAACTCGCTCTCTTGGGAGCTGGCCGCAAAAGCGCAGGATTGCTTTAGGCCCTATTCTGCTTCCGGGCGGCAGACTGAGCCTGTGGTTAAGTCTTCTTCCTGATGGGAAAATAGAGTGACCTGTGCCTGTCCCAACACCTAGAGCTAGTCTCTCATTGGTTCCCCCTCTTCCCGTTCATCCTCAGTTCAAATTGCCACCTGTATGGAACAGGAGGTTAAAGGTGCTGATTCTCCAAGGAGGGAGATTGCTAGTAAAGCGGCTGGAATGGCGAACCCGAGCACAAGGAGATGAGAAATGAGGTGCGTTTTAGAAACCTTTCCCGATCACTCGGTGGACCATCTTCTGGGTTTCTCATGCATGTTTTCGATGTAGGAAGATGCCCTTGAACCTGGAGATTTGGGACCCATGGGATGGGTACCACGCAGTATTACTTTAAAGCGTCTGCGTTTGCTCACCCAACCTCACCAAACCTCTCAGCCCTAAGAGTGTCCACCCTTATGTCTCAATCAGCTGCGGGTCTAGACATGGTCAATCCAGGTGGCATCACAGCCCCTGAACAAATTTTATAAGAATTTCTCTCTCTTTCACTGTCTTTGTTTCACGGGTTTTTAAAATTATTTGAGTTTTATAATGGGGTTTAGCTGCTTTTCACTGCTGTGTTTATGCAGCTTTACACCCACTTGACTCACTTACAGAGAGATATCAATACATAGGTTTTAAGATTCTTACTAGTCAGATATATTCTTGGGCGGTGAATAGGGGGTGTTGAGTCCAGTTCCCTGAGCAAGGAGTAGGTCTTGTCTATTACGTATTGGGTTTATGGAACGGTATCTGAGCTAATTTGAAACCCATATTTTATGCATCACCCCACCTCACCTTTCCCGTTAGGCAGCCATAGTGTCTTTTCTAACCGTGTGACCCTGTTCTGTTTTGTAATTCAGTTCAAGGATAGCGGTTTTTACATTCCCTCTATAAGTGATATCTTATGATAAGTGTCTTTTTCTGCGTGACTTATTTGACTTAGAATCGTCGTACCTAAATCCACTCATCATGCTGCTACTAGCCTTATGACGTTGATTTCATGGCTGAGTGATATTCCATTGTACATAAGGAGCACAACTTCTTTATCCATTTTTCTCTTTCCTGGGATATTTAAGGTGTAACGAAGTGGAGGTTCTTGTCAACAGAGCAGCCCTAAACTTTGGGGTGCTTGTGTCTTGCTGATTTTTAGTTTTCCCAATGTATACGCCCATGAGTGGAAGTGCCCTATGCTCTCTAAGCTGAGTTTTGTAAATGTTTCAGGACACACCGTACACTTCTCCAGAGTGGCTGTTGGCAATTTACATCCCGCCCATCCGCGTAGCAAGGCTCCCGTTTCTCCGTGGCCTGTCCTGCATTTCTGGTTTTGACACTTTATTCAGCATGGCCCTTTTGACCGATGGGAAGCGAGACTTCTTTGTAGCGCTGATTTGCCTTTCCAGGTTGCTTGGTTGGCCAAAAAGGGCGTATGCGTTTTTTCCTGAATATATTCAGGAAAAAACGCATACGCCCTTTTTGGCCAAGGGCATCATTGTCGAGGTTTTGCCGCTTTTCCTGTGCTTTAAAGGCGATTCGAATCTGCCTGCTGAAATCTGTTTCCTGCAATTCTGCCTTGCTTTCAAATCCTCTTTGTTGCCTTCCCTCAATATATTTGTAGAAGAGAGTTATCATTTATAAGTCTGCAGGTTTGTGAATTGCAGTGCCCCTGAGCTCCATTTTTCAACTCGCTCTCTTGGGAGCTGGCCGCAAAAGCGCAGGATTGCTTTAGGCACTATTCTGCTTCCGGGCGGCAGACTGAGCCTCTGGTTAATTCTTCTTCCTGATGGGAAAATAGAGTGACCTGTGCCTGTCCCAACACCTAGAGCTAGTCTCTCATATGGTTCCCCGTCTTCCCGTTCATCCTCAGTTCAAATTGCCACCTGTATGGAACAGGAGGTTAAAGGTGCTGATTCTCCAAGGAGGGAGATTGCTAGTAAAGCGGCTGGAATGGCGAACCCGAGCACAAGGAGATGAGAAATGAGGTGCGTTTTAGAAACCTTTCCCGATCACTCGGTGGACCATCTTCTGGGTTTCTCATGCATGTTTTCGATGTAGGCAGATGCCCTTGAACCTGGAGATTTGGGACCCATGGGATGGGTACCACGCAGTATTACTTTAAAGCGTCTGCGTTTGCTCACCCAACCTCACCAAACCTCTCAGCCCTAAGAGTGTCCACCCTTATGTCTCAATCAGCTGCGGGTCTAGACATGGTCAATCCAGGTGGCATCACAGCCCCTGAACGAATTTTGTAAGAATTTCTCTCTCTTTCACTGTCTTTGTTTCACGGGTTTTTAAAATTATTTGAGTTTTATAATGGGGTTTAGCTGCTTTTCACTGCTGTGTTTATGCAGCTTTACACCCACTTGACTCACTTACAGAGAGATATCAATACATAGGTTTTAAGATTCTTACTAGTCAGATATATTCTTGGGCGGTGAATAGGGGGTGTTGAGTCCAGTTCCCTGAGCAAGGAGTAGGTCTTGTCTATTACGTATTGGGTTTATGGAACGGTATCTGAGCTAATTTGAAACCCTTGTTTTATGCATCACCCCACCTCACCTTTGCCGTTAGGCAGCCATAGTGTCTTTTCTAACCGTGTGACCCTGTTCTGTTTTGTAATTCAGTTCAAGGATAGCGGTTTTTACATTCCCTCTATAAGTGATATCTTATGATAAGTGTCTTTTTCTGCGTGACTTATTTGACTTAGAATCGTCGTACCTAAATCCACTCATCATGCTGCTACTAGCCTTATGACGTTGATTTCATGGCTGAGTGATATTCCATTGTACATAAGGAGCACAACTTCTTTATCCATTTTTCTCTTTCCTGGGATATTTAAGGTGTAACGAAGTGGAGGTTCTTGTCAACAGAGCAGCCCTAAACTTTGGGGTGCTTGTGTCTTGCTGATTTTTAGTTTTCCCAATGTATACGCCCATGAGTGGAAGTGCCCTATGCTCTCTAAGCTGAGTTTTGTAAATGTTTCAGGACACACCGTACACTTCTCCAGAGTGGCTGTTGGCAATTTACATCCCGCCCATCCGCGTAGCAAGGCTCCCGTTTCTCCGTGGCCTGTCCTGCATTTCTGGTTTTGACACTTTATTCAGCATGGCCCTTTTGACCGATGGGAAGCGAGACTTCTTTGTAGCGCTGATTTGCCTTTCCAGGTTGCTTGGTTGGCCAAAAAGGGCGTATGCGTTTTTTCCTGAATATATTCAGGAAAAAACGCATACGCCCTTTTTGGCCAAGGGCATCATTGTCGAGGTTTTGCCGCTTTTCCTGTGCTTTAAAGGCGATTCGAATCTGCCTGCTGAAATCTGTTTCCTGCAATTCTGCCTTGCTTTCAAATCCTCTTTGTTGCCTTCCCTCAATATATTTGTAGAAGAGAGTTATCATTTATAAGTCTGCAGGTTTGTGAATTGCAGTGCCCCTGAGCTCCATTTTTCAACTCGCTCTCTTGGGAGCTGGCCGCAAAAGCGCAGGATTGCTTTAGGCACTATTCTGCTTCCGGGCGGCAGACTGAGCCTCTGGTTAATTCTTCTTCCTGATGGGAAAATAGAGTGACCTGTGCCTGTCCCAACACCTAGAGCTAGTCTCTCATATGGTTCCCCGTCTTCCCGTTCATCCTCAGTTCAAATTGCCACCTGTATGGAACAGGAGGTTAAAGGTGCTGATTCTCCAAGGAGGGAGATTGCTAGTAAAGCGGCTGGAATGGCGAACCCGAGCACAAGGAGATGAGAAATGAGGTGCGTTTTAGAAACCTTTCCCGATCACTCGGTGGACCATCTTCTGGGTTTCTCATGCATGTTTTCGATGTAGGCAGATGCCCTTGAACCTGGAGATTTGGGACCCATGGGATGGGTACCACGCAGTATTACTTTAAAGCGTCTGCGTTTGCTCACCCAACCTCACCAAACCTCTCAGCCCTAAGAGTGTCCACCCTTATGTCTCAATCAGCTGCGGGTCTAGACATGGTCAATCCAGGTGGCATCACAGCCCCTGAACGAATTTTGTAAGAATTTCTCTCTCTTTCACTGTCTTTGTTTCACGGGTTTTTAAAATTATTTGAGTTTTATAATGGGGTTTAGCTGCTTTTCACTGCTGTGTTTATGCAGCTTTACACCCACTTGACTCACTTACAGAGAGATATCAATACATAGGTTTTAAGATTCTTACTAGTCAGATATATTCTTGGGCGGTGAATAGGGGGTGTTGAGTCCAGTTCCCTGAGCAAGGAGTAGGTCTTGTCTATTACGTATTGGGTTTATGGAACGGTATCTGAGCTAATTTGAAACCCTTGTTTTATGCATCACCCCACCTCACCTTTGCCGTTAGGCAGCCATAGTGTCTTTTCTAACCGTGTGACCCTGTTCTGTTTTGTAATTCAGTTCAAGGGTAGCGGTTTTTACATTCCCTCTATAAGTGATATCTTATGATAAGTGTCTTTTTCTGCGTGACTTATTTGACTTAGAATCGTCGTACCTAAATCCACTCATCATGCTGCTACTAGCCTTATGACGTTGATTTCATGGCTGAGTGATATTCCATTGTACATAAGGAGCACAACTTCTTTATCCATTTTTCTCTTTCCTGGGATATTTAAGGTGTAACGAAGTGGAGGTTCTTGTCAACAGAGCAGCCCTAAACTTTGGGGTGCTTGTGTCTTGCTGATTTTTAGTTTTCCCAATGTATACGCCCATGAGTGGAAGTGCCCTATGCTCTCTAAGCTGAGTTTTGTAAATGTTTCAGGACACACCGTACACTTCTCCAGAGTGGTTGTTGGCAATTTACATCCCGCCCATCAGCGTAGCAAGGCTCCCGTTTCTCCGTGGCCTGTCCTGCATTTCTGGTTTTGACACTTTATTCAGCATGGCCCTTTTGACCGATGGGAAGCGAGACTTCTTTGTAGCGCTGATTTGCCTTTCCAGGTTGCTTGGTTGGCCAAAAAGGGCGTATGCGTTTTTTCCTGAATATATTCAGGAAAAAACGCATACGCCCTTTTTGGCCAAGGGCATCATTGTCGAGGTTTTGCCGCTTTTCCTGTGCTTTAAAGGCGATTCGAATCTGCCTGCTGAAATCTGTTTCCTGCAATTCTGCCTTGCTTTCAAATCCTCTTTGTTGCCTTCCCTCAATATATTTGTAGAAGAGAGTTATCATTTATAAGTCTGCAGGTTTGTGAATTGCAGTGCCCCTGAGCTCCATTTTTCAACTCGCTCTCTTGGGAGCTGGCCGCAAAAGCGCAGGATTGCTTTAGGCCCTATTCTGCTTCCGGGCGGCAGACTGAGCCTGTGGTTAATTCTTCTTCCTGATGGGAAAATAGAGTGACCTGTGCCTGTCCCAACACCTAGAGCTAGTCTCTCATTGGTTCCCCCTCTTCCCGTTCATCCTCAGTTCAAATTGCCACCTGTATGGAACAGGAGGTTAAAGGTGCTGATTCTCCAAGGAGGGAGATTGCTAGTAAAGCGGCTGGAATGGCGAACCCGAGCACAAGGAGATGAGAAATGAGGTGCGTTTTAGAAACCTTTCCCGATCACTCGGTGGACCATCTTCTGGGTTTCTCATGCATGTTTTCGATGTAGGAAGATGCCCTTGAACCTGGAGATTTGGGACCCATGGGATGGGTACCACGCAGTATTACTTTAAAGCGTCTGCGTTTGCTCACCCAACCTCACCAAACCTCTCAGCCCTAAGAGTGTCCACCCTTATGTCTCAATCAGCTGCGGGTCTAGACATGGTCAATCCAGGTGGCATCACAGCCCCTGAACGAATTTTGTAAGAATTTCTCTCTCTTTCACTGTCTTTGTTTCACGGGTTTTTAAAATTAATTGAGTTTTATAATGGGGTTTAGCTGCTTTTCACTGCTGTGTTTATGCAGCTTTACACCAACTTGACTCACTTACAGAGAGGTATCAATACATAGGTTTTAAGATTCTTACTAGTCAGATATATTCTTGGGCGGTGAATAGGGGGTGTTGAGTCCAGTTCCCTGAGCAAGGAGTAGGTCTTGTCTATTACGTATTGGGTTTATGGAACGTATCTGAGCTAATTTGAAACCCTTGTTTTATGCATCACCCCACCTCACCTTTCCCGTTAGGCAGCCATAGTGTCTTTTCTAACCGTGTGACCCTGTTCTGTTTTGTAATTCAGTTCAAGGATAGCGGTTTTTACATTCCCTCTATAAGTGATATCTTATGATAAGTGTCTTTTTCTGCGTGACTTATTTGACTTAGAATCGTCGTACCTAAATCCACTCATCATGCTGCTACTAGCCTTATGACGTTGATTTCATGGCTGAGTGATATTCCATTGTACATAAGGAGCACAACTTCTTTATCCATTTTTCTCTTTCCTGGGATATTTAAGGTGTAACGAAGTGGAGGTTCTTGTCAACAGAGCAGCCCTAAACTTTGGGGTGCTTGTGTCTTGCTGATTTTTAGTTTTCCCAATGTATACGCCCATGAGTGGAAGTGCCCTATGCTCTCTAAGCTGAGTTTTGTAAATGTTTCAGGACACACCGTACACTTCTCCAGAGTGGCTGTTGGCAATTTACATCCCGCCCATCCGCGTAGCAAGGCTCCCGTTTCTCCGTGGCCTGTCCTGCATTTCTGGTTTTGACACTTTATTCAGCATGGCCCTTTTGACCGATGGGAAGCGAGACTTCTTTGTAGCGCTGATTTGCCTTTCCAGGTTGCTTGGTTGGCCAAAAAGGGCGTATGCGTTTTTTCCTGAATATATTCAGGAAAAAACGCATACGCCCTTTTTGGCCAAGGGCATCATTGTCGAGGTTTTGCCGCTTTTCCTGTGCTTTAAAGGCGATTCGAATCTGCCTGCTGAAATCTGTTTCCTGCAATTCTGCCTTGCTTTCAAATCCTCTTTGTTGCCTTCCCTCAATATATTTGTAGAAGAGAGTTATCATTTATAAGTCTGCAGGTTTGTGAATTGCAGTGCCCCTGAGCTCCATTTTTCAACTCGCTCTCTTGGGAGCTGGCCGCAAAAGCGCAGGATTGCTTTAGGCACTATTCTGCTTCCGGGCGGCAGACTGAGCCTCTGGTTAATTCTTCTTCCTGATGGGAAAATAGAGTGACCTGTGCCTGTCCCAACACCTAGAGCTAGTCTCTCATATGGTTCCCCGTCTTCCCGTTCATCCTCAGTTCAAATTGCCACCTGTATGGAACAGGAGGTTAAAGGTGCTGATTCTCCAAGGAGGGAGATTGCTAGTAAAGCGGCTGGAATGGCGAACCCGAGCACAAGGAGATGAGAAATGAGGTGCGTTTTAGAAACCTTTCCCGATCACTCGGTGGACCATCTTCTGGGTTTCTCATGCATGTTTTCGATGTAGGCAGATGCCCTTGAACCTGGAGATTTGGGACCCATGGGATGGGTACCACGCAGTATTACTTTAAAGCGTCTGCGTTTGCTCACCCAACCTCACCAAACCTCTCAGCCCTAAGAGTGTCCACCCTTATGTCTCAATCAGCTGCGGGTCTAGACATGGTCAATCCAGGTGGCATCACAGCCCCTGAACGAATTTTGTAAGAATTTCTCTCTCTTTCACTGTCTTTGTTTCACGGGTTTTTAAAATTATTTGAGTTTTATAATGGGGTTTAGCTGCTTTTCACTGCTGTGTTTATGCAGCTTTACACCCACTTGACTCACTTACAGAGAGATATCAATACATAGGTTTTAAGATTCTTACTAGTCAGATATATTCTTGGGCGGTGAATAGGGGGTGTTGAGTCCAGTTCCCTGAGCAAGGAGTAGGTCTTGTCTATTACGTATTGGGTTTATGGAACGGTATCTGAGCTAATTTGAAACCCTTGTTTTATGCATCACCCCACCTCACCTTTGCCGTTAGGCAGCCATAGTGTCTTTTCTAACCGTGTGACCCTGTTCTGTTTTGTAATTCAGTTCAAGGGTAGCGGTTTTTACATTCCCTCTATAAGTGATATCTTATGATAAGTGTCTTTTTCTGCGTGACTTATTTGACTTAGAATCGTCGTACCTAAATCCACTCATCATGCTGCTACTAGCCTTATGACGTTGATTTCATGGCTGAGTGATATTCCATTGTACATAAGGAGCACAACTTCTTTATCCATTTTTCTCTTTCCTGGGATATTTAAGGTGTAACGAAGTGGAGGTTCTTGTCAACAGAGCAGCCCTAAACTTTGGGGTGCTTGTGTCTTGCTGATTTTTAGTTTTCCCAATGTATACGCCCATGAGTGGAAGTGCCCTATGCTCTCTAAGCTGAGTTTTGTAAATGTTTCAGGACACACCGTACACTTCTCCAGAGTGGTTGTTGGCAATTTACATCCCGCCCATCAGCGTAGCAAGGCTCCCGTTTCTCCGTGGCCTGTCCTGCATTTCTGGTTTTGACACTTTATTCAGCATGGCCCTTTTGACCGATGGGAAGCGAGACTTCTTTGTAGCGCTGATTTGCCTTTCCAGGTTGCTTGGTTGGCCAAAAAGGGCGTATGCGTTTTTTCCTGAATATATTCAGGAAAAAACGCATACGCCCTTTTTGGCCAAGGGCATCATTGTCGAGGTTTTGCCGCTTTTCCTGTGCTTTAAAGGCGATTCGAATCTGCCTCCTGAAATCTGTTTCCTGCAATTCTGCCTTGCTTTCAAATCCTCTTTGTTGCCTTCCCTCAATATATTTGTAGACGAGAGTTATCATTTATAAGTCTGCAGGTTTGTGAATTGCAGTGCCCCTGAGCTCCATTTTTCAACTCGCTCTCTTGGGAGCTGGCCGCAAAAGCGCAGGATTGCTTTAGGCCCTATTCTGCTTCCGGGCGGCAGACTGAGCCTGTGGTTAAGTCTTCTTCCTGATGGGAAAATAGAGTGACCTGTGCCTGTCCCAACACCTAGAGCTAGTCTCTCATTGGTTCCCCCTCTTCCCGTTCATCCTCAGTTCAAATTGCCACCTGTATGGAACAGGAGGTTAAAGGTGCTGATTCTCCAAGGAGGGAGATTGCTAGTAAAGCGGCTGGAATGGCGAACCCGAGCACAAGGAGATGAGAAATGAGGTGCGTTTTAGAAACCTTTCCCGATCACTCGGTGGACCATCTTCTGGGTTTCTCATGCATGTTTTCGATGTAGGAAGATGCCCTTGAACCTGGAGATTTGGGACCCATGGGATGGGTACCACGCAGTATTACTTTAAAGCGTCTGCGTTTGCTCACCCAACCTCACCAAACCTCTCAGCCCTAAGAGTGTCCACCCTTATGTCTCAATCAGCTGCGGGTCTAGACATGGTCAATCCAGGTGGCATCACAGCCCCTGAACGAATTTTGTAAGAATTTCTCTCTCTTTCACTGTCTTTGTTTCACGGGTTTTTAAAATTAATTGAGTTTTATAATGGGGTTTAGCTGCTTTTCACTGCTGTGTTTATGCAGCTTTACACCAACTTGACTCACTTACAGAGAGGTATCAATACATAGGTTTTAAGATTCTTACTAGTCAGATATATTCTTGGGCGGTGAATAGGGGGTGTTGAGTCCAGTTCCCTGAGCAAGGAGTAGGTCTTGTCTATTACGTATTGGGTTTATGGAACGTATCTGAGCTAATTTGAAACCCTTGTTTTATGCATCACCCCACCTCACCTTTCCCGTTAGGCAGCCATAGTGTCTTTTCTAACCGTGTGACCCTGTTCTGTTTTGTAATTCAGTTCAAGGATAGCGGTTTTTACATTCCCTCTATAAGTGATATCTTATGATAAGTGTCTTTTTCTGCGTGACTTATTTGACTTAGAATCGTCGTACCTAAATCCACTCATCATGCTGCTACTAGCCTTATGACGTTGATTTCATGGCTGAGTGATATTCCATTGTACATAAGGAGCACAACTTCTTTATCCATTTTTCTCTTTCCTGGGATATTTAAGGTGTAACGAAGTGGAGGTTCTTGTCAACAGAGCAGCCCTAAACTTTGGGGTGCTTGTGTCTTGCTGATTTTTAGTTTTCCCAATGTATACGCCCATGAGTGGAAGTGCCCTATGCTCTCTAAGCTGAGTTTTGTAAATGTTTCAGGACACACCGTACACTTCTCCAGAGTGGCTGTTGGCAATTTACATCCCGCCCATCCGCGTAGCAAGGCTCCCGTTTCTCCGTGGCCTGTCCTGCATTTCTGGTTTTGACACTTTATTCAGCATGGCCCTTTTGACCGATGGGAAGCGAGACTTCTTTGTAGCGCTGATTTGCCTTTCCAGGTTGCTTGGTTGGCCAAAAAGGGCGTATGCGTTTTTTCCTGAATATATTCAGGAAAAAACGCATACGCCCTTTTTGGCCAAGGGCATCATTGTCGAGGTTTTGCCACTTTTCCTGTGCTTTAAAGGCGATTCGAATCTGCCTGCTGAAATCTGTTTCCTGCAATTCTGCCTTGCTTTCAAATCCTCTTTGTTGCCTTCCCTCAATATATTTGTAGAAGAGAGTTATCATTTATAAGTCTGCAGGTTTGTGAATTGCAGTGCCCCTGAGCTCCATTTTTCAACTCGCTCTCTTGGGAGCTGGCCGCAAAAGCGCAGGATTGCTTTAGGCACTATTCTGCTTCCGGGCGGCAGACTGAGCCTCTGGTTAATTCTTCTTCCTGATGGGAAAATAGAGTGACCTGTGCCTGTCCCAACACCTAGAGCTAGTCTCTCATATGGTTCCCCGTCTTCCCGTTCATCCTCAGTTCAAATTGCCACCTGTATGGAACAGGAGGTTAAAGGTGCTGATTCTCCAAGGAGGGAGATTGCTAGTAAAGCGGCTGGAATGGCGAACCCGAGCACAAGGAGATGAGAAATGAGGTGCGTTTTAGAAACCTTTCCCGATCACTCGGTGGACCATCTTCTGGGTTTCTCATGCATGTTTTCGATGTAGGCAGATGCCCTTGAACCTGGAGATTTGGGACCCATGGGATGGGTACCACGCAGTATTACTTTAAAGCGTCTGCGTTTGCTCACCCAACCTCACCAAACCTCTCAGCCCTAAGAGTGTCCACCCTTATGTCTCAATCAGCTGCGGGTCTAGACATGGTCAATCCAGGTGGCATCACAGCCCCTGAACGAATTTTGTAAGAATTTCTCTCTCTTTCACTGTCTTTGTTTCACGGGTTTTTAAAATTATTTGAGTTTTATAATGGGGTTTAGCTGCTTTTCACTGCTGTGTTTATGCAGCTTTACACCCACTTGACTCACTTACAGAGAGATATCAATACATAGGTTTTAAGATTCTTACTAGTCAGATATATTCTTGGGCGGTGAATAGGGGGTGTTGAGTCCAGTTCCCTGAGCAAGGAGTAGGTCTTGTCTATTACGTATTGGGTTTATGGAACGGTATCTGAGCTAATTTGAAACCCTTGTTTTATGCATCACCCCACCTCACCTTTGCCGTTAGGCAGCCATAGTGTCTTTTCTAACCGTGTGACCCTGTTCTGTTTTGTAATTCAGTTCAAGGGTAGCGGTTTTTACATTCCCTCTATAAGTGATATCTTATGATAAGTGTCTTTTTCTGCGTGACTTATTTGACTTAGAATCGTCGTACCTAAATCCACTCATCATGCTGCTACTAGCCTTATGACGTTGATTTCATGGCTGAGTGATATTCCATTGTACATAAGGAGCACAACTTCTTTATCCATTTTTCTCTTTCCTGGGATATTTAAGGTGTAACGAAGTGGAGGTTCTTGTCAACAGAGCAGCCCTAAACTTTGGGGTGCTTGTGTCTTGCTGATTTTTAGTTTTCCCAATGTATACGCCCATGAGTGGAAGTGCCCTATGCTCTCTAAGCTGAGTTTTGTAAATGTTTCAGGACACACCGTACACTTCTCCAGAGTGGTTGTTGGCAATTTACATCCCGCCCATCAGCGTAGCAAGGCTCCCGTTTCTCCGTGGCCTGTCCTGCATTTCTGGTTTTGACACTTTATTCAGCATGGCCCTTTTGACCGATGGGAAGCGAGACTTCTTTGTAGCGCTGATTTGCCTTTCCAGGTTGCTTGGTTGGCCAAAAAGGGCGTATGCGTTTTTTCCTGAATATATTCAGGAAAAAACGCATACGCCCTTTTTGGCCAAGGGCATCATTGTCGAGGTTTTGCCGCTTTTCCTGTGCTTTAAAGGCGATTCGAATCTGCCTCCTGAAATCTGTTTCCTGCAATTCTGCCTTGCTTTCAAATCCTCTTTGTTGCCTTCCCTCAATATATTTGTAGACGAGAGTTATCATTTATAAGTCTGCAGGTTTGTGAATTGCAGTGCCCCTGAGCTCCATTTTTCAACTCGCTCTCTTGGGAGCTGGCCGCAAAAGCGCAGGATTGCTTTAGGCCCTATTCTGCTTCCGGGCGGCAGACTGAGCCTGTGGTTAAGTCTTCTTCCTGATGGGAAAATAGAGTGACCTGTGCCTGTCCCAACACCTAGAGCTAGTCTCTCATTGGTTCCCCCTCTTCCCGTTCATCCTCAGTTCAAATTGCCACCTGTATGGAACAGGAGGTTAAAGGTGCTGATTCTCCAAGGAGGGAGATTGCTAGTAAAGCGGCTGGAATGGCGAACCCGAGCACAAGGAGATGAGAAATGAGGTGCGTTTTAGAAACCTTTCCCGATCACTCGGTGGACCATCTTCTGGGTTTCTCATGCATGTTTTCGATGTAGGAAGATGCCCTTGAACCTGGAGATTTGGGACCCATGGGATGGGTACCACGCAGTATTACTTTAAAGCGTCTGCGTTTGCTCACCCAACCTCACCAAACCTCTCAGCCCTAAGAGTGTCCACCCTTATGTCTCAATCAGCTGCGGGTCTAGACATGGTCAATCCAGGTGGCATCACAGCCCCTGAACGAATTTTGTAAGAATTTCTCTCTCTTTCACTGTCTTTGTTTCACGGGTTTTTAAAATTAATTGAGTTTTATAATGGGGTTTAGCTGCTTTTCACTGCTGTGTTTATGCAGCTTTACACCAACTTGACTCACTTACAGAGAGGTATCAATACATAGGTTTTAAGATTCTTACTAGTCAGATATATTCTTGGGCGGTGAATAGGGGGTGTTGAGTCCAGTTCCCTGAGCAAGGAGTAGGTCTTGTCTATTACGTATTGGGTTTATGGAACGTATCTGAGCTAATTTGAAACCCTTGTTTTATGCATCACCCCACCTCACCTTTCCCGTTAGGCAGCCATAGTGTCTTTTCTAACCGTGTGACCCTGTTCTGTTTTGTAATTCAGTTCAAGGATAGCGGTTTTTACATTCCCTCTATAAGTGATATCTTATGATAAGTGTCTTTTTCTGCGTGACTTATTTGACTTAGAATCGTCGTACCTAAATCCACTCATCATGCTGCTACTAGCCTTATGACGTTGATTTCATGGCTGAGTGATATTCCATTGTACATAAGGAGCACAACTTCTTTATCCATTTTTCTCTTTCCTGGGATATTTAAGGTGTAACGAAGTGGAGGTTCTTGTCAACAGAGCAGCCCTAAACTTTGGGGTGCTTGTGTCTTGCTGATTTTTAGTTTTCCCAATGTATACGCCCATGAGTGGAAGTGCCCTATGCTCTCTAAGCTGAGTTTTGTAAATGTTTCAGGACACACCGTACACTTCTCCAGAGTGGCTGTTGGCAATTTACATCCCGCCCATCCGCGTAGCAAGGCTCCCGTTTCTCCGTGGCCTGTCCTGCATTTCTGGTTTTGACACTTTATTCAGCATGGCCCTTTTGACCGATGGGAAGCGAGACTTCTTTGTAGCGCTGATTTGCCTTTCCAGGTTGCTTGGTTGGCCAAAAAGGGCGTATGCGTTTTTTCCTGAATATATTCAGGAAAAAACGCATACGCCCTTTTTGGCCAAGGGCATCATTGTCGAGGTTTTGCCACTTTTCCTGTGCTTTAAAGGCGATTCGAATCTGCCTGCTGAAATCTGTTTCCTGCAATTCTGCCTTGCTTTCAAATCCTCTTTGTTGCCTTCCCTCAATATATTTGTAGAAGAGAGTTATCATTTATAAGTCTGCAGGTTTGTGAATTGCAGTGCCCCTGAGCTCCATTTTTCAACTCGCTCTCTTGGGAGCTGGCCGCAAAAGCGCAGGATTGCTTTAGGCACTATTCTGCTTCCGGGCGGCAGACTGAGCCTCTGGTTAATTCTTCTTCCTGATGGGAAAATAGAGTGACCTGTGCCTGTCCCAACACCTAGAGCTAGTCTCTCATATGGTTCCCCGTCTTCCCGTTCATCCTCAGTTCAAATTGCCACCTGTATGGAACAGGAGGTTAAAGGTGCTGATTCTCCAAGGAGGGAGATTGCGAGTAAAGCGGCTGGAATGGCGAACCCGAGCACAAGGAGATGAGAAATGAGGTGCGTTTTAGAAACCTTTCCCGATCACTCGGTGGACCATCTTCTGGGTTTCTCATGCATGTTTTCGATGTAGGCAGATGCCCTTGAACCTGGAGATTTGGGACCCATGGGATGGGTACCACGCAGTATTACTTTAAAGCGTCTGCGTTTGCTCACCCAACCTCACCAAACCTCTCAGCCCTAAGAGTGTCCACCCTTATGTCTCAATCAGCTGCGGGTCTAGACATGGTCAATCCAGGTGGCATCACAGCCCCTGAACGAATTTTGTAAGAATTTCTCTCTCTTTCACTGTCTTTGTTTCACGGGTTTTTAAAATTATTTGAGTTTTATAATGGGGTTTAGCTGCTTTTCACTGCTGTGTTTATGCAGCTTTACACCCACTTGACTCACTTACAGAGAGATATCAATACATAGGTTTTAAGATTCTTACTAGTCAGATATATTCTTGGGCGGTGAATAGGGGGTGTTGAGTCCAGTTCCCTGAGCAAGGAGTAGGTCTTGTCTATTACGTATTGGGTTTATGGAACGGTATCTGAGCTAATTTGAAACCCTTGTTTTATGCATCACCCCACCTCACCTTTGCCGTTAGGCAGCCATAGTGTCTTTTCTAACCGTGTGACCCTGTTCTGTTTTGTAATTCAGTTCAAGGGTAGCGGTTTTTACATTCCCTCTATAAGTGATATCTTATGATAAGTGTCTTTTTCTGCGTGACTTATTTGACTTAGAATCGTCGTACCTAAATCCACTCATCATGCTGCTACTAGCCTTATGACGTTGATTTCATGGCTGAGTGATATTCCATTGTACATAAGGAGCACAACTTCTTTATCCATTTTTCTCTTTCCTGGGATATTTAAGGTGTAACGAAGTGGAGGTTCTTGTCAACAGAGCAGCCCTAAACTTTGGGGTGCTTGTGTCTTGCTGATTTTTAGTTTTCCCAATGTATACGCCCATGAGTGGAAGTGCCCTATGCTCTCTAAGCTGAGTTTTGTAAATGTTTCAGGACACACCGTACACTTCTCCAGAGTGGTTGTTGGCAATTTACATCCCGCCCATCAGCGTAGCAAGGCTCCCGTTTCTCCGTGGCCTGTCCTGCATTTCTGGTTTTGACACTTTATTCAGCATGGCCCTTTTGACCGATGGGAAGCGAGACTTCTTTGTAGCGCTGATTTGCCTTTCCAGGTTGCTTGGTTGGCCAAAAAGGGCGTATGCGTTTTTTCCTGAATATATTCAGGAAAAAACGCATACGCCCTTTTTGGCCAAGGGCATCATTGTCGAGATTTTGCCGCTTTTCCTGTGCTTTAAAGGCGATTCGAATCTGCCTCCTGAAATCTGTTTCCTGCAATTCTGCCTTGCTTTCAAATCCTCTTTGTTGCCTTCCCTCAATATATTTGTAGACGAGAGTTATCATTTATAAGTCTGCAGGTTTGTGAATTGCAGTGCCCCTGAGCTCCATTTTTCAACTCGCTCTCTTGGGAGCTGGCCGCAAAAGCGCAGGATTGCTTTAGGCACTATTCTGCTTCCGGGCGGCAGACTGAGCCTCTGGTTAATTCTTCTTCCTGATGGGAAAATAGAGTGACCTGTGCCTGTCCCAACACCTAGAGCTAGTCTCTCATTGGTTCCCCGTCTTCCCGTTCATCCTCAGTTCAAATTGCCACCTGTATGGAACAGGAGGTTAAAGGTGCTGATTCTCCAAGGAGGGAGATTGCTAGTAAAGCGGCTGGAATGGCGAACCCGAGCACAAGGAGATGAGAAATGAGGTGCGTTTTAGAAACCTTTCCCGATCACTCGGTGGACCATCTTCTGGGTTTCTCATGCATGTTTTCGATGTAGGCAGATGCCCTTGAACCTAGAGATTTGGGACCCATGGGATGGGTACCACGCAGTATTACTTTAAAGCGTCTGCGTTTGCTCACCCAACCTCACCAAACCTCTCAGCCCTAAGAGTGTCCACCCTTATGTCTCAATCAGCTGCGGGTCTAGACATGGTCAATCCAGGTGGCATCACAACCCCTGAACGAATTTTGTAAGAATTTCTCTCTCTTTCACTGTCTTTGTTTCACGGGTTTTTAAAATTATTTGAGTTTTATAATGGGGTTTAGCTGCTTTTCACTGCTGTGTTTATGCAGCTTTACACCCACTTGACTCACTTACAGAGAGATATCAATACATAGGTTTTAAGATTCTTACTAGTCAGATATATTCTTGGGCGGTGAATAGGGGGTGTTGAGTCCAGTTCCCTGACCAAGGAGTAGGTCTTGTCTATTACGTATTGGGTTTATGGAACGGTATCTGAGCTAATTTGAAACCCTTGTTTTAGGCATCACCCCACCTCACCTTTCCCGTTAGGCAGCCATAGTGTGTTTTCTAACCGTGTGACTCTGTTCTGTTTTGTAATTCAGTTCAAGGGTAGCGGTTTTTACATTCCCTCTATAAGTGATATCTTATGATAAGTGTCTTTTTCTGTGTGACTTATTTCACTTAGAATCGTCGTACCTAAATCCACTCATCATGCTGCTACTAGCCTTATGAGGTTGATTTCATGGCTGAGTGATAATCCATTGTACATAAGGAGCACAACTTCTTTATCCATTTTTCTCTTTCCTGGGATATTTAAGGTGTAACGAAGTGGAGGTTCTTGTCAACAGAGCAGCCCTAAACTTTGGGGTGCTTGTGTCTTGCTGATTGTTAGTTTTCCCAATGTATACGCCCATGAGTGGAAGTGCCCTATGCTCTCTAAGCTGAGTTTTGTAAATGTTTCAGGACACACCGTACTCTTCTCCAGAGTGGCTGTTGGCAATTTACATCCCGCCCATCAGCGTAGCAAGGCTCCCGTTTCTCCGTGGCCTGTCCTGCATTTCTGGTTTTGACACTTTATACAGCATGGCCCTTTTGACCGATGGGAAGCGAGACTTCTTTGTAGCGCTGATTTGCCTTTCCAGGTTGCTTGGTTGGCCAAAAAGGGCGTATGCGTTTTTTCCTGAATATATTCAGGAAAAAACGCATACGCCCTTTTTGGCCAAGGGCATCATTGTCGAGGTTTTGCCGCTTTTCCTGTGCTTTAAAGGCGATTCGAATCTGCCTCCTGAAATCTGTTTCCTGCAATTCTGCCTTGCTTTCAAATCCTCTTTGTTGCCTTCCCTCAATATATTTGTAGACGAGAGTTATCATTTATAAGTCTGCAGGTTTGTGAATTGCAGTGCGCCTGAGCTCCATTTTTCAACTCGCTCTCTTGGGAGCTGGCCGCAAAAGCGCAGGATTGCTTTAGGCCCTATTCTGCTTCCGGGCGGCAGACTGAGCCTGTGGTTAATTCTTCTTCCTGATGGGAAACTAGAGTGACCTGTGCCTGTCCCAACACCTAGAGCTAGTCTCTCATTGGTTCCCCGTCTTCCCTTTCATCCTCAGTTCAAATTGCCACCTGTATGGAACAGGAGGTTAAAGGTGCTGATTCTCCAAGGAGGGAGATTGCTAGTAAAGCGGCTGGAATGGCGAACCCGAGCACAAGGAGATGAGAAATGAGGTGCGTTTTAGAAACCTTTCCCGATCACTCGGTGGACCATCTTCTGGGTTTCTCATGCATGTTTTCGATGTAGGAAGATGCCCTTGAACCTGGAGATTTGGGACCCATGGGATGGGTACCACGCAGTATTACTTTAAAGCGTCTGCGTTTGCTCACCCAACCTCACCAAACCTCTCAGCCCTAAGAGTGTCCACCCTTATGTCTCAATCAGCTGCGGGTCTAGACATGGTCAATCCAGGTGGCATCACAGCCCCTGAACAAATTTTATAAGAATTTCTCTCTCTTTCACTGTCTTTGTTTCACGGGTTTTTAAAATTATTTGAGTTTTATAATGGGGTTTAGCTGCTTTTCACTGCTGTGTTTATGCAGCTTTACACCCACTTGACTCACTTACAGAGAGATATCAATACATAGGTTTTAAGATTCTTACTAGTCAGATATATTCTTGGGCGGTGAATAGGGGGTGTTGAGTCCAGTTCCCTGAGCAAGGAGTAGGTCTTGTCTATTACGTATTGGGTTTATGGAACGGTATCTGAGCTAATTTGAAACCCATATTTTATGCATCACCCCACCTCACCTTTCCCGTTAGGCAGCCATAGTGTCTTTTCTAACCGTGTGACCCTGTTCTGTTTTGTAATTAAGTTCAAGGATAGCGGTTTTTACATTCCCTCTATAAGTGATATCTTATGATAAGTGTCTTTTTCTGCGTGACTTATTTGACTTAGAATCGTCGTACCTAAATCCACTCATCATGCTGCTACTAGCCTTATGACGTTGATTTCATGGCTGAGTGATATTCCATTGTACATAAGGAGCACAACTTCTTTATCCATTTTTCTCTTTCCTGGGATATTTAAGGTGTAACGAAGTGGAGGTTCTTGTCAACAGAGCAGCCCTAAACTTTGGGGTGCTTGTGTCTTGCTGATTTTTAGTTTTCCCAATGTATACGCCCATGAGTGGAAGTGCCCTATGCTCTCTAAGCTGAGTTTTGTAAATGTTTCAGGACACACCGTACACTTCTCCAGAGTGGCTGTTGGCAATTTACATCCCGCCCATCCGCGTAGCAAGGCTCCCGTTTCTCCGTGGCCTGTCCTGCATTTCTGGTTTTGACACTTTATTCAGCATGGCCCTTTTGACCGATGGGAAGCGAGACTTCTTTGTAGCGCTGATTTGCCTTTCCAGGTTGCTTGGTTGGCCAAAAAGGGCGTATGCGTTTTTTCCTGAATATATTCAGGAAAAAACGCATACGCCCTTTTTGGCCAAGGGCATCATTGTCGAGGTTTTGCCGCTTTTCCTGTGCTTTAAAGGCGATTCGAATCTGCCTGCTGAAATCTGTTTCCTGCAATTCTGCCTTGCTTTCAAATCCTCTTTGTTGCCTTCCCTCAATATATTTGTAGAAGAGAGTTATCATTTATAAGTCTGCAGGTTTGTGAATTGCAGTGCCCCTGAGCTCCATTTTTCAACTCGCTCTCTTGGGAGCTGGCCGCAAAAGCGCAGGATTGCTTTAGGCACTATTCTGCTTCCGGGCGGCAGACTGAGCCTCTGGTTAATTCTTCTTCCTGATGGGAAAATAGAGTGACCTGTGCCTGTCCCAACACCTAGAGCTAGTCTCTCATATGGTTCCCCGTCTTCCCGTTCATCCTCAGTTCAAATTGCCACCTGTATGGAACAGGAGGTTAAAGGTGCTGATTCTCCAAGGAGGGAGATTGCTAGTAAAGCGGCTGGAATGGCGAACCCGAGCACAAGGAGATGAGAAATGAGGTGCGTTTTAGAAACCTTTCCCGATCACTCGGTGGACCATCTTCTGGGTTTCTCATGCATGTTTTCGATGTAGGCAGATGCCCTTGAACCTGGAGATTTGGGACCCATGGGATGGGTACCACGCAGTATTACTTTAAAGCGTCTGCGTTTGCTCACCCAACCTCACCAAACCTCTCAGCCCTAAGAGTGTCCACCCTTATGTCTCAATCAGCTGCGGGTCTAGACATGGTCAATCCAGGTGGCATCACAGCCCCTGAACGAATTTTGTAAGAATTTCTCTCTCTTTCACTGTCTTTGTTTCACGGGTTTTTAAAATTATTTGAGTTTTATAATGGGGTTTAGCTGCTTTTCACTGCTGTGTTTATGCAGCTTTACACCCACTTGACTCACTTACAGAGAGATATCAATACATAGGTTTTAAGATTCTTACTAGTCAGATATATTCTTGGGCGGTGAATAGGGGGTGTTGAGTCCAGTTCCCTGAGCAAGGAGTAGGTCTTGTCTATTACGTATTGGGTTTATGGAACGGTATCTGAGCTAATTTGAAACCCTTGTTTTATGCATCACCCCACCTCACCTTTGCCGTTAGGCAGCCATAGTGTCTTTTCTAACCGTGTGACCCTGTTCTGTTTTGTAATTCAGTTCAAGGGTAGCGGTTTTTACATTCCCTCTATAAGTGATATCTTATGATAAGTGTCTTTTTCTGCGTGACTTATTTGACTTAGAATCGTCGTACCTAAATCCACTCATCATGCTGCTACTAGCCTTATGACGTTGATTTCATGGCTGAGTGATATTCCATTGTACATAAGGAGCACAACTTCTTTATCCATTTTTCTCTTTCCTGGGATATTTAAGGTGTAACGAAGTGGAGGTTCTTGTCAACAGAGCAGCCCTAAACTTTGGGGTGCTTGTGTCTTGCTGATTTTTAGTTTTCCCAATGTATACGCCCATGAGTGGAAGTGCCCTATGCTCTCTAAGCTGAGTTTTGTAAATGTTTCAGGACACACCGTACACTTCTCCAGAGTGGCTGTTGGCAATTTACATCCCGCCCATCAGCGTAGCAAGGCTCCCGTTTCTCCGTGGCCTGTCCTGCATTTCTGGTTTTGACACTTTATTCAGCATGGCCCTTTTGACCGATGGGAAGCGAGACTTCTTTGTAGCGCTGATTTGCCTTTCCAGGTTGCTTGGTTGGCCAAAAAGGGCGTATGCGTTTTTTCCTGAATATATTCAGGAAAAAACGCATACGCCCTTTTTGGCCAAGGGCATCATTGTCGAGGTTTTGCCGCTTTTCCTGTGCTTTAAAGGCGATTCGAATCTGCCTCCTGAAATCTGTTTCCTGCAATTCTGCCTTGCTTTCAAATCCTCTTTGTTGCCTTCCCTCAATATATTTGTAGACGAGAGTTATCATTTATAAGTCTGCAGGTTTGTGAATTGCAGTGCCCCTGAGCTCCATTTTTCAACTCGCTCTCTTGGGAGCTGGCCGCAAAAGCGCAGGATTGCTTTAGGCCCTATTCTGCTTCCGGGCGGCAGACTGAGCCTGTGGTTAAGTCTTCTTCCTGATGGGAAAATAGAGTGACCTGTGCCTGTCCCAACACCTAGAGCTAGTCTCTCATTGGTTCCCCCTCTTCCCGTTCATCCTCAGTTCAAATTGCCACCTGTATGGAACAGGAGGTTAAAGGTGCTGATTCTCCAAGGAGGGAGATTGCTAGTAAAGCGGCTGGAATGGCGAACCCGAGCACAAGGAGATGAGAAATGAGGTGCGTTTTAGAAACCTTTCCCGATCACTCGGTGGACCATCTTCTGGGTTTCTCATGCATGTTTTCGATGTAGGAAGATGCCCTTGAACCTGGAGATTTGGGACCCATGGGATGGGTACCACGCAGTATTACTTTAAAGCGTCTGCGTTTGCTCACCCAACCTCACCAAACCTCTCAGCCCTAAGAGTGTCCACCCTTATGTCTCAATCAGCTGCGGGTCTAGACATGGTCAATCCAGGTGGCATCACAGCCCCTGAACGAATTTTGTAAGAATTTCTCTCTCTTTCACTGTCTTTGTTTCACGGGTTTTTAAAATTAATTGAGTTTTATAATGGGGTTTAGCTGCTTTTCACTGCTGTGTTTATGCAGCTTTACACCAACTTGACTCACTTACAGAGAGGTATCAATACATAGGTTTTAAGATTCTTACTAGTCAGATATATTCTTGGGCGGTGAATAGGGGGTGTTGAGTCCAGTTCCCTGAGCAAGGAGTAGGTCTTGTCTATTACGTATTGGGTTTATGGAACGTATCTGAGCTAATTTGAAACCCTTGTTTTATGCATCACCCCACCTCACCTTTCCCGTTAGGCAGCCATAGTGTCTTTTCTAACCGTGTGACCCTGTTCTGTTTTGTAATTCAGTTCAAGGGTAGCGGTTTTTACATTCCCTCTATAAGTGATATCTTATGATAAGTGTCTTTTTCTGCGTGACTTATTTGACTTAGAATCGTCGTACCTAAATCCACTCATCATGCTGCTACTAGCCTTATGACGTTGATTTCATGGCTGAGTGATATTCCATTGTACATAAGGAGCACAACTTCTTTATCCATTTTTCTCTTTCCTGGGATATTTAAGGTGTAACGAAGTGGAGGTTCTTGTCAACAGAGCAGCCCTAAACTTTGGGGTGCTTGT
This sequence comes from Eschrichtius robustus, assembly GCF_028021215.1. Classification (NCBI taxonomy): domain Eukaryota; kingdom Metazoa; phylum Chordata; class Mammalia; order Artiodactyla; family Eschrichtiidae; genus Eschrichtius; species Eschrichtius robustus. The sequence continues at coordinate 27,986,654 of NC_090830.1, forward strand.
GTCTTGCTGATTTTTAGTTTTCCCAATGTATACGCCCATGAGTGGAAGTGCCCTATGCTCTCTAAGCTGAGTTTTGTAAATGTTTCAGGACACACCGTACACTTCTCCAGAGTGGCTGTTGGCAATTTACATCCCGCCCATCAGCGTAGCAAGGCTCCCGTTTCTCCGTGGCCTGTCCTGCATTTCTGGTTTTGACACTTTATTCAGCATGGCCCTTTTGACCGATGGGAAGCGAGACTTCTTTGTAGCGCTGATTTGCCTTTCCAGGTTGCTTGGTTGGCCAAAAAGGGCGTATGCGTTTTTTCCTGAATATATTCAGGAAAAAACGCATACGCCCTTTTTGGCCAAGGGCATCATTGTCGAGGTTTTGCCGCTTTTCCTGTGCTTTAAAGGCGATTCGAATCTGCCTCCTGAAATCTGTTTCCTGCAATTCTGCCTTGCTTTCAAATACTCTTTGTTGCCTTCCCTCAATATATTTGTAGACGAGAGTTATCATTTATAAGTCTGCAGGTTTGTGAATTGCAGTGCCCCTGAGCTCCATTTTTCAACTCGCTCTCTTGGGAGCTGGCCGCAAAAGCGCAGGATTGCTTTAGGCCCTATTCTGCTTCCGGGCGGCAGACTCAGCCTGTGGTTAATTCTTCTTCCTGATGGGAAACTAGAGTGACCTGTGCCTGTCCCAACACCTAGAGCTAGTCTCTCATTGGTTCCCCGTCTTCCCTTTCATCCTCAGTTCAAATTGCCACCTGTATGGAACAGGAGGTTAAAGGTGCTGATTCTCCAAGGAGGGAGATTGCTAGTAAAGCGGCTGGAATGGCGAACCCGAGCACAAGGAGATGAGAAATGAGGTGCGTTTTAGAAACCTTTCCCGATCACTCGGTGGACCATCTTCTGGGTTTCTCATGCATGTTTTCGATGTAGGAAGATGCCCTTGAACCTGGAGATTTGGGACCCATGGGATGGGTACCACGCAGTATTACTTTAAAGCGTCTGCGTTTGCTCACCCAACCTCACCAAACCTCTCAGCCCTAAGAGTGTCCACCCTTATGTCTCAATCAGCTGCGGGTCTAGACATGGTCAATCCAGGTGGCATCACAGCCCCTGAACAAATTTTATAAGAATTTCTCTCTCTTTCACTGTCTTTGTTTCACGGGTTTTTAAAATTATTTGAGTTTTATAATGGGGTTTAGCTGCTTTTCACTGCTGTGTTTATGCAGCTTTACACCCACTTGACTCACTTACAGAGAGATATCAATACATAGGTTTTAAGATTCTTACTAGTCAGATATATTCTTGGGCGGTGAATAGGGGGTGTTGAGTCCAGTTCCCTGAGCAAGGAGTAGGTCTTGTCTATTACGTATTGGGTTTATGGAACGGTATCTGAGCTAATTTGAAACCCATATTTTATGCATCACCCCACCTCACCTTTCCCGTTAGGCAGCCATAGTGTCTTTTCTAACCGTGTGACCCTGTTCTGTTTTGTAATTCAGTTCAAGGATAGCGGTTTTTACATTCCCTCTATAAGTGATATCTTATGATAAGTGTCTTTTTCTGCGTGACTTATTTGACTTAGAATCGTCGTACCTAAATCCACTCATCATGCTGCTACTAGCCTTATGACGTTGATTTCATGGCTGAGTGATATTCCATTGTACATAAGGAGCACAACTTCTTTATCCATTTTTCTCTTTCCTGGGATATTTAAGGTGTAACGAAGTGGAGGTTCTTGTCAACAGAGCAGCCCTAAACTTTGGGGTGCTTGTGTCTTGCTGATTTTTAGTTTTCCCAATGTATACGCCCATGAGTGGAAGTGCCCTATGCTCTCTAAGCTGAGTTTTGTAAATGTTTCAGGACACACCGTACACTTCTCCAGAGTGGCTGTTGGCAATTTACATCCCGCCCATCCGCGTAGCAAGGCTCCCGTTTCTCCGTGGCCTGTCCTGCATTTCTGGTTTTGACACTTTATTCAGCATGGCCCTTTTGACCGATGGGAAGCGAGACTTCTTTGTAGCGCTGATTTGCCTTTCCAGGTTGCTTGGTTGGCCAAAAAGGGCGTATGCGTTTTTTCCTGAATATATTCAGGAAAAAACGCATACGCCCTTTTTGGCCAAGGGCATCATTGTCGAGGTTTTGCCGCTTTTCCTGTGCTTTAAAGGCGATTCGAATCTGCCTGCTGAAATCTGTTTCCTGCAATTCTGCCTTGCTTTCAAATCCTCTTTGTTGCCTTCCCTCAATATATTTGTAGAAGAGAGTTATCATTTATAAGTCTGCAGGTTTGTGAATTGCAGTGCCCCTGAGCTCCATTTTTCAACTCGCTCTCTTGGGAGCTGGCCGCAAAAGCGCAGGATTGCTTTAGGCACTATTCTGCTTCCGGGCGGCAGACTGAGCCTCTGGTTAATTCTTCTTCCTGATGGGAAAATAGAGTGACCTGTGCCTGTCCCAACACCTAGAGCTAGTCTCTCATATGGTTCCCCGTCTTCCCGTTCATCCTCAGTTCAAATTGCCACCTGTATGGAACAGGAGGTTAAAGGTGCTGATTCTCCAAGGAGGGAGATTGCTAGTAAAGCGGCTGGAATGGCGAACCCGAGCACAGGGAGATGAGAAATGAGGTGCGTTTTAGAAACCTTTCCCGATCACTCGGTGGACCATCTTCTGGGTTTCTCATGCATGTTTTCGATGTAGGCAGATGCCCTTGAACCTGGAGATTTGGGACCCATGGGATGGGTACCACGCAGTATTACTTTAAAGCGTCTGCGTTTGCTCACCCAACCTCACCAAACCTCTCAGCCCTAAGAGTGTCCACCCTTATGTCTCAATCAGCTGCGGGTCTAGACATGGTCAATCCAGGTGGCATCACAGCCCCTGAACGAATTTTGTAAGAATTTCTCTCTCTTTCACTGTCTTTGTTTCACGGGTTTTTAAAATTATTTGAGTTTTATAATGGGGTTTAGCTGCTTTTCACTGCTGTGTTTATGCAGCTTTACACCCACTTGACTCACTTACAGAGAGATATCAATACATAGGTTTTAAGATTCTTACTAGTCAGATATATTCTTGGGCGGTGAATAGGGGGTGTTGAGTCCAGTTCCCTGAGCAAGGAGTAGGTCTTGTCTATTACGTATTGGGTTTATGGAACGGTATCTGAGCTAATTTGAAACCCTTGTTTTATGCATCACCCCACCTCACCTTTGCCGTTAGGCAGCCATAGTGTCTTTTCTAACCGTGTGACCCTGTTCTGTTTTGTAATTCAGTTCAAGGGTAGCGGTTTTTACATTCCCTCTATAAGTGATATCTTATGATAAGTGTCTTTTTCTGCGTGACTTATTTGACTTAGAATCGTCGTACCTAAATCCACTCATCATGCTGCTACTAGCCTTATGACGTTGATTTCATGGCTGAGTGATATTCCATTGTACATAAGGAGCACAACTTCTTTATCCATTTTTCTCTTTCCTGGGATATTTAAGGTGTAACGAAGTGGAGGTTCTTGTCAACAGAGCAGCCCTAAACTTTGGGGTGCTTGTGTCTTGCTGATTTTTAGTTTTCCCAATGTATACGCCCATGAGTGGAAGTGCCCTATGCTCTCTAAGCTGAGTTTTGTAAATGTTTCAGGACACACCGTACACTTCTCCAGAGTGGTTGTTGGCAATTTACATCCCGCCCATCAGCGTAGCAAGGCTCCCGTTTCTCCGTGGCCTGTCCTGCATTTCTGGTTTTGACACTTTATTCAGCATGGCCCTTTTGACCGATGGGAAGCGAGACTTCTTTGTAGCGCTGATTTGCCTTTCCAGGTTGCTTGGTTGGCCAAAAAGGGCGTATGCGTTTTTTCCTGAATATATTCAGGAAAAAACGCATACGCCCTTTTTGGCCAAGGGCATCATTGTCGAGGTTTTGCCGCTTTTCCTGTGCTTTAAAGGCGATTCGAATCTGCCTCCTGAAATCTGTTTCCTGCAATTCTGCCTTGCTTTCAAATCCTCTTTGTTGCCTTCCCTCAATATATTTGTAGACGAGAGTTATCATTTATAAGTCTGCAGGTTTGTGAATTGCAGTGCCCCTGAGCTCCATTTTTCAACTCGCTCTCTTGGGAGCTGGCCGCAAAAGCGCAGGATTGCTTTAGGCCCTATTCTGCTTCCGGGCGGCAGACTGAGCCTGTGGTTAAGTCTTCTTCCTGATGGGAAAATAGAGTGACCTGTGCCTGTCCCAACACCTAGAGCTAGTCTCTCATTGGTTCCCCCTCTTCCCGTTCATCCTCAGTTCAAATTGCCACCTGTATGGAACAGGAGGTTAAAGGTGCTGATTCTCCAAGGAGGGAGATTGCTAGTAAAGCGGCTGGAATGGCGAACCCGAGCACAAGGAGATGAGAAATGAGGTGCGTTTTAGAAACCTTTCCCGATCACTCGGTGGACCATCTTCTGGGTTTCTCATGCATGTTTTCGATGTAGGAAGATGCCCTTGAACCTGGAGATTTGGGACCCATGGGATGGGTACCACGCAGTATTACTTTAAAGCGTCTGCGTTTGCTCACCCAACCTCACCAAACCTCTCAGCCCTAAGAGTGTCCACCCTTATGTCTCAATCAGCTGCGGGTCTAGACATGGTCAATCCAGGTGGCATCACAGCCCCTGAACGAATTTTGTAAGAATTTCTCTCTCTTTCACTGTCTTTGTTTCACGGGTTTTTAAAATTAATTGAGTTTTATAATGGGGTTTAGCTGCTTTTCACTGCTGTGTTTATGCAGCTTTACACCAACTTGACTCACTTACAGAGAGGTATCAATACATAGGTTTTAAGATTCTTACTAGTCAGATATATTCTTGGGCGGTGAATAGGGGGTGTTGAGTCCAGTTCCCTGAGCAAGGAGTAGGTCTTGTCTATTACGTATTGGGTTTATGGAACGTATCTGAGCTAATTTGAAACCCTTGTTTTATGCATCACCCCACCTCACCTTTCCCGTTAGGCAGCCATAGTGTCTTTTCTAACCGTGTGACCCTGTTCTGTTTTGTAATTCAGTTCAAGGATAGCGGTTTTTACATTCCCTCTATAAGTGATATCTTATGATAAGTGTCTTTTTCTGCGTGACTTATTTGACTTAGAATCGTCGTACCTAAATCCACTCATCATGCTGCTACTAGCCTTATGACGTTGATTTCATGGCTGAGTGATATTCCATTGTACATAAGGAGCACAACTTCTTTATCCATTTTTCTCTTTCCTGGGATATTTAAGGTGTAACGAAGTGGAGGTTCTTGTCAACAGAGCAGCCCTAAACTTTGGGGTGCTTGTGTCTTGCTGATTTTTAGTTTTCCCAATGTATACGCCCATGAGTGGAAGTGCCCTATGCTCTCTAAGCTGAGTTTTGTAAATGTTTCAGGACACACCGTACACTTCTCCAGAGTGGCTGTTGGCAATTTACATCCCGCCCATCCGCGTAGCAAGGCTCCCGTTTCTCCGTGGCCTGTCCTGCATTTCTGGTTTTGACACTTTATTCAGCATGGCCCTTTTGACCGATGGGAAGCGAGACTTCTTTGTAGCGCTGATTTGCCTTTCCAGGTTGCTTGGTTGGCCAAAAAGGGCGTATGCGTTTTTTCCTGAATATATTCAGGAAAAAACGCATACGCCCTTTTTGGCCAAGGGCATCATTGTCGAGGTTTTGCCGCTTTTCCTGTGCTTTAAAGGCGATTCGAATCTGCCTGCTGAAATCTGTTTCCTGCAATTCTGCCTTGCTTTCAAATCCTCTTTGTTGCCTTCCCTCAATATATTTGTAGAAGAGAGTTATCATTTATAAGTCTGCAGGTTTGTGAATTGCAGTGCCCCTGAGCTCCATTTTTCAACTCGCTCTCTTGGGAGCTGGCCGCAAAAGCGCAGGATTGCTTTAGGCACTATTCTGCTTCCGGGCGGCAGACTGAGCCTCTGGTTAATTCTTCTTCCTGATGGGAAAATAGAGTGACCTGTGCCTGTCCCAACACCTAGAGCTAGTCTCTCATATGGTTCCCCGTCTTCCCGTTCATCCTCAGTTCAAATTGCCACCTGTATGGAACAGGAGGTTAAAGGTGCTGATTCTCCAAGGAGGGAGATTGCTAGTAAAGCGGCTGGAATGGCGAACCCGAGCACAGGGAGATGAGAAATGAGGTGCGTTTTAGAAACCTTTCCCGATCACTCGGTGGACCATCTTCTGGGTTTCTCATGCATGTTTTCGATGTAGGCAGATGCCCTTGAACCTGGAGATTTGGGACCCATGGGATGGGTACCACGCAGTATTACTTTAAAGCGTCTGCGTTTGCTCACCCAACCTCACCAAACCTCTCAGCCCTAAGAGTGTCCACCCTTATGTCTCAATCAGCTGCGGGTCTAGACATGGTCAATCCAGGTGGCATCACAGCCCCTGAACGAATTTTGTAAGAATTTCTCTCTCTTTCACTGTCTTTGTTTCACGGGTTTTTAAAATTATTTGAGTTTTATAATGGGGTTTAGCTGCTTTTCACTGCTGTGTTTATGCAGCTTTACACCCACTTGACTCACTTACAGAGAGATATCAATACATAGGTTTTAAGATTCTTACTAGTCAGATATATTCTTGGGCGGTGAATAGGGGGTGTTGAGTCCAGTTCCCTGAGCAAGGAGTAGGTCTTGTCTATTACGTATTGGGTTTATGGAACGGTATCTGAGCTAATTTGAAACCCTTGTTTTATGCATCACCCCACCTCACCTTTGCCGTTAGGCAGCCATAGTGTCTTTTCTAACCGTGTGACCCTGTTCTGTTTTGTAATTCAGTTCAAGGGTAGCGGTTTTTACATTCCCTCTATAAGTGATATCTTATGATAAGTGTCTTTTTCTGCGTGACTTATTTGACTTAGAATCGTCGTACCTAATTCCACTCATCATGCTGCTACTAGCCTTATGACGTTGATTTCATGGCTGAGTGATATTCCATTGTACATAAGGAGCACAACTTCTTTATCCATTTTTCTCTTTCCTGGGATATTTAAGGTGTAACGAAGTGGAGGTTCTTGTCAACAGAGCAGCCCTAAACTTTGGGGTGCTTGTGTCTTGCTGATTTTTAGTTTTCCCAATGTATACGCCCATGAGTGGAAGTGCCCTATGCTCTCTAAGCTGAGTTTTGTAAATGTTTCAGGACACACCGTACACTTCTCCAGAGTGGTTGTTGGCAATTTACATCCCGCCCATCAGCGTAGCAAGGCTCCCGTTTCTCCGTGGCCTGTCCTGCATTTCTGGTTTTGACACTTTATTCAGCATGGCCCTTTTGACCGATGGGAAGCGAGACTTCTTTGTAGCGCTGATTTGCCTTTCCAGGTTGCTTGGTTGGCCAAAAAGGGCGTATGCGTTTTTTCCTGAATATATTCAGGAAAAAACGCATACGCCCTTTTTGGCCAAGGGCATCATTGTCGAGGTTTTGCCGCTTTTCCTGTGCTTTAAAGGCGATTCGAATCTGCCTCCTGAAATCTGTTTCCTGCAATTCTGCCTTGCTTTCAAATCCTCTTTGTTGCCTTCCCTCAATATATTTGTAGACGAGAGTTATCATTTATAAGTCTGCAGGTTTGTGAATTGCAGTGCCCCTGAGCTCCATTTTTCAACTCGCTCTCTTGGGAGCTGGCCGCAAAAGCGCAGGATTGCTTTAGGCCCTATTCTGCTTCCGGGCGGCAGACTGAGCCTGTGGTTAAGTCTTCTTCCTGATGGGAAAATAGAGTGACCTGTGCCTGTCCCAACACCTAGAGCTAGTCTCTCATTGGTTCCCCCTCTTCCCGTTCATCCTCAGTTCAAATTGCCACCTGTATGGAACAGGAGGTTAAAGGTGCTGATTCTCCAAGGAGGGAGATTGCTAGTAAAGCGGCTGGAATGGCGAACCCGAGCACAAGGAGATGAGAAATGAGGTGCGTTTTAGAAACCTTTCCCGATCACTCGGTGGACCATCTTCTGGGTTTCTCATGCATGTTTTCGATGTAGGAAGATGCCCTTGAACCTGGAGATTTGGGACCCATGGGATGGGTACCACGCAGTATTACTTTAAAGCGTCTGCGTTTGCTCACCCAACCTCACCAAACCTCTCAGCCCTAAGAGTGTCCACCCTTATGTCTCAATCAGCTGCGGGTCTAGACATGGTCAATCCAGGTGGCATCACAGCCCCTGAACGAATTTTGTAAGAATTTCTCTCTCTTTCACTGTCTTTGTTTCACGGGTTTTTAAAATTAATTGAGTTTTATAATGGGGTTTAGCTGCTTTTCACTGCTGTGTTTATGCAGCTTTACACCAACTTGACTCACTTACAGAGAGGTATCAATACATAGGTTTTAAGATTCTTACTAGTCAGATATATTCTTGGGCGGTGAATAGGGGGTGTTGAGTCCAGTTCCCTGAGCAAGGAGTAGGTCTTGTCTATTACGTATTGGGTTTATGGAACGTATCTGAGCTAATTTGAAACCCTTGTTTTATGCATCACCCCACCTCACCTTTCCCGTTAGGCAGCCATAGTGTCTTTTCTAACCGTGTGACCCTGTTCTGTTTTGTAATTCAGTTCAAGGGTAGCGGTTTTTACATTCCCTCTATAAGTGATATCTTATGATAAGTGTCTTTTTCTGCGTGACTTATTTGACTTAGAATCGTCGTACCTAAATCCACTCATCATGCTGCTACTAGCCTTATGACGTTGATTTCATGGCTGAGTGATATTCCATTGTACATAAGGAGCACAACTTCTTTATCCATTTTTCTCTTTCCTGGGATATTTAAGGTGTAACGAAGTGGAGGTTCTTGTCAACAGAGCAGCCCTAAACTTTGGGGTGCTTGTGTCTTGCTGATTTTTAGTTTTCCCAATGTATACGCCCATGAGTGGAAGTGCCCTATGCTCTCTAAGCTGAGTTTTGTAAATGTTTCAGGACACACCGTACACTTCTCCAGAGTGGTTGTTGGCAATTTACATCCCGCCCATCAGCGTAGCAAGGCTCCCGTTTCTCCGTGGCCTGTCCTGCATTTCTGGTTTTGACACTTTATTCAGCATGGCCCTTTTGACCGATGGGAAGCGAGACTTCTTTGTAGCGCTGATTTGCCTTTCCAGGTTGCTTGGTTGGCCAAAAAGGGCGTATGCGTTTTTTCCTGAATATATTCAGGAAAAAACGCATACGCCCTTTTTGGCCAAGGGCATCATTGTCGAGGTTTTGCCGCTTTTCCTGTGCTTTAAAGGCGATTCGAATCTGCCTCCTGAAATCTGTTTCCTGCAATTCTGCCTTGCTTTCAAATCCTCTTTGTTGCCTTCCCTCAATATATTTGTAGACGAGAGTTATCATTTATAAGTCTGCAGGTTTGTGAATTGCAGTGCGCCTGAGCTCCATTTTTCAACTCGCTCTCTTGGGAGCTGGCCGCAAAAGCGCAGGATTGCTTTAGGCCCTATTCTGCTTCCGGGCGGCAGACTGAGCCTGTGGTTAATTCTTCTTCCTGATGGGAAACTAGAGTGACCTGTGCCTGTCCCAACACCTAGAGCTAGTCTCTCATTGGTTCCCCGTCTTCCCTTTCATCCTCAGTTCAAATTGCCACCTGTATGGAACAGGAGGTTAAAGGTGCTGATTCTCCAAGGAGGGAGATTGCTAGTAAAGCGGCTGGAATGGCGAACCCGAGCACAAGGAGATGAGAAATGAGGTGCGTTTTAGAAACCTTTCCCGATCACTCGGTGGACCATCTTCTGGGTTTCTCATGCATGTTTTCGATGTAGGAAGATGCCCTTGAACCTGGAGATTTGGGACCCATGGGATGGGTACCACGCAGTATTACTTTAAAGCGTCTGCGTTTGCTCACCCAACCTCACCAAACCTCTCAGCCCTAAGAGTGTCCACCCTTATGTCTCAATCAGCTGCGGGTCTAGACATGGTCAATCCAGGTGGCATCACAGCCCCTGAACAAATTTTATAAGAATTTCTCTCTCTTTCACTGTCTTTGTTTCACGGGTTTTTAAAATTATTTGAGTTTTATAATGGGGTTTAGCTGCTTTTCACTGCTGTGTTTATGCAGCTTTACACCCACTTGACTCACTTACAGAGAGATATCAATACATAGGTTTTAAGATTCTTACTAGTCAGATATATTCTTGGGCGGTGAATAGGGGGTGTTGAGTCCAGTTCCCTGAGCAAGGAGTAGGTCTTGTCTATTACGTATTGGGTTTATGGAACGGTATCTGAGCTAATTTGAAACCCATATTTTATGCATCACCCCACCTCACCTTTCCCGTTAGGCAGCCATAGTGTCTTTTCTAACCGTGTGACCCTGTTCTGTTTTGTAATTCAGTTCAAGGATAGCGGTTTTTACATTCCCTCTATAAGTGATATCTTATGATAAGTGTCTTTTTCTGCGTGACTTATTTGACTTAGAATCGTCGTACCTAAATCCACTCATCATGCTGCTACTAGCCTTATGACGTTGATTTCATGGCTGAGTGATATTCCATTGTACATAAGGAGCACAACTTCTTTATCCATTTTTCTCTTTCCTGGGATATTTAAGGTGTAACGAAGTGGAGGTTCTTGTCAACAGAGCAGCCCTAAACTTTGGGGTGCTTGTGTCTTGCTGATTTTTAGTTTTCCCAATGTATACGCCCATGAGTGGAAGTGCCCTATGCTCTCTAAGCTGAGTTTTGTAAATGTTTCAGGACACACCGTACTCTTCTCCAGAGTGGCTGTTGGCAATTTACATCCCGCCCATCAGCGTAGCAAGGCTCCCGTTTCTCCGTGGCCTGTCCTGCATTTCTGGTTTTGACACTTTATTCAGCATGGCCCTTTTGACCGATGGGAAGCGAGACTTCTTTGTAGCGCTGATTTGCCTTTCCAGGTTGCTTGGTTGGCCAAAAAGGGCGTATGCGTTTTTTCCTGAATATATTCAGGAAAAAACGCATACGCCCTTTTTGGCCAAGGGCATCATTGTCGAGGTTTTGCCGCTTTTCCTGTGCTTTAAAGGCGATTCGAATCTGCCTCCTGAAATCTGTTTCCTGCAATTCTGCCTTGCTTTCAAATCCTCTTTGTTGCCTTCCCTCAATATATTTGTAGACGAGAGTTATCATTTATAAGTCTGCAGGTTTGTGAATTGCAGTGCGCCTGAGCTCCATTTTTCAACTCGCTCTCTTGGGAGCTGGCCGCAAAAGCGCAGGATTGCTTTAGGCCCTATTCTGCTTCCGGGCGGCAGACTGAGCCTGTGGTTAATTCTTCTTCCTGATGGGAAACTAGAGTGACCTGTGCCTGTCCCAACACCTAGAGCTAGTCTCTCATTGGTTCCCCGTCTTCCCTTTCATCCTCAGTTCAAATTGCCACCTGTATGGAACAGGAGGTTAAAGGTGCTGATTCTCCAAGGAGGGAGATTGCTAGTAAAGCGGCTGGAATGGCGAACCCGAGCACAAGGAGATGAGAAATGAGGTGCGTTTTAGAAACCTTTCCCGATCACTCGGTGGACCATCTTCTGGGTTTCTCATGCATGTTTTCGATGTAGGAAGATGCCCTTGAACCTGGAGATTTGGGACCCATGGGATGGGTACCACGCAGTATTACTTTAAAGCGTCTGCGTTTGCTCACCCAACCTCACCAAACCTCTCAGCCCTAAGAGTGTCCACCCTTATGTCTCAATCAGCTGCGGGTCTAGACATGGTCAATCCAGGTGGCATCACAGCCCCTGAACAAATTTTATAAGAATTTCTCTCTCTTTCACTGTCTTTGTTTCACGGGTTTTTAAAATTATTTGAGTTTTATAATGGGGTTTAGCTGCTTTTCACTGCTGTGTTTATGCAGCTTTACACCCACTTGACTCACTTACAGAGAGATATCAATACATAGGTTTTAAGATTCTTACTAGTCAGATATATTCTTGGGCGGTGAATAGGGGGTGTTGAGTCCAGTTCCCTGAGCAAGGAGTAGGTCTTGTCTATTACGTATTGGGTTTATGGAACGGTATCTGAGCTAATTTGAAACCCATATTTTATGCATCACCCCACCTCACCTTTCCCGTTAGGCAGCCATAGTGTCTTTTCTAACCATGTGACCCTGTTCTGTTTTGTAATTCAGTTCAAGGATAGCGGTTTTTACATTCCCTCTATAAGTGATATCTTATGATAAGTGTCTTTTTCTGCGTGACTTATTTGACTTAGAATCGTCGTACCTAAATCCACTCATCATGCTGCTACTAGCCTTATGACGTTGATTTCATGGCTGAGTGATATTCCATTGTACATAAGGAGCACAACTTCTTTATCCATTTTTCTCTTTCCTGGGATATTTAAGGTGTAACGAAGTGGAGGTTCTTGTCAACAGAGCAGCCCTAAACTTTGGGGTGCTTGTGTCTTGCTGATTTTTAGTTTTCCCAATGTATACGCCCATGAGTGGAAGTGCCCTATGCTCTCTAAGCTGAGTTTTGTAAATGTTTCAGGACACACCGTACACTTCTCCAGAGTGGCTGTTGGCAATTTACATCCCGCCCATCCGCGTAGCAAGGCTCCCGTTTCTCCGTGGCCTGTCCTGCATTTCTGGTTTTGACACTTTATTCAGCATGGCCCTTTTGACCGATGGGAAGCGAGACTTCTTTGTAGCGCTGATTTGCCTTTCCAGGTTGCTTGGTTGGCCAAAAAGGGCGTATGCGTTTTTTCCTGAATATATTCAGGAAAAAACGCATACGCCCTTTTTGGCCAAGGGCATCATTGTCGAGGTTTTGCCGCTTTTCCTGTGCTTTAAAGGCGATTCGAATCTGCCTGCTGAAATCTGTTTCCTGCAATTCTGCCTTGCTTTCAAATCCTCTTTGTTGCCTTCCCTCAATATATTTGTAGAAGAGAGTTATCATTTATAAGTCTGCAGGTTTGTGAATTGCAGTGCCCCTGAGCTCCATTTTTCAACTCGCTCTCTTGGGAGCTGGCCGCAAAAGCGCAGGATTGCTTTAGGCACTATTCTGCTTCCGGGCGGCAGACTGAGCCTCTGGTTAATTCTTCTTCCTGATGGGAAAATAGAGTGACCTGTGCCTGTCCCAACACCTAGAGCTAGTCTCTCATATGGTTCCCCGTCTTCCCGTTCATCCTCAGTTCAAATTGCCACCTGTATGGAACAGGAGGTTAAAGGTGCTGATTCTCCAAGGAGGGAGATTGCTAGTAAAGCGGCTGGAATGGCGAACCCGAGCACAAGGAGATGAGAAATGAGGTGCGTTTTAGAAACCTTTCCCGATCACTCGGTGGACCATCTTCTGGGTTTCTCATGCATGTTTTCGATGTAGGCAGATGCCCTTGAACCTGGAGATTTGGGACCCATGGGATGGGTACCACGCAGTATTACTTTAAAGCGTCTGCGTTTGCTCACCCAACCTCACCAAACCTCTCAGCCCTAAGAGTGTCCACCCTTATGTCTCAATCAGCTGCGGGTCTAGACATGGTCAATCCAGGTGGCATCACAGCCCCTGAACGAATTTTGTAAGAATTTCTCTCTCTTTCACTGTCTTTGTTTCACGGGTTTTTAAAATTATTTGAGTTTTATAATGGGGTTTAGCTGCTTTTCACTGCTGTGTTTATGCAGCTTTACACCCACTTGACTCACTTACAGAGAGATATCAATACATAGGTTTTAAGATTCTTACTAGTCAGATATATTCTTGGGCGGTGAATAGGGGGTGTTGAGTCCAGTTCCCTGAGCAAGGAGTAGGTCTTGTCTATTACGTATTGGGTTTATGGAACGGTATCTGAGCTAATTTGAAACCCTTGTTTTATGCATCACCCCACCTCACCTTTGCCGTTAGGCAGCCATAGTGTCTTTTCTAACCGTGTGACCCTGTTCTGTTTTGTAATTCAGTTCAAGGGTAGCGGTTTTTACATTCCCTCTATAAGTGATATCTTATGATAAGTGTCTTTTTCTGCGTGACTTATTTGACTTAGAATCGTCGTACCTAAATCCACTCATCATGCTGCTACTAGCCTTATGACGTTGATTTCATGGCTGAGTGATATTCCATTGTACATAAAGAGCACAACTTCTTTATCCATTTTTCTCTTTCCTGGGATATTTAAGGTGTAACGAAGTGGAGGTTCTTGTCAACAGAGCAGCCCTAAACTTTGGGGTGCTTGTGTCTTGCTGATTTTTAGTTTTCCCAATGTATACGCCCATGAGTGGAAGTGCCCTATGCTCTCTAAGCTGAGTTTTGTAAATGTTTCAGGACACACCGTACACTTCTCCAGAGTGGCTGTTGGCAATTTACATCCCGCCCATCAGCGTAGCAAGGCTCCCGTTTCTCCGTGGCCTGTCCTGCATTTCTGGTTTTGACACTTTATTCAGCATGGCCCTTTTGACCGATGGGAAGCGAGACTTCTTTGTAGCGCTGATTTGCCTTTCCAGGTTGCTTGTTTGGCCAAAAAGGGCGTATGCGTTTTTTCCTGAATATATTCAGGAAAAAACGCATACGCCCTTTTTGGCCAAGGGCATCATTGTCGAGGTTTTGCCGCTTTTCCTGTGCTTTAAAGGCGATTCGAATCTGCCTCCTGAAATCTGTTTCCTGCAATTCTGCCTTGCTTTCAAATCCTCTTTGTTGCCTTCCCTCAATATATTTGTAGACGAGAGTTATCATTTATAAGTCTGCAGGTTTGTGAATTGCAGTGCCCCTGAGCTCCATTTTTCAACTCGCTCTCTTGGGAGCTGGCCGCAAAAGCGCAGGATTGCTTTAGGCCCTATTCTGCTTCCGGGCGGCAGACTGAGCCTGTGGTTAAGTCTTCTTCCTGATGGGAAAATAGAGTGACCTGTGCCTGTCCCAACACCTAGAGCTAGTCTCTCATTGGTTCCCCCTCTTCCCGTTCATCCTCAGTTCAAATTGCCACCTGTATGGAACAGGAGGTTAAAGGTGCTGATTCTCCAAGGAGGGAGATTGCTAGTAAAGCGGCTGGAATGGCGAACCCGAGCACAAGGAGATGAGAAATGAGGTGCGTTTTAGAAACCTTTCCCGATCACTCGGTGGACCATCTTCTGGGTTTCTCATGCATGTTTTCGATGTAGGAAGATGCCCTTGAACCTGGAGATTTGGGACCCATGGGATGGGTACCACGCAGTATTACTTTAAAGCGTCTGCGTTTGCTCACCCAACCTCACCAAACCTCTCAGCCCTAAGAGTGTCCACCCTTATGTCTCAATCAGCTGCGGGTCTAGACATGGTCAATCCAGGTGGCATCACAGCCCCTGAACGAATTTTGTAAGAATTTCTCTCTCTTTCACTGTCTTTGTTTCACGGGTTTTTAAAATTAATTGAGTTTTATAATGGGGTTTAGCTGCTTTTCACTGCTGTGTTTATGCAGCTTTACACCAACTTGACTCACTTACAGAGAGGTATCAATACATAGGTTTTAAGATTCTTACTAGTCAGATATATTCTTGGGCGGTGAATAGGGGGTGTTGAGTCCAGTTCCCTGAGCAAGGAGTAGGTCTTGTCTATTACGTATTGGGTTTATGGAACGTATCTGAGCTAATTTGAAACCCTTGTTTTATGCATCACCCCACCTCACCTTTGCCGTTAGGCAGCCATAGTGTCTTTTCTAACCGTGTGACCCTGTTCTGTTTTGTAATTCAGTTCAAGGGTAGCGGTTTTTACATTCCCTCTATAAGTGATATCTTATGATAAGTGTCTTTTTCTGCGTGACTTATTTGACTTAGAATCGTCGTACCTAAATCCACTCATCATGCTGCTACTAGCCTTATGACGTTGATTTCATGGCTGAGTGATATTCCATTGTACATAAGGAGCACAACTTCTTTATCCATTTTTCTCTTTCCTGGGATATTTAAGGTGTAACGAAGTGGAGGTTCTTGTCAACAGAGCAGCCCTAAACTTTGGGGTGCTTGTGTCTTGCTGATTTTTAGTTTTCCCAATGTATACGCCCATGAGTGGAAGTGCCCTATGCTCTCTAAGCTGAGTTTTGTAAATGTTTCAGGACACACCGTACACTTCTCCAGAGTGGTTGTTGGCAATTTACATCCCGCCCATCAGCGTAGCAAGGCTCCCGTTTCTCCGTGGCCTGTCCTGCATTTCTGGTTTTGACACTTTATTCAGCATGGCCCTTTTGACCGA
This sequence comes from Eschrichtius robustus, assembly GCF_028021215.1. Lineage (NCBI taxonomy): Eukaryota > Metazoa > Chordata > Mammalia > Artiodactyla > Eschrichtiidae > Eschrichtius > Eschrichtius robustus. The sequence goes on from NC_090830.1 coordinate 28,002,719, forward strand.
TGGGAAGCGAGACTTCTTTGTAGCGCTGATTTGCCTTTCCAGGTTGCTTGTTTGGCCAAAAAGGGCGTATGCGTTTTTTCCTGAATATATTCAGGAAAAAACGCATACGCCCTTTTTGGCCAAGGGCATCATTGTCGAGGTTTTGCCGCTTTTCCTGTGCTTTAAAGGCGATTCGAATCTGCCTCCTGAAATCTGTTTCCTGCAATTCTGCCTTGCTTTCAAATCCTCTTTGTTGCCTTCCCTCAATATATTTGTAGACGAGAGTTATCATTTATAAGTCTGCAGGTTTGTGAATTGCAGTGCCCCTGAGCTCCATTTTTCAACTCGCTCTCTTGGGAGCTGGCCGCAAAAGCGCAGGATTGCTTTAGGCCCTATTCTGCTTCCGGGCGGCAGACTGAGCCTGTGGTTAAGTCTTCTTCCTGATGGGAAAATAGAGTGACCTGTGCCTGTCCCAACACCTAGAGCTAGTCTCTCATTGGTTCCCCCTCTTCCCGTTCATCCTCAGTTCAAATTGCCACCTGTATGGAACAGGAGGTTAAAGGTGCTGATTCTCCAAGGAGGGAGATTGCTAGTAAAGCGGCTGGAATGGCGAACCCGAGCACAAGGAGATGAGAAATGAGGTGCGTTTTAGAAACCTTTCCCGATCACTCGGTGGACCATCTTCTGGGTTTCTCATGCATGTTTTCGATGTAGGAAGATGCCCTTGAACCTGGAGATTTGGGACCCATGGGATGGGTACCACGCAGTATTACTTTAAAGCGTCTGCGTTTGCTCACCCAACCTCACCAAACCTCTCAGCCCTAAGAGTGTCCACCCTTATGTCTCAATCAGCTGCGGGTCTAGACATGGTCAATCCAGGTGGCATCACAGCCCCTGAACGAATTTTGTAAGAATTTCTCTCTCTTTCACTGTCTTTGTTTCACGGGTTTTTAAAATTAATTGAGTTTTATAATGGGGTTTAGCTGCTTTTCACTGCTGTGTTTATGCAGCTTTACACCAACTTGACTCACTTACAGAGAGGTATCAATACATAGGTTTTAAGATTCTTACTAGTCAGATATATTCTTGGGCGGTGAATAGGGGGTGTTGAGTCCAGTTCCCTGAGCAAGGAGTAGGTCTTGTCTATTACGTATTGGGTTTATGGAACGTATCTGAGCTAATTTGAAACCCTTGTTTTATGCATCACCCCACCTCACCTTTGCCGTTAGGCAGCCATAGTGTCTTTTCTAACCGTGTGACCCTGTTCTGTTTTGTAATTCAGTTCAAGGGTAGCGGTTTTTACATTCCCTCTATAAGTGATATCTTATGATAAGTGTCTTTTTCTGCGTGACTTATTTGACTTAGAATCGTCGTACCTAAATCCACTCATCATGCTGCTACTAGCCTTATGACGTTGATTTCATGGCTGAGTGATATTCCATTGTACATAAGGAGCACAACTTCTTTATCCATTTTTCTCTTTCCTGGGATATTTAAGGTGTAACGAAGTGGAGGTTCTTGTCAACAGAGCAGCCCTAAACTTTGGGGTGCTTGTGTCTTGCTGATTTTTAGTTTTCCCAATGTATACGCCCATGAGTGGAAGTGCCCTATGCTCTCTAAGCTGAGTTTTGTAAATGTTTCAGGACACACCGTACACTTCTCCAGAGTGGCTGTTGGCAATTTACATCCCGCCCATCAGCGTAGCAAGGCTCCCGTTTCTCCGTGGCCTGTCCTGCATTTCTGGTTTTGACACTTTATTCAGCATGGCCCTTTTGACCGATGGGAAGCGAGACTTCTTTGTAGCGCTGATTTGCCTTTCCAGGTTGCTTGGTTGGCCAAAAAGGGCGTATGCGTTTTTTCCTGAATATATTCAGGAAAAAACGCATACGCCCTTTTTGGCCAAGGGCATCATTGTCGAGGTTTTGCCGCTTTTCCTGTGCTTTAAAGGCGATTCGAATCTGCCTCCTGAAATCTGTTTCCTGCAATTCTGCCTTGCTTTCAAATACTCTTTGTTGCCTTCCCTCAATATATTTGTAGACGAGAGTTATCATTTATAAGTCTGCAGGTTTGTGAATTGCAGTGCCCCTGAGCTCCATTTTTCAACTCGCTCTCTTGGGAGCTGGCCGCAAAAGCGCAGGATTGCTTTAGGCACTATTCTGCTTCCGGGCGGCAGACTCAGCCTGTGGTTAATTCTTCTTCCTGATGGGAAACTAGAGTGACCTGTGCCTGTCCCAACACCTAGAGCTAGTCTCTCATTGGTTCCCCGTCTTCCCGTTCATCCTCAGTTCAAATTGCAACCTGTATGGAACAGGAGGTTAAAGGTGCTGATTCTCCAAGGAGGGAGATTGCTAGTAAAGCGGCTGGAATGGCGAACCCGAGCACAAGGAGATGAGAAATGAGGTGCGTTTTAGAAACCTTTCCCGATCACTCGGTGGACCATCTTCTGGGTTTCTCATGCATGTTTTCGATGTAGGCAGATGCCCTTGAACCTGGAGATTTGGGACCCATGGGATGGGTACCACGCAGTATTACTTTAAAGCGTCTGCGTTTGCTCATCCAACCTCACCAAACCTCTCAGCCCTAAGAGTGTCCACCCTTATGTCTCAATCAGCTGCGGGTCTAGACATGGTCAATCCAGGTGGCATCACAGCCCCTGAACGAATTTTGTAAGAATTTCTCTCTCTTTCACTGTCTTTGTTTCACGGGTTTTTAAAATTATTTGAGTTTTATAATGGGGTTTAGCTGCTTTTCACTGCTGTGTTTATGCAGCTTTACACCCACTTGACTCACTTACAGAGAGATATCAATACATAGGTTTTAAGATTCTTACTAGTCAGATATATTCTTGGGCGGTGAATAGGGGGTGTTGAGTCCAGTTCCCTGAGCAAGGAGTAGGTCTTGTCTATTACGTATTGGGTTTATGGAACGGTATCTGAGCTAATTTGAAACCCTGTTTTATGCATCACCCCACCTCACCTTTCCCGTTAGGCAGCCATAGTGTCTTTTCTAACCGTGTGACTCTGTTCTGTTTTGTAATTCAGTTCAAGGGTAGCGGTTTTTACATTCCCTCTATAAGTGATATCTTATGATAAGTGTCTTTTTCTGTGTGACTTATTTGACTTAGAATTGTCGTACCTAAATCCACTCATCATGCTGCTACTAGCCTTATGAGGTTGATTTCATGGCTGAGTGATATTCCATTGTACATAAGGAGCACAACTTCTTTATCCATTTTTCTCTTTCCTGGGATATTTAAGGTGTAACGAAGTGGAGGTTCTTGTCAACAGAGCAGCCCTAAACTTTGGGGTGCTTGTGTCTTGCTGATTTTTAGTTTTCCCAATGTATACGCCCATGAGTGGAAGTGCCCTATGCTCTCTAAGCTGAGTTTTGTAAATGTTTCAGGACACACCGTACTCTTCTCCAGAGTGGCTGTTGGCAATTTACATCCCGCCCATCCGCGTAGCAAGGCTCCCGTTTCTCCGTGGCCTGTCCTGCATTTCTGGTTTTGACACTTTATTCAGCATGGCCCTTTTGACCGATGGGAAGCGAGACTTCTTTGTAGCGCTGATTTGCCTTTCCAGGTTGCTTGGTTGGCCAAAAAGGGCGTATGCGTTTTTTCCTGAATATATTCAGGAAAAAACGCATACGCCCTTTTTGGCCAAGGGCATCATTGTCGAGGTTTTGCCGCTTTTCCTGTGCTTTAAAGGCGATTCGAATCTGCCTGCTGAAATCTGTTTCCTGCAATTCTGCCTTGCTTTCAAATCCTCTTTGTTGCCTTCCCTCAATATATTTGTAGAAGAGAGTTATCATTTATAAGTCTGCAGGTTTGTGAATTGCAGTGCCCCTGAGCTCCATTTTTCAACTCGCTCTCTTGGGAGCTGGCCGCAAAAGCGCAGGATTGCTTTAGGCACTATTCTGCTTCCGGGCGGCAGACTGAGCCTCTGGTTAATTCTTCTTCCTGATGGGAAAATAGAGTGACCTGTGCCTGTCCCAACACCTAGAGCTAGTCTCTCATATGGTTCCCCGTCTTCCCGTTCATCCTCAGTTCAAATTGCCACCTGTATGGAACAGGAGGTTAAAGGTGCTGATTCTCCAAGGAGGGAGATTGCTAGTAAAGCGGCTGGAATGGCGAACCCGAGCACAAGGAGATGAGAAATGAGGTGCGTTTTAGAAACCTTTCCCGATCACTCGGTGGACCATCTTCTGGGTTTCTCATGCATGTTTTCGATGTAGGCAGATGCCCTTGAACCTGGAGATTTGGGACCCATGGGATGGGTACCACGCAGTATTACTTTAAAGCGTCTGCGTTTGCTCACCCAACCTCACCAAACCTCTCAGCCCTAAGAGTGTCCACCCTTATGTCTCAATCAGCTGCGGGTCTAGACATGGTCAATCCAGGTGGCATCACAGCCCCTGAACGAATTTTGTAAGAATTTCTCTCTCTTTCACTGTCTTTGTTTCACGGGTTTTTAAAATTATTTGAGTTTTAAAATGGGGTTTAGCTGCTTTTCACTGCTGTGTTTATGCAGCTTTACACCCACTTGACTCACTTACAGAGAGATATCAATACATAGGTTTTAAGATTCTTACTAGTCAGATATATTCTTGGGCGGTGAATAGGGGGTGTTGAGTCCAGTTCCCTGAGCAAGGAGTAGGTCTTGTCTATTACGTATTGGGTTTATGGAACGGTATCTGAGCTAATTTGAAACCCTTGTTTTATGCATCACCCCACCTCACCTTTGCCGTTAGGCAGCCATAGTGTCTTTTCTAACCGTGTGACCCTGTTCTGTTTTGTAATTCAGTTCAAGGGTAGCGGTTTTTACATTCCCTCTATAAGTGATATCTTATGATAAGTGTCTTTTTCTGCGTGACTTATTTGACTTAGAATCGTCGTACCTAAATCCACTCATCATGCTGCTACTAGCCTTATGACGTTGATTTCATGGCTGAGTGATATTCCATTGTACATAAGGAGCACAACTTCTTTATCCATTTTTCTCTTTCCTGGGATATTTAAGGTGTAACGAAGTGGAGGTTCTTGTCAACAGAGCAGCCCTAAACTTTGGGGTGCTTGTGTCTTGCTGATTTTTAGTTTTCCCAATGTATACGCCCATGAGTGGAAGTGCCCTATGCTCTCTAAGCTGAGTTTTGTAAATGTTTCAGGACACACCGTACACTTCTCCAGAGTGGTTGTTGGCAATTTACATCCCGCCCATCAGCATAGCAAGGCTCCCGTTTCTCCGTGGCCTGTCCTGCATTTCTGGTTTTGACACTTTATTCAGCATGGCCCTTTTGACCGATGGGAAGCGAGACTTCTTTGTAGCGCTGATTTGCCTTTCCAGGTTGCTTGGTTGGCCAAAAAGGGCGTATGCGTTTTTTCCTGAATATATTCAGGAAAAAACGCATACGCCCTTTTTGGCCAAGGGCATCATTGTCGAGGTTTTGCCGCTTTTCCTGTGCTTTAAAGGCGATTCGAATCTGCCTCCTGAAATCTGTTTCCTGCAATTCTGCCTTGCTTTCAAATCCTCTTTGTTGCCTTCCCTCAATATATTTGTAGACGAGAGTTATCATTTATAAGTCTGCAGGTTTGTGAATTGCAGTGCGCCTGAGCTCCATTTTTCAACTCGCTCTCTTGGGAGCTGGCCGCAAAAGCGCAGGATTGCTTTAGGCCCTATTCTGCTTCCGGGCGGCAGACTGAGCCTGTGGTTAATTCTTCTTCCTGATGGGAAACTAGAGTGACCTGTGCCTGTCCCAACACCTAGAGCTAGTCTCTCATTGGTTCCCCGTCTTCCCTTTCATCCTCAGTTCAAATTGCCACCTGTATGGAACAGGAGGTTAAAGGTGCTGATTCTCCAAGGAGGGAGATTGCTAGTAAAGCGGCTGGAATGGCGAACCCGAGCACAAGGAGATGAGAAATGAGGTGCGTTTTAGAAACCTTTCCCGATCACTCGGTGGACCATCTTCTGGGTTTCTCATGCATGTTTTCGATGTAGGCAGATGCCCTTGAACCTGGAGATTTGGGACCCATGGGATGGGTACCACGCAGTATTACTTTAAAGCGTCTGCGTTTGCTCACCCAACCTCACCAAACCTCTCAGCCCTAAGAGTGTCCACCCTTATGTCTCAATCAGCTGCGGGTCTAGACATGGTCAATCCAGGTGGCATCACAGCCCCTGAACGAATTTTGTAAGAATTTCTCTCTCTTTCACTGTCTTTGTTTCACGGGTTTTTAAAATTATTTGAGTTTTATAATGGGGTTTAGCTGCTTTTCACTGCTGTGTTTATGCAGCTTTACACCCACTTGACTCACTTACAGAGAGATATCAATACATAGGTTTTAAGATTCTTACTAGTCAGATATATTCTTGGGCGGTGAATAGGGGGTGTTGAGTCCAGTTCCCTGAGCAAGGAGTAGGTCTTGTCTATTACGTATTGGGTTTATGGAACGGTATCTGAGCTAATTTGAAACCCTTGTTTTATGCATCACCCCACCTCACCTTTGCCGTTAGGCAGCCATAGTGTCTTTTCTAACCGTGTGACCCTGTTCTGTTTTGTAATTCAGTTCAAGGGTAGCGGTTTTTACATTCCCTCTATAAGTGATATCTTATGATAAGTGTCTTTTTCTGCGTGACTTATTTGACTTAGAATCGTCGTACCTAAATCCACTCATCATGCTGCTACTAGCCTTATGACGTTGATTTCATGGCTGAGTGATATTCCATTGTACATAAGGAGCACAACTTCTTTATCCATTTTTCTCTTTCCTGGGATATTTAAGGTGTAACGAAGTGGAGGTTCTTGTCAACAGAGCAGCCCTAAACTTTGGGGTGCTTGTGTCTTGCTGATTTTTAGTTTTCCCAATGTATACGCCCATGAGTGGAAGTGCCCTATGCTCTCTAAGCTGAGTTTTGTAAATGTTTCAGGACACACCGTACACTTCTCCAGAGTGGTTGTTGGCAATTTACATCCCGCCCATCAGCGTAGCAAGGCTCCCGTTTCTCCGTGGCCTGTCCTGCATTTCTGGTTTTGACACTTTATTCAGCATGGCCCTTTTGACCGATGGGAAGCGAGACTTCTTTGTAGCGCTGATTTGCCTTTCCAGGTTGCTTGGTTGGCCAAAAAGGGCGTATGCGTTTTTTCCTGAATATATTCAGGAAAAAACGCATACGCCCTTTTTGGCCAAGGGCATCATTGTCGAGGTTTTGCCGCTTTTCCTGTGCTTTAAAGGCGATTCGAATCTGCCTCCTGAAATCTGTTTCCTGCAATTCTGCCTTGCTTTCAAATCCTCTTTGTTGCCTTCCCTCAATATATTTGTAGACGAGAGTTATCATTTATAAGTCTGCAGGTTTGTGAATTGCAGTGCCCCTGAGCTCCATTTTTCAACTCGCTCTCTTGGGAGCTGGCCGCAAAAGCGCAGGATTGCTTTAGGCCCTATTCTGCTTCCGGGCGGCAGACTGAGCCTGTGGTTAAGTCTTCTTCCTGATGGGAAAATAGAGTGACCTGTGCCTGTCCCAACACCTAGAGCTAGTCTCTCATTGGTTCCCCCTCTTCCCGTTCATCCTCAGTTCAAATTGCCACCTGTATGGAACAGGAGGTTAAAGGTGCTGATTCTCCAAGGAGGGAGATTGCTAGTAAAGCGGCTGGAATGGCGAACCCGAGCACAAGGAGATGAGAAATGAGGTGCGTTTTAGAAACCTTTCCCGATCACTCGGTGGACCATCTTCTGGGTTTCTCATGCATGTTTTCGATGTAGGCAGATGCCCTTGAACCTGGAGATTTGGGACCCATGGGATGGGTACCACGCAGTATTACTTTAAAGCGTCTGCGTTTGCTCACCCAACCTCACCAAACCTCTCAGCCCTAAGAGTGTCCACCCTTATGTCTCAATCAGCTGCGGGTCTAGACATGGTCAATCCAGGTGGCATCACAGCCCCTGAACGAATTTTGTAAGAATTTCTCTCTCTTTCACTGTCTTTGTTTCACGGGTTTTTAAAATTATTTGAGTTTTATAATGGGGTTTAGCTGCTTTTCACTGCTGTGTTTATGCAGCTTTACACCCACTTGACTCACTTACAGAGAGATATCAATACATAGGTTTTAAGATTCTTACTAGTCAGATATATTCTTGGGCGGTGAATAGGGGGTGTTGAGTCCAGTTCCCTGAGCAAGGAGTAGGTCTTGTCTATTACGTATTGGGTTTATGGAACGGTATCTGAGCTAATTTGAAACCCTTGTTTTATGCATCACCCCACCTCACCTTTGCCGTTAGGCAGCCATAGTGTCTTTTCTAACCGTGTGACCCTGTTCTGTTTTGTAATTCAGTTCAAGGGTAGCGGTTTTTACATTCCCTCTATAAGTGATATCTTATGATAAGTGTCTTTTTCTGCGTGACTTATTTGACTTAGAATCGTCGTACCTAAATCCACTCATCATGCTGCTACTAGCCTTATGACGTTGATTTCATGGCTGAGTGATATTCCATTGTACATAAGGAGCACAACTTCTTTATCCATTTTTCTCTTTCCTGGGATATTTAAGGTGTAACGAAGTGGAGGTTCTTGTCAACAGAGCAGCCCTAAACTTTGGGGTGCTTGTGTCTTGCTGATTTTTAGTTTTCCCAATGTATACGCCCATGAGTGGAAGTGCCCTATGCTCTCTAAGCTGAGTTTTGTAAATGTTTCAGGACACACCGTACACTTCTCCAGAGTGGTTGTTGGCAATTTACATCCCGCCCATCAGCGTAGCAAGGCTCCCGTTTCTCCGTGGCCTGTCCTGCATTTCTGGTTTTGACACTTTATTCAGCATGGCCCTTTTGACCGATGGGAAGCGAGACTTCTTTGTAGCGCTGATTTGCCTTTCCAGGTTGCTTGGTTGGCCAAAAAGGGCGTATGCGTTTTTTCCTGAATATATTCAGGAAAAAACGCATACGCCCTTTTTGGCCAAGGGCATCATTGTCGAGGTTTTGCCGCTTTTCCTGTGCTTTAAAGGCGATTCGAATCTGCCTCCTGAAATCTGTTTCCTGCAATTCTGCCTTGCTTTCAAATCCTCTTTGTTGCCTTCCCTCAATATATTTGTAGACGAGAGTTATCATTTATAAGTCTGCAGGTTTGTGAATTGCAGTGCCCCTGAGCTCCATTTTTCAACTCGCTCTCTTGGGAGCTGGCCGCAAAAGCGCAGGATTGCTTTAGGCCCTATTCTGCTTCCGGGCGGCAGACTGAGCCTGTGGTTAAGTCTTCTTCCTGATGGGAAAATAGAGTGACCTGTGCCTGTCCCAACACCTAGAGCTAGTCTCTCATTGGTTCCCCGTCTTCCCTTTCATCCTCAGTTCAAATTGCCACCTGTATGGAACAGGAGGTTAAAGGTGCTGATTCTCCAAGGAGGGAGATTGCTAGTAAAGCGGCTGGAATGGCGAACCCGAGCACAAGGAGATGAGAAATGAGGTGCGTTTTAGAAACCTTTCCCGATCACTCGGTGGACCATCTTCTGGGTTTCTCATGCATGTTTTCGATGTAGGCAGATGCCCTTGAACCTGGAGATTTGGGACCCATGGGATGGGTACCACGCAGTATTACTTTAAAGCGTCTGCGTTTGCTCACCCAACCTCACCAAACCTCTCAGCCCTAAGAGTGTCCACCCTTATGTCTCAATCAGCTGCGGGTCTAGACATGGTCAATCCAGGTGGCATCACAGCCCCTGAACGAATTTTGTAAGAATTTCTCTCTCTTTCACTGTCTTTGTTTCACGGGTTTTTAAAATTATTTGAGTTTTATAATGGGGTTTAGCTGCTTTTCACTGCTGTGTTTATGCAGCTTTACACCCACTTGACTCACTTACAGAGAGATATCAATACATAGGTTTTAAGATTCTTACTAGTCAGATATATTCTTGGGCGGTGAATAGGGGGTGTTGAGTCCAGTTCCCTGAGCAAGGAGTAGGTCTTGTCTATTACGTATTGGGTTTATGGAACGGTATCTGAGCTAATTTGAAACCCTTGTTTTATGCATCACCCCACCTCACCTTTGCCGTTAGGCAGCCATAGTGTCTTTTCTAACCGTGTGACCCTGTTCTGTTTTGTAATTCAGTTCAAGGGTAGCGGTTTTTACATTCCCTCTATAAGTGATATCTTATGATAAGTGTCTTTTTCTGCGTGACTTATTTGACTTAGAATCGTCGTACCTAAATCCACTCATCATGCTGCTACTAGCCTTATGACGTTGATTTCATGGCTGAGTGATATTCCATTGTACATAAGGAGCACAACTTCTTTATCCATTTTTCTCTTTCCTGGGATATTTAAGGTGTAACGAAGTGGAGGTTCTTGTCAACAGAGCAGCCCTAAACTTTGGGGTGCTTGTGTCTTGCTGATTTTTAGTTTTCCCAATGTATACGCCCATGAGTGGAAGTGCCCTATGCTCTCTAAGCTGAGTTTTGTAAATGTTTCAGGACACACCGTACACTTCTCCAGAGTGGTTGTTGGCAATTTACATCCCGCCCATCAGCGTAGCAAGGCTCCCGTTTCTCCGTGGCCTGTCCTGCATTTCTGGTTTTGACACTTTATTCAGCATGGCCCTTTTGACCGATGGGAAGCGAGACTTCTTTGTAGCGCTGATTTGCCTTTCCAGGTTGCTTGGTTGGCCAAAAAGGGCGTATGCGTTTTTTCCTGAATATATTCAGGAAAAAACGCATACGCCCTTTTTGGCCAAGGGCATCATTGTCGAGGTTTTGCCGCTTTTCCTGTGCTTTAAAGGCGATTCGAATCTGCCTCCTGAAATCTGTTTCCTGCAATTCTGCCTTGCTTTCAAATCCTCTTTGTTGCCTTCCCTCAATATATTTGTAGACGAGAGTTATCATTTATAAGTCTGCAGGTTTGTGAATTGCAGTGCCCCTGAGCTCCATTTTTCAACTCGCTCTCTTGGGAGCTGGCCGCAAAAGCGCAGGATTGCTTTAGGCCCTATTCTGCTTCCGGGCGGCAGACTGAGCCTGTGGTTAAGTCTTCTTCCTGATGGGAAAATAGAGTGACCTGTGCCTGTCCCAACACCTAGAGCTAGTCTCTCATTGGTTCCCCCTCTTCCCGTTCATCCTCAGTTCAAATTGCCACCTGTATGGAACAGGAGGTTAAAGGTGCTGATTCTCCAAGGAGGGAGATTGCTAGTAAAGCGGCTGGAATGGCGAACCCGAGCACAAGGAGATGAGAAATGAGGTGCGTTTTAGAAACCTTTCCCGATCACTCGGTGGACCATCTTCTGGGTTTCTCATGCATGTTTTCGATGTAGGCAGATGCCCTTGAACCTGGAGATTTGGGACCCATGGGATGGGTACCACGCAGTATTACTTTAAAGCGTCTGCGTTTGCTCACCCAACCTCACCAAACCTCTCAGCCCTAAGAGTGTCCACCCTTATGTCTCAATCAGCTGCGGGTCTAGACATGGTCAATCCAGGTGGCATCACAGCCCCTGAACGAATTTTGTAAGAATTTCTCTCTCTTTCACTGTCTTTGTTTCACGGGTTTTTAAAATTATTTGAGTTTTATAATGGGGTTTAGCTGCTTTTCACTGCTGTGTTTATGCAGCTTTACACCCACTTGACTCACTTACAGAGAGATATCAATACATAGGTTTTAAGATTCTTACTAGTCAGATATATTCTTGGGCGGTGAATAGGGGGTGTTGAGTCCAGTTCCCTGAGCAAGGAGTAGGTCTTGTCTATTACGTATTGGGTTTATGGAACGGTATCTGAGCTAATTTGAAACCCTTGTTTTATGCATCACCCCACCTCACCTTTGCCGTTAGGCAGCCATAGTGTCTTTTCTAACCGTGTGACCCTGTTCTGTTTTGTAATTCAGTTCAAGGGTAGCGGTTTTTACATTCCCTCTATAAGTGATATCTTATGATAAGTGTCTTTTTCTGCGTGACTTATTTGACTTAGAATCGTCGTACCTAAATCCACTCATCATGCTGCTACTAGCCTTATGACGTTGATTTCATGGCTGAGTGATATTCCATTGTACATAAGGAGCACAACTTCTTTATCCATTTTTCTCTTTCCTGGGATATTTAAGGTGTAACGAAGTGGAGGTTCTTGTCAACAGAGCAGCCCTAAACTTTGGGGTGCTTGTGTCTTGCTGATTTTTAGTTTTCCCAATGTATACGCCCATGAGTGGAAGTGCCCTATGCTCTCTAAGCTGAGTTTTGTAAATGTTTCAGGACACACCGTACACTTCTCCAGAGTGGTTGTTGGCAATTTACATCCCGCCCATCAGCGTAGCAAGGCTCCCGTTTCTCCGTGGCCTGTCCTGCATTTCTGGTTTTGACACTTTATTCAGCATGGCCCTTTTGACCGATGGGAAGCGAGACTTCTTTGTAGCGCTGATTTGCCTTTCCAGGTTGCTTGGTTGGCCAAAAAGGGCGTATGCGTTTTTTCCTGAATATATTCAGGAAAAAACGCATACGCCCTTTTTGGCCAAGGGCATCATTGTCGAGGTTTTGCCGCTTTTCCTGTGCTTTAAAGGCGATTCGAATCTGCCTCCTGAAATCTGTTTCCTGCAATTCTGCCTTGCTTTCAAATCCTCTTTGTTGCCTTCCCTCAATATATTTGTAGACGAGAGTTATCATTTATAAGTCTGCAGGTTTGTGAATTGCAGTGCCCCTGAGCTCCATTTTTCAACTCGCTCTCTTGGGAGCTGGCCGCAAAAGCGCAGGATTGCTTTAGGCCCTATTCTGCTTCCGGGCGGCAGACTGAGCCTGTGGTTAAGTCTTCTTCCTGATGGGAAAATAGAGTGACCTGTGCCTGTCCCAACACCTAGAGCTAGTCTCTCATTGGTTCCCCCTCTTCCCGTTCATCCTCAGTTCAAATTGCCACCTGTATGGAACAGGAGGTTAAAGGTGCTGATTCTCCAAGGAGGGAGATTGCTAGTAAAGCGGCTGGAATGGCGAACCCGAGCACAAGGAGATGAGAAATGAGGTGCGTTTTAGAAACCTTTCCCGATCACTCGGTGGACCATCTTCTGGGTTTCTCATGCATGTTTTCGATGTAGGAAGATGCCCTTGAACCTGGAGATTTGGGACCCATGGGATGGGTACCACGCAGTATTACTTTAAAGCGTCTGCGTTTGCTCACCCAACCTCACCAAACCTCTCAGCCCTAAGAGTGTCCACCCTTATGTCTCAATCAGCTGCGGGTCTAGACATGGTCAATCCAGGTGGCATCACAGCCCCTGAACGAATTTTGTAAGAATTTCTCTCTCTTTCACTGTCTTTGTTTCACGGGTTTTTAAAATTAATTGAGTTTTATAATGGGGTTTAGCTGCTTTTCACTGCTGTGTTTATGCAGCTTTACACCAACTTGACTCACTTACAGAGAGGTATCAATACATAGGTTTTAAGATTCTTACTAGTCAGATATATTCTTGGGCGGTGAATAGGGGGTGTTGAGTCCAGTTCCCTGAGCAAGGAGTAGGTCTTGTCTATTACGTATTGGGTTTATGGAACGTATCTGAGCTAATTTGAAACCCTTGTTTTATGCATCACCCCACCTCACCTTTCCCGTTAGGCAGCCATAGTGTCTTTTCTAACCGTGTGACCCTGTTCTGTTTTGTAATTCAGTTCAAGGGTAGCGGTTTTTACATTCCCTCTATAAGTGATATCTTATGATAAGTGTCTTTTTCTGCGTGACTTATTTGACTTAGAATCGTCGTACCTAAATCCACTCATCATGCTGCTACTAGCCTTATGACGTTGATTTCATGGCTGAGTGATATTCCATTGTACATAAGGAGCACAACTTCTTTATCCATTTTTCTCTTTCCTGGGATATTTAAGGTGTAACGAAGTGGAGGTTCTTGTCAACAGAGCAGCCCTAAACTTTGGGGTGCTTGTGTCTTGCTGATTTTTAGTTTTCCCAATGTATACGCCCATGAGTGGAAGTGCCCTATGCTCTCTAAGCTGAGTTTTGTAAATGTTTCAGGACACACCGTACACTTCTCCAGAGTGGCTGTTGGCAATTTACATCCCGCCCATCAGCGTAGCAAGGCTCCCGTTTCTCCGTGGCCTGTCCTGCATTTCTGGTTTTGACACTTTATTCAGCATGGCCCTTTTGACCGATGGGAAGCGAGACTTCTTTGTAGCGCTGATTTGCCTTTCCAGGTTGCTTGGTTGGCCAAAAAGGGCGTATGCGTTTTTTCCTGAATATATTCAGGAAAAAACGCATACGCCCTTTTTGGCCAAGGGCATCATTGTCGAGGTTTTGCCGCTTTTCCTGTGCTTTAAAGGCGATTCGAATCTGCCTCCTGAAATCTGTTTCCTGCAATTCTGCCTTGCTTTCAAATACTCTTTGTTGCCTTCCCTCAATATATTTGTAGACGAGAGTTATCATTTATAAGTCTGCAGGTTTGTGAATTGCAGTGCCCCTGAGCTCCATTTTTCAACTCGCTCTCTTGGGAGCTGGCCGCAAAAGCGCAGGATTGCTTTAGGCCCTATTCTGCTTCCGGGCGGCAGACTGAGCCTGTGGTTAATTCTTCTTCCTGATGGGAAACTAGAGTGACCTGTGCCTGTCCCAACACCTAGAGCTAGTCTCTCATTGGTTCCCCGTCTTCCCTTTCATCCTCAGTTCAAATTGCCACCTGTATGGAACAGGAGGTTAAAGGTGCTGATTCTCCAAGGAGGGAGATTGCTAGTAAAGCGGCTGGAATGGCGAACCCGAGCACAAGGAGATGAGAAATGAGGTGCGTTTTAGAAACCTTTCCCGATCACTCGGTGGACCATCTTCTGGGTTTCTCATGCATGTTTTCGATGTAGGAAGATGCCCTTGAACCTGGAGATTTGGGACCCATGGGATGGGTACCACGCAGTATTACTTTAAAGCGTCTGCGTTTGCTCACCCAACCTCACCAAACCTCTCAGCCCTAAGAGTGTCCACCCTTATGTCTCAATCAGCTGCGGGTCTAGACATGGTCAATCCAGGTGGCATCACAGCCCCTGAACAAATTTTATAAGAATTTCTCTCTCTTTCACTGTCTTTGTTTCACGGGTTTTTAAAATTATTTGAGTTTTATAATGGGGTTTAGCTGCTTTTCACTGCTGTGTTTATGCAGCTTTACACCCACTTGACTCACTTACAGAGAGATATCAATACATAGGTTTTAAGATTCTTACTAGTCAGATATATTCTTGGGCGGTGAATAGGGGGTGTTGAGTCCAGTTCCCTGAGCAAGGAGTAGGTCTTGTCTATTACGTATTGGGTTTATGGAACGGTATCTGAGCTAATTTGAAACCCATATTTTATGCATCACCCCACCTCACCTTTCCCGTTAGGCAGCCATAGTGTCTTTTCTAACCGTGTGACCCTGTTCTGTTTTGTAATTCAGTTCAAGGATAGCGGTTTTTACATTCCCTCTATAAGTGATATCTTATGATAAGTGTCTTTTTCTGCGTGACTTATTTGACTTAGAATCGTCGTACCTAAATCCACTCATCATGCTGCTACTAGCCTTATGACGTTGATTTCATGGCTGAGTGATATTCCATTGTACATAAGGAGCACAACTTCTTTATCCATTTTTCTCTTTCCTGGGATATTTAAGGTGTAACGAAGTGGAGGTTCTTGTCAACAGAGCAGCCCTAAACTTTGGGGTGCTTGTGTCTTGCTGATTTTTAGTTTTCCCAATGTATACGCCCATGAGTGGAAGTGCCCTATGCTCTCTAAGCTGAGTTTTGTAAATATTTCAGGACACACCGTACACTTCTCCAGAGTGGCTGTTGGCAATTTACATCCCGCCCATCCGCGTAGCAAGGCTCCCGTTTCTCCGTGGCCTGTCCTGCATTTCTGGTTTTGACACTTTATTCAGCATGGCCCTTTTGACCGATGGGAAGCGAGACTTCTTTGTAGCGCTGATTTGCCTTTCCAGGTTGCTTGGTTGGCCAAAAAGGGCGTATGCGTTTTTTCCTGAATATATTCAGGAAAAAACGCATACGCCCTTTTTGGCCAAGGGCATCATTGTCGAGGTTTTGCCGCTTTTCCTGTGCTTTAAAGGCGATTCGAATCTGCCTCCTGAAATCTGTTTCCTGCAATTCTGCCTTGCTTTCAAATACTCTTTGTTGCCTTCCCTCAATATATTTGTAGACGAGAGTTATCATTTATAAGTCTGCAGGTTTGTGAATTGCAGTGCCCCTGAGCTCCATTTTTCAACTCGCTCTCTTGGGAGCTGGCCGCAAAAGCGCAGGATTGCTTTAGGCCCTATTCTGCTTCCGGGCGGCAGACTGAGCCTGTGGTTAATTCTTCTTCCTGATGGGAAACTAGAGTGACCTGTGCCTGTCCCAACACCTAGAGCTAGTCTCTCATTGGTTCCCCGTCTTCCCTTTCATCCTCAGTTCAAATTGCCACCTGTATGGAACAGGAGGTTAAAGGTGCTGATTCTCCAAGGAGGGAGATTGCTAGTAAAGCGGCTGGAATGGCGAACCCGAGCACAAGGAGATGAGAAATGAGGTGCGTTTTAGAAACCTTTCCCGATCACTCGGTGGACCATCTTCTGGGTTTCTCATGCATGTTTTCGATGTAGGAAGATGCTCTTGAACCTGGAGATTTGGGACCCATGGGATGGGTACCACGCAGTATTACTTTAAAGCGTCTGCGTTTGCTCACCCAACCTCACCAAACCTCTCAGCCCTAAGAGTGTCCACCCTTATGTCTCAATCAGCTGCGGGTCTAGACATGGTCAATCCAGGTGGCATCACAGCCCCTGAACAAATTTTATAAGAATTTCTCTCTCTTTCACTGTCTTTGTTTCACGGGTTTTTAAAATTATTTGAGTTTTATAATGGGGTTTAGCTGCTTTTCACTGCTGTGTTTATGCAGCTTTACACCCACTTGACTCACTTACAGAGAGATATCAATACATAGGTTTTAAGATTCTTACTAGTCAGATATATTCTTGGGCGGTGAATAGGGGGTGTTGAGTCCAGTTCCCTGAGCAAGGAGTAGGTCTTGTCTATTACGTATTGGGTTTATGGAACGGTATCTGAGCTAATTTGAAACCCATATTTTATGCATCACCCCACCTCACCTTTCCCGTTAGGCAGCCATAGTGTCTTTTCTAACCGTGTGACCCTGTTCTGTTTTGTAATTCAGTTCAAGGATAGCGGTTTTTACATTCCCTCTATAAGTGATATCTTATGATAAGTGTCTTTTTCTGCGTGACTTATTTGACTTAGAATCGTCGTACCTAAATCCACTCATCATGCTGCTACTAGCCTTATGACGTTGATTTCATGGCTGAGTGATATTCCATTGTACATAAGGAGCACAACTTCTTTATCCATTTTTCTCTTTCCTGGGATATTTAAGGTGTAACGAAGTGGAGGTTCTTGTCAACAGAGCAGCCCTAAACTTTGGGGTGCTTGTGTCTTGCTGATTTTTAGTTTTCCCAATGTATACGCCCATGAGTGGAAGTGCCCTATGCTCTCTAAGCTGAGTTTTGTAAATGTTTCAGGACACACCGTACACTTCTCCAGAGTGGCTGTTGGCAATTTACATCCCGCCCATCCGCGTAGCAAGGCTCCCGTTTCTCCGTGGCCTGTCCTGCATTTCTGGTTTTGACACTTTATTCAGCATGGCCCTTTTGACCGATGGGAAGCGAGACTTCTTTGTAGCGCTGATTTGCCTTTCCAGGTTGCTTGGTTGGCCAAAAAGGGCGTATGCGTTTTTTCCTGAATATATTCAGGAAAAAACGCATACGCCCTTTTTGGCCAAGGGCATCATTGTCGAGGTTTTGCCGCTTTTCCTGTGCTTTAAAGGCGATTCGAATCTGCCTGCTGAAATCTGTTTCCTGCAATTCTGCCTTGCTTTCAAATCCTCTTTGTTGCCTTCCCTCAATATATTTGTAGAAGAGAGTTATCATTTATAAGTCTGCAGGTTTGTGAATTGCAGTGCCCCTGAGCTCCATTTTTCAACTCGCTCTCTTGGGAGCTGGCCTCAAAAGCGCAGGATTGCTTTAGGCACTATTCTGCTTCCGGGCGGCAGACTGAGCCTCTGGTTAATTCTTCTTCCTGATGGGAAAATAGAGTGACCTGTGCCTGTCCCAACACCTAGAGCTAGTCTCTCATATGGTTCCCCGTCTTCCCGTTCATCCTCAGTTCAAATTGCCACCTGTATGGAACAGGAGGTTAAAGGTGCTGATTCTCCAAGGAGGGAGATTGCTAGTAAAGCGGCTGGAATGGCGAACCCGAGCACAAGGAGATGAGAAATGAGGTGCGTTTTAGAAACCTTTCCCGATCACTCGGTGGACCATCTTCTGGGTTTCTCATGCATGTTTTCGATGTAGGCAGATGCCCTTGAACCTGGAGATTTGGGACCCATGGGATGGGTACCACGCAGTATTACTTTAAAGCGTCTGCGTTTGCTCACCCAACCTCACCAAACCTCTCAGCCCTAAGAGTGTCCACCCTTATGTCTCAATCAGCTGCGGGTCTAGACATGGTCAATCCAGGTGGCATCACAGCCCCTGAACGAATTTTGTAAGAATTTCTCTCTCTTTCACTGTCTTTGTTTCACGGGTTTTTAAAATTATTTGAGTTTTATAATGGGGTTTAGCTGCTTTTCACTGCTGTGTTTATGCAGCTTTACACCCACTTGACTCACTTACAGAGAGATATCAATACATAGGTTTTAAGATTCTTACTAGTCAGATATATTCTTGGGCGGTGAATAGGGGGTGTTGAGTCCAGTTCCCTGAGCAAGGAGTAGGTCTTGTCTATTACGTATTGGGTTTATGGAACGGTATCTGAGCTAATTTGAAACCCTTGTTTTATGCATCACCCCACCTCACCTTTGCCGTTAGGCAGCCATAGTGTCTTTTCTAACCGTGTGACCCTGTTCTGTTTTGTAATTCAGTTCAAGGGTAGCGGTTTTTACATTCCCTCTATAAGTGATATCTTATGATAAGTGTCTTTTTCTGCGTGACTTATTTGACTTAGAATCGTCGTACCTAAATCCACTCATCATGCTGCTACTAGCCTTATGACGTTGATTTCATGGCTGAGTGATATTCCATTGTACATAAGGAGCACAACTTCTTTATCCATTTTTCTCTTTCCTGGGATATTTAAGGTGTAACGAAGTGGAGGTTCTTGTCAACAGAGCAGCCCTAAACTTTGGGGTGCTTGTGTCTTGCTGATTTTTAGTTTTCCCAATGTATACGCCCATGAGTGGAAGTGCCCTATGCTCTCTAAGCTGAGTTTTGTAAATGTTTCAGGACACACCGTACACTTCTCCAGAGTGGTTGTTGGCAATTTACATCCCGCCCATCAGCGTAGCAAGGCTCCCGTTTCTCCGTGGCCTGTCCTGCATTTCTGGTTTTGACACTTTATTCAGCATGGCCCTTTTGACCGATGGGAAGCGAGACTTCTTTGTAGCGCTGATTTGCCTTTCCAGGTTGCTTGGTTGGCCAAAAAGGGCGTATGCGTTTTTTCCTGAATATATTCAGGAAAAAACGCATACGCCCTTTTTGGCCAAGGGCATCATTGTCGAGGTTTTGCCGCTTTTCCTGTGCTTTAAAGGCGATTCGAATCTGCCTCCTGAAATCTGTTTCCTGCAATTCTGCCTTGCTTTCAAATCCTCTTTGTTGCCTTCCCTCAATATATTTGTAGACGAGAGTTATCATTTATAAGTCTGCAGGTTTGTGAATTGCAGTGCCCCTGAGCTCCATTTTTCAACTCGCTCTCTTGGGAGCTGGCCGCAAAAGCGCAGGATTGCTTTAGGCCCTATTCTGCTTCCGGGCGGCAGACTGAGCCTGTGGTTAAGTCTTCTTCCTGATGGGAAAATAGAGTGACCTGTGCCTGTCCCAACACCTAGAGCTAGTCTCTCATTGGTTCCCCCTCTTCCCGTTCATCCTCAGTTCAAATTGCCACCTGTATGGAACAGGAGGTTAAAGGTGCTGATTCTCCAAGGAGGGAGATTGCTAGTAAAGCGGCTGGAATGGCGAACCCGAGCACAAGGAGATGAGAAATGAGGTGCGTTTTAGAAACCTTTCCCGATCACTCGGTGGACCATCTTCTGGGTTTCTCATGCATGTTTTCGATGTAGGAAGATGCCCTTGAACCTGGAGATTTGGGACCCATGGGATGGGTACCACGCAGTATTACTTTAAAGCGTCTGCATTTGCTCACCCAACCTCACCAAACCTCTCAGCCCTAAGAGTGTCCACCCTTATGTCTCAATCAGCTGCGGGTCTAGACATGGTCAATCCAGGTGGCATCACAGCCCCTGAACGAATTTTGTAAGAATTTCTCTCTCTTTCACTGTCTTTGTTTCACGGGTTTTTAAAATTAATTGAGTTTTATAATGGGGTTTAGCTGCTTTTCACTGCTGTGTTTATGCAGCTTTACACCAACTTGACTCACTTACAGAGAGGTATCAATACATAGGTTTTAAGATTCTTACTAGTCAGATATATTCTTGGGCGGTGAATAGGGGGTGTTGAGTCCAGTTCCCTGAGCAAGGAGTAGGTCTTGTCTATTACGTATTGGGTTTATGGAACGTATCTGAGCTAATTTGAAACCCTTGTTTTATGCATCACCCCACCTCACCTTTCCCGTTAGGCAGCCATAGTGTCTTTTCTAACCGTGTGACCCTGTTCTGTTTTGTAATTCAGTTCAAGGATAGCGGTTTTTACATTCCCTCTATAAGTGATATCTTATGATAAGTGTCTTTTTCTGCGTGACTTATTTGACTTAGAATCGTCGTACCTAAATCCACTCATCATGCTGCTACTAGCCTTATGACGTTGATTTCATGGCTGAGTGATATTCCATTGTACATAAGGAGCACAACTTCTTTATCCATTTTTCTCTTTCCTGGGATATTTAAGGTGTAACGAAGTGGAGGTTCTTGTCAACAGAGCAGCCCTAAACTTTGGGGTGCTTCTGTCTTGCTGATTTTTAGTTTTCCCAATGTATACGCCCATGAGTGGAAGTGCCCTATGCTCTCTAAGCTGAGTTTTGTAAATGTTTCAGGACACACCGTACACTTCTCCAGAGTGGCTGTTGGCAATTTACATCCCGCCCATCCGCGTAGCAAGGCTCCCGTTTCTCCGTGGCCTGTCCTGCATTTCTGGTTTTGACACTTTATTCAGCATGGCCCTTTTGACCGATGGGAAGCGAGACTTCTTTGTAGCGCTGATTTGCCTTTCCAGGTTGCTTGGTTGGCCAAAAAGGGCGTATGCGTTTTTTCCTGAATATATTCAGGAAAAAACGCATACGCCCTTTTTGGCCAAGGGCATCATTGTCGAGGTTTTGCCGCTTTTCCTGTGCTTTAAAGGCGATTCGAATCTGCCTGCTGAAATCTGTTTCCTGCAATTCTGCCTTGCTTTCAAATCCTCTTTGTTGCCTTCCCTCAATATATTTGTAGAAGAGAGTTATCATTTATAAGTCTGCAGGTTTGTGAATTGCAGTGCCCCTGAGCTCCATTTTTCAACTCGCTCTCTTGGGAGCTGGCCGCAAAAGCGCAGGATTGCTTTAGGCACTATTCTGCTTCCGGGCGGCAGACTGAGCCTCTGGTTAATTCTTCTTCCTGATGGGAAAATAGAGTGACCTGTGCCTGTCCCAACACCTAGAGCTAGTCTCTCATATGGT
Source organism: Eschrichtius robustus (assembly GCF_028021215.1). NCBI lineage: Eukaryota > Metazoa > Chordata > Mammalia > Artiodactyla > Eschrichtiidae > Eschrichtius > Eschrichtius robustus. The sequence goes on from NC_090830.1 coordinate 28,024,318, forward strand.
TCCCCGTCTTCCCGTTCATCCTCAGTTCAAATTGCCACCTGTATGGAACAGGAGGTTAAAGGTGCTGATTCTCCAAGGAGGGAGATTGCTAGTAAAGCGGCTGGAATGGCGAACCCGAGCACAAGGAGATGAGAAATGAGGTGCGTTTTAGAAACCTTTCCCGATCACTCGGTGGACCATCTTCTGGGTTTCTCATGCATGTTTTCGATGTAGGCAGATGCCCTTGAACCTGGAGATTTGGGACCCATGGGATGGGTACCACGCAGTATTACTTTAAAGCGTCTGCGTTTGCTCACCCAACCTCACCAAACCTCTCAGCCCTAAGAGTGTCCACCCTTATGTCTCAATCAGCTGCGGGTCTAGACATGGTCAATCCAGGTGGCATCACAGCCCCTGAACGAATTTTGTAAGAATTTCTCTCTCTTTCACTGTCTTTGTTTCACGGGTTTTTAAAATTATTTGAGTTTTATAATGGGGTTTAGCTGCTTTTCACTGCTGTGTTTATGCAGCTTTACACCCACTTGACTCACTTACAGAGAGATATCAATACATAGGTTTTAAGATTCTTACTAGTCAGATATATTCTTGGGCGGTGAATAGGGGGTGTTGAGTCCAGTTCCCTGAGCAAGGAGTAGGTCTTGTCTATTACGTATTGGGTTTATGGAACGGTATCTGAGCTAATTTGAAACCCTTGTTTTATGCATCACCCCACCTCACCTTTGCCGTTAGGCAGCCATAGTGTCTTTTCTAACCGTGTGACCCTGTTCTGTTTTGTAATTCAGTTCAAGGGTAGCGGTTTTTACATTCCCTCTATAAGTGATATCTTATGATAAGTGTCTTTTTCTGCGTGACTTATTTGACTTAGAATCGTCGTACCTAAATCCACTCATCATGCTGCTACTAGCCTTATGACGTTGATTTCATGGCTGAGTGATATTCCATTGTACATAAGGAGCACAACTTCTTTATCCATTTTTCTCTTTCCTGGGATATTTAAGGTGTAACGAAGTGGAGGTTCTTGTCAACAGAGCAGCCCTAAACTTTGGGGTGCTTGTGTCTTGCTGATTTTTAGTTTTCCCAATGTATACGCCCATGAGTGGAAGTGCCCTATGCTCTCTAAGCTGAGTTTTGTAAATGTTTCAGGACACACCGTACACTTCTCCAGAGTGGTTGTTGGCAATTTACATCCCGCCCATCAGCGTAGCAAGGCTCCCGTTTCTCCGTGGCCTGTCCTGCATTTCTGGTTTTGACACTTTATTCAGCATGGCCCTTTTGACCGATGGGAAGCGAGACTTCTTTGTAGCGCTGATTTGCCTTTCCAGGTTGCTTGGTTGGCCAAAAAGGGCGTATGCGTTTTTTCCTGAATATATTCAGGAAAAAACGCATACGCCCTTTTTGGCCAAGGGCATCATTGTCGAGGTTTTGCCGCTTTTCCTGTGCTTTAAAGGCGATTCGAATCTGCCTCCTGAAATCTGTTTCCTGCAATTCTGCCTTGCTTTCAAATCCTCTTTGTTGCCTTCCCTCAATATATTTGTAGACGAGAGTTATCATTTATAAGTCTGCAGGTTTGTGAATTGCAGTGCCCCTGAGCTCCATTTTTCAACTCGCTCTCTTGGGAGCTGGCCGCAAAAGCGCAGGATTGCTTTAGGCCCTATTCTGCTTCCGGGCGGCAGACTGAGCCTGTGGTTAAGTCTTCTTCCTGATGGGAAAATAGAGTGACCTGTGCCTGTCCCAACACCTAGAGCTAGTCTCTCATTGGTTCCCCCTCTTCCCGTTCATCCTCAGTTCAAATTGCCACCTGTATGGAACAGGAGGTTAAAGGTGCTGATTCTCCAAGGAGGGAGATTGCTAGTAAAGCGGCTGGAATGGCGAACCCGAGCACAAGGAGATGAGAAATGAGGTGCGTTTTAGAAACCTTTCCCGATCACTCGGTGGACCATCTTCTGGGTTTCTCATGCATGTTTTCGATGTAGGAAGATGCCCTTGAACCTGGAGATTTGGGACCCATGGGATGGGTACCACGCAGTATTACTTTAAAGCGTCTGCGTTTGCTCACCCAACCTCACCAAACCTCTCAGCCCTAAGAGTGTCCACCCTTATGTCTCAATCAGCTGCGGGTCTAGACATGGTCAATCCAGGTGGCATCACAGCCCCTGAACGAATTTTGTAAGAATTTCTCTCTCTTTCACTGTCTTTGTTTCACGGGTTTTTAAAATTAATTGAGTTTTATAATGGGGTTTAGCTGCTTTTCACTGCTGTGTTTATGCAGCTTTACACCAACTTGACTCACTTACAGAGAGGTATCAATACATAGGTTTTAAGATTCTTACTAGTCAGATATATTCTTGGGCGGTGAATAGGGGGTGTTGAGTCCAGTTCCCTGAGCAAGGAGTAGGTCTTGTCTATTACGTATTGGGTTTATGGAACGTATCTGAGCTAATTTGAAACCCTTGTTTTATGCATCACCCCACCTCACCTTTCCCGTTAGGCAGCCATAGTGTCTTTTCTAACCGTGTGACCCTGTTCTGTTTTGTAATTCAGTTCAAGGGTAGCGGTTTTTACATTCCCTCTATAAGTGATATCTTATGATAAGTGTCTTTTTCTGCGTGACTTATTTGACTTAGAATCGTCGTACCTAAATCCACTCATCATGCTGCTACTAGCCTTATGACGTTGATTTCATGGCTGAGTGATATTCCATTGTACATAAGGAGCACAACTTCTTTATCCATTTTTCTCTTTCCTGGGATATTTAAGGTGTAACGAAGTGGAGGTTCTTGTCAACAGAGCAGCCCTAAACTTTGGGGTGCTTGTGTCTTGCTGATTTTTAGTTTTCCCAATGTATACGCCCATGAGTGGAAGTGCCCTATGCTCTCTAAGCTGAGTTTTGTAAATGTTTCAGGACACACCGTACACTTCTCCAGAGTGGTTGTTGGCAATTTACATCCCGCCCATCAGCGTAGCAAGGCTCCCGTTTCTCCGTGGCCTGTCCTGCATTTCTGGTTTTGACACTTTATTCAGCATGGCCCTTTTGACCGATGGGAAGCGAGACTTCTTTGTAGCGCTGATTTGCCTTTCCAGGTTGCTTGGTTGGCCAAAAAGGGCGTATGCGTTTTTTCCTGAATATATTCAGGAAAAAACGCATACGCCCTTTTTGGCCAAGGGCATCATTGTCGAGGTTTTGCCGCTTTTCCTGTGCTTTAAAGGCGATTCGAATCTGCCTCCTGAAATCTGTTTCCTGCAATTCTGCCTTGCTTTCAAATCCTCTTTGTTGCCTTCCCTCAATATATTTGTAGACGAGAGTTATCATTTATAAGTCTGCAGGTTTGTGAATTGCAGTGCGCCTGAGCTCCATTTTTCAACTCGCTCTCTTGGGAGCTGGCCGCAAAAGCGCAGGATTGCTTTAGGCCCTATTCTGCTTCCGGGCGGCAGACTGAGCCTGTGGTTAATTCTTCTTCCTGATGGGAAACTAGAGTGACCTGTGCCTGTCCCAACACCTAGAGCTAGTCTCTCATTGGTTCCCCGTCTTCCCTTTCATCCTCAGTTCAAATTGCCACCTGTATGGAACAGGAGGTTAAAGGTGCTGATTCTCCAAGGAGGGAGATTGCTAGTAAAGCGGCTGGAATGGCGAACCCGAGCACAAGGAGATGAGAAATGAGGTGCGTTTTAGAAACCTTTCCCGATCACTCGGTGGACCATCTTCTGGGTTTCTCATGCATGTTTTCGATGTAGGAAGATGCCCTTGAACCTGGAGATTTGGGACCCATGGGATGGGTACCACGCAGTATTACTTTAAAGCGTCTGCGTTTGCTCACCCAACCTCACCAAACCTCTCAGCCCTAAGAGTGTCCACCCTTATGTCTCAATCAGCTGCGGGTCTAGACATGGTCAATCCAGGTGGCATCACAGCCCCTGAACAAATTTTATAAGAATTTCTCTCTCTTTCACTGTCTTTGTTTCACGGGTTTTTAAAATTATTTGAGTTTTATAATGGGGTTTAGCTGCTTTTCACTGCTGTGTTTATGCAGCTTTACACCCACTTGACTCACTTACAGAGAGATATCAATACATAGGTTTTAAGATTCTTACTAGTCAGATATATTCTTGGGCGGTGAATAGGGGGTGTTGAGTCCAGTTCCCTGAGCAAGGAGTAGGTCTTGTCTATTACGTATTGGGTTTATGGAACGGTATCTGAGCTAATTTGAAACCCATATTTTATGCATCACCCCACCTCACCTTTCCCGTTAGGCAGCCATAGTGTCTTTTCTAACCGTGTGACCCTGTTCTGTTTTGTAATTCAGTTCAAGGATAGCGGTTTTTACATTCCCTCTATAAGTGATATCTTATGATAAGTGTCTTTTTCTGCGTGACTTATTTGACTTAGAATCGTCGTACCTAAATCCACTCATCATGCTGCTACTAGCCTTATGACGTTGATTTCATGGCTGAGTGATATTCCATTGTACATAAGGAGCACAACTTCTTTATCCATTTTTCTCTTTCCTGGGATATTTAAGGTGTAACGAAGTGGAGGTTCTTGTCAACAGAGCAGCCCTAAACTTTGGGGTGCTTGTGTCTTGCTGATTTTTAGTTTTCCCAATGTATACGCCCATGAGTGGAAGTGCCCTATGCTCTCTAAGCTGAGTTTTGTAAATGTTTCAGGACACACCGTACTCTTCTCCAGAGTGGCTGTTGGCAATTTACATCCCGCCCATCAGCGTAGCAAGGCTCCCGTTTCTCCGTGGCCTGTCCTGCATTTCTGGTTTTGACACTTTATTCAGCATGGCCCTTTTGACCGATGGGAAGCGAGACTTCTTTGTAGCGCTGATTTGCCTTTCCAGGTTGCTTGGTTGGCCAAAAAGGGCGTATGCGTTTTTTCCTGAATATATTCAGGAAAAAACGCATACGCCCTTTTTGGACAAGGGCATCATTGTCGAGGTTTTGCCGCTTTTCCTGTGCTTTAAAGGCGATTCGAATCTGCCTCCTGAAATCTGTTTCCTGCAATTCTGCCTTGCTTTCAAATCCTCTTTGTTGCCTTCCCTCAATATATTTGTAGACGAGAGTTATCATTTATAAGTCTGCAGGTTTGTGAATTGCAGTGCGCCTGAGCTCCATTTTTCAACTCGCTCTCTTGGGAGCTGGCCGCAAAAGCGCAGGATTGCTTTAGGCCCTATTCTGCTTCCGGGCGGCAGACTGAGCCTGTGGTTAATTCTTCTTCCTGATGGGAAACTAGAGTGACCTGTGCCTGTCCCAACACCTAGAGCTAGTCTCTCATTGGTTCCCCGTCTTCCCTTTCATCCTCAGTTCAAATTGCCACCTGTATGGAACAGGAGGTTAAAGGTGCTGATTCTCCAAGGAGGGAGATTGCTAGTAAAGCGGCTGGAATGGCGAACCCGAGCACAAGGAGATGAGAAATGAGGTGCGTTTTAGAAACCTTTCCCGATCACTCGGTGGACCATCTTCTGGGTTTCTCATGCATGTTTTCGATGTAGGAAGATGCCCTTGAACCTGGAGATTTGGGACCCATGGGATGGGTACCACGCAGTATTACTTTAAAGCGTCTGCGTTTGCTCACCCAACCTCACCAAACCTCTCAGCCCTAAGAGTGTCCACCCTTATGTCTCAATCAGCTGCGGGTCTAGACATGGTCAATCCAGGTGGCATCACAGCCCCTGAACAAATTTTATAAGAATTTCTCTCTCTTTCACTGTCTTTGTTTCACGGGTTTTTAAAATTATTTGAGTTTTATAATGGGGTTTAGCTGCTTTTCACTGCTGTGTTTATGCAGCTTTACACCCACTTGACTCACTTACAGAGAGATATCAATACATAGGTTTTAAGATTCTTACTAGTCAGATATATTCTTGGGCGGTGAATAGGGGGTGTTGAGTCCAGTTCCCTGAGCAAGGAGTAGGTCTTGTCTATTACGTATTGGGTTTATGGAACGGTATCTGAGCTAATTTGAAACCCATATTTTATGCATCACCCCACCTCACCTTTCCCGTTAGGCAGCCATAGTGTCTTTTCTAACCGTGTGACCCTGTTCTGTTTTGTAATTCAGTTCAAGGATAGCGGTTTTTACATTCCCTCTATAAGTGATATCTTATGATAAGTGTCTTTTTCTGCGTGACTTATTTGACTTAGAATCGTCGTACCTAAATCCACTCATCATGCTGCTACTAGCCTTATGACGTTGATTTCATGGCTGAGTGATATTCCATTGTACATAAGGAGCACAACTTCTTTATCCATTTTTCTCTTTCCTGGGATATTTAAGGTGTAACGAAGTGGAGGTTCTTGTCAACAGAGCAGCCCTAAACTTTGGGGTGCTTGTGTCTTGCTGATTTTTAGTTTTCCCAATGTATACGCCCATGAGTGGAAGTGCCCTATGCTCTCTAAGCTGAGTTTTGTAAATGTTTCAGGACACACCGTACACTTCTCCAGAGTGGCTGTTGGCAATTTACATCCCGCCCATCCGCGTAGCAAGGCTCCCGTTTCTCCGTGGCCTGTCCTGCATTTCTGGTTTTGACACTTTATTCAGCATGGCCCTTTTGACCGATGGGAAGCGAGACTTCTTTGTAGCGCTGATTTGCCTTTCCAGGTTGCTTGGTTGGCCAAAAAGGGCGTATGCGTTTTTTCCTGAATATATTCAGGAAAAAACGCATACGCCCTTTTTGGCCAAGGGCATCATTGTCGAGGTTTTGCCGCTTTTCCTGTGCTTTAAAGGCGATTCGAATCTGCCTGCTGAAATCTGTTTCCTGCAATTCTGCCTTGCTTTCAAATCCTCTTTGTTGCCTTCCCTCAATATATTTGTAGAAGAGAGTTATCATTTATAAGTCTGCAGGTTTGTGAATTGCAGTGCCCCTGAGCTCCATTTTTCAACTCGCTCTCTTGGGAGCTGGCCGCAAAAGCGCAGGATTGCTTTAGGCACTATTCTGCTTCCGGGCGGCAGACTGAGCCTCTGGTTAATTCTTCTTCCTGATGGGAAAATAGAGTGACCTGTGCCTGTCCCAACACCTAGAGCTAGTCTCTCATATGGTTCCCCGTCTTCCCGTTCATCCTCAGTTCAAATTGCCACCTGTATGGAACAGGAGGTTAAAGGTGCTGATTCTCCAAGGAGGGAGATTGCTAGTAAAGCGGCTGGAATGGCGAACCCGAGCACAAGGAGATGAGAAATGAGGTGCGTTTTAGAAACCTTTCCCGATCACTCGGTGGACCATCTTCTGGGTTTCTCATGCATGTTTTCGATGTAGGCAGATGCCCTTGAACCTGGAGATTTGGGACCCATGGGATGGGTACCACGCAGTATTACTTTAAAGCGTCTGCGTTTGCTCACCCAACCTCACCAAACCTCTCAGCCCTAAGAGTGTCCACCCTTATGTCTCAATCAGCTGCGGGTCTAGACATGGTCAATCCAGGTGGCATCACAGCCCCTGAACGAATTTTGTAAGAATTTCTCTCTCTTTCACTGTCTTTGTTTCACGGGTTTTTAAAATTATTTGAGTTTTATAATGGGGTTTAGCTGCTTTTCACTGCTGTGTTTATGCAGCTTTACACCCACTTGACTCACTTACAGAGAGATATCAATACATAGGTTTTAAGATTCTTACTAGTCAGATATATTCTTGGGCGGTGAATAGGGGGTGTTGAGTCCAGTTCCCTGAGCAAGGAGTAGGTCTTGTCTATTACGTATTGGGTTTATGGAACGGTATCTGAGCTAATTTGAAACCCTTGTTTTATGCATCACCCCACCTCACCTTTGCCGTTAGGCAGCCATAGTGTCTTTTCTAACCGTGTGACCCTGTTCTGTTTTGTAATTCAGTTCAAGGGTAGCGGTTTTTACATTCCCTCTATAAGTGATATCTTATGATAAGTGTCTTTTTCTGCGTGACTTATTTGACTTAGAATCGTCGTACCTAAATCCACTCATCATGCTGCTACTAGCCTTATGACGTTGATTTCATGGCTGAGTGATATTCCATTGTACATAAGGAGCACAACTTCTTTATCCATTTTTCTCTTTCCTGGGATATTTAAGGTGTAACGAAGTGGAGGTTCTTGTCAACAGAGCAGCCCTAAACTTTGGGGTGCTTGTGTCTTGCTGATTTTTAGTTTTCCCAATGTATACGCCCATGAGTGGAAGTGCCCTATGCTCTCTAAGCTGAGTTTTGTAAATGTTTCAGGACACACCGTACACTTCTCCAGAGTGGTTGTTGGCAATTTACATCCCGCCCATCAGCGTAGCAAGGCTCCCGTTTCTCCGTGGCCTGTCCTGCATTTCTGGTTTTGACACTTTATTCAGCATGGCCCTTTTGACCGATGGGAAGCGAGACTTCTTTGTAGCGCTGATTTGCCTTTCCAGGTTGCTTGTTTGGCCAAAAAGGGCGTATGCGTTTTTTCCTGAATATATTCAGGAAAAAACGCATACGCCCTTTTTGGCCAAGGGCATCATTGTCGAGGTTTTGCCGCTTTTCCTGTGCTTTAAAGGCGATTCGAATCTGCCTCCTGAAATCTGTTTCCTGCTATTCTGCCTTGCTTTCAAATCCTCTTTGTTGCCTTCCCTCAATATATTTGTAGACGAGAGTTATCATTTATAAGTCTGCAGGTTTGTGAATTGCAGTGCCCCTGAGCTCCATTTTTCAACTCGCTCTCTTGGGAGCTGGCCGCAAAAGCGCAGGATTGCTTTAGGCCCTATTCTGCTTCCGGGCGGCAGACTGAGCCTGTGGTTAAGTCTTCTTCCTGATGGGAAAATAGAGTGACCTGTGCCTGTCCCAACACCTAGAGCTAGTCTCTCATTGGTTCCCCCTCTTCCCGTTCATCCTCAGTTCAAATTGCCACCTGTATGGAACAGGAGGTTAAAGGTGCTGATTCTCCAAGGAGGGAGATTGCTAGTAAAGCGGCTGGAATGGCGAACCCGAGCACAAGGAGATGAGAAATGAGGTGCGTTTTAGAAACCTTTCCCGATCACTCGGTGGACCATCTTCTGGGTTTCTCATGCATGTTTTCGATGTAGGAAGATGCCCTTGAACCTGGAGATTTGGGACCCATGGGATGGGTACCACGCAGTATTACTTTAAAGCGTCTGCGTTTGCTCACCCAACCTCACCAAACCTCTCAGCCCTAAGAGTGTCCACCCTTATGTCTCAATCAGCTGCGGGTCTAGACATGGTCAATCCAGGTGGCATCACAGCCCCTGAACGAATTTTGTAAGAATTTCTCTCTCTTTCACTGTCTTTGTTTCACGGGTTTTTAAAATTAATTGAGTTTTATAATGGGGTTTAGCTGCTTTTCACTGCTGTGTTTATGCAGCTTTACACCAACTTGACTCACTTACAGAGAGGTATCAATACATAGGTTTTAAGATTCTTACTAGTCAGATATATTCTTGGGCGGTGAATAGGGGGTGTTGAGTCCAGTTCCCTGAGCAAGGAGTAGGTCTTGTCTATTACGTATTGGGTTTATGGAACGTATCTGAGCTAATTTGAAACCCTTGTTTTATGCATCACCCCACCTCACCTTTGCCGTTAGGCAGCCATAGTGTCTTTTCTAACCGTGTGACCCTGTTCTGTTTTGTAATTCAGTTCAAGGGTAGCGGTTTTTACATTCCCTCTATAAGTGATATCTTATGATAAGTGTCTTTTTCTGCGTGACTTATTTGACTTAGAATCGTCGTACCTAAATCCACTCATCATGCTGCTACTAGCCTTATGACGTTGATTTCATGGCTGAGTGATATTCCATTGTACATAAGGAGCACAACTTCTTTATCCATTTTTCTCTTTCCTGGGATATTTAAGGTGTAACGAAGTGGAGGTTCTTGTCAACAGAGCAGCCCTAAACTTTGGGGTGCTTGTGTCTTGCTGATTTTTAGTTTTCCCAATGTATACGCCCATGAGTGGAAGTGCCCTATGCTCTCTAAGCTGAGTTTTGTAAATGTTTCAGGACACACCGTACACTTCTCCAGAGTGGCTGTTGGCAATTTACATCCCGCCCATCAGCGTAGCAAGGCTCCCGTTTCTCCGTGGCCTGTCCTGCATTTCTGGTTTTGACACTTTATTCAGCATGGCCCTTTTGACCGATGGGAAGCGAGACTTCTTTGTAGCGCTGATTTGCCTTTCCAGGTTGCTTGGTTGGCCAAAAAGGGCGTATGCGTTTTTTCCTGAATATATTCAGGAAAAAACGCATACGCCCTTTTTGGCCAAGGGCATCATTGTCGAGGTTTTGCCGCTTTTCCTGTGCTTTAAAGGCGATTCGAATCTGCCTCCTGAAATCTGTTTCCTGCAATTCTGCCTTGCTTTCAAATACTCTTTGTTGCCTTCCCTCAATATATTTGTAGACGAGAGTTATCATTTATAAGTCTGCAGGTTTGTGAATTGCAGTGCCCCTGAGCTCCATTTTTCAACTAGCTCTCTTGGGAGCTGGCCGCAAAAGCGCAGGATTGCTTTAGGCCCTATTCTGCTTCCGGGCGGCAGACTCAGCCTGTGGTTAATTCTTCTTCCTGATGGGAAACTAGAGTGACCTGTGCCTGTCCCAACACCTAGAGCTAGTCTCTCATTGGTTCCCCGTCTTCCCGTTCATCCTCAGTTCAAATTGCAACCTGTATGGAACAGGAGGTTAAAGGTGCTGATTCTCCAAGGAGGGAGATTGCTAGTAAAGCGGCTGGAATGGCGAACCCGAGCACAAGGAGATGAGAAATGAGGTGCGTTTTAGAAACCTTTCCCGATCACTCGGTGGACCATCTTCTGGGTTTCTCATGCATGTTTTCGATGTAGGCAGATGCCCTTGAACCTGGAGATTTGGGACCCATGGGATGGGTACCACGCAGTATTACTTTAAAGCGTCTGCGTTTGCTCATCCAACCTCACCAAACCTCTCAGCCCTAAGAGTGTCCACCCTTATGTCTCAATCAGCTGCGGGTCTAGACATGGTCAATCCAGGTGGCATCACAGCCCCTGAACGAATTTTGTAAGAATTTCTCTCTCTTTCACTGTCTTTGTTTCACGGGTTTTTAAAATTATTTGAGTTTTATAATGGGGTTTAGCTGCTTTTCACTGCTGTGTTTATGCAGCTTTACACCCAATTGACTCACTTACAGAGAGATATCAATACATAGGTTTTAAGATTCTTACTAGTCAGATATATTCTTGGGCGGTGAATAGGGGGTGTTGAGTCCAGTTCCCTGAGCAAGGAGTAGGTCTTGTCTATTACGTATTGGGTTTATGGAACGGTATCTGAGCTAATTTGAAACCCTGTTTTATGCATCACCCCACCTCACCTTTCCCGTTAGGCAGACATAGTGTCTTTTCTAACCGTGTGACTCTGTTCTGTTTTGTAATTCAGTTCAAGGGTAGCGGTTTTTACATTCCCTCTATAAGTGATATCTTATGATAAGTGTCTTTTTCTGTGTGACTTATTTGACTTAGAATTGTCGTACCTAAATCCACTCATCATGCTGCTACTAGCCTTATGAGGTTGATTTCATGGCTGAGTGATATTCCATTGTACATAAGGAGCACAACTTCTTTATCCATTTTTCTCTTTCCTGGGATATTTAAGGTGTAACGAAGTGGAGGTTCTTGTCAACAGAGCAGCCCTAAACTTTGGGGTGCTTGTGTCTTGCTGATTTTTAGTTTTCCCAATGTATACGCCCATGAGTGGAAGTGCCCTATGCTCTCTAAGCTGAGTTTTGTAAATGTTTCAGGACACACCGTACTCTTCTCCAGAGTGGCTGTTGGCAATTTACATCCCGCCCATCCGCGTAGCAAGGCTCCCGTTTCTCCGTGGCCTGTCCTGCATTTCTGGTTTTGACACTTTATTCAGCATGGCCCTTTTGACCGATGGGAAGCGAGACTTCTTTGTAGCGCTGATTTGCCTTTCCAGGTTGCTTGGTTGGCCAAAAAGGGCGTATGCGTTTTTTCCTGAATATATTCAGGAAAAAACGCATACGCCCTTTTTGGCCAAGGGCATCATTGTCGAGGTTTTGCCGCTTTTCCTGTGCTTTAAAGGCGATTCGAATCTGCCTGCTGAAATCTGTTTCCTGCAATTCTGCCTTGCTTTCAAATCCTCTTTGTTGCCTTCCCTCAATATATTTGTAGAAGAGAGTTATCATTTATAAGTCTGCAGGTTTGTGAATTGCAGTGCCCCTGAGCTCCATTTTTCAACTCGCTCTCTTGGGAGCTGGCCGCAAAAGCGCAGGATTGCTTTAGGCACTATTCTGCTTCCGGGCGGCAGACTGAGCCTCTGGTTAATTCTTCTTCCTGATGGGAAAATAGAGTGACCTGTGCCTGTCCCAACACCTAGAGCTAGTCTCTCATATGGTTCCCCGTCTTCCCGTTCATCCTCAGTTCAAATTGCCACCTGTATGGAACAGGAGGTTAAAGGTGCTGATTCTCCAAGGAGGGAGATTGCTAGTAAAGCGGCTGGAATGGCGAACCCGAGCACAAGGAGATGAGAAATGAGGTGCGTTTTAGAAACCTTTCCCGATCACTCGGTGGACCATCTTCTGGGTTTCTCATGCATGTTTTCGATGTAGGCAGATGCCCTTGAACCTGGAGATTTGGGACCCATGGGATGGGTACCACGCAGTATTACTTTAAAGCGTCTGCGTTTGCTCACCCAACCTCACCAAACCTCTCAGCCCTAAGAGTGTCCACCCTTATGTCTCAATCAGCTGCGGGTCTAGACATGGTCAATCCAGGTGGCATCACAGCCCCTGAACGAATTTTGTAAGAATTTCTCTCTCTTTCACTGTCTTTGTTTCACGGGTTTTTAAAATTATTTGAGTTTTATAATGGGGTTTAGCTGCTTTTCACTGCTGTGTTTATGCAGCTTTACACCCACTTGACTCACTTACAGAGAGATATCAATACATAGGTTTTAAGATTCTTACTAGTCAGATATATTCTTGGGCGGTGAATAGGGGGTGTTGAGTCCAGTTCCCTGAGCAAGGAGTAGGTCTTGTCTATTACGTATTGGGTTTATGGAACGGTATCTGAGCTAATTTGAAACCCTTGTTTTATGCATCACCCCACCTCACCTTTGCCGTTAGGCAGCCATAGTGTCTTTTCTAACCGTGTGACCCTGTTCTGTTTTGTAATTCAGTTCAAGGGTAGCGGTTTTTACATTCCCTCTATAAGTGATATCTTATGATAAGTGTCTTTTTCTGCGTGACTTATTTGACTTAGAATCGTCGTACCTAAATCCACTCATCATGCTGCTACTAGCCTTATGACGTTGATTTCATGGCTGAGTGATATTCCATTGTACATAAGGAGCACAACTTCTTTATCCATTTTTCTCTTTCCTGGGATATTTAAGGTGTAACGAAGTGGAGGTTCTTGTCAACAGAGCAGCCCTAAACTTTGGGGTGCTTGTGTCTTGCTGATTTTTAGTTTTCCCAATGTATACGCCCATGAGTGGAAGTGCCCTATGCTCTCTAAGCTGAGTTTTGTAAATGTTTCAGGACACACCGTACACTTCTCCAGAGTGGTTGTTGGCAATTTACATCCCGCCCATCAGCGTAGCAAGGCTCCCGTTTCTCCGTGGCCTGTCCTGCATTTCTGGTTTTGACACTTTATTCAGCATGGCCCTTTTGACCGATGGGAAGCGAGACTTCTTTGTAGCGCTGATTTGCCTTTCCAGGTTGCTTGGTTGGCCAAAAAGGGCGTATGCGTTTTTTCCTGAATATATTCAGGAAAAAACGCATACGCCCTTTTTGGCCAAGGGCATCATTGTCGAGGTTTTGCCGCTTTTCCTGTGCTTTAAAGGCGATTCGAATCTGCCTCCTGAAATCTGTTTCCTGCAATTCTGCCTTGCTTTCAAATCCTCTTTGTTGCCTTCCCTCAATATATTTGTAGACGAGAGTTATCATTTATAAGTCTGCAGGTTTGTGAATTGCAGTGCGCCTGAGCTCCATTTTTCAACTCGCTCTCTTGGGAGCTGGCCGCAAAAGCGCAGGATTGCTTTAGGCCCTATTCTGCTTCCGGGCGGCAGACTGAGCCTGTGGTTAATTCTTCTTCCTGATGGGAAACTAGAGTGACCTGTGCCTGTCCCAACACCTAGAGCTAGTCTCTCATTGGTTCCCCGTCTTCCCTTTCATCCTCAGTTCAAATTGCCACCTGTATGGAACAGGAGGTTAAAGGTGCTGATTCTCCAAGGAGGGAGATTGCTAGTAAAGCGGCTGGAATGGCGAACCCGAGCACAAGGAGATGAGAAATGAGGTGCGTTTTAGAAACCTTTCCCGATCACTCGGTGGACCATCTTCTGGGTTTCTCATGCATGTTTTCGATGTAGGCAGATGCCCTTGAACCTGGAGATTTGGGACCCATGGGATGGGTACCACGCAGTATTACTTTAAAGCGTCTGCGTTTGCTCACCCAACCTCACCAAACCTCTCAGCCCTAAGAGTGTCCACCCTTATGTCTCAATCAGCTGCGGGTCTAGACATGGTCAATCCAGGTGGCATCACAGCCCCTGAACGAATTTTGTAAGAATTTCTCTCTCTTTCACTGTCTTTGTTTCACGGGTTTTTAAAATTATTTGAGTTTTATAATGGGGTTTAGCTGCTTTTCACTGCTGTGTTTATGCAGCTTTACACCCACTTGACTCACTTACAGAGAGATATCAATACATAGGTTTTAAGATTCTTACTAGTCAGATATATTCTTGGGCGGTGAATAGGGGGTGTTGAGTCCAGTTCCCTGAGCAAGGAGTAGGTCTTGTCTATTACGTATTGGGTTTATGGAACGGTATCTGAGCTAATTTGAAACCCTTGTTTTATGCATCACCCCACCTCACCTTTGCCGTTAGGCAGCCATAGTGTCTTTTCTAACCGTGTGACCCTGTTCTGTTTTGTAATTCAGTTCAAGGGTAGCGGTTTTTACATTCCCTCTATAAGTGATATCTTATGATAAGTGTCTTTTTCTGCGTGACTTATTTGACTTAGAATCGTCGTACCTAAATCCACTCATCATGCTGCTACTAGCCTTATGACGTTGATTTCATGGCTGAGTGATATTCCATTGTACATAAGGAGCACAACTTCTTTATCCATTTTTCTCTTTCCTGGGATATTTAAGGTGTAACGAAGTGGAGGTTCTTGTCAACAGAGCAGCCCTAAACTTTGGGGTGCTTGTGTCTTGCTGATTTTTAGTTTTCCCAATGTATACGCCCATGAGTGGAAGTGCCCTATGCTCTCTAAGCTGAGTTTTGTAAATGTTTCAGGACACACCGTACACTTCTCCAGAGTGGTTGTTGGCAATTTACATCCCGCCCATCAGCGTAGCAAGGCTCCCGTTTCTCCGTGGCCTGTCCTGCATTTCTGGTTTTGACACTTTATTCAGCATGGCCCTTTTGACCGATGGGAAGCGAGACTTCTTTGTAGCGCTGATTTGCCTTTCCAGGTTGCTTGGTTGGCCAAAAAGGGCGTATGCGTTTTTTCCTGAATATATTCAGGAAAAAACGCATACGCCCTTTTTGGCCAAGGGCATCATTGTCGAGGTTTTGCCGCTTTTCCTGTGCTTTAAAGGCGATTCGAATCTGCCTCCTGAAATCTGTTTCCTGCAATTCTGCCTTGCTTTCAAATCCTCTTTGTTGCCTTCCCTCAATATATTTGTAGACGAGAGTTATCATTTATAAGTCTGCAGGTTTGTGAATTGCAGTGCCCCTGAGCTCCATTTTTCAACTCGCTCTCTTGGGAGCTGGCCGCAAAAGCGCAGGATTGCTTTAGGCCCTATTCTGCTTCCGGGCGGCAGACTGAGCCTGTGGTTAAGTCTTCTTCCTGATGGGAAAATAGAGTGACCTGTGCCTGTCCCAACACCTAGAGCTAGTCTCTCATTGGTTCCCCCTCTTCCCGTTCATCCTCAGTTCAAATTGCCACCTGTATGGAACAGGAGGTTAAAGGTGCTGATTCTCCAAGGAGGGAGATTGCTAGTAAAGCGGCTGGAATGGCGAACCCGAGCACAAGGAGATGAGAAATGAGGTGCGTTTTAGAAACCTTTCCCGATCACTCGGTGGACCATCTTCTGGGTTTCTCATGCATGTTTTCGATGTAGGAAGATGCCCTTGAACCTGGAGATTTGGGACCCATGGGATGGGTACCACGCAGTATTACTTTAAAGCGTCTGCGTTTGCTCACCCAACCTCACCAAACCTCTCAGCCCTAAGAGTGTCCACCCTTATGTCTCAATCAGCTGCGGGTCTAGACATGGTCAATCCAGGTGGCATCACAGCCCCTGAACGAATTTTGTAAGAATTTCTCTCTCTTTCACTGTCTTTGTTTCACGGGTTTTTAAAATTAATTGAGTTTTATAATGGGGTTTAGCTGCTTTTCACTGCTGTGTTTATGCAGCTTTACACCAACTTGACTCACTTACAGAGAGGTATCAATACATAGGTTTTAAGATTCTTACTAGTCAGATATATTCTTGGGCGGTGAATAGGGGGTGTTGAGTCCAGTTCCCTGAGCAAGGAGTAGGTCTTGTCTATTACGTATTGGGTTTATGGAACGGTATCTGAGCTAATTTGAAACCCTTGTTTTATGCATCACCCCACCTCACCTTTGCCGTTAGGCAGCCATAGTGTCTTTTCTAACCGTGTGACCCTGTTCTGTTTTGTAATTCAGTTCAAGGGTAGCGGTTTTTACATTCCCTCTATAAGTGATATCTTATGATAAGTGTCTTTTTCTGCGTGACTTATTTGACTTAGAATCGTCGTACCTAAATCCACTCATCATGCTGCTACTAGCCTTATGACGTTGATTTCATGGCTGAGTGATATTCCATTGTACATAAGGAGCACAACTTCTTTATCCATTTTTCTCTTTCCTGGGATATTTAAGGTGTAACGAAGTGGAGGTTCTTGTCAACAGAGCAGCCCTAAACTTTGGGGTGCTTGTGTCTTGCTGATTTTTAGTTTTCCCAATGTATACGCCCATGAGTGGAAGTGCCCTATGCTCTCTAAGCTGAGTTTTGTAAATGTTTCAGGACACACCGTACACTTCTCCAGAGTGGTTGTTGGCAATTTACATCCCGCCCATCAGCGTAGCAAGGCTCCCGTTTCTCTGTGGCCTGTCCTGCATTTCTGGTTTTGACACTTTATTCAGCATGGCCCTTTTGACCGATGGGAAGCGAGACTTCTTTGTAGCGCTGATTTGCCTTTCCAGGTTGCTTGGTTGGCCAAAAAGGGCGTATGCGTTTTTTCCTGAATATATTCAGGAAAAAACGCATACGCCCTTTTTGGCCAAGGGCATCATTGTCGAGGTTTTGCCGCTTTTCCTGTGCTTTAAAGGCGATTCGAATCTGCCTCCTGAAATCTGTTTCCTGCAATTCTGCCTTGCTTTCAAATCCTCTTTGTTGCCTTCCCTCAATATATTTGTAGACGAGAGTTATCATTTATAAGTCTGCAGGTTTGTGAATTGCAGTGCCCCTGAGCTCCATTTTTCAACTCGCTCTCTTGGGAGCTGGCCGCAAAAGCGCAGGATTGCTTTAGGCCCTATTCTGCTTCCGGGCGGCAGACTGAGCCTGTGGTTAAGTCTTCTTCCTGATGGGAAAATAGAGTGACCTGTGCCTGTCCCAACACCTAGAGCTAGTCTCTCATTGGTTCCCCCTCTTCCCGTTCATCCTCAGTTCAAATTGCCACCTGTATGGAACAGGAGGTTAAAGGTGCTGATTCTCCAAGGAGGGAGATTGCTAGTAAAGCGGCTGGAATGGCGAACCCGAGCACAAGGAGATGAGAAATGAGGTGCGTTTTAGAAACCTTTCCCGATCACTCGGTGGACCATCTTCTGGGTTTCTCATGCATGTTTTCGATGTAGGAAGATGCCCTTGAACCTGGAGATTTGGGACCCATGGGATGGGTACCACGCAGTATTACTTTAAAGCGTCTGCGTTTGCTCACCCAACCTCACCAAACCTCTCAGCCCTAAGAGTGTCCACCCTTATGTCTCAATCAGCTGCGGGTCTAGACATGGTCAATCCAGGTGGCATCACAGCCCCTGAACGAATTTTGTAAGAATTTCTCTCTCTTTCACTGTCTTTGTTTCACGGGTTTTTAAAATTAATTGAGTTTTATAATGGGGTTTAGCTGCTTTTCACTGCTGTGTTTATGCAGCTTTACACCAACTTGACTCACTTACAGAGAGGTATCAATACATAGGTTTTAAGATTCTTACTAGTCAGATATATTCTTGGGCGGTGAATAGGGGGTGTTGAGTCCAGTTCCCTGAGCAAGGAGTAGGTCTTGTCTATTACGTATTGGGTTTATGGAACGTATCTGAGCTAATTTGAAACCCTTGTTTTATGCATCACCCCACCTCACCTTTCCCGTTAGGCAGCCATAGTGTCTTTTCTAACCGTGTGACCCTGTTCTGTTTTGTAATTCAGTTCAAGGATAGCGGTTTTTACATTCCCTCTATAAGTGATATCTTATGATAAGTGTCTTTTTCTGCGTGACTTATTTGACTTAGAATCGTCGTACCTAAATCCACTCATCATGCTGCTACTAGCCTTATGACGTTGATTTCATGGCTGAGTGATATTCCATTGTACATAAGGAGCACAACTTCTTTATCCATTTTTCTCTTTCCTGGGATATTTAAGGTGTAACGAAGTGGAGGTTCTTGTCAACAGAGCAGCCCTAAACTTTGGGGTGCTTGTGTCTTGCTGATTTTTAGTTTTCCCAATGTATACGCCCATGAGTGGAAGTGCCCTATGCTCTCTAAGCTGAGTTTTGTAAATGTTTCAGGACACACCGTACACTTCTCCAGAGTGGCTGTTGGCAATTTACATCCCGCCCATCCGCGTAGCAAGGCTCCCGTTTCTCCGTGGCCTGTCCTGCATTTCTGGTTTTGACACTTTATTCAGCATGGCCCTTTTGACCGATGGGAAGCGAGACTTCTTTGTAGCGCTGATTTGCCTTTCCAGGTTGCTTGGTTGGCCAAAAAGGGCGTATGCGTTTTTTCCTGAATATATTCAGGAAAAAACGCATACGCCCTTTTTGGCCAAGGGCATCATTGTCGAGGTTTTGCCGCTTTTCCTGTGCTTTAAAGGCGATTCGAATCTGCCTGCTGAAATCTGTTTCCTGCAATTCTGCCTTGCTTTCAAATCCTCTTTGTTGCCTTCCCTCAATATATTTGTAGAAGAGAGTTATCATTTATAAGTCTGCAGGTTTGTGAATTGCAGTGCCCCTGAGCTCCATTTTTCAACTCGCTCTCTTGGGAGCTGGCCGCAAAAGCGCAGGATTGCTTTAGGCACTATTCTGCTTCCGGGCGGCAGACTGAGCCTCTGGTTAATTCTTCTTCCTGATGGGAAAATAGAGTAACCTGTGCCTGTCCCAACACCTAGAGCTAGTCTCTCATATGGTTCCCCGTCTTCCCGTTCATCCTCAGTTCAAATTGCCACCTGTATGGAACAGGAGGTTAAAGGTGCTGATTCTCCAAGGAGGGAGATTGCTAGTAAAGCGGCTGGAATGGCGAACCCGAGCACAAGGAGATGAGAAATGAGGTGCGTTTTAGAAACCTTTCCCGATCACTCGGTGGACCATCTTCTGGGTTTCTCATGCATGTTTTCGATGTAGGCAGATGCCCTTGAACCTGGAGATTTGGGACCCATGGGATGGGTACCACGCAGTATTACTTTAAAGCGTCTGCGTTTGCTCACCCAACCTCACCAAACCTCTCAGCCCTAAGAGTGTCCACCCTTATGTCTCAATCAGCTGCGGGTCTAGACATGGTCAATCCAGGTGGCATCACAGCCCCTGAACGAATTTTGTAAGAATTTCTCTCTCTTTCACTGTCTTTGTTTCACGGGTTTTTAAAATTATTTGAGTTTTATAATGGGGTTTAGCTGCTTTTCACTGCTGTGTTTATGCAGCTGTACACCCACTTGACTCACTTACAGAGAGATATCAATACATAGGTTTTAAGATTCTTACTAGTCAGATATATTCTTGGGCGGTGAATAGGGGGTGTTGTTTCCAGTTCCCTGAGCAAGGAGTAGGTCTTGTCTATTACGTATTGGGTTTATGGAACGGTATCTGAGCTAATTTGAAACCCTTGTTTTATGCATCACCCCACCTCACCTTTGCCGTTAGGCAGCCATAGTGTCTTTTCTAACCGTGTGACCCTGTTCTGTTTTGTAATTCAGTTCAAGGATAGCGGTTTTTACATTCCCTCTATAAGTGATATCTTATGATAAGTGTCTTTTTCTGCGTGACTTATTTGACTTAGAATCGTCGTACCTAAATCCACTCATCATGCTGCTACTAGCCTTATGACGTTGATTTCATGGCTGAGTGATATTCCATTGTACATAAGGAGCACAACTTCTTTATCCATTTTTCTCTTTCCTGGGATATTTAAGGTGTAACGAAGTGGAGGTTCTTGTCAACAGAGCAGCCCTAAACTTTGGGGTGCTTGTGTCTTGCTGATTTTTAGTTTTCCCAATGTATACGCCCATGAGTGGAAGTGCCCTATGCTCTCTAAGCTGAGTTTTGTAAATGTTTCAGGACACACCGTACTCTTCTCCAGAGTGGCTGTTGGCAATTTACATCCCGCCCATCAGCGTAGCAAGGCTCCCGTTTCTCCGTGGCCTGTCCTGCATTTCTGGTTTTGACACTTTATTCAGCATGGCCCTTTTGACCGATGGGAAGCGAGACTTCTTTGTAGCGCTGATTTGCCTTTCCAGGTTGCTTGGTTGGCCAAAAAGGGCGTATGCGTTTTTTCCTGAATATATTCAGGAAAAAACGCATACGCCCTTTTTGGCCAAGGGCATCATTGTCGAGGTTTTGCCGCTTTTCCTGTGCTTTAAAGGCGATTCGAATCTGCCTCCTGAAATCTGTTTCCTGCAATTCTGCCTTGCTTTCAAATCCTCTTTGTTGCCTTCCCTCAATATATTTGTAGAAGAGAGTTATCATTTATAAGTCTGCAGGTTTGTGAATTGCAGTGCCCCTGAGCTCCATTTTTCAACTCGCTCTCTTGGGAGCTGGCCGCAAAAGCGCAGGATTGCTTTAGGCACTATTCTGCTTCCGGGCGGCAGACTGAGCCTCTGGTTAATTCTTCTTCCTGATGGGAAAATAGAGTAACCTGTGCCTGTCCCAACACCTAGAGCTAGTCTCTCATATGGTTCCCCGTCTTCCCGTTCATCCTCAGTTCAAATTGCCACCTGTATGGAACAGGAGGTTAAAGGTGCTGATTCTCCAAGGAGGGAGATTGCTAGTAAAGCGGCTGGAATGGCGAACCCGAGCACAAGGAGATGAGAAATGAGGTGCGTTTTAGAAACCTTTCCCGATCACTCGGTGGACCATCTTCTGGGTTTCTCATGCATGTTTTCGATGTAGGAAGATGCCCTTGAACCTGGAGATTTGGGACCCATGGGATGGGTACCACGCAGTATTACTTTAAAGCGTCTGCGTTTGCTCACCCAACCTCACCAAACCTCTCAGCCCTAAGAGTGTCCACCCTTATGTCTCAATCAGCTGCGGGTCTAGACATGGTCAATCCAGGTGGCATCACAGCCCCTGAACGAATTTTGTAAGAATTTCTCTCTCTTTCACTGTCTTTGTTTCACGGGTTTTTAAAATTATTTGAGTTTTATAATGGGGTTTAGCTGCTTTTCACTGCTGTGTTTATGCAGCTTTACACCCACTTGACTCACTTACAGAGAGATATCAATACATAGGTTTTAAGATTCTTACTAGTCAGATATATTCTTGGGCGGTGAATAGGGGGTGTTGTTTCCAGTTCCCTGAGCAAGGAGTAGGTCTTGTCTATTACGTATTGGGTTTATGGAACGGTATCTGAGCTAATTTGAAACCCTTGTTTTATGCATCACCCCACCTCACCTTTGCCGTTAGGCAGCCATAGTGTCTTTTCTAACCGTGTGACCCTGTTCTGTTTTGTAATTCAGTTCAAGGGTAGCGGTTTTTACATTCCCTCTATAAGTGATATCTTATGATAAGTGTCTTTTTCTGCTTGACTTATTTGACTTAGAATCGTCGTACCTAAATCCACTCATCATGCTGCTACTAGCCTTATGACGTTGATTTCATGGCTGAGTGATATTCCATTGTACATAAGGAGCACAACTTCTTTATCCATTTTTCTCTTTCCTGGGATATTTAAGGTGTAACGAAGTGGAGGTTCTTGTCAACAGAGCAGCCCTAAACTTTGGGGTGCTTGTGTCTTGCTGATTTTTAGTTTTCCCAATGTATACGCCCATGAGTGGAAGTGCCCTATGCTCTCTAAGCTGAGTTTTGTAAATGTTTCAGGACACACCGTACACTTCTCCAGAGTGGTTGTTGGCAATTTACATCCCGCCCATCAGCGTAGCAAGGCTCCCGTTTCTCCGTGGCCTGTCCTGCATTTCTGGTTTTGACACTTTATTCAGCATGGCCCTTTTGACCGATGGGAAGCGAGACTTCTTTGTAGCGCTGATTTGCCTTTCCAGGTTGCTTGGTTGGCCAAAAAGGGCGTATGCGTTTTTTCCTGAATATATTCAGGAAAAAACGCATACGCCCTTTTTGGCCAAGGGCATCATTGTCGAGGTTTTGCCGCTTTTCCTGTGCTTTAAAGGCGATTCGAATCTGCCTCCTGAAATCTGTTTCCTGCAATTCTGCCTTGCTTTCAAATCCTCTTTGTTGCCTTCCCTCAATATATTTGTAGACGAGAGTTATCATTTATAAGTCTGCAGGTTTGTGAATTGCAGTGCGCCTGAGCTCCATTTTTCAACTCGCTCTCTTGGGAGCTGGCCGCAAAAGCACAGGATTGCTTTAGGCCCTATTCTGCTTCCGGGCGGCAGACTGAGCCTGTGGTTAATTCTTCTTCCTGATGGGAAACTAGAGTGACCTGTGCCTGTCCCAACACCTAGAGCTAGTCTCTCATTGGTTCCCCGTCTTCCCTTTCATCCTCAGTTCAAATTGCCACCTGTATGGAACAGGAGGTTAAAGGTGCTGATTCTCCAAGGAGGGAGATTGCTAGTAAAGCGGCTGGAATGGCGAACCCGAGCACAAGGAGATGAGAAATGAGGTGCGTTTTAGAAACCTTTCCCGATCACTCGGTGGACCATCTTCTGGGTTTCTCATGCATGTTTTCGATGTAGGAAGATGCCCTTGAACCTGGAGATTTGGGACCCATGGGATGGGTACCACGCAGTATTACTTTAAAGCGTCTGTGTTTGCTCACCCAACCTCACCAAACCTCTCAGCCCTAAGAGTGTCCACCCTTATGTCTCAATCAGCTGCGGGTCTAGACATGGTCAATCCAGGTGGCATCACAGCCCCTGAACAAATTTTATAAGAATTTCTCTCTCTTTCACTGTCTTTGTTTCACGGGTTTTTAAAATTATTTGAGTTTTATAATGGGGTTTAGCTGCTTTTCACTGCTGTGTTTATGCAGCTTTACACCCACTTGACTCACTTACAGAGAGATATCAATACATAGGTTTTAAGATTCTTACTAGTCAGATATATTCTTGGGCGGTGAATAGGGGGTGTTGAGTCCAGTTCCCTGAGCAAGGAGTAGGTCTTGTCTATTACGTATTGGGTTTATGGAACGGTATCTGAGCTAATTTGAAACCCATATTTTATGCATCACCCCACCTCACCTTTCCCGTTAGGCAGCCATAGTGTCTTTTCTAACCGTGTGACCCTGTTCTGTTTTGTAATTCAGTTCAAGGATAGCGGTTTTTACATTCCCTCTATAAGTGATATCTTATGATAAGTGTCTTTTTCTGCGTGACTTATTTGACTTAGAATCGTCGTACCTAAATCCACTCATCATGCTGCTACTAGCCTTATGACGTTGATTTCATGGCTGAGTGATATTCCATTGTACATAAGGAGCACAACTTCTTTATCCATTTTTCTCTTTCCTGGGATATTTAAGGTGTAACGAAGTGGAGGTTCTTGTCAACAGAGCAGCCCTAAACTTTGGGGTGCTTGTGTCTTGCTGATTTTTAGTTTTCCCAATGTATACGCCCATGAGTGGAAGTGCCCTATGCTCTCTAAGCTGAGTTTTGTAAATGTTTCAGGACACACCGTACTCTTCTCCAGAGTGGCTGTTGGCAATTTACATCCCGCCCATCAGCGTAGCAAGGCTCCCGTTTCTCCGTGGCCTGTCCTGCATTTCTGGTTTTGACACTTTATTCAGCATGGCCCTTTTGACCGATGGGAAGCGAGACTTCTTTGTAGCGCTGATTTGCCTTTCCAGGTTGCTTGGTTGGCCAAAAAGGGCGTATGCGTTTTTTCCTGAATATATTCAGGAAAAAACGCATACGCCCTTTTTGGCCAAGGGCATCATTGTCGAGGTTTTGCCGCTTTTCCTGTGCTTTAAAGGCGATTCGAATCTGCCTCCTGAAATCTGTTTCCTGCAATTCTGCCTTGCTTTCAAATCCTCTTTGTTGCCTTCCCTCAATATATTTGTAGACGAGAGTTATCATTTATAAGTCTGCAGGTTTGTGAATTGCAGTGCGCCTGAGCTCCATTTTTCAACTCGCTCTCTTGGGAGCTGGCCGCAAAAGCGCAGGATTGCTTTAGGCCCTATTCTGCTTCCGGGCGGCAGACTGAGCCTGTGGTTAATTCTTCTTCCTGATGGGAAACTAGAGTGACCTGTGCCTGTCCCAACACCTAGAGCTAGTCTCTCATTGGTTCCCCGTCTTCCCTTTCATCCTCAGTTCAAATTGCCACCTGTATGGAACAGGAGGTTAAAGGTGCTGATTCTCCAAGGAGGGAGATTGCTAGTAAAGCGGCTGGAATGGCGAACCCGAGCACAAGGAGATGAGAAATGAGGTGCGTTTTAGAAACCTTTCCCGATCACTCGGTGGACCATCTTCTGGGTTTCTCATGCATGTTTTCGATGTAGGAAGATGCCCTTGAACCTGGAGATTTGGGACCCATGGGATGGGTACCACGCAGTATTACTTTAAAGCGTCTGCGTTTGCTCACCCAACCTCACCAAACCTCTCAGCCCTAAGAGTGTCCACCCTTATGTCTCAATCAGCTGCGGGTCTAGACATGGTCAATCCAGGTGGCATCACAGCCCCTGAACGAATTTTGTAAGAATTTCTCTCTCTTTCACTGTCTTTGTTTCACGGGTTTTTAAAATTATTTGAGTTTTATAATGGGGTTTAGCTGCTTTTCACTGCTGTGTTTATGCAGCTTTACACCCACTTGACTCACTTACAGAGAGATATCAATACATAGGTTTTAAGATTCTTACTAGTCAGATATATTCTTGGGCGGTGAATAGGGGGTGTTGAGTCCAGTTCCCTGAGCAAGGAGTAGGTCTTGTCTATTACGTATTGGGTTTATGGAACGGTATCTGAGCTAATTTGAAACCCTTGTTTTATGCATCACCCCACCTCACCTTTGCCGTTAGGCAGCCATAGTGTCTTTTCTAACCGTGTGACCCTGTTCTGTTTTGTAATTCAGTTCAAGGGTAGCGGTTTTTACATTCCCTCTATAAGTGATATCTTATGATAAGTGTCTTTTTCTGCGTGACTTATTTGACTTAGAATCGTCGTACCTAAATCCACTCATCATGCTGCTACTAGCCTTATGACGTTGATTTCATGGCTGAGTGATATTCCATTGTACATAAGGAGCACAACTTCTTTATCCATTTTTCTCTTTCCTGGGATATTTAAGGTGTAACGAAGTGGAGGTTCTTGTCAACAGAGCAGCCCTAAACTTTGGGGTGCTTGTGTCTTGCTGATTTTTAGTTTTCCCAATGTATACGCCCATGAGTGGAAGTGCCCTATGCTCTCTAAGCTGAGTTTTGTAAATGTTTCAGGACACACCGTACACTTCTCCAGAGTGGTTGTTGGCAATTTACATCCCGCCCATCAGCGTAGCAAGGCTCCCGTTTCTCCGTGGCCTGTCCTGCATTTCTGGTTTTGACACTTTATTCAGCATGGCCCTTTTGACCGATGGGAAGCGAGACTTCTTTGTAGCGCTGATTTGCCTTTCCAGGTTGCTTGGTTGGCCAAAAAGGGCGTATGCGTTTTTTCCTGAATATATTCAGGAAAAAACGCATACGCCCTTTTTGGCCAAGGGCATCATTGTCGAGGTTTTGCCGCTTTTCCTGTGCTTTAAAGGCGATTCGAATCTGCCTCCTGAAATCTGTTTCCTGCAATTCTGCCTTGCTTTCAAATCCTCTTTGTTGCCTTCCCTCAATATATTTGTAGACGAGAGTTATCATTTATAAGTCTGCAGGTTTGTGAATTGCAGTGCCCCTGAGCTCCATTTTTCAACTCGCTCTCTTGGGAGCTGGCCGCAAAAGCGCAGGATTGCTTTAGGCCCTATTCTGCTTCCGGGCGGCAGACTGAGCCTCTGGTTAAGTCTTCTTCCTGATGGGAAAATAGAGTGACCTGTGCCTGTCCCAACACCTAGAGCTAGTCTCTCATTGGTTCCCCCTCTTCCCGTTCATCCTCAGTTCAAATTGCCACCTGTATGGAACAGGAGGTTAAAGGTGCTGATTCTCCAAGGAGGGAGATTGCTAGTAAAGCGGCTGGAATGGCGAACCCGAGCACAAGGAGATGAGAAATGAGGTGCGTTTTAGAAACCTTTCCCGATCACTCGGTGGACCATCTTCTGGGTTTCTCATGCATGTTTTCGATGTAGGAAGATGCCCTTGAACCTGGAGATTTGGGACCCATGGGATGGGTACCACGCAGTATTACTTTAAAGCGTCTGCGTTTGCTCACCCAACCTCACCAAACCTCTCAGCCCTAAGAGTGTCCACCCTTATGTCTCAATCAGCTGCGGGTCTAGACATGGTCAATCCAGGTGGCATCACAGCCCCTGAACGAATTTTGTAAGAATTTCTCTCTCTTTCACTGTCTTTGTTTCACGGGTTTTTAAAATTAATTGAGTTTTATAATGGGGTTTAACTGCTTTTCACTGCTGTGTTTATGCAGCTTTACACCAACTTGACTCACTTACAGAGAGGTATCAATACATAGGTTTTAAGATTCTTACTAGTCAGATATATTCTTGGGCGGTGAATAGGGGGTGTTGAGTCCAGTTCCCTGAGCAAGGAGTAGGTCTTGTCTATTACGTATTGGGTTTATGGAACGTATCTGAGCTAATTTGAAACCCTTGTTTTATGCATCACCCCACCTCACCTTTGCCGTTAGGCAGCCATAGTGTCTTTTCTAACCGTGTGACCCTGTTCTGTTTTGTAATTCAGTTCAAGGGTAGCGGTTTTTACATTCCCTCTATAAGTGATATCTTATGATAAGTGTCTTTTTCTGCGTGACTTATTTGACTTAGAATCGTCGTACCTAAATCCACTCATCATGCTGCTACTAGCCTTATGACGTTGATTTCATGGCTGAGTGATATTCCATTGTACATAAGGAGCACAACTTCTTTATCCATTTTTCTCTTTCCTGGGATATTTAAGGTGTAACGAAGTGGAGGTTCTTGTCAACAGAGCAGCCCTAAACTTTGGGGTGCTTGTGTCTTGCTGATTTTTAGTTTTCCCAATGTATACGCCCATGAGTGGAAGTGCCCTATGCTCTCTAAGCTGAGTTTTGTAAATGTTTCAGGACACACCGTACACTTCTCCAGAGTGGCTGTTGGCAATTTACATCCCGCCCATCAGCGTAGCAAGGCTCCCGTTTCTCCGTGGCCTGTCCTGCATTTCTGGTTTTGACACTTTATTCAGCATGGCCCTTTTGACCGATGGGAAGCGAGACTTCTTTGTAGCGCTGATTTGCCTTTCCAGGTTGCTTGGTTGGCCAAAAAGGGCGTATGCGTTTTTTCCTGAATATATTCAGGAAAAAACGCATACGCCCTTTTTGGCCAAGGGCATCATTGTCGAGGTTTTGCCGCTTTTCCTGTGCTTTAAAGGCGATTCGAATCTGCCTCCTGAAATCTGTTTCCTGCAATTCTGCCTTGCTTTCAAATACTCTTTGTTGCCTTCCCTCAATATATTTGTAGACGAGAGTTATCATTTATAAGTCTGCAGGTTTGTGAATTGCAGTGCCCCTGAGCTCCATTTTTCAACTCGCTCTCTTGGGAGCTGGCCGCAAAAGCGCAGGATTGCTTTAGGCCCTATTCTGCTTCCGGGCGGCAGACTCAGCCTGTGGTTAATTCTTCTTCCTGATGGGAAACTAGAGTGACCTGTGCCTGTCCCAACACCTAGAGCTAGTCTCTCATTGGTTCCCCGTCTTCCCGTTCATCCTCAGTTCAAATTGCAACCTGTATGGAACAGGAGGTTAAAGGTGCTGATTCTCCAAGGAGGGAGATTGCTAGTAAAGCGGCTGGAATGGCGAACCCGAGCACAAGGAGATGAGAAATGAGGTGCGTTTTAGAAACCTTTCCCGATCACTCGGTGGACCATCTTCTGGGTTTCTCATGCATGTTTTCGATGTAGGCAGATGCCCTTGAACCTGGAGATTTGGGACCCATGGGATGGGTACCACGCAGTATTACTTTAAAGCGTCTGCGTTTGCTCATCCAACCTCACCAAACCTCTCAGCCCTAAGAGTGTCCACCCTTATGTCTCAATCAGCTGCGGGTCTAGACATGGTCAATCCAGGTGGCATCACAGCCCCTGAACGAATTTTGTAAGAATTTCTCTCTCTTTCACTGTCTTTGTTTCACGGGTTTTTAAAATTAATTGAGTTTTATAATGGGGTTTAGCTGGTTTTCACTGCTGTGTTTATGCAGCTTTACACCCACTTGACTCACTTACAGAGAGATATCAATACATAGGTTTTAAGATTCTTACTAGTCAGATATATTCTTGGGCGGTGAATAGGGGGTGTTGAGTCCAGTTCCCTGAGCAAGGAGTAGGTCTTGTCTATTACGTATTGGGTTTATGGAACGGTATCTGAGCTAATTTGAAACCCTGTTTTATGCATCACCCCACCTCACCTTTCCCGTTAGGCAGCCATAGTGTCTTTTCTAACCGTGTGACTCTGTTCTGTTTTGTAATTCAGTTCAAGGGTAGCGGTTTTTACATTCCCTCTATAAGTGATATCTTATGATAAGTGTCTTTTTCTGTGTGACTTATTTGACTTAGAATTGTCGTACCTAAATCCACTCATCATGCTGCTACTAGCCTTATGAGGTTGATTTCATGGCTGAGTGATATTCCATTGTACATAAGGAGCACAACTTCTTTATCCATTTTTCTCTTTCCTGGGATATTTAAGGTGTAACGAAGTGGAGGTTCTTGTCAACAGAGCAGCCCTAAACTTTGGGGTGCTTGTGTCTTGCTGATTTTTAGTTTTCCCAATGTATACGCCCATGAGTGGAAGTGCCCTATGCTCTCTAAGCTGAGTTTTGTAAATGTTTCAGGACACACCATACTCTTCTCCAGAGTGGCTGTTGGCAATTTACATCCCGCCCATCAGCGTAGCAAGGCTCCCGTTTCTCCGTGGCCTGTCCTGCATTTCTGGTTTTGACACTTTATACAGCATGGCCCTTTTGACCGATGGGAAGCGAGACTTCTTTGTAGCGCTGATTTGCCTTTCCAGGTTGCTTGGTTGGCCAAAAAGGGCGTATGCGTTTTTTCCTGAATATATTCAGGAAAAAACGCATACGCCCTTTTTGGCCAAGGGCATCATTGTCGAGGTTTTGCCGCTTTTCCTGTGCTTTAAAGGCGATTCGAATCTGCCTCCTGAAATCTGTTTCCTGCAATTCTGCCTTGCTTTCAAATCCTCTTTGTTGCCTTCCCTCAATATATTTGTAGACGAGAGTTATCATTTATAAGTCTGCAGGTTTGTGAATTGCAGTGCGCCTGAGCTCCATTTTTCAACTCGCTCTCTTGGGAGCTGGCCGCAAAAGCGCAGGATTGCTTTAGGCCCTATTCTGCTTCCGGGCGGCAGACTGAGCCTGTGGTTAATTCTTCTTCCTGATGGGAAACTAGAGTGACCTGTGCCTGTCCCAACACCTAGAGCTAGTCTCTCATTGGTTCCCCGTCTTCCCTTTCATCCTCAGTTCAAATTGCCACCTGTATGGAACAGGAGGTTAAAGGTGCTGATTCTCCAAGGAGGGAGATTGCTAGTAAAGCGGCTGGAATGGCGAACCCGAGCACAAGGAGATGAGAAATGAGGTGCGTTTTAGAAACCTTTCCCGATCACTCGGTGGACCATCTTCTGGGTTTCTCATGCATGTTTTCGATGTAGGAAGATGCCCTTGAACCTGGAGATTTGGGACCCATGGGATGGGTACCACGCAGTATTACTTTAAAGCGTCTGCGTTTGCTCACCCAACCTCACCAAACCTCTCAGCCCTAAGAGTGTCCACCCTTATGTCTCAATCAGCTGCGGGTCTAGACATGGTCAATCCAGGTGGCATCACAGCCCCTGAACAAATTTTATAAGAATTTCTCTCTCTTTCACTGTCTTTGTTTCACGGGTTTTTAAAATTATTTGAGTTTTATAATGGGGTTTAGCTGCTTTTCACTGCTGTGTTTATGCAGCTTTACACCCACTTGACTCACTTACAGAGAGATATCAATACATAGGTTTTAAGATTCTTACTAGTCAGATATATTCTTGGGCGGTGAATAGGGGGTGTTGAGTCCAGTTCCCTGAGCAAGGAGTAGGTCTTGTCTATTACGTATTGGGTTTATGGAACGTATCTGAGCTAATTTGAAACCCTTGTTTTATGCATCACCCCACCTCACCTTTCCCGTTAGGCAGCCATAGTGTCTTTTCTAACCGTGTGACCCTGTTCTGTTTTGTAATTCAGTTCAAGGGTAGCGGTTTTTACATTCCCTCTATAAGTGATATCTTATGATAAGTGTCTTTTTCTGCGTGACTTATTTGACTTAGAATCGTCGTACCTAAATCCACTCATCATGCTGCTACTAGCCTTATGACGTTGATTTCATGGCTGAGTGATATTCCATTGTACATAAGGAGCACAACTTCTTTATCCATTTTTCTCTTTCCTGGGATATTTAAGGTGTAACGAAGTGGAGGTTCTTGTCAACAGAGCAGCCCTAAACTTTGGGGTGCTTGTGTCTTGCTGATTTTTAGTTTTCCCAATGTATACGCCCATGAGTGGAAGTGCCCTATGCTCTCTAAGCTGAGTTTTGTAAATGTTTCAGGACACACCGTACACTTCTCCAGAGTGGCTGTTGGCAATTTACATCCCGCCCATCCGCGTAGCAAGGCTCCCGTTTCTCCGTGGCCTGTCCTGCATTTCTGGTTTTGACACTTTATTCAGCATGGCCCTTTTGACCGATGGGAAGCGAGACTTCTTTGTAGCGCTGATTTGCCTTATGGCCAAAAAGGGCGTATGCGTTTTTCCTAAATATATTCAGGAAAAAATGCATACGCCCTTTTTGGCCAGGTGCATCATTTTCGACGTTTTCCCGCTTTTCATGTGCTTTAAAAACGATTCGTATCTTCCTTCTGATATCTGTTTCCTGCAATTCTGCCTTGCTTTTAAGTACTGTTCGTTGCCACCCCTTAGTATATTTTTGGATGAGAGTTATAATTTATAACCCTGCAAGTTTGTGAATTACAGTGCCCCTGAGCTACATTTTTCAAATGGCTTTTTTGGGAGCTGGCTGCAAAACCGCAGGATTGCTTCAGGCACTATTCTGGTTCCATGGGGCAGGCTGAGCCTGTCGTTAATTCTTCTTCCTGATGGGAAATTAGAGTGACATGTGCCTGTCCCAATACCTAGAGCTAGTCTCTCATGGGTTCCCCCTCATCCCATTCATCCTCAGGACAAACTGCAACCTGTATGAAACAATAGGTTAAAGGTACTGATTCTCTACGTGGGGAGACTGTTAGTATAGCAGCTGGATGGGGGGAACCCGAGCACCGGGAGATGTGAAATGAGGTGCATTTTAGAAACCTTTCCAGATCACACGGTGTATCATCATCTGGGTTTCCCATGCATGTTTTCGCTGTAGGATGATTCCCTTGAACCTGGAGATTTGCAACAAATGGAATGGGTACCACGCAGTATTACTTTAAAGTGTCTTCGTTTGCTCACCCAATCTCACCAATCCTCTCAGCCCCAACAGTTTCCAGCCTTATGTCTAGTCCAGCTGTGTGTCTAGATATGGTCAATCCAGGTTGCTTCAAATCCCCTTAACGATCTCTGTAAGAATTTCTCTCTCTTTTAATGTCTTTGTGGTTTTTTATTTTTTTTTGAAATTTAGTTTTATACTGGGGTTTAGCTGATTTTCACTGCTGTGTTTATACCATTTTACACCCACTTGATTCACTTACAGAGAGATATCAATATATAGGTTTTAAGATTCCTACTTAGTCAGATATATTTTTTGTGCGTTGAAAAGGGGGTTTGGAGTCCAGTTCACTGAGCAAGGAATAGGGCTTGTCTGTTACATATGTGGTTTATGGAACGCTATCTGTGCTAATTTCAAACCCTTGTTTTATGCCTCACCCCACCTCACCTTTCCGTTAAGCAGCCATGGTGTGTTCTCTAAATGTGTGGCTCTATTCTGTTTTGTAGTGCATGTCCTGTGAAGCGATTTTTACATTCCCTCTATAAGTGATTTCTTATGATAAGTGTCTTTTTCTGTGTGACTTATTTCACTTCTAAACTTCGTACGTAAATCCAGTCAGCATGCTGCTACTAGCCTTATAACATTTTTTACATGGCTGAGTGATATTCCATTGTACATAAGTACCACAACTTCTTTATCCATTTTTCTCTTTCCTGGGATATTTAAGGTGTACCGAATTGGAGTTTCTTGTCAACAGAGCAGCCCTAAACTTTGGGGTGCCCGTGTCTTGTTTATTTTTAGATTTCCCAATTTATATGCCCATGAGTGTAAGTGCCCTATGCTCTCTAGCTCTGTTTTTTACATGTTTTAGGAAACACCATACACTTCTACAGAGTGGCCTTTGGCAGTTTACATCCCCCCCATCAGCCTAACAAGGCTCCCTTTTCTCCATGGCCTGTCCTGCATTTCTGGTTTTTACACTTTTTTCAGCATGGTCCCCTTTGACCGATGGGAAGTGAGACTTCTTTGTATTGCTGATTTGCATTTCCGGCTTGCTTGGAGAGTCATAATTTATAATTCTGCAGATTTGTGAATTGAAGTTTCCTGAGCTTCATTTGTCAACTCGCTTTTTTGGGAGCTGGCCACAAAACCGGTGGTGTGCTTCTGCCCCTACTGTGTTTTCGGGCGGCAGGCTAAGCCTTTGCTTAATTCTTCTTCCTGATTGGAAATTAGAGTGAATTTTGCCTGTCCGAACATCTAGGGCTTGTCTCTCATTGTTTCTCCTCCTTCCCCTTCATCCTGTGGACAAATTCCCAACTCTGTGCAACAGGACATAGAAGGTGCTGACATCCTCAAGTGGGGAGATTGTTAGGAAAGAGGCTGGTGGGGTGAACTCGACCACCATGAGATTGAGAGATGAGGTGCCTTTTCCAAAATCTTCCTGATCCAACCGTGTACCATCTTCTGGGTGTCACAGGCATGTTTTAGCTCTAGGAAAGTTCCCATGTGTGTAAGGAGAACACCAGGGATTTTTCCAAATCAGTGTCTCCCCGAACCCCAATCTGGCGAATTTTTAAGCCACTGGTACATTTATGTTCATTAAGGGACTTGGGCCGTAAGCAGAGTCCGAAATTTAGGTGAGTGAAGTCTTCAGGGTCAGAAATGCTCGCCATCGGCCTCCTTTATGTTCCTTTTTATCTGTAGTTGATACATGATGTCGATATAGATATCTATTGTTTTTCAGATTATTTCCCCTTAGGGGTTATTACAAAATATTGAGTATAGTTCCCTGTGCTATACAGTAGTTCCTTGTTGATGATATATTTTATACATAGAAGTGTGTATATGTTAATCCGAAACTGTTAATTTATCTCTCCTCCCACCTTTACCCTTTGGTAATAAAATATATAAGATTTTATACTTCGCAGAAATCCAGGAGCTGAAAGAGAGGTATCATTTTCAATAGAAAATCATTCAAAATAAGATTAAACCTTCAGCCAAGATTAGTAGATCCACATCCTTGGAAAGAAATCACTGCATTTCTCTAATGTTGACCTGACAAATACGACAAACCCCTCCACTGAACTTGCTTATAATAAAGTGATGGAAATATCAAGTGGAAGTGTTAGAAACATCTTATATTACACGAGCCTTATACACTGCTCTATGTTAATAACAGTTTGGCTCACGCATCTATTCTTTGAAGTTACAATGTTCTCAAATTCTGTTACTGATCCTGCAGAGTGGGCCCAAACAAGGGTCCCCCTGCCCAGTGTCATTGGAGCCAAAAGATCGGACTGAGTTTGCTTCAGAAGCAAAGGTAAACTTTATATTTTGATCAGAGAATGGAGAGGTGAGAGTGTGCGCTCCCCCGCAGGCTGTGGGCCGGGCTGCTGTGTAGGGATCCCGTCAGCGTCAGCGGGAGGGACGGGGCGGAGCTCTCGAGGGCCGGGTTGGCTGGAGCTCAGGCTCTATGTGGCGGAGTCTGCACGGGGCCCGGAGAGCTGAGGTGTCGGCCCAGCCATCTTGCACTAGGAAATCGGGTCTGAAGTGCCGGGTGTGGGACCTCTGCCTGCGGAAACCTAGGAACAAGTGAAATTAGAAAAAGCACAAAGGAAAAAAAGGTTAGACTTTATTTTATTGCCCAGATTCTATTTTTATCTCCCAGGAATTTTTAATGGGCTTTGCCGGTGACAAACCCCTCCTCTGCCTCTTGTCCCATTCCACATTCTTGGGGCGCTGAGGGTGCAGACACCTCTTCTGTAAATGCTTCGTGCAGAGTTGGGTGTCCTCATGCCCGGGGGGAGGGGCAGGACTTCTCCCCAGCAGCCTCCAGGTGAGGTTGATTGTCCCCAGGCCTCCTCCCTCACTGCTCGTCTGCCTGAGCACCAGCGTTGGAAGTTTTATAGATTCTAATGACCTTTAAGGGTCCAGGAAAGAGATGCGCAGGGACGCTGGGGGGGCCGGTTTTACCCTGCTCCACATTGGTTCGGCCCCCTTAGGCTGACGGTTTCTGCCAGCCTAGATGCTCTGACCAGTAGTCTGTGCTTTCTTCAGTTAGGCCACTGAATTAATGTACAAACAGCACCAGGTGTCAGAGCCCTGCCTGCTCAACTCCCAGACAGTCCAGGGCCGGTGGTGATCCAGGACCATGACGGCCACTCAGTCAACGGCCTTTTGAAGTAGCCAGGAGTCCAGCTGGTCTCATTGGTCGCCGTCACCGTGGTGTCTGTAGGCTTTTCTATGGTGGCAGCGTTATTTACGGGTCCCCTGCCAAGTTTATTAGCTCCGCTCTGGGTGCAGTAAGTCCTGCAAGCAATAGTCTGTTCTTTTGGGGCACACTCTTGTGGTTTTCTGAGAGAAGCTCCAGGTCAAGTGATGGTCACACGAGTCGTCATGGGGACCCATTGCCCCAGGTTGTCTCTCTGGAGGTTGGAGTTGGAGGGCCTCCTCACTCGAGGTCATTGTGACCACGGAGCGATCCCTGCAACTTCAGGGCATGGTGGGTGGTTAGGAACACCAAGTGGCGTCCTTTTCCCTTAGGAGAGAGCTGGCCTTGCGGGCTGCTCATTTCCAGGTTTTTAGATACCCCCAGTATCCTGGTCGGATGGGGTGGCTGGCCAATGCCTGGAGGGCATTCTTGCGTTTTTCCATTTCAAGTGGTCCCAGTTTTTGCACTAATACTCCAAGGGCGATTCGCCTTCGACCAGGAATGTAAAGGTCAAAGGGTTTAGCTAAATTAGGGAGGTCCATGGCAAGGGTCTGAATTGACTGTTCTTTCCTTTCTTGAAAGGCCGCTTCTGGATTCTATTCAAAAGGATCATCATCTTTTCCTTTCAGTGTTTCATATAGAGGCCCAGGTATTAGACTGTAGTTAGGGATCCAGATGCAGCAAACCCCGGTCTCCCCAGGAACCCCTAAGCTGTCTTCTAGTTTTAGGAAGGGTGAGGCTGCAAATGGCTTCTTCCCTTTCCTGGGATGGGCTTTTCCGATCTTCTGTGAGAATGAAGCCCAGGCAGGTCACCTTAGTCTGTGATATTTGAGCCTTTTTCTTGGACACCTTCTATCTTTTATTGGCTAGGTAGTCCAGAGGCCTCCTTAGTAGGGCTGGTGATCAGAATGTTGTCTGCATATTGAAGGAGGGTTCCCTTTTCCCGAGGTAGATCTTTTAGGGCTTTAGCTAACGTTTCCCCAAAGATGGTGTGGGAATTTTTGAACCCCTGGGGCAGGACGGCCCAACAGTATTGTTTTTGTTGTACGTTGAGTCCTGCCACTCATAGCCAAAATTTCTTGTGACTCTGGGACTAATGGAATACAGAAGAAGACATCATTGAAGTCTAATACAGAATATCATGTCCTGGGGGATGGTAGAATGACCAGCAGGGTATAGGAATTAGGAACTACTGGATGTATATCCTCTGTGGCTTCACTGACTATCCTGGCGTCCTTTACCAGGTCCCCAGCAGCCCACGGGGCTCTTATGGTCAGACCCCTCCCAGGATATGGAACTCACCTGGGCAGGTACGCAGCAGCCCACGGGGCTCTCATGGTCAGGCCCCTCCCAGGATATGGAGCTCACCTGGGCAGGTACCCAGCAGCCCACGGGGCTCTCGTGGGCAGGCCCCTCCCAGGATATGGAACTCACCTGGGCAGGTACGCAGCAGCCCACGGGGCTCTCATGGTCAGGCCCCTCCCAGGATATGGAGCTCCCCTGGACAGGTACCCCAGCAGAGCTGGGCACACAGGAATCGTGCACATAACCCTCATTGCAGAGCACCCACAGCACACCTGTCGCTCAGAGCTGACACAGAGCACCTCAGAGCAGGGCTTGAACTAACAAACATCAGCTCCGACAGGTCTGTGACCCTAGGCTTCTCTCTGTGCGGCCTCCCTCCCCCTGGTCTTCTAGGGGCTTCCACTGCAGCCGGGGAACCAGGCCTCTGTCTCCATCCACCACCCCTCCTCTCCATGACTCCTGGGTTCCTCTAATTAGGAGAGGGTCTTCTTGAAGTTGTCTCCCACTCATGGACCAGATAAAATGATTAGAAAACAAGCCAGGGCTGCCACCCCTTGTCTATCCTGACTCTCAGGACCCTACATCTGTTCCTTGGACCTGGCCGGTGCAGCAAAGCCCATTTTCTGCAACTCTGAGCCCCTGAGGGGAGAGGATTGGCTGACCTGGGCAGCCTGACCCTGCCGGCCAGCCCTTCCCAGGTGTGCCTGGGTTGAGGTCAATATAAACACCCCTCCAGGCAGCAAAAGCCTCTGCAGCTGTGCCTGACGCCATATTCTCTGCCCCGTCAGCAGTCTCGGGGTTGTGCTGGTAGGAGGGAGTAGCGCCCACGGCTCTATGAGTGGCCCCGTGTGAGTGGGGCTCTGCTGGACTTTCTGCAGGAGTTGCCGGGCTGCCACCTGCTAAAGAAGAGGATGTGTCACCCACACCTGCTGCTGGAATTTCTACCCGGGCAGAGGTGAGGAAGGAAAAAAGCAGTGGGGGCCGGGACAGGAGGGGTACCTCAGGCAGGGAAATGGAAAGCTTCCAGAAGAGCGCCTGGGGCCAGGACCATCCTGGCTGACCTGCAGGCACCACTGGAGCAAGTGCCCTGATAGGGTTTTCCTCTGTATGGCCAGTGGGTTCTGTTTTTTTTTTCTTTTTTGGTTCAAGGTAGGTTTTATTCCTCTTTTTGTATTTATAGATATAAGCATGGAAATCATTCATTCATATAAATACGTCTATGGGAAGGAAAGAACTTTTTTTCTGTTTTATTTTTTTAAAATATTATTTGTTTTAATTTTATTCATTTTTTTATACAGCAGGTTCTTATTGGTTATCTATTTTATACATATAAGTGTATATATGTCAATCCCAGGCTCGCAATTCATCCCACCACCACCACCCTGCCACTTTCCCCCCTTGGTGTCCATACATTTGTTCTCTACATCTGTGTCTCTATTTCTGCCTTGCAAACCGGTTCATCTGTACCATTTTTCTAGGTTCCACATGTATGCGCTTAAATATGGTATTTGTTTTTCTCTTTCTGACTTACTTCACTCAGTATGACAGTCTCTAGATCTATCCATGTCTCTACAAATGACCCAATTTCGTTCCTTTTTATGGCTGAGTAATATTCCATTTTATATATGTACCACATCTTTTCCATTCGTCTGTCTATGGGTATTTAGGTTGCTTCCATGACCTGGCTATTGTAAAGAGTGCTGCAATGAACATTGTGTGAATATCTTTTTGAATTATGGTTTTCTCTGGGTATATGCCCAGTAGTGGGATTGCTGGGTCATATGGTAATTCTATTTTTAGTTTTTTAAGGAACCTCCATACTGTTCTCCATAGTGACTGTATCAATTTACATCCCCACAAATAGTGTAAGAGGGTTCCCTTTTCTCCACACCCTCTCCAGCATTTGTTGTTTGTAGATTTTCTGATGATGCCCATTCTAACTTGTGTGAGGTGATACCTCATTGTAGTTTTGGTTTATATTTCTCTAATAATTAGTGATGTTGAGCAGCTTTTCATGTGCTTCTTGGCCATCTTTATGTCTTCTCGGGACAAATGTCTATTTACGTCATCTGCCCATTTTTGGATTGGGTTGTTTGTTTTTTTACTGTTGAGCTGCATGTGCCGTTTATATATATTGGAGATTAATCCTTTGTCCATTGATTCGTTTGCAAATATTTTCTCCCATTCTGAGGTTGTCTTTTCGTCTTGTTTGTAGTTTCCTTTGCTTTGCAAAAGCTTTTAGGTTTCGTTTGCTCCCATTTGTTTATTTTTGTTTTTTATTCCATTACTCTAGTAGGTGGATCAGAAAAGATCTTGTTGTGATTTTTGTCAAAGAGTATTCTTCCTATGTTTTCCTCTAAGAGTTTTATAGTGTCCGGTCTTACATTTCGGTCTCTAATCCATTTTGAGTTTATTTTTTGTGTATGGTGTTAGGGAGTGTTCTAATTTCATTCTTTTACATGTAGCTGTCCATTTTTCCCAGCACCACTTATTGAAGAGACTGTCTTTTCTCCATTGTATATCCTTGCCTCCTTTTTCATAGATTAGTGGACCATAGGTGTGTAGGTTTATCTCTGGGCTTTCTTTTTTTTTCCTTTTACATCTTTATTGGAGTATAATTGCTTTACAATTGTGTGTTAGTTTCTGCTGTATAAAAAAGTGAATCAGCTATACGTATACATATAACACCATATCCCCTCCCTCTTGCACCTCCCTCTCACTCGCTTATCCCACCCCTTTAGGTCGTCACAAAGCACCGAGCTGATCTCCCTGTGCTATGTGGCTGCTTCCCAGTAGCTATCAATTTTACATTTGGTAGTGTATATATGTCCATACCACTCTCTCACTTTGTCCCAGCTTACCCTTCCCCCTCCCCATGTCCTCAAGTCCTTTCTCTACGTCTGTGTCCTTAATCCTTTCCTGCCCCTAGGTTCTTCATAAACATTTTTCTTTTAGATTCCATATATATGTGTTAGCATACTGTATTTGTTTTTCTCTTTCTGACTTACTTCACTCTGTAGGACAGACTCTAGATCCACCCACCTCACTACAAATAACTCAATTTCGTTTCTTTTTCTGACTGAATAATGTTCCATTGTATATGTGTGCCACATCTTCTTTATCCAGTTATCTGTTGATGGACACTTAGGTTGCTTCCATGTCCTGGCTATTGTAAATAGAGCTACAATGAACATTGTGGTACATGACTCTTTTTGAATTATGGTTTTCTCAGGGTAAATGTCCAGTAGTGGGATTGCTGGGTTGTACGGTTGTTCTATTTTTAGTTTTTAAGGAACCCCCATACCGTTCTCCCTAGTGGCTATATCAATTTACATTCCCACCAACAGTGCAAGAGGGTTCCCTTTTCTCCAATAAATGCTTCTCCAGCATGTATTGTTGGTAGATTTTTTGATGATGGCCATTCTGACTGGTGTGAGGTAATACCTCATTGTAGTTTTGATTTGCATTTCTCTAATAATTAGTGATGTTCAACATCCTTTCATGTGTTTGTTGGCATCCTGTATATCTTCTTTGGAGAAATGTCTCTTTAGGTCTTCTGCCCATTTTTGGATTGGGTTGTTTGTTTTTGTGATATTGAGCTACAGGAGCTGCTTTTTGGAGGTTAATCCTTTGCCATTTGCTTCATTTGAAACTATTTTCTCCCATTATGATGGTTGTCTTTTCATCTTGCTTATGTTTTCCTTTGCTGTGCAAAAGATTTTAAATTTCATTAAGTCCCATTTTTTATTTTTTCTTTTTATTTCCATTTCTCTAGGAGGTGGGTCAAAAAGGATCTTGCTGTGATTTATGTCATAGACTGTTCTGCTTATGTTTTCCTCTAAGAGTTTTATAGTGGCTGGTGTTACATTTAGGTCTCTAATCCATTTTGAATTTATTTTTGTGTATGGTGTTAGGGAGTGTTCTAATTTCATTCTTTTACATGTAGCTGTCCAGTTTTCCCAGCACCACTTACTGAAGACACTGTCTTTTCTCCATTGTATACCCTTGCCTCCTTTTTCATAGATTAGTGGACCGTAGGTACGTGGGTTTATCTCTGTGCTTTCTATCCTGTTCTATTGATCTATATTTCTGTTTTTGTGCCAGTACCATATTATCTTGATTACTGTAGCTTTGTAATATAGTCTGAAGTCTGGAAGTAGGATTCCTCCAGCTCTTTTTTTTTCCCCTCAAGACTGCTTTGGCTATCCGGGGTCTTTTTTGTCTCCCTACAAATTTTAAGATTTGTTTTTTCTAGTTCTGTAGAAAATGCCAAAGGTATTTTGATAGGGATTGCATTGAATCTGTAGATTGCTTTGGGTAGTATAGTCATTTTCACAATATTGATTCTTCTAATCCAAGAACATGGTATATGTCTCCATCTGTTTATATCATCTTTGATTTGTTTTATCAGTGTCTTATAGTTTTCTGAGTACAGGTCTTTTACTTCCTTAGGTAGGTTTATTCCTAGGTATTTTATTTTTGTTGCAGTGGTAATGGGATTGTTTCCCTAATTTATCTTTCTGTTCTTTCATTGTTAGTGTATAGGAATGCAAGCAATTTCTGTGCATTAATTTTGTATCCTGCAACTTTACCAAATTCATTGATTAGCTCCAGTGGTTTTCTGGTGACATCTTTAGGATTCTCTATCTATGATATGATGTCATTTGCAAACAGTGGCAATTTTACTTCTTCTTTTCCTTTTTGTATTTCTTTTATTTCTTTTTCTTCTCTGATTGCCATGGCTAGGACTTCCAAAACTATGTTGAATAGTAGTGGTGAGAGTGGACATCCTCATCTTGTTCCTGATCTTAGAGGAAACGTTTTCAGTTTTTCACCGTTGAGAATGATGTTTGCCGTGGGTTTGTCATATATGGCCTTTATTATGTTGAGGTAGTTTCCCTCTATGCCCACACTCTGCAAAGTTTTTATCATAAATGGGTGTTGAATTTTCTCAAAATCTTTTCCTGCATCTATTGAGATGATCATATGGTTTTATTCTACAATTTGTTAATATGGTGTATCACATTGATTTGTGTATATTGAAGAATCCTTGCATCCCTGGGATAAACCCCACTTGATCATGGTGTATGATCCTTTTAATGTGTTGTTCGATTCTGTTTGCTAGTATTTTGTTGAGGATTTTTACATCTATATTCATCAGTGATATTGGTCTATAATTTTCTTTCCTTGTAGTATCTTTGTCTGGTTTTGGTATCAGGGTGACGGTGGTCTCATAGAATGAGTTTGGGAGTGTTCCTTCCCCTGCAATTGTTTTGAAGAATTTGAGAAGTTTGGGTGTTAGCTCTTCTCTAAATGTTTGACAGAATTCACCTGTGATGCCATCTGGTTCTGGACTTTTGTTTGTTGGAAGATTTTTAATCACAGTTTCAATTTCATTGCTTGTGATAGGTTTGTTCATATTTTCTATTTCTTCCTGGTTCAGTCTTGGAAGTTTATCCCTTTCTAAGAATTTGTCCATTTCTTCCAGGTTGTCCATTTTATTGGCATAGAGTTGCTTGTAGTAGCCTCTTAGGATGCTTTGTATTCCTGTGGTGTCTGTTGTAACTTCTCCTTTTTCTCTTCTAATTTTGTTGATTTGATTCCTCTCCCTCTTTTTCTTGAGTCTGGCTAAAGGTTTATCATTTTTGTTTATCTTCTCAAAGAACCGGCTTTTAGTTTTATTGATCTTTGCTTTTGTTTTCTTTGCTTCTATTTCATTTATTTCTGCTTTGATCTTTATGATTTCTTTCCTTCTACTAACTTTGGGTTTTGTTCTTCTTTCTCTAGTTCCTCTAGGTGTAAGGTTAGATTGTTTATTTGAGATTTTTCTTGTTTCTTGAGGTAGGCTTGTATTGCTATAAACTTCCCTCTTAGAACTGCTTTTGCTGCATCCCATAGGTTTTGGATCATCGTGTTTTTGTTGTCATTTGTCTCTAGGTAGTTTTTGATTTCCTCTTTTATTTCTTCAGTGATCTCTTGGTTATTTAGTAACGTATTGTTTAGCCTCCATGTGTTTGTGTTTTTTACGGTTTTGTCCCTGTTATTGATTTCTAATCTCATAGCATTGTGGTCGGAACAGCTGCTTGATATGATTTCAGTTTTCTTAAATTTACTGAGGCTTTATTTGTGACCCAAGATGTGATCTATCCTGGAGAATGTTCCGTGTGCAGTTGAGAAGAACGTGTAATCTGCTGTTTTTGGATGGAATGTCCTATAAATATCAATTAACTATATCTGGTCTATTGTGTCATTTAAAGCTTGTGTTTCCTTATTAATTTTCTGTCTGGATGATCTCCACTGGTGTAAGTGAGCTGTTAAAGTCCCCTGCTATTATTGTGTTACTGTTGATTTCCTCTTTTATAGCTGTTAGCAGTTGCCTTATGTATTGAGGTGCTCCTATGTTGGGCACATATATATTTGTAATTGTTATATCTTCTTCTTGGATTGATCCCTTGACCATTATGTAGTGTCTTTCCTTGTCTCTTGTAACATTCTTTATTTTAAAGTCTATTTTATCTGATATGAGTATTGCTACTCCAGCTTTCTTTTGATTTTCATTTGCATAGAATATATTTTTCCATCGCCTCACTTTCAGTCTGTATGTGTCCCTAGGTCTGAAATGGGTCTCTCGTAGACAGCATATATATGGGTCTTGTTTTTGTATCCATTCAGAGAGCCTGTGTCTTTTGGTTGGAACATTTAGTCCATTCACGTTTAAGGTAATTATTGATATGTATGTTCCTATTACTATTTTCTTAATTGTTATGGGTTTGTCTTGGTGGGTCCTTTTCTTCTCTTGTGTTTCCCACTTAGAGAAGTTCCTTTAGCATTTGTTGTAGAACTGGTTTCATGGTGCTGAATTCTCTTAGCTTTGGCTTGTCTGTAGGGCTTATGATTTCTCTGTCAAATCTGAATGAGATCCTTGCTGGGTGGAGTACTCTTGGTTGTAGGTTCTTCCCTTTCATCACTTTAAATTTATGCCACTCCCTTCTGGCTTGTAGATTTTCTGCTGAGAAATCAGCTGTTATCCTTATGGGAGTTCCCTTGTATGTCATTTGTCATTTTCCCCTTGTTGCTTTCAATAATTTTTCTTTGTCTTCAATTTTTGTCAATTTGGTTACTATGTGTCTTGGCATTTTTCTCCTTTGATTTATCCTGACTGGGACTCTCTGCACTTCCTGGACTTGGGTGGCTGTTTCTTTTCCCATGTTAGGGAAGTTTTCGACTATAATCTCTTCAAATGTATTCTCGGGTCCTTCCTCTCTCTCTTCTCCTTCTGGGACCCCTATGATGTGAATGTTGTTGCGTTTAATGTTGTCCCAGAGGACTCTTAGGGTGTTTTCATTTATTTTCATTCTTTTTCTTTATTCTGTTTCATGCAGTGATTTCCACCTTTCTGTCTTCCAGGTCACTTATCCGTTCTTCTGCCACAGTCATTCTGCTACTGATTCCTTCTAGTATATTTTTCATTTCAGTTATTATATTGTTCACCTCTGTTTGTTTGTTCTTTAATTCTTCTAGGTGTTTGCTCCTTAATTCTTCTAGGTCTTTGTTAAGCATTTCTTGCATCTTCTCGATCTTTGCCTCCATTCTTTTGCCAAGGTCTTGGATCATGTTCACTATCATTATTCTGAATTCTTTTTCTGGAAGGTTCCCTATCTCCACCTCATTTCGTTTTTGTTCCTAGTGTTTTATTGTGTTCCTTAATCTGGTATAAAGTCCTCTGCCTTTTCATTTTGTCTATCTTTCTGTGAATGTGGTTTTCCTTCCACAGGCTGCAGAATTGTAGTTCTTCTTGCTTCTGCTGTCTGCTCTCCAGTGGATGAGTCTATCTTAGAGGCTTGTGCAAGCTTCCTGATGGGAGGGACTGGTGGTGGGTAGAGCTGGGTGTTGCTTTGGTGGGCAAAGCTTTAATCTGCTTGTCTGCAGATTAAATAAAACTTTAATAAAAAGTTTAATCCACTTATCTGCTGATGCATGGGTCTGGGTTCCCTCCCTGTTGGTAGTTTCGCCTGAGGTGACCCAGCACTGGAGCCTACCTTGCTCTTGATGGGGTTAATGGCAGACTCTGGGAGGGCTCACACCAAGGAGTATTTCCCAGAACTTCTGCTGCCAGTGTCG
Source organism: Eschrichtius robustus (assembly GCF_028021215.1). NCBI lineage: Eukaryota > Metazoa > Chordata > Mammalia > Artiodactyla > Eschrichtiidae > Eschrichtius > Eschrichtius robustus. The sequence goes on from NC_090830.1 coordinate 28,068,891, forward strand.
TTGTCCTCACGGTGAGCCACAGCCACAGCTACCACCTGCCTATGCAGGAGACCCTCTAAAACTATCAGGTAGTTCTGGTCATTCTCCTACGGGGTCACTGCTCCTTCCCCTGGGTCCTGATGTGCTCACTACTTTGTGTGTGCCCTCCAAGAGTGGAGTATCTGAGTGGAGTTGAGACTCTGAGACTCTGCGTGGAGTTGCACAGACTCTGGGTCCTGTGAAGCTTCGATGCTTTGTGGTTCTAGAAATCCTATAGGAGACGGTCCACAGCAGGTGAAGCTAATGCTGTCAGTAGAGGTGGTGAAGCCAAAGATCTGCAGTTCCGACTAGAGGTGCCGATGTACATACAGGACAAAATCATCTCGTGTGAATGTAGTTCAGGCATGTTTAAGATGAATGGAGCCATGTTAATGCCTACCATATTCTATCTTAAGCCTCTCCTCAGGGACCCCCTCCTCAGTTCCTGAGGCTCCTGTAAGTCATGTACAGGGGACTGGAGAGTGGGCTCTGTCCAATCTGATCCCTGAGTTACCCTGTGTGTATCTTAGGATACTTTGTATTTCTGTGGGGTCTGTTGTAACATCAACTCTTTCATTTCAGATTTATTTGGGCCCTCTCTTTTTAAAAAAACATACTACTGTTGTCTTTTATTCTTTACAGAAGTTTAATAAGTGTTTGATCTACCTTGACTTACTCTATGTATACTTTTTGCAGTGAGATTTTTACTTTTCTTTGTTTTCTTGTTACTATCAATAATTAGTGAGACTTCTTTTAAGCTACCTTCAACATTGATTATAAAGTTGCTTTATTAGTGATGACAGAGCCTTAATGGAAGTCATGTTCTGGTTGTAAATTAGAATGCAATGTGCCAGCAAAAAGCCCCTTAAGTTTATTTCTCATTACTTCTTGTTCTTTTTTTAATTTAATTTTTATTTTTTATCAGAGCAAATTTGATTAAAATGTTTTGTTACTTCTAGGTGTGCAAGATGTGGTTCTTTTAAACATATACATATATCTATTCTTCTTTGGATCATTTTCCCATGTAGGTTATGATACAATGTTGAGTAATCGTCTTTTGGTATTACGTAGGTCTTTGGTGATTACACATTTCACATTTGTTTCTATATCTGTGTTAACCCCAATATCCTAATGTATCCAATCCTCACACCTTTCCATTTGGTGAACCATAAGTTAGTTTAGTGAATCTGTGATTGCATTTCTCTGTGGAAATATCTTCATTGGTATCAATTTTTAGCTAAGACCTATAAGTGATATTATAGGATATGTGTCTTTTGCTTTCTGACTTAGTACAATTTGCCTGATTACCTCAAGAATCATACATGGTGCTGCAAATGGCATTGTTTTCTTTTTTTCCCTGGCTAATATTCCATCTGTACGTGTACCAGTTCTTCTTTGGCCACGCACCTCTTGATGGACTTTTTGGTTGTCTCCATGTCTTGGCTATTGTAATACTGCTGCAATACACATTTGCTTGCCTATGTCTTTCCAGTTCTATCTTCTTATGTTATAGTCCAAGGAGTGGGCTTGCTGTATCATATGGTAACTCAGTGTGAACGTTTTAAAGGCACCACCATTCAGTTCTCATTAGTGGCTCTTTCCAGGTTACGTCCAACTTAAAGTTGAGGGTATGCATTTCTCCAAAACACCTTCAGTATTTATTGTTTGTAGTTTTCTTGCTGAGGGTTATTCTGACAGGTGTGAGCTGATACCCCTTTGTGGTTGAATTTGCATGTGTCCCATAATCTGTTGAAATTGAGCTTTAAAGCATGCCCTTTTTATTTATCAAACAGTGATTACAGCTTAGTTCTTCAAGGTGTTTTCTTAAAGTATGTGTCACATTTTGAAAATTTTTGGCCATTACCTCCCTCGAGACATTTTGAGGGCAGTTTTCATTTACAGCCCTGCATTACTTGTTCATATGAAGTGACCATTAGCACAGGCTTTAAAGCTGCTTTTGCAGGTAACGGCCAGAGGGCGGCAGCCTTTCTACGTTCCCCACTCTGGTAACTAGGGAAACAGACCTTCCGGCCTGTGGTGTTCCTCGGTTATAAATTAGAGTGCAATGTGCCCGGATAAACCCACAATTGCTGATGTCTCCTTACTTTTGTTTGTTTTTTTTTTTTAAATTTAATTTATATTTAGTATTGGAGTAATATTCCATTGTGTACATGGACCACTTCTTCTTGGTGCATTCCTCGGTTGATGGACATTTTCATTGCTTCCAAGTGTTGGCTATGGTAAATATTGCTGGAGTGAAGGATTGCCAGCCTGTGACTTTTTGATTCTCATTTTCTCAGGTGATAGGTCCAGCAGTGGTTTTGATTGATTGACTGGTAGCTCAATGTTTCCCTTTTCAAAGCACCTACATTGTGTTTTCATTAGTGACTCTTAACATGCCCCCCCTTACAACCAAGTGTACGCATTTCTCCACAATCCCTTCAGCATTTATTTTTTGCAGCATTTTTGCTAATGGCCATTCTGACTGCTGTGAGCTGATAGGTATTTGTAATATGGGTATGCATGTCGTTAAATATTCTAAAATTCATCATTTTTCCACGCCTTTTTCTTTTCTGTTAAAAGAAAAAAAAAGTGTGAGTACAATATCCGTCTTGAAAGTGTCTTCGTGGAACGTTGCCCTCTTTTGAATTTTTTGGTCAATTTTCAACCCCAGGATTGTTTTGAAATGTAGGTGTCATTTACAGGCCTGCAATGAGTGTGAATATTTAGGGACCATTAGCACTAGGTTTAACATGCTGTTGTTCGAAACGGCCACAAGGCAGCAGCATTTCTCCATTACCAAATCTGGTTACTAGGGCAGCAGAGCCGTTCTGGAAGTCGTTTTCCTAGGTTGTAAATTTGAATGGAATGGGCTGGAAAACGCCCCATAAGTTTATGTCTGATTAATTCTTTTTCGTTGTTTTAATTTTTTAAATCAGGGTAATGGTTAGAATGTTGTTTGTCCAAGGTGTACACACTCTGGTTCATTTACACATTATTTATATCTATTTATGTAGAGATCCTCTTCCCATGTAAATTATTACAGAGTGTTCTGTAGACCTCCCTTGTTATATGGTCGGTCTTTTTGTAATATGTATTTGGATCATATCCATATCATATAGTAACACTAATCTTCATTTATCCATTCCCCCCCACCTTTCCCTTTAGATGAGCGAAGTTGGTTTTCTAAGTTTGTGAGGGTATTTCTCTGTGAATTGTGTTCATTTGTGTCAGTTATTAGATAACGCCTATAAGTGATATCATAGGATATAAGTCTTTTGCTTTCCGAATTACCTCATGATTTGTGATTATCTCCAGGATCATTTGTGGTGCCTCAAAGAGCAGGGTTTCATTGTTTTCCATGGCTAATATTCCATTGTGTACCTGGACCACTTATTCTATATCCATTCACTTGTTGATGGACATTTTTATTGCTTCACTGCCTTGACTATTGTGAATAATGCTGCACTGCAGCTTTTGCAACCTGTGTCTTCTCGATACTTGTCTTCTCAGGTGAGAGGTCCAATGGTGCGCCTGCTGGATTGAATGGTACCTAAATTTTTGCTTTTAAACGCAGCTCTTTTCTGTTCTCATTACTGGCTGTTAACCACTTTGCATCTCACCAGCAGCTGAAGGATACACAATTCTCTACAACCGCATCAGCATTTATGGTTTGTAGACTTTTTGCTGATGGTCAGTCGACTGGTGTGATTGGAAACCTTTTTGTTGATTAGATTGCATGAGTCTAATAATTCCTGAGGTTGAGCCTTAATCCATTCTCCTTTTTTTTTAAAGACAGTGAGTAATATTTACCTCTTCATAGAATTTTATTGAAAAATTTGCCTGTATTAAATTTTTTTGTCCGTTCCCTACCTCAGCACAATTTTTGACGGCAGGTGTCCTTTACAGCCCTGAGTCCTTGTGAATGGTAAGTGACCATTAGCTGTGGGTTTAAAGCCGCTCTTGCGGGAAACGGCCACAAGGCGGCAGCATTTCTCCTTTACCAAATCTGGTTACTAGGGCAACAGAGCCTTACTGAAAGTGGTGGTCTAGGTTGCAAATTAGAATGGAATGTGCCAGGAAAAAGCCCTTTAAGTTTATGTCTCATTACTTCTTTTTGGTATTTTTAACTTAATTTTTATTTTTTATCACAGCAAACTTGATTACAATGTTTTGTTTGTTCTAGGTGTGCAAGATGTGGTTCTTTCACACATATGCATATATCTATTCTTCTTCGGATCCTTTTCCCATGTAGGTTATGACACAATGTTGAGTAGTCTTCTCTTGGTATTGCGTAGCTCTTTGGTGATTATATATTTCACATGTGTTTGTATGTCTCTGTTAACCTCAATATGGTAATGTATCCAATCCTCACACCTTTCCATCTGGTGAACCATAAGTTTCTTTAATGTATCTGTGATTGCCTTTCTCTGTGGAAATATCTTCGTTTGTATCAATTTTTAGGTAACGCCTATATCTGATATGATAGGATATGTGTCTTTCACTTTCTCACTTACTACAAGTTGTGTGATTACCTCTAGACTCATCTATGGTGCTGCAAATGGCATTGTTTCGTTTTTTCACTATCTCATATTCCATCTGTACATGTAGCAGTTCTTCTTTGTCCACCCATTTGTCAGTGGACTTTTTGGTTACTTCCATATATTGGCTATTGTAATAGTATGCATTGCAGATTTGCCTGCCTGTGTCCTTCCAATTCTGTCTTCGTCGGTTATAGATCCAGGAATAGGTCTGCTAGGTCATATGGTAGCTCAGTGTTTACCTTTTAAAGGTACCTCCATTCTGTTATCATTAGTGGCTCTTTCCAGGTTCCGTCCCACTTAAAGTTGAGGGTATGCATTTCTCCACAGCACCTTCAGCATTTATTCTTTGTAGTTTTTGCTGATGGTTATTCTGACGAGTGTGAGCTGACACCTCTTTACGGTTGAATTTGCATGTGTCTCATATTCTGTTGCAATTGAGCTTTAAGGCAAGTCATTTTTATTTTTCAAGCTGTAATTACAGCTTAGTTCTTCAAAGTGGTTTCTTAAAGTATGTGTCAAATTTTTAAATGTTTTGGCCATTACCTCCCTCAAGACATTTTGAGGGCAGGTTTCATTTCCAGCCCTACAGTACTTGTTCATATGAAGTGACCATTAGCACAGGCTTTAAACTGCTTTTGCAGGTAACGCCCACAGGGCTGCTACCTTTCTACATTCCCCACGCTGATACTAGGGAAACAGACTTTACAACCAGTGGTGTTCCTCGGTTGTAAATTAGAGTAGAATGTGCCCAGATAAACACACAAAAGCTGATGTCTCCTACTTTTGTTGGATTTTTAAATTTAATTTATATTTATTATTGGAGTTAATATTCTATTTTGTACATGGACCACTTCTTGGTGCATTCCTCTGTTGATGGACATTTTCGTTGCTTCCAAGTGTTGCCTATGGTAAATATTGTTGGAGTGCAGGATTGCCAGCCTGTGACTTTTTGATTCTCATTTTCTCTGGTGATAGGCCCAGCAGTGGGTGTGATTGACTGACTGGTAGCACCGTATTTCCCTTTTCAATGCACCTTCTTTGTGTTTTCATTAGTGGCACTTACCACGTCCCCTTTAGAATCGAGGGTACACATTTCTCCACAATCGCTTCAGCATTTATTGTTTGCAGAATTTATGCCAATGCCCCTACTGGCTGCTGTGAGCTGATAGGGTTTTGTAATTTGTGTTTGCATGTCTTTGAAAATTCGTAAAACTCATCATTTTTCTCCGCCGTTTTCTTTTCTGTTAAAAAAGGAAACAAATGGGAGTACATTATAACTCTTGATATTGTCTTCTTGGAAGGTTGCCCTCTTTTGAATTTTTTGGTCGATTTTCCACCTCAGACTTTTTTTAAACAACAGGTATCATTTCCCGAACTGCAAGTTTGGTGAATATTTAGTGACCTTTAGCAATGCGTTTAAAGCTGCTGTTGTGGGAAGTGGCCTAAAGGAGGCAGCATTTCTCCATTCCCAAATCTGGTTACTAGGGCAGCAGAGCCTTTCTGGAAGTCGTGTTCCTAGGTTGTAAATTACATTGGAATGTGCATGGAGAAACCCCCATAAGTTTATGTCTCATTATATCTTCTTGGTTTTAAAAATTTTTTTAATTGGGGTAAAGCTTAGAATATTGTTTGTCCTAGGTGTAAACAATCTGGTTCATTTGTAGATTATATATGTCTATTCAAGTACAGATCCTCTTCCCATGTAAAATATTACAGAGGGTTCCGCAGACTTCCTTGCTGTATGGTCGGTATTTTTGAGATATGTATATAATATGTGTTTGTATACATATAGTAACACTAATCTTAATTTATCCATTCACTCCTCCTTTCCTTTTAGATGAGCATAGTTTTCTAAATCTGTGAGTGTCTTTCTCTGTGGAAATATGTTCATTTGTGTCAGTTATTAGATAACGCCTATAAGTGATATCATAGAATACAGGTCTTTTGCTTTCCGAGTTACCTCATGTTTCGTGATTATCTCCAGAATCATTTGTGGTGCGTCAAAGAGCAATGGTTCATTGTCTTCCATGGCTAATATTCCATTGTGTACATGGACCACATCTTCTTTATCCATTCACCTGTTGGTGGACATTTTGGTTGCTTCACTGTCTTGGCTATTGTGAATAAGGCTGCACTGCAGCTTTTGCGGCCTGTGTCTTCTCCATTCTTGTCTTCTCAGGTGAGAGGTCCAATGGTGCGCCTGCTGGGTTGAATGATACCTCCATTTTTACTTTTAAACACAGCTCCTTTCGGTTCTCATTATTGGCTGTTACCGTTTTACGTCTCACCAGCAGGTAGAGGGTACACAGTTCTCTAAAACCCCTTCAGCATTTATTGTTTATAGACTTTTTGCTGATGGTCATTCGACTGATGTAAGTTGAAACTTTTTGTAGATTAGATTGCATGTGTCTAACACTCCCTGAGGTTGAGCTTTTATCCATTTTCCTTTTTTTTAAAAAGTGTGTGAGTAAAACTTAAGTCTTCATAATCTCTTCTTGAAACATTTGCCTGTTTTGAATTTTTTTGTCCATTCCCTACTTCAGCACAATTTTTTAGGGCAGGTGTCCTTCACAGCCCTGAGTCCTTGTGAATGTTAAGTGACCATTAGCTGTGAGTTTAAAGCTGCTCTTGCAGGAAACGGCCACAAGGTGGCAGCATTTCTCCTTTACCAAATTTGGTTACTAGGGAAACAGAGCCTTAATGGAAGTGGTGTTCTAGGTTGTATATTAGAATGGAATATGCCAGGAAAAAGCCCTTTAAGTTTATGTCTCATTACTTCTTGTTCATATTTGTAATTTACTTTTTATTTTTTATCCCAGCAAATTTGATTACAATGGTTTGTTTGCTCTAGGTGTGCAAGATGTGGTTCTTTCACACATATACAGGTATCTATTTTTCCTCGCATCCTTTTCCCATGTAGGTTATGGCACAATGTTGAGTAGTCTTCTCCTGGTCTTCCGTACGTCTTTGGTGGTTATATATTTCACATGGTTTGTATATCTCTGTTAACCCCAATATGGTAATGTATCCAATCCTCATCCCTTTCTATTTGGTGAACCATAAGTTTTTAAATGAATCTGCGATTGCCTTTCTCTGTGGAAATATCTTCATTGGTATCAATTTTTAAGTAACTCCTAAAAGTGATATGATAGGATATGTGTCTTTTGCTTTCTCACTTACTACAGGTGGCGTGATTACGTCTAGACTCATCTATGGTGCTGCAAATGGCATTGTTTCATTTTTTCACTAGCTCATATTCCATCTGTACAGGTAGCAGTTCTTCTTTGTCCACCCATCTGTCGGTGGACTTTTTGGTTACTTCCATATCTTGGCTATTGTAATACTATGCAATGCAGATTTGCATACCTGTGTCCTTCCAATTCTGTCTTCTTAGTTTATAGGTCCAGGAATAGGTCTGCTGGATCCTATGGTAGCTCAATGTTTACCTTTTTAAGGCACCTCTATTCTGTTCTCTTTAGTGGCTCTTTCCAGGTTACGTCCCACATAAAGTTGAGGGTATGCATTTCTTCCCAGCACCTTCAGCATTTATTCTTTGTAGTTTTTGCTGATGGTTATTCTGAGTGGTGTGAGCTGATACCTCTTTGTGGTTGAATTTGCATGTGTCTCATAATGCGTTGAAATTGAGCTTTTAGACATGTCCTTTTTATTTTTCCAGCTATGATTAGAGCTTATTTCTTCAAAGTGTTTTCTTAAAGTATGTGTCACCATTTGAAATATTTTGGCCATTACCTCCCTCAAGACATTTTGAGGGCAAGTTTCATTTACAGTTCTGCAGTACTTGTTCCTATGAAATGACCATTAGCACGGGCTTTAACGCTGCTTTTGCAGGTAACTGCCAGAGGGCAGCAGCCTTTCTATGTTCCCCACCCTGGTAACTAGGGAAAAGCCCTTGCGGCCTGTGGTGTTTCTCGGTTAAAAATTAGAGTGGAATGTGCCTGGAGAAACCCACACAAGCTGATGTCTCCTTACATTTGTTGGATTTTTAAATGTAATTTTTATTTTTTATTGGAGTAATTTTCCACTGTGTACGTGGACCACTTCTACTTTGTGCATTCCTCGGTTGATGGACATTTTCATTTCTTCCAAGTGTTGGCTATGGTAAATATTGTTGGAGTGCAGGATTGCCAGCCTGTGACTTTTTGATTCTCATTTTCTCAGGTGATAGGCCCAGCAGTGGGTGTGATTCATTGACTGGTAGCACCGTGTTTCCCTTTTCAAAGCACCTCCTTTGTGTTTTCATTAGTGGCTCTTACCACGTCCCCCTTAGAATCGAGGGTACGCATTTCTCCACAATCGCTTCAGCATTTATTGTTTGCAGCATTTATGCTAATGGCCCTACTGGCTGCTGTGAGCTGATAGGTTTTTGTAATTTGGGTTTGCATGTATTTGAAAATTCGTAAAACTCATCATTTTTCTCCGCCGTTTTCTTCTCTGTTACAAAAAGGAAACAAATGGGAGTACATTATAACTCTTGAAATTGTCTTCTTAGAAGGATGCCCGCTTTTGAATTTTTTGGTCGATTTTCCACCCCAGAGTTTTTTTAGAGAGCAGGTGTCATTTCCCGAACTGCAAGTTTGGTGAATATTTATTGACCTTTAGAAATGGGTTTAAAGCTGCTGTTGTGGGAAGTGGCCTCAAGCAGGCAGCATTTCTCCATTCCCAAATCTGGTTTCTAGGGCAGCAGAGCCTTTCTGGAAGTCGTGTTCCTAGGTTGTAAATTACATAGGAATGTGCATGGAGAAACCCCCATAAGTTTATGTCTCATTATTTCTTCTTGGTTTTAAAATTTTTTTTAATTGGGGTAAAGCTTAGAATATTGTTTGTCCTAGGTGTAAACAATCTGGTTCATTTGTAGATTATATATGTCTATTCAAGTACAGATCCTCTTCCCATGTAAAATGTTACAGAATGTTCCGCAGACCGCCCTTGCTATATGGTCGGTCTTTTTGAGATATGTATATAATATGTGTTTGTATACATATAGTAACACTAATCTTAATTTATCCATTCACTCCACCTTTCCTTTTAGATGAGCATAGTTTGTTTTCTAAGTCTGTGAGTGTCTTTCTCTGTGGAAATATGTTCATTTGTGTCAGTTATTAGATAACGCCTATAAGTGATATCATAGAATATAGGTCTTTTGCTTTTGGACTTACCTCATGTTTCGTGATTGTCTCCAGACTCATTTGTGGTGCCTCAGAGAGCAATGGTTCTTTGTTTTCCATGGCTAATATTCCATTGTGTACATGGACCACTTCTTCTTTATCCATTCACCTCTTGTTGGATATTTTGATTGCTTCACGGTCTTGGCTATTGTGAATAAGGCTGCACTGCAGCTTTTGCGGCCTGTGTCTTCTCGATTCTTGTCTTCTCAGGTGAGAGGTCCAATGGTGTGCCTGCTGGATTGAATGGTACCTCCATTTTTACTTTTAAACACAGCTCCTTTCTATTCTCATTATTGGCTGTTACCCTTTTACGTCTCAACAGCAGGTAGTGGGTTCACAGTTCTCTAAAACCCCTTCAGCATTTATTGTTCGTAGACTTTTTGCTGATGGTCAGTCGATTGGTGTAAGTTGAAAACTTTTTGTAGATTAGATTGCATGGGTCTAACACTCCCTGAGGTTGAGCTTTTATCCATTTTCCTTTTTTTTTAAAAGAGCGTCAGTAAAACGTAACTCTTCATATTCTCTTCTTGAAACATTTGCCTGTTTTGAAATTTTTTGTCCATTCCCTACTTCAGCTCAATTTTTTAGGGCAGGTGACCTTTACAGCCCTGAGTCCTTGTGAATGTTAAGTGACCATTAGCTGTGAGTTTAAAGCTGCTCTTGCAGGAAACGGCCACAAGGTGGCAGCATTTCTCCTTTACCAAATTTGGTTACTAGGGAAACAGAGCCTTAATGGAAGTGGTGTTCTAGGTTGTATATTAGAATGGAATATGCCAGGAAAAAGCCCTTTAAGTTTATGTCTCATTACTTCTTTTTGGTATTTTTAACTTAATTTTTATTTTTTATCACAGCAAACTTGATTACAATGTTTTGTTTTTTCTAGGTGTGCAAGATGTGATTCTTTCACACATATGCATATATCTATTCTTCTTCGGATCCTTTTCCCATGTAGGTTATGACACAATGTTGAGTAGTCTTCTCTTGGTATTGCGTAGGTCTTTGGTGATTATATATTTCACATGTGTTTGTATGTCTCTGTTAACCTCAATATGGTAATGTATCCAATCCTCACACCTTTCCATCTGGTGAACCATAAGTTTCTTTAATGTATCTGTGATTGCCTTTCTCTGTGGAAATATCTTCGTTTGTATCAATTTTTAGGTAACGCCTATATCTGATATGATAGGATATGTGTCTTTCACTTTCTCACTTACTACAAGTTGTGTGATTACCTCTAGACTCATCTATGGTGCTGCAAATGGCATTGTTTCGTTTTTTCACTATCTCATATTCCATCTGTACATGTAGCAGTTCTTCTTTGTCCACCCATTTGTCAGTGGACTTTTTGGTTACTTCCATATATTGGCTATTGTAATAGTATGCATTGCAGATTTGCCTGCCTGTGTCCTTCCAATTCTGTCTTCGTCGGTTATAGATCCAGGAATAGGTCTGCTAGGTCATATGGTAGCTCAGTGTTTACCTTTTAAAGGTACCTCCATTCTGTTATCATTAGTGGCTCTTTCCAGGTTCCGTCCCACTTAAAGTTGAGGGTATGCATTTCTCCACAGCACCTTCAGCATTTATTCTTTGTAGTTTTTGCTGATGGTTATTCTGATGAGTGTGAGCTGACACCTCTTTACGGTTGAATTTGCATGTGTCTCATATTCTGTTGCAATTGAGCTTTAAGGCAAGTCATTTTTATTTTTCAAGCTGTAATTACAGCTTAGTTCTTCAAAGTGGTTTCTTAAAGTATGTGTCAAATTTTTAAATGTTTTGGCCATTACCTCCCTCAAGACATTTTGAGGGCAGGTTTCATTTCCAGCCCTACAGTACTTGTTCATATGAAGTGACCATTAGCACAGGCTTTAAACTGCTTTTGCAGGTAACGCCCACAGGGCTGCTACCTTTCTACATTCCCCACGCTGATACTAGGGAAACAGACTTTACAACCAGTGGTGTTCCTCGGTTGTAAATTAGAGTAGAATGTGCCCAGATAAACACACAAAAGCTGATGTCTCCTACTTTTGTTGGATTTTTAAATTTAATTTATATTTATTATTGGAGTTAATATTCTATTTTGTACATGGACCACTTCTTGGTGCATTCCTCTGTTGATGGACATTTTCGTTGCTTCCAAGTGTTGCCTATGGTAAATATTGTTGGAGTGCAGGATTGCCAGCCTGTGACTTTTTGATTCTCATTTTCTCTGGTGATAGGCCCAGCAGTGGGTGTGATTGATGGACTGGTCACTCAGTGTTTACTTTTTCAAAGCACCTCCAATGTGTTTTTATTAGTGGCTTTTACAACGTCCCCCTTAGAACCGAGAGTACGCATTTCTCCACAATCGCTTCAGCATTTATTGTTTGCACCATTTTTGCTGATGGCCATTCTGACTGCTGTGATCTGATAGGTATTTTTAATTTGCGTTTGCATATCTTTCAAAATTCCTAAAATTCATCATTTTTCCACATCTTTTTCTTTTATCAAAAGAAAAATCTGTGAGCACAATATACCTCTTGAAATTTTCTTCTTCGAAGGTTGCCCTCTTTTGAATTTTTTGTTCGATTTTTGACCCCAGAATTTTTTTGGAGGGCAGGTGTCATTTACAGAACTGCAAGTTGGTGAATATTTAGTGACCGTTTGCAGTGGGTTTAAAGCTGCTGTTGTGGGAAACTGCCAAAAGGAGGCAGCATTTCGCCATTCCCCAATCTAGGTACTAGGGCAGCAGAGCCTTTCTGGAAGTCGTTGTCTTATGTTGTAAATTAGAATGGAGTTTGCCAGGAGAAATCCCCATAAGTTTATGTCTCATTAGTTCTTTTTTTTTTTTTTTCCAAACACACACACTGTATTTTATTTTTATAAGAGATAAATAGACTGACATCAAGCATTGTACATGGATGATCACAACAAAAGCAACAATGATTGCAATTACCAAACATGAAACACACTCATACTATGTCATAATATTGACATTCAGTCCAGTAATCCTTCACTGTAGCAGCTGCTTTACTTTGCAGTGAAAATTGATTTGTATATTCTTTGCCTCTGAGTCCTTGTGGGATTTTTTTTTTAATTCAAACAGAAAGTAACAAAAATTATACTTATCGTCATCAGTTCACTCAGTCCCATGTAATTAATTTTTTTTTCATCTTGATCTTTTGTTAGCACTTTTATGAGTTCATTAGTTTTATCATTAGAGTTCTGAAAATGCTTATTCATTCAGTTCAGCAGTACAGTAGAGTTACCAGAAACCTGTACTTGTCAGAGTCTTTTCCATGAATTTCATGAAGATGAAACGCTTTTATAGGAACATATTTGCAAAAGCATCAGAGTACACCCAGAACTGTCTGTAAATGACAAAAGTCTTAAAAATGACCATGGTTAAAGATTTGATGAAAGTTTATAATAATGCAGTTGACAAGAAAATTAGTTATTTCTGAGATATACATTTTAAAGTAATAACTAGGATTATGAATTATAACATTATACCAGAACATATAAGATTTTTAGAAATTTCATGTAATGTCTGAAACATTTATATTAACATATTTCCATACAAATAACCGAATGAAAGTTTAGTATTAGTTGTTTGTTTTTTTATACTGCAGGTTCTTATCAGTCATCAATTTTATACACATCAGTGTATACATGTCAATCCCAATCGCCCAATTCAGCACAACACCATCCCCACCCCACCACATTTTTCCCCACTTGGTGTCCATATGTCTGCGCTCTACATCTGTGTCTCAACTTCTGCCCTGAAAACTGGCTCATCTGTACCAATTTTCTCGGTTCCACATACCAGCGTTAATATAAATATTTGTTTTTCTCTTTCTGACTTACTTCACTCTGTATGACAGTCTCTACATCCATCCACGTCTCAACAAATGACTCAATTTGGCTCCTTTTTGTGACTGAGTAATATTCCATTCTATATATGTACCACAACTTCTTTATCCATTCGTCTGTTGATGGGCATTTAGGTTGATGACATGACCTGGCTATTGTAAATAGTGCTGTAATAAACATTCTGGTGCATGTGTATTTTTGAATTACGGTTTTCTCTCGGTGTATACCCAGTAGTGGAATTGCTGGGTCATATGGTAGCTCAAAGTTTACATTTTTAAGGTACCTCCATTCTGTTCTCTTTAGTGGCTCTTTCCAAGTTACATCCCACTTAAAGTTGAGGGTATGCATTCCTCCACAACACCTTCAGCATTTATTGTTTGTAGTTTTCTTGCTGATGGTTATTTTGACAAGTGTGAGCTGATACCTCTTTGTGGTTGAATTTGCATGTGCCACATAATCCGTTGAAATTGAGCTTTAAGGCATGTCCTTTTTACTTTTCAAGCTGTGATTACCCCTTAGTTCTTCAAAGTGTTCTCTTAAAGTATGTGTAATATTTTGACATGTTTTGGCCATTACCACGCTCAAGATATTTTGAGGGCAGGTTTCATTTACAGTCCTGTAGTACTTGTTCCTATGAAATGACCATTAGCACAGGCTTTAAAGCTGCTTTTGAAGGTAACTGCCAGAGGGCGGCAGCCTTTCTATGTTCCCCACCCTGGTACGTATGGAAAAGCCCTTGCGGCCTGTGGTGTTTCTCTGTTATAAATTAGAGTGGAGTGTGCTGGACAAACCCACACAAGCTGATGTCTCCTTACTTTTGTTGGTTTTTTAAATTTAATTTTTATTTTTTATTGGAGTAATTTTCCATTGTGTACGTGGACCACTTCTACTTTGTGCATTCCTCGGTTGATGAACATTTTCATTGCTTCCAAGTGTTGGTTATGGTAAATATTGTTCGAGTGCAGGATTGCCAGCCTGTGACTTTTTGATTCTCATTTTCTCATGTGATAGGCCCAGCAGTGGGTGTGATTGACTGACTGGTAGCACCGTATTTCCCTTTTCAATGCACCTTCTTTGTGTTTTCATTAGTGGCACTTACCACGTCCCCTTTAGAATCGAGGGTACACATTTCTCAACAATCGCTTCAGCATTTATTGTTTGCAGAATTTATGCCAATGCCCCTACTGGCTGCTGTGAGCTGATAGGGTTTTGTAATTTGTGTTTGCATGTCTTTGAAAATTCGTAAAACTCATCATTTTTCTCCGCCGTTTTCTTTTCTGTTAAAAAAAGGAAACAAATGGGAGTACATTATAACTCTTGATATTGTCTTCTTGGAAGGTTGCCCTCTTTTGAATTTTTTGGTCGATTTTCCACCTCAGACTTTTTTTAGAGAGCAGGTATCATTTCCCGAACTGCAAGTTTGGTGAATATTTAGTGACCTTTAGCAATGCGTTTAAAGCTGCTGTTGTGGGAAGTGGCCTAAAGGAGGCAGCATTTCTCCATTCCCAAATCTGGTTACTAGGGCAGCAGAGCCTTTCTGGAAGTCGTGTTCCTAGGTTGTAAATTACGTTGGAATGTGCATGGAGAAAAGCCCATAAGTTTATGTCTCATTATTTCTTCTTGGTATAAAATTTTTTTTAAATTGGAGTAAAGCTTAGAATATTGTTTGTCCTAGGTGTATACAATCTGTTTCATTTGTAGATTATATATGTCTATTCAAGTACAGATCCTCTTCCCATGTAAAATGTTACACAGGGTTCCGCAGACCTCCCTTGCTATATGGTCGGTAGTTTTGAGATATGTATATAATATGTGTTTGTATACATATAGTAACACTAATCTTAATTTATCCATTCCCCCCACCTTTCCTTTTAGATGAGCATAGTTTGTTTTCTAAGTCTGTGAGTGTCTATCTCTGTGGAAATATGTTCATTTGCGTCAGTTATTAGATAACGCCTATAAGTGATATCATAGAATATAGGTCTTTTGCTTTTCGACTTACCTCATGATTCATGATTATCTCCAGACACATTTGTGGTTCCTCAGAGAGCAATGGTTCATTGTTTTCCATGGCTAATATTCCATTGTGTATATGGACCACTTCTTCTTTTTATCCATTCACCTGTTGGTGGACATTTTGGTTGCTTCACTGTCTTGGCTATTGTGAATAAGGCTGCACTGCAGCTTTTGCGGCCTGTGTCTTCTCGATTCTTGTCTTCTCAGGTGAGAGGTCCAATGGTGTGCCTGCTGGATTGAATGGTACCTACATTTTTACTTTTAAACACAGCTCCTTTCTGTTCTCATTATTGGCTGTTATCCTTTTACGTCTCACCAGCAGGTTGAGGGTACACAGTTCTGTAAAACCCCTTCAGCATTTATTTTTTGTAGACTTTTTGCTGATGGTCAGTCGACTGGTGTAAGTTGAAACTTTTTGTAGATTAGATTGCATGCATCTAACACTCCCTGAGGTTGAGCTTTTATCCATGTTCCTTTTTTTAAAAAAAGAGTGTGAGTAAAACTTAACTCTTCATAATCTCTTCTTGAAACATTTGCCTGTTTTGAATTTTTTTGTCCATTCCCTACTTCAGCACAATTTTTTAGGGCAGGTGTCCTTTACAGCCCTGAGTCTTTGTGAATGTTAAGTGACCATTAGCTGTGACTTTAAAGCTGCTCTTGCAGGAAACGGCCACAAGGTGGCAGCATTTCTCCTTTACCAAATTTGGTTACTAGGGAAACAGAGCCTTAATGGAAGTGGTGTTCTAGGTTGTAAATTAAAATGGAATGTGCCAGGAAAAAGCCCTTTAAGTTTATGTCTCATTACTTCTTGTTCATATTTGTAATTTACTTTTTATTTTTTATCCCAGCAAATTTGATTACAATGGTTTGTTTCTTCTTGGTGTGCAAGATGTGGTTCTTTCACACATATATGTGTATCTACTCTTCCTCGCATCCTTTTCCCATTTAGGTTATGACAGAATGTTGAGTAGTCTTCTCCTGGTCTTCCGTACGCCTTTGGTGATTATATATTTCACATGGTTTGTATATCTCTGTTAACCCCAATATGGTAATGTATCCAATCCTCATCCCTTTCTTTTTGGTGAGCCTAAGTTTTTTTATTGAATCTGTGATTGCCTTTCTCTGTGGAAATATCTTCATTGGTATCAATTTTTAAGTAACTCCTAAAAGTGATATGATAGGATATGTGTCTTTTGCTTTCTCACTTACTACAGGGGGCGTGATTACGACTAGACTCATCTATGGTGCTGCAAATGGCATTGTTTCATTTTTTTCAGTAGCGAATATTCCATCTGTACATGGAGGAGTTCTTCTGTGTCCACCCATCTGTTGGTGGACTTTTTGGTTACTTCCATATCTTGGCTATTGTGATACTGTGCAATGCAGATTTGCCTGCCTGTGTCTTTCCAATTCTGTCTTCTTAGATTATAGGTCGAGGAGTGGGCCTGCTAGGTCAGATGGTAGCTCAATGTTTACCTTTTTAAGGCACCTCCTTTCTGTTCTCATCTGTGGCCCTTTCCAACTTACGTCCCACTTGAAGTTGAGGGTATACATTTCTCCACAACACCTTCAGCATTTATTGTTTGTAGTTTTCTTGCTGATGGTTACTCTGGCAATTGTGAGCTGATACCTCTTTGTGGTTGAATTCGCATGTGCCTCAAAATCCGTTGAAATTGAGCTTTAAGGCATGTCCTATTTATTTTTCAAGCTGTGATTACCCCTTAGTTCTTCAAAGTGTTCTCTTAAAGTATGTGTCACATTTTGAAATGTTTTGGCCATTACCTCCCTCAAGACATTTTGAGGGCAGGTTTCATTTACAGTTCTGCAGTACTTGTTCCTATGAAATGACCATTAGCACAGGCTTTAAAGCTGCTTTTGCAGGTAACTGCCAGAGGGCAGCAGCCTTTCTATTTTCCCCACCCTGGTAACTGGGGAAAAGCCCTTGCGGCTTGTGGTGTTTCTCGGTTAAAAATTAGAGTGGAGTGTGCCTGGAGAAACCCACAGAAGCTGATGTCTCCTTATTTTTGTTGGATTTTTACATGTAATTTTTATTTTTTATTGGAGTAATTTTCTACTGTGTACATGGACCACTTCTACATTGTGCATTCCTCGGTTGATGGACATTTTCATTGCTTCCAAGTGTTGGCTATGGTAAATATTGTTGGAGTGCAGGATTGCCAGCCTGTGACTTTTTGATTCTCATTTTCTCAGGTGATAGGCCCAGCAGTGGGTGTGATTGACTGACTGGTAGCACCGTTTTTCCCTTTTCAAAGCACCTTCTTTGTGTTTTCATTAGTGGCACTTATTACGTCCCCTTTAGAATCGAGGGTACACATTTCTCCACAATCGCTTCAGCATTTATTGTTTGCAGAATTTATGCCAATGCCCCTACTGGCTGCTGTGAGCTGATAGGGTTTTGTAATTTGGGTTTGCATGTCTTTGAAAATTCCTAAAACTCATCATTTTTCTCCGCCGTTTTCTTTTCTGTTAAAAAAAGGAAACAAATGGGAGTACATTATAACTCTTGATATTGTCTTCTTGGAAGGTTGCCCTCTTTTGAATTTTTTGGTCGATTTTCCACCTCAGACTTTTTTTAGAGAGCAGGTGTCATTTCTCGAAGTGCAAGTTTGGTGAATATTTAGTGACCTTTAGCAATGTGTTTAAAGCTGCTGTTGTGGGAAGTGGCCTAAAGGAGGCAGCATTTCTCCATTCCCAAATCTGGTTACTAGGGCAGCAGAGCCTTTCTGGAAGTCGTGTTCCTAGGTTGTAAATTACATTGGAATGTGCATGGAGAAACCCCCATAAGTTTATGTCTCATTATTTCTTCTTGGTTTTAAATTTTTTTTTAATTGGGGTAAAGCTTAGAATATTGTTTCTCCTAGGTGTAAACAATCTGGTTCATCTGTACATTATATATGTCTATTCAAGTACAGATCCTCTTCCCATGTAAAATATTACAGAGGGTTCCGCAGACTTCCTTGCTGTATGGTCGGTATTTTTGAGATATGTATATAATATGTGTTTGTATACATATAGTAACACTAATCTTAATTTATCCATTCACTCCACCTTTCCTTTTAGATGAGCATAGTTTTCTAAATCTGTGAGTGTCTTTCTCTGTTGAAATATGTTCATTTGTGTCAGTTATTAGATAACGCCTATAGGTGATATCATAGAATACAGGTCTTTTGCTTTCCGAGTTACTTCATGTTTCGTGATTATCTCCAGACTCATTTGTGGTGCGTCAAAGAGCAATGGTTCATTGTCTTCCATGGCTAATATTCCATTGTGTACATGGACCACTTCTTCTTTATCCATTCACCTGTTGGTGGACATTTTGGTTGCTTCACTGTCTTGGCTATTGTGAATAAGGCTGCACTGCAGCTTTTGCGGCCTGTGTCTTCTCCATTCTTGTCTTCTCAGGTGAGAGGTCCAATGGTGCGCCTGCTGGGTTGAATGATACCTCCATTTTTACTTTTAAACACAGCTCCTTTCGGTTCTCATTATTGGCTGTTACCGTTTTACGTCTCACCAGCAGGTAGAGGGTACACAGTTCTCTAAAACCCCTTCAGCATTTATTGTTTATAGACTTTTTGCTGATGGTCATTCGAATGATGTAAGTTGAAACTTTTTGTAGATTAGATTGCATGCGTCTAACACACCCTGAGGTTGAGCTTTTATCCATTTTCCTTTTTTTTTAAAAGTGTGTGAGTAAAACTTAAGTCTTCATAATCTCTTCTTGAAACATTTGCCTGTTTTGAATTTTTTTGTCCATTCCCTACTTCAGCTCAATTTTTTAGGGCAGGTGTCCTTTACAGCCCTGAGTCCTTGTGAATGTTAAGTGACCATTAGCTGTGACTTTAAAGCTGCTCTTGCAGGAAACGGCCACAAGGTGGCAGCATTTCTCCTTTACCAAATTTGGTTACTAGGGAAACAGAGCCTTAATGGAAGTGGTGTTCTAGGTTGTATATTAGAATGGAATATGCCAGGAAAAAGCCCTTTAAGTTTATGTCTCATTACTTCTTGTTCATATTTGTAATTTACTTTTTATTTTTTATCCCAGCAATTTTGATTACAATGGTTTGTTTGCTCTAGGTGTGCAAGATGTGGTTCTTTCACACATATACAGGTATCTATTTTTCCTCGCATCCTTTTCCCATGTAGGTTATGGCACAATGTTGAGTAGTCTTCTCCTGGTCTTCCGTACGTCTTTGGTGGTTATATATTTCACATGGTTTGTATATCTCTGTTAACCCCAATATGGTAATGTATCCAATCCTCATCCCTTTCTATTTGGTGAACCATAAGTTTTTAAATGAATCTGCGATTGCCTCTCTCTGTGGAAATATCTTCATTGGTATCAATTTTTAAGTAACTCCTAAAAGTGATATGATAGGATATGTGTCTTTTGCTTTCTCACTTACTACAGTTGGCGTGATTACGACTAGACTCATCTATGGTGCTGCAAATGGCATTGTTTCATTTTTTCACTACCTCATATTCCATCTGCACAGGTAGCAGTTCTTCTTTGTCCGCCCATCTGTCGGTGGACTTTTTGGTTACTTCCGTATCTTGGCTATTGTAATACTATGCAATGCAGATTTGCATACCTGTGTCCTTCCAATTCTGTCTTCTTAGTTTATAGGTCCAGGAATAGGTCTGCTGGATCCTATGGTAGCTCAATGTTTACCTTTTAAAGGCACCTCTATTCTGTTCTCTTTAGTGGCTCTTTCCAGGTTACGTCCCACATAAAGTTGAGGGTATGCATTTCTTCCCAGCACCTTCAGCATTTATTCTTTGTAGTTTTTGCTGATGGTTATTCTGAGTGGTGTGAGCTGATACCTCTTTGTGGTTGAATTTGCATGTGTCTCATAATGCGTTGAAATTGAGCTTTTAGACATGTCCTTTTTATTTTTCCAGCTATGATTAGAGCTTATTTCTTCAAAGTGTTTTCTTAAAGTATGTGTCACCATTTGAAATATTTTGGCCATTACCTCCCTCAAGACATTTTGAGGGCAAGTTTCATTTACAGTTCTGCAGTACTTGTTCCTATGAAATGACCATTAGCACGGGCTTTAAAGCTGCTTTTGCAGGTAACTGCCAGAGGGCAGCAGCCTTTCTATGTTCCCCACCCTGGTAACTAGGGAAAAGCCCTTGCGGCCTGTGGTGTTTCTCGGTTAAAAATTAGAGTGGAGTGTGCCTGGAGAAACCCACACAAGCTGATGTCTCCTTATTTTTGTTGGATTTTTAAATGTAATTTTTATTTTTTATTGGAGTAATTTTCCACTGTGTACGTGGACCACTTCTACTTTGTGCATTCCTCGGTTGATGGACATTTTCATTTCTTCCAAGTGTTGGCTATGGTAAATATTGTTGGAGTGCAGAATTGCCAGCCTGTGACTTTTTGATTCTCATTTTCTCAGGTGATAGGCCCAGCACTGTGTGTGATTCATTGACTGGTAGCACCGTGTTTCCCTTTTCAAAGCACCTCCTTTGTGTTTTCATTAGTGGCTCTTACCACGTCCCCCTTAGAATCGAGGGTACGCATTTCTCCACAATCGCTTCAGCATTTATTGTTTGCAGCATTTATGCTAATGGCCCTACTGGCTGCTGTGAGCTGATAGGTTTTTGTAATTTGGGTTTGCATGTATTTGAAAATTCGTAAAACTCATTATTTTTCTCCGCCGTTTTCTTTTCTGTTACAAAAAGGAAACAAATGGGAGAACATTATAACTCTGGAAACTGTCTTCTTAGAAGGTTGCCCTCTTTTGAATTTTTTGGTCGATTTTCCACCCCAGAGTTTTTTTAGAGAGCAGGTGTCATTTCCCGAACTGCAAGTTTGGTGAATATTTATTGACCTTTAGAAATGGGTTTAAAGCTGCTGTTGTGGGAAGTGGCCTCAAGCAGGCAGCATTTCTCCATTCCCAAATCTGGTTTCTAGGGCAGCAGAGCCTTTCTGGAAGTCGTGTTCCTAGGTTGTAAATTACATTGGAATGTGCATGGAGAAACCCCCATAAGTTTATGTCTCATTATTTCTTCTTGGTTTTAAAAATTTTTTTAATTGTGGTAAAGCTTAGAATATTGTTTGTCCTAGGTGTACACAATCTGGTTCATTTGTAGATTATATATGTCTATTCAAGTACAGATCCTCTTCCCATGTAAAATGTTACAGAATGTTCCGCAGACCTCCCTTGCTATATGGTCGGTCTTTTTGAGATATGTATATAATATGTGTTTGTATACATATAGTAACACTAATCTTAATTTATCCATTCACTCCACCTTTCCTTTTAGATGAGCATAGTTTGTTTTCTAAGTCTGTGAGTGTCTTTCTCTGTGGAAATATGTTCATTTGTGTCAGTTATTAGATAACGCCTATAAGTGATATCATAGAATATAGGTCTTTTGCTTTTGGACTTACCTCATGTTTCGTGATTGTCTCCAGACTCATTTGTGGTTCCTCAGAGAGCAATGGTTCATTGTTTTCCATGGCTAATATTCCATTGTGTACATGGACCACTTCTTCTTTATCCATTCACCTCTTGTTGGATATTTTGATTGCTTCACGGTCTTGGCTATTGTGAATAAGGCTGCACTGCAGCTTTTGCGGCCTGTGTCTTCTCGATTCTTGTCTTCTCAGGTGAGAGGTCCAATGGCGTGCCTGCTGGATTGAATGGTACCTCCATTTTTACTTTTAAACACAGCTCCTTTCTATTCTCATTATTGGCTGTTACGCTTTTATGTCTCAACAGCAGGTAGAGGGTTCACAGTTTTCTAAAACCCCTTCAGCATTTATTGTTCGTAGACTTTTTGCTGATGGTCAGTCGATTGGTGTAAGTTGAAAACTTTTTGTAGATTAGATTGCATGCGTCTAACACTCCCTGAGGTGGAGCTTTTATCCATTTTCCTTTTTTTTTTAAAGAGCGTCAGTAAAACGTAACTCTTCATATTCTCTTCTTGAAACATTTGCCTGTTTTGAAATTTTTTGTCCATTCCCTACTTCAGCACAATTTTTTAGGGCAGGTGTCCTTACAGCCTTGAGTTCTTGTGAATGTTAAGTGACCATTAGCTGTGACTTTAAAGCTGCTCTTGCAGGAAACGGCCACAAGATGGCAGCATTTCTCCTTTACCAAATTTGGTTACTAGGGAAACAGAGCCTTAATGGAAGTGGTGTTCTAGGTTGTAAATTAAAATGGAATGTGCCAGGAAAAAGCCCTTTAAGTTTATGTCTCATTACTTCTTGTTCATATTTGTAATTTACTTTTTATTTTTTATCCCAGCAAATTTGATTACAATGGTTTGTTTCTTCTTGGTGTGCAAGATGTGGTTCTTTCACACATATATGTGTATCTACTCTTCCTCGCATCCTTTTCCCATTTAGGTTATGACAGAATGTTGAGTAGTCTTCTCCTGGTCTTCCGTACGCCTTTGGTGATTATATATTTCACATGGTTTGTATATCTCTGTTAACCCCAATATGGTAATGTATCCAATCCTCATCCCTTTCTTTTTGGTGAGCCTAAGTTTTTTTAATGAATCTGTGATTGCCTTTCTCTGTGGAAATATCTTCATTGGTATCAATTTTTAAGTAACTCCTAAAAGTGATATGATAGGATATGTGTCTTTTGCTTTCTCACTTACTACAGGGGGCGTGATTACGTCTAGACTCATCTATGGTGCTGCAAATGGCATTGTTTCATTTTTTTCAGTAGCGAATATTCCATCTGTACATGGAGGAGTTCTTCTGTGTCCACCCATCTGTTGGTGGACTTTTTGGTTACTTCCATATCTTGGCTATTGTGATACTGTGCAATGCAGATTTGCCTGCCTGTGTCTTTCCAATTCTGTCTTCTTAGATTATAGGTCGAGGAGTGGGCCTGCTAGGTCAGATGGTAGCTCAATGTTTACCTTTTTAAGGCACCTCCTTTCTGTTCTCATCTGTGGCCCTTTCCAACTTACGTCCCACTTGAAGTTGAGGGTATACATTTCTCCACAACACCTTCAGCATTTATTGTTTGTAGTTTTCTTGCTGATGGTTACTCTGGCAATTGTGAGCTGATACCTCTTTGTGGTTGAATTCGCATGTGCCTCAAAATCCGTTGAAATTGAGCTTTAAGGCATGTCCTTTTTATTTTTCAAGCTGTGATTACCCCTTAGTTCTTCAAAGTGTTCTCTTAAAGTAGGTGTCACATTTTGAAATGTTTTGGCCATTACCTCCCTCAAGACATTTTGAGGGCAGGTTTCATTTACAGTTCTGCAGTACTTGTTCCTATGAAATGACCATTAGCACAGGCTTTAAAGCTGCTTTTGCAGGTAACTGCCAGAGGGCAGCAGCCTTTCTATTTTCCCCACCCTGGTAACTGGGGAAAAGCCCTTGCGGCTTGTGGTGTTTCTCGGTTAAAAATTAGAGTGGAGTGTGCCTGGAGAAACCCACACAAGCTGATGTCTCCTTACTTTTGTTGGATTTTTAAATGTAATTTTTATTTTTTATTGGAGAAATTTTCCACTGTGTACGTGGACCACTTCTACTTTGTGCATTCCTCGGTTGATGGACATTTTCATTTCTTCCAAGTGTTGGCTATGGTAAATATTGTTGGAGTGCAGGATTGCCAGCCTGTGACTTTTTGATTCTCATTTTCTCAGGTGATAGGCCCAGCAGTGGGTGTGTTTCATTGACTGGTAGCACCGTGTTTCGTTTTTCAAAGCACCTCCTTTGTGTTTTCATTAGTGTCTCTTAACACGTCCCCCTTAGAATCGAGGGTACGCATTTCTCCACAATCGCTGCAGCATTTATTGTTTGCAGCATTTATGCTAATGGCCCAACTGGAGCTGTGAGCTGATAGGTTTTTGTAATTTGGGTTTGTATGTATTTGAAAATTCGTAAAACTCATTATTTTTCTCCCCCGTTTTCTTTTCTGTTACAAAAAGGAAAGAAATGGGAATACATTATAACTCTTGAAATTGTCTTCTTAGAAGGTTGCCCTCTTTTGAATTTTTTGGTCGATTTTCCACCCCAGAGTTTTTTTAGAGAGCAGGTGTCATTTCCCGAACTGCAAGTTTGGTGAATATTTATTGACCTTTAGAAATGGGTTTAAAGCTGCTGTTGTGGGAAGTGGCCTCAAGCAGGCAGCATTTCTCCATTCCCAAATCTGGTTTCTAGGGCAGCAGAGCCTTTCTGGAAGTCGTGTTCCTAGGTTGTAAATTACATTGGAATGTGCATGGAGAAACCCCCATAAGTTTATGTCTCATTATTTCTTCTTGGTTTTAAAAATTTTTTTAATTGTGGTACAGCTTAGAATATTGTTTGTCCTAGGTGTACACAATCTGGTTCATTTGTAGATTATATATGTCTATTCAAGTACAGATCCTCTTCCCATGTAAAATGTTACAGAATGTTCCGCAGACCTCCCTTGCTATATGGTCGGTCTTTTTGAGATATGTATATAATATGTGTTTGTATACATATAGTAACACTAATCTTAATTTATCCATTCACTCCACCTTTCCATTTAGATGAGCATAGTTTGTTTTCTAAGTCTGTGCGTGTCTTTCTCTGTGGAAATATGTTCATTTGTGTCAGTTATTAGATAACGCCTATAAGTGATATCATAGAATATAGGTCTTTTGCTTTTGGACTTACCTCATGTTTCGTGATTATCTCCAGACTCATTTGTGGTGCCTCAGAGAGCAATGGTTCATTGTTTTCCATGGCTAATATTCCATTGTGTACATGGACCACTTCTTCTTTATCCATTCACCTCTTGTTGGATATTTTGATTGCTTCACGGTCTTGGCTATTGTGAATAAGGCTGCACTGCAGCTTTTGCGGCCTGTGTCTTCTCGATTCTTTTCTTCTCAGGTGAGAGGTCCAATGGTGTGCCTGCTGGATTGAATGGTACCTCCATTTTTACTTTTAAACACAGCTCCTTTCTATTCTCATTATTGGCTGTTGCCCTTTTACGTCTCAACAGCAGGTAGAGGGTTCACAGTTCTCTAAAACCCCTTCAGCATTTATTGTTCGTAGACTTTTTGCTGATGGTCAGTCGATTGGTGTAAGTTGAAAACTTTTTGTAGATTAGATTGCATGGGTCTAACACTCCCTGAGGTTGAGCTTTTATCCATTTTCCTTTTTTTTTAAAGAGCGTCAGTAAAACGTAACTCTTCATATTCTCTTCTTGAAACATTTGCCTGTTTTGAAATTTTTTGTCCATTCCCTACTTTAGCACAATTTTTTAGGGCAGGCGTCCTTACAGCCCTGAGTCTTTGTGAATGTTAAGTGACCATTAGCTGTGACTTTAAAGCTGCTCTTGCAGGAAACGGCCACAAGGTGGCAGCATTTCTCCTTTACCAAATTTGGTTACTAGGGAAACAGAGCCTTAATGGAAGTGGTGTTCTAGGTTGTAAATTAAAATGGAATGTGCCAGGAAAAAAGCTCTTTAAGTTTATGTCTCATTACTTCTTGTTCATATTTGTAATTTACTTTCTATTTTTTATCCCAGCAAATTTGATTACAATGGTTTGTTTCTTCTTGGTGTGCAAGATGTGGTTCTTTCACACATATATGTGTACCTATTCTTCCTCGCATCCTTTTCCCATTTAGGTTATGACAGAATGTTGAGTAGTCTTCTCCTGGTCTTCCGTACGTCTTTGGTGGTTATACATTTCACATGGTTTGTATATCTCTGTTAACCCCAATATGGTAATCTATCCAATCCTCATCCCTTTCTATTTGGTGAACCATAAGTTTTCAAATGAATCTGCGATTGCCTCTCTCTGTTGAAATATCTTCATTGGTATCAATTTTTAAGTAACTCCTAAAAGTGGTATGATAGGATATGTGTCTTTTGCTTTCTCACTTACTACAGGTGGCATGATTACGTCCAGACTCATCTATGGTGCTGCAAATGGCATTGTTTCATTTTTTTCACTAGCGAATATTCCATCTGTACATGGAGGAGTTCTTCTTTGTCCATCCATCTGTTGGTGGCCTTTTTGGTTACTTCCATAACTTGGCTATTGTAATACTGTGCAATGCAGATTTCCTGCCTCTGTCTTTCCAATTCTCTCCTCTTAGATTATAGGTCGAGGAGTGGGCCTGCTGGATCATATGGTAGCTCAATGTTTACCTTTTTAAGGCACCTCCATTCTGTTCTAGTTCGTGGCCCTTTCCAAGTTACGTCCCCCTTGAAGTTGAGGGTATGCATTTCTCTACAACACCTTCAGCATTTATTGTTTGTAGTTTTCTTGCTGGTGGTTATTCTGACAAGTGTGATCTGATACCTCTTTGTGGTTGAATTCGCACGTGCCTCATAATCCATTGAAAATGAGCTTGAAGGCATGTCCTTTTTTATTTTTCAAGCTGTGATTACCCCTTAGTTCTTCAAAGTGTTCTCTTAAAGTATGTGTCACATTTTGAAATGTATTGGCCATTACCTCCCTCAAGACATTTTGAGGGCAGGTTTCATTTACAGTTCTGCAGAACTTGTTCCTATGAAATGACCATTAGCACAGGCTTAAAGCTGTTTTTGCAGGTAACTGCCAGAGGGCAGCAGCCTTTCTATGTTCCCCACCCTGGTAACTCGGGAAAAGCCCTTGCAGCCTGTGGTGTTTCTCGGTTATAAATTAGCGTGGAGTGTGCCTGGACAAACCCACACAAGCTGATGTCTCCTTACTTTCGTTGGATTTTTAAATGTAAGTTTTATTTTTTATTGGAGTAATTTTCCACTGTGTACGTGGACCACTTCTACTTTGTGCATTCCTCGGTTGATGGACATTTTCATTGCTTCCAAGTGTTGGCTATGGTAAATATTGTTGGAGTGCAGGATTGCCAGCCTGTGACTTTTTGATTCTCATTTTCTCAGGTGATAGGCCAAGCAGTGGTTGTGATTGACTGACTGGTAGCACCGTGTTTCCCTTTTCAAAGCACCTTCTTTGTGTTTTCATTAGTGGCACTTACCACGTCCCCTTTAGAATCGAGGGTACACATTTCTCCACAATCGTTTCAGCATTTATTGTTTGCAGCATTTATGCTAATGGCCCTTCTGGCTGCTGTGAGCTGATAGGTTTTTGTAATTTGGGTTTGCATGTCTCTGAAAATTCGTAAAACTCATCATTTTTCTCCGCCGTTTTCTTTTCTGTTAAAAAAAGGAATATGGAATGGTCTTCTTGGAAGGGTGTCCTCTTTTGAATTTTTTGGTCAATTTTCCACCCCAGAATTTTTTTAGAGAGCAGGTGTCATTTACCTAACTGCAAGTTTGGTGAATATTTATTGACCTTTAGCAATGGGTTTAAAGCTGATTTGTGGGAAGTGGCCTCAAGCAGGCAGCATTTCTCCATTCTCAAATCTGGGTACTAGGGCAGCAGAGCCTTTCTGGAAGTCGTGTTCCTAGGTTGTAAATTACGTTGGAATGTGCATGGAGAAAAGCCCATAATTTTATGTCTCATTATTTCTTCTTGGTATAAAATTTTTTTTAAATTGGAGTAAAGCTTAGAATATTGTTTGTCCTAGGTGTACACAATCTGGTTCATTTGTAGATTATATATGTCTATTCAAGTACAGATCCTCTTCCCATGTAAAATGTTACACAGGGTTCCGCAGACCTCCCTTGCTATATGGTCGGTAGTTTTGAGATATGTATATAATATGTGTTTGTATACATATAGTAACACTAATCTTAATTTATCCATTCCCCCCACCTTTCCTTTTAGATGAGCATAGTTTGTTTTCTAAGTCTGTGAGTGTCTGTCTCTGTGGAAATATGTTCATTTGTGTCAGTTAGTAGATAACGCCTATAAGTGATATCATAGAATATAGGTCTTTTGCTTTCCGACTTACCTCATGATTCATGATTATCTCCAGACTCATTTGTGGTTCCTCAGAGAGCAATGGTTCATTGTTTTCCATGGCTAATATTCCATTGTGTATATGGACCACTTCTTCTTTTTATCCATTCACCTGTTGGTGGACCTTTTGGTTGCTTCACTGTCTTGGCTATTGTGAATAAGGCTGCACTGCAGCTTTTGCGGTCTGTGTCTTCTCGATTCTTGTCTTCTCAGGTGAGAGGTCCAATGGTGCGCCTGCTGGATTGAATGGTACCTACATTTTTACTTTTAAACACAGCTCCTTTCTGTTCTCATTATTGGCTGTTATCCTTTTACGTCTCACCAGCAGGTTGAGGGTACACAGTTCTGTAAAACCCCTTCAGCATTTATTTTTTGCAGACTTTTTGCTGATGGTCAGTCGACTGGTGTAAGTTGAAACTTTTTGTAGATTAGATTGCATGCGTCTAACACTCCCTGAGGTTGAGCTTTTATCCATGTTCCTTTTTTTTAAAAAAAGAGTGTGAGTAAAACTTAACTCTTCATAATGTCTTCTTGAAACATTTGCCTGTTTTGAATTTTTTTGTTCATTCCCTACTTCAGCACAATTTTTTAGGGCACGTGTCCTTTACAACCCTGAGTCTTTGTGAATGTTAAGTGACCATTAGCTGTGAGTTTAAAGCTGCTCTTGCAGGAAACGGCCACAAGGTGGCAGCATTTCTCCTTTACCAAATTTGGTTACGAGGGAAACAGAGCCTTAATGGAAGTGGTGTTCTAGGTTGTATATTAGAATGGAATATGCCAGGAAAAAGCCGTTTAAGTTTATGTCTCATTACTTCTTGTTCATATTTGTAATTTACTTTTTATTTTTTATCCCAGCAAATTTGATTACAATGGTTTGTTTGCTCTAGGTGTGCAAGATGTGGTTCTTTCACACATATACAGGTATCTATTCTTCCTCACATCCTTTTCCCATGTACGTTATGGCACAATGTTGAGTAGTCTTCTCCTGGTCTTCCGTACGTCTTTGCTGATTATATATTTCACATGGTTTGTATATCTCTGTTAACCCCAATATGGTAATGTATCCAATCCTCATCCCTTTCTATTTGGTGAACCATAAGTTTTTTAATGAATCTGCGATTGCCTCTCTCTGTGGAAATATCTTCATTGGTATCGATTTTTAAGTAACTCCTAAAAGTGATATCATAGGATATGTGTCTTTTGCTTTCTCACTTACTACAGGTGGCGTGATTACGTCTAGACTCATCTATGGTGCTGCAAATGGCATTGTTTCATTTTTTCACTAGCTCATATTCCATCTGTACAGGTAGCAGTTCTTCTTTGTCCGCCCATCTGTCGGTGGACTTTTTGGTTACTTCCGTATCTTGGCTATTGTAATACTATGCAATGCAGATTTGCATACCTGTGTCCTTCCAATTCTGTCTTCTTACTTTATAGGTCCAGGAATAGGTCTGCTGGATCCTATGGTAGCTCAATGTTTACCTTTTAAAGGCACCTCTATTCTGTTCTCTTTAGTGGCTCTTTCCAGGTTACGTCCCACATAAAGTTGAGGGTATGCATTTCTTCCCAGCACCTTCAGCATTTATTCTTTGTAGTTTTTGCTGATGGTTATTCTGAGTGGTGTGAGCTGATACCTCTTTGTGGTTGAATTTGCATGTGTCTCATAATGCGTTGAAATTGAGCTTTTAGACATGTCCTTTTTATTTTTCCAGCTATGATTAGAGCTTATTTCTTCAAAGTGTTTTCTTAAAGTATGTGTCACCATTTGAAATATTTTGGCCATTACCTCCCTCAAGACATTTTGAGGGCAAGTTTCATTTACAGTTCTGCAGTACTTGTTCCTATGAAATGACCATTAGCACGGGCTTTAAAGCTGCTTTTGCAGGTAACTGCCAGAGGGCAGCAGCCTTTCTATGTTCCCCACCCTGGTAACTAGGGAAAAGCCCTTGCGGCCTGTGGTGTTTCTCGGTTAAAAATTAGAGTGGAGTGTGCCTGGAGAAACCCACACAAGCTGATGTCTCCTTACTTTTGTTGGATTTTTAAATGTAATTTTTATTTTTTATTGGAGTAATTTTCCACTGTGTACGTGGACCACTTCTACTTTGTGCATTCCTCGGTTGATGGACATTTTCATTGCTTCCAAGTGTTGGCTATGGTAAATATTGTTGGAGTGCAGAATTGCCAGCCTGTGACTTTTTGATTCTCATTTTCTCAGGTGATAGGCTCAGCAGTGTGTGTGATTCATTGACTGGTAGCACCTTGTTTCCCTTTTCAAAGCACCTCCTTTGTGTTTTCATTAGTGGCTCTTACCACGTCCCCCTTAGAATCGAGGGTACGCATTTCTCCACAATCGCTTCAGCATTTATTGTTTGCAGAATTTATGCTAATGGCCCTACTGGCTGCTGTGAGCTGATAGGTTTTTGTAATTTGGGTTTGCATGTATTTGAAAATTCGTAAAACTCATTATTTTTCTCCGCCGTTTTCTTTTCTGTTACAAAAAGGAAACAAATGGGAGTACATTATAACTCTTCAAATTGTCTTCTTAGAAGGTTGCCCTCTTTTGAATTTTTTGGTCGATTTTCCACCCCAGAATTTTTTTTAGAGAGCAGGTGTCATTTCCCGAACTGCAAGTTTGGTGAATATTTATTGACCTTTAGAAATGGGTTTAAACCTGCTGTTGTGGGAAGTAGCCTCAAGCAGGCAGCATTTCTCCATTCCCAAATCTGGTTTCTAGGGCAGCAGAGCCTTTCTGGAAGTCGTGTTCCTAGGTTGTAAATTACATTGGAATGTGCATGGAGAAACCCCCATATGTTTATGTCTCATTATTTCTTCTTGGTTTTAAAATTTTTTTTTAATTGTGGTACAGCTTAGAATATTGTTTGTCCTAGGTGTACACAATCTGGTTCATTTGTAGATTATATATGTCTATTCAAGTACAGATCCTCTTCCCATGTAAAATGTTACAGAATGTTCCGCAGACCTCCCTTGCTATATGGTCGGTCTTTTTGAGATATGTATATAATATGTGTTTGTATACATATAGTAACACTAATCTTAATTTATCCATTCACTCCACCTTTCCTTTTAGATGAGCATAGTTTGTTTTCTAAGTCTGTGAGTGTCTTTCTCTGTGGAAATATGTTCATTTGTGTCAGTTATTAGATAACGCCTATAAGTGATATCATAGAATATAGGTCTTTTGCTTTTGGACTTACCTCATGTTTCGTGATTATCTCCAGACTCATTTGTGGTGCCTCAGAGAGCAATGGTTCATTGTTTTCCATGGCTAATATTCCATTGTGTACATGGACCACTTCTTCTTTATCCATTCACCACTTGTTGGATATTTTGATTGCTTCACGGTCTTGGCTATTGTGAATAAGGCTGCACTGCAGCTTTTGCGGCCTGTGTCTTCTCGATTCTTGTCTTCTCAGGTGAGAGGTCCAATGGCGTGCCTGCTGGATTGAATGGTACCTCCATTTTTACTTTTAAACACAGCTCCTTTCTATTCTCATTATTGGCTGTTACCCTTTTACGTCTCAACAGCAGGTAGAGGGTACACAGTTCTCTAAAACCCCTTCAGCATTTATTGTTCGTAGACTTTTTGCTGATGGTCAGTCGATTGGTGTAAGTTGAAAACTTTTTGTAGATTAGATTGCATGCGTCTAACACTCCCTGAGGTGGAGCTTTTATCCATTTTCCTTTTTTTTTTAAAGAGCGTCAGTAAAACGTAACTCTTCATATTCTCTTCTTGAAACATTTGCCTGTTTTGAAATTTTTTGTCCATTCCCTACTTCAGCACAATTTTTTAGGGCAGGTGTCCTTACAGCCTTGAGTTCTTGTGAATGTTAAGTGACCATTAGCTGTGACTTTAAAGCTGCTCTTGCAGGAAACGGCCACAAGGTGGCAGCATTTCTCCTTTACCAAATTTGGTTACTAGGGAAACAGAGCCTTAATGGAAGTGGTGTTCTAGGTTGTAAATTAAAATGGAATGTGCCAGGAAAAAGCCCTTTAAGTTTATGTCTCATTACTTCTTGTTCATATTTGTAATATACTTTTTATTTTTTACCCCAGCAAATTTGATTACAATGGTTTGTTTCTTCTTGCTGTGCAAGATGTGGTTCTTTCACACATATATGGGTATCTACTCTTCCTCGCATCCTTTTCCCATTTAGGTTATGACAGAATGTTGAGTAGTCTTCTCCTGGTCTTCCGTACGCCTTTGGTGATTATATATTTCACATGGTTTGTATATCTCTGTTAACCCCAATATGGTAATGTATCCAATCCTCATCCCTTTCTTTTTGGTGAGCCTAAGTTTTTTTAATGAATCTGTGATTGCCTTTCTCTGTGGAAATATCTTCATTGGTATCAATTTTTAAGTAACTCCTAAAAGTGATATGATAGGATATGTGTCTTTTGCTTTCTCACTTACTACAGGGGGCGTGATTACGTCTAGAC
Organism: Eschrichtius robustus; assembly: GCF_028021215.1. NCBI lineage: Eukaryota > Metazoa > Chordata > Mammalia > Artiodactyla > Eschrichtiidae > Eschrichtius > Eschrichtius robustus. The sequence goes on from NC_090830.1 coordinate 28,101,808, forward strand.
TCATCTATGGTGCTGCAAATGGCATTGTTTCATTTTTTTCAGTAGCGAATATTCCATCTGTACATGGAGGAGTTCTTCTTTGTCCACCCATCTGTTGGTGGACTTTTTGGTTACTTCCATATCTTGGCTATTGTGATACTGTGCAATGCAGATTTGCCTGCCTGTGTCTTTCCAATTCTGTCTTCTTAGATTATAGGTCGAGGAGTGGGCCTGCTAGGTCATATGGTAGCTCAATGTTTACCTTTTTAAGGCACCTCCTTTCTGTTCTCATCTGTGGCCCTTTCCAACTTACGTCCTACTTGAAGTTGAGGGTATACATTTCTCCACAACACCTTCAGCATTTATTGTTTGTAGTTTTCTTGCTGATGGTTACTCTGGCAATTGTGAGCTGATACTTCTTTGTGGTTGAATTCGCATGTGCCTCAAAATCCGTTGAAATTGAGCTTTAAGGCATGTCCTTTTTATTTTTCAAGCTGTGATTACCCCTTAGTTCTTCAAAGTGTTCTCTTAAAGTATGTGTCACATTTTGAAATGTTTTGGCCGTTACCTCCCTCAAGACATTTTGAGGGCAGGTTTCATTTACAGTTCTGCAGTACTTGTTCCTATGAAATGACCATTAGCACAGGCTTTAAAGCTGCTTTTGCAGGTAACTGCCAGAGGGCAGCAGCCTTTCTATTTTCCCCACCCTGGTAACTGGGGAAAAGCCCTTGCGGCTTGTGGTGTTTCTCGGTTAAAAATTAGAGTGGAGTGTGCCTGGAGAAACCCACACAAGCTGATGTCTCCTTATTTTTGTTGGATTTTTACATGTAATTTTTATTTTTTATTGGAGAATTTTCCACTGTGTACATGGACCACTTCTACATTGTGCATTCCTCGGTTGATGGACATTTTCATTGCTTCCAAGTGTTGGCTATGGTAAATATTGTTGGAGTGCAGGATTGCCAGCCTGTGACTTTTTGATTATCATTTTCTCAGGTGATAGGCCCAGCAGTGGGTGTGATTGACTGACTGGTAGCACCGTTTTTCCCTTTTCAAAGCACCTTCTTTGTGTTTTAATTAGTGGCACTTATTACGTCCCCTTTAGAATCGAGGGTACACATTTCTCCACAATCGCTTCAACATTTATTGTTTGCAGAATTTATGCCAATGCCCCTACTGGCTGCTGTGAGCTGATAGGGTTTTGTAATTTGGGTTTGCATGTCTTTGAAAATTCGTAAAACTCATCATTTTTTTCCGCCGTTTTCTTTTCTGTTAAAAAAAGGAAACAAATGGGAGTACATTATAACTCTTGATATTGTCTTCTTGGAAGGTTGCCCTCTTTTGAATTTTTTGGTCGATTTTCCACCTCAGACTTTTTTTAGAGAGCAGGTGTCATTTCCCGAACTGAAAGTTTGGTGAATATTTAGTGACCTTTAGCAATGTGTTTAAAGCTGCTGTTGTGGGAAGTGGCCTAAAGGAGGCAGCATTTCTCCATTCCCAAATCTGGTTACTAGGGCAGCAGAGCCTTTCTGGAAGTCGTGTTCCTAGGTTGTAAATTACATTGGAATGTGCATGGAGAAACCCCCATAAGTTTATGTCCCATTATTTCTTCTTGGTTTTAAATTTTTTTTTAATTGGGGTAAAGCTTAGAATATTGTTTCTCCTAGGTGTAAACAATCTGGTTCATCTGTACATTATATATGTCTATTCAAGTACAGATCCTCTTCCCATGTAAAATATTACAGAGGGTTCCGCAGACTTCCTTGCTGTATGGTCGGTATTTTTGAGATATGTATATAATATGTGTTTGTATACATATAGTAACACTAATCTTAATTTATCCATTCACTCCACCTTTCCTTTTAGATGAGCATAGTTTTCTAAATCTGTGAGTGTCTTTCTCTGTGGAAATATGTTCATTTGTGTCAGTTATTAGATAACGCCTATAGGTGATATCATAGAATACAGGTCTTTTGCTTTCCGAGTTACTTCATGTTTCGTGATTATCTCCAGACTCATTTGTGGTGCGTCAAAGAGCAATGGTTCATTGTCTTCCATGGCTAATATTCCATTGTGTACATGGACCACTTCTTCTTTATCCATTCACCTGTTGGTGGACATTTTGGTTTCTTCACTGTCTTGGCTATTGTGAATAAGGCTGCACTGCAGCTTTTGCGGCCTGTGTCTTCTCCATTCTTGTCTTCTCAGGTGAGAGGTCCAATGGTGCGCCTGCTGGGTTGAATGATACCTCCATTTTTACTTTTAAACACAGCTCCTTTCGGTTCTCATTATTGGCTGTTACCGTTTTACGTCTCACCAGCAGGTAGAGGGTACACAGTTCTCTAAAACCCCTTCAGCATTTATTGTTTATAGACTTTTTGCTGATGGTCATTCGAATGATGTAAGTTGAAACTTTTTGTAGATTAGATTGCATGCGTCTAACACACCCTGAGGTTGAGCTTTTATCCATTTTCCTTTTTTTTTAAAAGTGTGTGAGTAAAACTTAAGTCTTCATAATCTCTTCTTGAAACATTTGCCTGTTTTGAATTTTTTTGTCCATTCCCTACTTCAGCTCAATTTTTTAGGGCAGGTGTCCTTTACAGCCCTGAGTCCTTGTGAATGTTAAGTGACCATTAGCTGTGACTTTAAAGCTGCTCTTGCAGGAAACGGCCACAAGGTGGCAGCATTTCTCCTTTACCAAATTTGGTTACTAGGGAAACAGAGCCTTAATGGAAGTGGTGTTCTAGGTTGTATATTAGAATGGAATATGCCAGGAAAAAGCCCTTTAAGTTTATGTCTCATTACTTCTTGTTCATATTTGTAATTTACTTTTTATTTTTTATCCCAGCAAATTTGATTACAATGGTTTGTTTGCTCTAGGTGTGCAAGATGTGGTTCTTTCACACATATACAGGTATCTATTTTTCCTCGCATCCTTTTCCCATGTAGGTTATGGCACAATGTTGAGTAGTCTTCTCCTGGTCTTCCGTACGTCTTTGGTGGTTATATATTTCACATGGTTTGTATATCTCTGTTAACCCCAATATGGTAATGTATCCAATCCTCATCCCTTTCTATTTGGTGAACCATAAGTTTTTAAATGAATCTGCGATTGCCTCTCTCTGTGGAAATATCTTCATTGGTATCAATTTTTAAGTAACTCCTAAAAGTGATATGATAGGATATGTGTCTTTTGCTTTCTCACTTACTACAGTTGGCGTGATTACGACTAGACTCATCTATGGTGCTGCAAATGGCATTGTTTCATTTTTTCACTACCTCATATTCCATCTGCACAGGTAGCAGTTCTTCTTTGTCCGCCCATCTGTCGGTGGACTTTTTGGTTACTTCCGTATCTTGGCTATTGTAATACTATGCAATGCAGATTTGCATACCTGTGTCCTTCCAATTCTGTCTTCTTAGTTTATAGGTCCAGGAATAGGTCTGCTGGATCCTATGGTAGCTCAATGTTTACCTTTTAAAGGCACCTCTATTCTGTTCTCTTTAGTGGCTCTTTCCAGGTTACGTCCCACATAAAGTTGAGGGTATGCATTTCTTCCCAGCACCTTCAGCATTTATTCTTTGTAGTTTTTGCTGATGGTTATTCTGAGTGGTGTGAGCTGATACCTCTTTGTGGTTGAATTTGCATGTGTCTCATAATGCGTTGAAATTGAGCTTTTAGACATGTCCTTTTTATTTTTCCAGCTATGATTAGAGCTTATTTCTTCAAAGTGTTTTCTTAAAGTATGTGTCACCATTTGAAATATTTTGGCCATTACCTCCCTCAAGACATTTTGAGGGCAAGTTTCATTTACAGTTCTGCAGTACTTGTTCCTATGAAATGACCATTAGCACGGGCTTTAAAGCTGCTTTTGCAGGTAACTGCCAGAGGGCAGCAGCCTTTCTATGTTCCCCACCCTGGTAACTAGGGAAAAGCCCTTGCGGCCTGTGGTGTTTCTCGGTTAAAAATTAGAGTGGAGTGTGCCTGGAGAAACCCACACAAGCTGATGTCTCCTTATTTTTGTTGGATTTTTAAATGTAATTTTTATTTTTTATTGGAGTAATTTTCCACTGTGTACGTGGACCACTTCTACTTTGTGCATTCCTCGGTTGATGGACATTTTCATTTCTTCCAAGTGTTGGCTATGGTAAATATTGTTGGAGTGCAGAATTGCCAGCCTGTGACTTTTTGATTCTCATTTTCTCAGGTGATAGGCCCAGCAGTGTGTGTGATTCATTGACTGGTAGCACCGTGTTTCCCTTTTCAAAGCACCTCCTTTGTGTTTTCATTAGTGGCTCTTACCACGTCCCCCTTAGAATCGAGGGTACGCATTTCTCCACAATCGCTTCAGCATTTATTGTTTGCAGCATTTATGCTAATGGCCCTACTGGCTGCTGTGAGCTGATAGGTTTTTGTAATTTGGGTTTGCATGTATTTGAAAATTCGTAAAACTCATTATTTTTCTCCGCCGTTTTCTTTTCTGTTACAAAAAGGAAACAAATGGGAGAACATTATAACTCTGGAAACTGTCTTCTTAGAAGGTTGCCCTCTTTTGAATTTTTTGGTCGATTTTCCACCCCAGAGTTTTTTTAGAGAGCAGGTGTCATTTCCCGAACTGCAAGTTTGGTGAATATTTATTGACCTTTAGAAATGGGTTTAAAGCTGCTGTTGTGGGAAGTGGCCTCAAGCAGGCAGCATTTCTCCATTCCCAAATCTGGTTTCTAGGGCAGCAGAGCCTTTCTGGAAGTCGTGTTCCTAGGTTGTAAATTACATTGGAATGTGCATGGAGAAACCCCCATAAGTTTATGTCTCATTATTTCTTCTTGGTTTTAAAAATTTTTTTAATTGTGGTAAAGCTTAGAATATTGTTTGTCCTAGGTGTACACAATCTGGTTCATTTGTAGATTATATATGTCTATTCAAGTACAGATCCTCTTCCCATGTAAAATGTTACAGAATGTTCCGCAGACCTCCCTTGCTATATGGTCGGTCTTTTTGAGATATGTATATAATATGTGTTTGTATACATATAGTAACACTAATCTTAATTTATCCATTCACTCCACCTTTCCTTTTAGATGAGCATAGTTTGTTTTCTAAGTCTGTGAGTGTCTTTCTCTGTGGAAATATGTTCATTTGTGTCAGTTATTAGATAACGCCTATAAGTGATATCATAGAATATAGGTCTTTTGCTTTTGGACTTACCTCATGTTTCGTGATTGTCTCCAGACTCATTTGTGGTTCCTCAGAGAGCAATGGTTCATTGTTTTCCATGGCTAATATTCCATTGTGTACATGGACCACTTCTTCTTTATCCATTCACCTCTTGTTGGATATTTTGATTGCTTCACGGTCTTGGCTATTGTGAATAAGGCTGCACTGCAGCTTTTGCGGCCTGTGTCTTCTCGATTCTTGTCTTCTCAGGTGAGAGGTCCAATGGCGTGCCTGCTGGATTGAATGGTACCTCCATTTTTACTTTTAAACACAGCTCCTTTCTATTCTCATTATTGGCTGTTACGCTTTTATGTCTCAACAGCAGGTAGAGGGTTCACAGTTTTCTAAAACCCCTTCAGCATTTATTGTTCGTAGACTTTTTGCTGATGGTCAGTCGATTGGTGTAAGTTGAAAACTTTTTGTAGATTAGATTGCATGCGTCTAACACTCCCTGAGGTGGAGCTTTTATCCATTTTCCTTTTTTTTTTAAAGAGCGTCAGTAAAACGTAACTCTTCATATTCTCTTCTTGAAACATTTGCCTGTTTTGAAATTTTTTGTCCATTCCCTACTTCAGCACAATTTTTTAGGGCAGGTGTCCTTACAGCCTTGAGTTCTTGTGAATGTTAAGTGACCATTAGCTGTGACTTTAAAGCTGCTCTTGCAGGAAACGGCCACAAGATGGCAGCATTTCTCCTTTACCAAATTTGGTTACTAGGGAAACAGAGCCTTAATGGAAGTGGTGTTCTAGGTTGTAAATTAAAATGGAATGTGCCAGGAAAAAGCCCTTTAAGTTTATGTCTCATTACTTCTTGTTCATATTTGTAATTTACTTTTTATTTTTTATCCCAGCAAATTTGATTACAATGGTTTGTTTCTTCTTGGTGTGCAAGATGTGGTTCTTTCACACATATATGTGTATCTACTCTTCCTCGCATCCTTTTCCCATTTAGGTTATGACAGAATGTTGAGTAGTCTTCTCCTGGTCTTCCGTACGCCTTTGGTGATTATATATTTCACATGGTTTGTATATCTCTGTTAACCCCAATATGGTAATGTATCCAATCCTCATCCCTTTCTTTTTGGTGAGCCTAAGTTTTTTTAATGAATCTGTGATTGCCTTTCTCTGTGGAAATATCTTCATTGGTATCAATTTTTAAGTAACTCCTAAAAGTGATATGATAGGATATGTGTCTTTTGCTTTCTCACTTACTACAGGGGGCGTGATTACGTCTAGACTCATCTATGGTGCTGCAAATGGCATTGTTTCATTTTTTTCAGTAGCGAATATTCCATCTGTACATGGAGGAGTTCTTCTGTGTCCACCCATCTGTTGGTGGACTTTTTGGTTACTTCCATATCTTGGCTATTGTGATACTGTGCAATGCAGATTTGCCTGCCTGTGTCTTTCCAATTCTGTCTTCTTAGATTATAGGTCGAGGAGTGGGCCTGCTAGGTCAGATGGTAGCTCAATGTTTACCTTTTTAAGGCACCTCCTTTCTGTTCTCATCTGTGGCCCTTTCCAACTTACGTCCCACTTGAAGTTGAGGGTATACATTTCTCCACAACACCTTCAGCATTTATTGTTTGTAGTTTTCTTGCTGATGGTTACTCTGGCAATTGTGAGCTGATACCTCTTTGTGGTTGAATTCGCATGTGCCTCAAAATCCGTTGAAATTGAGCTTTAAGGCATGTCCTTTTTATTTTTCAAGCTGTGATTACCCCTTAGTTCTTCAAAGTGTTCTCTTAAAGTAGGTGTCACATTTTGAAATGTTTTGGCCATTACCTCCCTCAAGACATTTTGAGGGCAGGTTTCATTTACAGTTCTGCAGTACTTGTTCCTATGAAATGACCATTAGCACAGGCTTTAAAGCTGCTTTTGCAGGTAACTGCCAGAGGGCAGCAGCCTTTCTATTTTCCCCACCCTGGTAACTGGGGAAAAGCCCTTGCGGCTTGTGGTGTTTCTCGGTTAAAAATTAGAGTGGAGTGTGCCTGGAGAAACCCACACAAGCTGATGTCTCCTTACTTTTGTTGGATTTTTAAATGTAATTTTTATTTTTTATTGGAGAAATTTTCCACTGTGTACGTGGACCACTTCTACTTTGTGCATTCCTCGGTTGATGGACATTTTCATTTCTTCCAAGTGTTGGCTATGGTAAATATTGTTGGAGTGCAGGATTGCCAGCCTGTGACTTTTTGATTCTCATTTTCTCAGGTGATAGGCCCAGCAGTGGGTGTGTTTCATTGACTGGTAGCACCGTGTTTCGTTTTTCAAAGCACCTCCTTTGTGTTTTCATTAGTGTCTCTTAACACGTCCCCCTTAGAATCGAGGGTACGCATTTCTCCACAATCGCTGCAGCATTTATTGTTTGCAGCATTTATGCTAATGGCCCAACTGGAGCTGTGAGCTGATAGGTTTTTGTAATTTGGGTTTGTATGTATTTGAAAATTCGTAAAACTCATTATTTTTCTCCCCCGTTTTCTTTTCTGTTACAAAAAGGAAAGAAATGGGAATACATTATAACTCTTGAAATTGTCTTCTTAGAAGGTTGCCCTCTTTTGAATTTTTTGGTCGATTTTCCACCCCAGAGTTTTTTTAGAGAGCAGGTGTCATTTCCCGAACTGCAAGTTTGGTGAATATTTATTGACCTTTAGAAATGGGTTTAAAGCTGCTGTTGTGGGAAGTGGCCTCAAGCAGGCAGCATTTCTCCATTCCCAAATCTGGTTTCTAGGGCAGCAGAGCCTTTCTGGAAGTCGTGTTCCTAGGTTGTAAATTACATTGGAATGTGCATGGAGAAACCCCCATAAGTTTATGTCTCATTATTTCTTCTTGGTTTTAAAAATTTTTTTAATTGTGGTACAGCTTAGAATATTGTTTGTCCTAGGTGTACACAATCTGGTTCATTTGTAGATTATATATGTCTATTCAAGTACAGATCCTCTTCCCATGTAAAATGTTACAGAATGTTCCGCAGACCTCCCTTGCTATATGGTCGGTCTTTTTGAGATATGTATATAATATGTGTTTGTATACATATAGTAACACTAATCTTAATTTATCCATTCACTCCACCTTTCCATTTAGATGAGCATAGTTTGTTTTCTAAGTCTGTGCGTGTCTTTCTCTGTGGAAATATGTTCATTTGTGTCAGTTATTAGATAACGCCTATAAGTGATATCATAGAATATAGGTCTTTTGCTTTTGGACTTACCTCATGTTTCGTGATTATCTCCAGACTCATTTGTGGTGCCTCAGAGAGCAATGGTTCATTGTTTTCCATGGCTAATATTCCATTGTGTACATGGACCACTTCTTCTTTATCCATTCACCTCTTGTTGGATATTTTGATTGCTTCACGGTCTTGGCTATTGTGAATAAGGCTGCACTGCAGCTTTTGCGGCCTGTGTCTTCTCGATTCTTTTCTTCTCAGGTGAGAGGTCCAATGGTGTGCCTGCTGGATTGAATGGTACCTCCATTTTTACTTTTAAACACAGCTCCTTTCTATTCTCATTATTGGCTGTTGCCCTTTTACGTCTCAACAGCAGGTAGAGGGTTCACAGTTCTCTAAAACCCCTTCAGCATTTATTGTTCGTAGACTTTTTGCTGATGGTCAGTCGATTGGTGTAAGTTGAAAACTTTTTGTAGATTAGATTGCATGGGTCTAACACTCCCTGAGGTTGAGCTTTTATCCATTTTCCTTTTTTTTTAAAGAGCGTCAGTAAAACGTAACTCTTCATATTCTCTTCTTGAAACATTTGCCTGTTTTGAAATTTTTTGTCCATTCCCTACTTTAGCACAATTTTTTAGGGCAGGCGTCCTTACAGCCCTGAGTCTTTGTGAATGTTAAGTGACCATTAGCTGTGACTTTAAAGCTGCTCTTGCAGGAAACGGCCACAAGGTGGCAGCATTTCTCCTTTACCAAATTTGGTTACTAGGGAAACAGAGCCTTAATGGAAGTGGTGTTCTAGGTTGTAAATTAAAATGGAATGTGCCAGGAAAAAAGCTCTTTAAGTTTATGTCTCATTACTTCTTGTTCATATTTGTAATTTACTTTCTATTTTTTATCCCAGCAAATTTGATTACAATGGTTTGTTTCTTCTTGGTGTGCAAGATGTGGTTCTTTCACACATATATGTGTACCTATTCTTCCTCGCATCCTTTTCCCATTTAGGTTATGACAGAATGTTGAGTAGTCTTCTCCTGGTCTTCCGTACGTCTTTGGTGGTTATACATTTCACATGGTTTGTATATCTCTGTTAACCCCAATATGGTAATCTATCCAATCCTCATCCCTTTCTATTTGGTGAACCATAAGTTTTCAAATGAATCTGCGATTGCCTCTCTCTGTTGAAATATCTTCATTGGTATCAATTTTTAAGTAACTCCTAAAAGTGGTATGATAGGATATGTGTCTTTTGCTTTCTCACTTACTACAGGTGGCATGATTACGTCCAGACTCATCTATGGTGCTGCAAATGGCATTGTTTCATTTTTTTCACTAGCGAATATTCCATCTGTACATGGAGGAGTTCTTCTTTGTCCATCCATCTGTTGGTGGCCTTTTTGGTTACTTCCATAACTTGGCTATTGTAATACTGTGCAATGCAGATTTCCTGCCTCTGTCTTTCCAATTCTCTCCTCTTAGATTATAGGTCGAGGAGTGGGCCTGCTGGATCATATGGTAGCTCAATGTTTACCTTTTTAAGGCACCTCCATTCTGTTCTAGTTCGTGGCCCTTTCCAAGTTACGTCCCCCTTGAAGTTGAGGGTATGCATTTCTCTACAACACCTTCAGCATTTATTGTTTGTAGTTTTCTTGCTGGTGGTTATTCTGACAAGTGTGATCTGATACCTCTTTGTGGTTGAATTCGCACGTGCCTCATAATCCATTGAAAATGAGCTTGAAGGCATGTCCTTTTTTATTTTTCAAGCTGTGATTACCCCTTAGTTCTTCAAAGTGTTCTCTTAAAGTATGTGTCACATTTTGAAATGTATTGGCCATTACCTCCCTCAAGACATTTTGAGGGCAGGTTTCATTTACAGTTCTGCAGAACTTGTTCCTATGAAATGACCATTAGCACAGGCTTAAAGCTGTTTTTGCAGGTAACTGCCAGAGGGCAGCAGCCTTTCTATGTTCCCCACCCTGGTAACTCGGGAAAAGCCCTTGCAGCCTGTGGTGTTTCTCGGTTATAAATTAGCGTGGAGTGTGCCTGGACAAACCCACACAAGCTGATGTCTCCTTACTTTCGTTGGATTTTTAAATGTAAGTTTTATTTTTTATTGGAGTAATTTTCCACTGTGTACGTGGACCACTTCTACTTTGTGCATTCCTCGGTTGATGGACATTTTCATTGCTTCCAAGTGTTGGCTATGGTAAATATTGTTGGAGTGCAGGATTGCCAGCCTGTGACTTTTTGATTCTCATTTTCTCAGGTGATAGGCCAAGCAGTGGTTGTGATTGACTGACTGGTAGCACCGTGTTTCCCTTTTCAAAGCACCTTCTTTGTGTTTTCATTAGTGGCACTTACCACGTCCCCTTTAGAATCGAGGGTACACATTTCTCCACAATCGTTTCAGCATTTATTGTTTGCAGCATTTATGCTAATGGCCCTTCTGGCTGCTGTGAGCTGATAGGTTTTTGTAATTTGGGTTTGCATGTCTCTGAAAATTCGTAAAACTCATCATTTTTCTCCGCCGTTTTCTTTTCTGTTAAAAAAAGGAATATGGAATGGTCTTCTTGGAAGGGTGTCCTCTTTTGAATTTTTTGGTCAATTTTCCACCCCAGAATTTTTTTAGAGAGCAGGTGTCATTTACCTAACTGCAAGTTTGGTGAATATTTATTGACCTTTAGCAATGGGTTTAAAGCTGATTTGTGGGAAGTGGCCTCAAGCAGGCAGCATTTCTCCATTCTCAAATCTGGGTACTAGGGCAGCAGAGCCTTTCTGGAAGTCGTGTTCCTAGGTTGTAAATTACGTTGGAATGTGCATGGAGAAAAGCCCATAATTTTATGTCTCATTATTTCTTCTTGGTATAAATTTTTTTTTAAATTGGAGTAAAGCTTAGAATATTGTTTGTCCTAGGTGTACACAATCTGGTTCATTTGTAGATTATATATGTCTATTCAAGTACAGATCCTCTTCCCATGTAAAATGTTACACAGGGTTCCGCAGACCTCCCTTGCTATATGGTCGGTAGTTTTGAGATATGTATATAATATGTGTTTGTATACATATAGTAACACTAATCTTAATTTATCCATTCCCCCCACCTTTCCTTTTAGATGAGCATAGTTTGTTTTCTAAGTCTGTGAGTGTCTGTCTCTGTGGAAATATGTTCATTTGTGTCAGTTAGTAGATAACGCCTATAAGTGATATCATAGAATATAGGTCTTTTGCTTTCCGACTTACCTCATGATTCATGATTATCTCCAGACTCATTTGTGGTTCCTCAGAGAGCAATGGTTCATTGTTTTCCATGGCTAATATTCCATTGTGTATATGGACCACTTCTTCTTTTTATCCATTCACCTGTTGGTGGACATTTTGGTTGCTTCACTGTCTTGGCTATTGTGAATAAGGCTGCACTGCAGCTTTTGCGGTCTGTGTCTTCTCGATTCTTGTCTTCTCAGGTGAGAGGTCCAATGGTGCGCCTGCTGGATTGAATGGTACCTACATTTTTACTTTTAAACACAGCTCCTTTCTGTTCTCATTATTGGCTGTTATCCTTTTACGTCTCACCAGCAGGTTGAGGGTACACAGTTCTGTAAAACCCCTTCAGCATTTATTTTTTGCAGACTTTTTGCTGATGGTCAGTCGACTGGTGTAAGTTGAAACTTTTTGTAGATTAGATTGCATGCGTCTAACACTCCCTGAGGTTGAGCTTTTATCCATGTTCCTTTTTTTTAAAAAAAGAGTGTGAGTAAAACTTAACTCTTCATAATGTCTTCTTGAAACATTTGCCTGTTTTGAATTTTTTTGTTCATTCCCTACTTCAGCACAATTATTTAGGGCACGTGTCCTTTACAACCCTGAGTCTTTGTGAATGTTAAGTGACCATTAGCTGTGAGTTTAAAGCTGCTCTTGCAGGAAACGGCCACAAGGTGGCAGCATTTCTCCTTTACCAAATTTGGTTACGAGGGAAACAGAGCCTTAATGGAAGTGGTGTTCTAGGTTGTATATTAGAATGGAATATGCCAGGAAAAAGCCGTTTAAGTTTATGTCTCATTACTTCTTGTTCATATTTGTAATTTACTTTTTATTTTTTATCCCAGCAAATTTGATTACAATGGTTTGTTTGCTCTAGGTGTGCAAGATGTGGTTCTTTCACACATATACAGGTATCTATTCTTCCTCACATCCTTTTCCCATGTACGTTATGGCACAATGTTGAGTAGTCTTCTCCTGGTCTTCCGTACGTCTTTGCTGATTATATATTTCACATGGTTTGTATATCTCTGTTAACCCCAATATGGTAATGTATCCAATCCTCATCCCTTTCTATTTGGTGAACCATAAGTTTTTTAATGAATCTGCGATTGCCTCTCTCTGTGGAAATATCTTCATTGGTATCGATTTTTAAGTAACTCCTAAAAGTGATATCATAGGATATGTGTCTTTTGCTTTCTCACTTACTACAGGTGGCGTGATTACGTCTAGACTCATCTATGGTGCTGCAAATGGCATTGTTTCATTTTTTCACTAGCTCATATTCCATCTGTACAGGTAGCAGTTCTTCTTTGTCCGCCCATCTGTCGGTGGACTTTTTGGTTACTTCCGTATCTTGGCTATTGTAATACTATGCAATGCAGATTTGCATACCTGTGTCCTTCCAATTCTGTCTTCTTACTTTATAGGTCCAGGAATAGGTCTGCTGGATCCTATGGTAGCTCAATGTTTACCTTTTAAAGGCACCTCTATTCTGTTCTCTTTAGTGGCTCTTTCCAGGTTACGTCCCACATAAAGTTGAGGGTATGCATTTCTTCCCAGCACCTTCAGCATTTATTCTTTGTAGTTTTTGCTGATGGTTATTCTGAGTGGTGTGAGCTGATACCTCTTTGTGGTTGAATTTGCATGTGTCTCATAATGCGTTGAAATTGAGCTTTTAGACATGTCCTTTTTATTTTTCCAGCTATGATTAGAGCTTATTTCTTCAAAGTGTTTTCTTAAAGTATGTGTCACCATTTGAAATATTTTGGCCATTACCTCCCTCAAGACATTTTGAGGGCAAGTTTCATTTACAGTTCTGCAGTACTTGTTCCTATGAAATGACCATTAGCACGGGCTTTAAAGCTGCTTTTGCAGGTAACTGCCAGAGGGCAGCAGCCTTTCTATGTTCCCCACCCTGGTAACTAGGGAAAAGCCCTTGCGGCCTGTGGTGTTTCTCGGTTAAAAATTAGAGTGGAGTGTGCCTGGAGAAACCCACACAAGCTGATGTCTCCTTACTTTTGTTGGATTTTTAAATGTAATTTTTATTTTTTATTGGAGTAATTTTCCACTGTGTACGTGGACCACTTCTACTTTGTGCATTCCTCGGTTGATGGACATTTTCATTGCTTCCAAGTGTTGGCTATGGTAAATATTGTTGGAGTGCAGAATTGCCAGCCTGTGACTTTTTGATTCTCATTTTCTCAGGTGATAGGCTCAGCAGTGTGTGTGATTCATTGACTGGTAGCACCTTGTTTCCCTTTTCAAAGCACCTCCTTTGTGTTTTCATTAGTGGCTCTTACCACGTCCCCCTTAGAATCGAGGGTACGCATTTCTCCACAATCGCTTCAGCATTTATTGTTTGCAGAATTTATGCTAATGGCCCTACTGGCTGCTGTGAGCTGATAGGTTTTTGTAATTTGGGTTTGCATGTATTTGAAAATTCGTAAAACTCATTATTTTTCTCCGCCGTTTTCTTTTCTGTTACAAAAAGGAAACAAATGGGAGTACATTATAACTCTTCAAATTGTCTTCTTAGAAGGTTGCCCTCTTTTGAATTTTTTGGTCGATTTTCCACCCCAGAATTTTTTTTAGAGAGCAGGTGTCATTTCCCGAACTGCAAGTTTGGTGAATATTTATTGACCTTTAGAAATGGGTTTAAACCTGCTGTTGTGGGAAGTGGCCTCAAGCAGGCAGCATTTCTCCATTCCCAAATCTGGTTTCTAGGGCAGCAGAGCCTTTCTGGAAGTCGTGTTCCTAGGTTGTAAATTACATTGAAATGTGCATGGAGAAACCCCCATATGTTTATGTCTCATTATTTCTTCTTGGTTTTAAAAATTTTTTTAATTGTGGTACAGCTTAGAATATTGTTTGTCCTAGGTGTACACAATCTGGTTCATTTGTAGATTATATATGTCTATTCAAGTACAGATCCTCTTCCCATGTAAAATGTTACAGAATGTTCCGCAGACCTCCCTTGCTATATGGTCGGTCTTTTTGAGATATGTATATAATATGTGTTTGTATACTTATAGTAACACTAATCTTAATTTATCCATTCACTCCACCTTTCCTTTTAGATGAGCATAGTTTTCTAAATCTGTGAGTGTCTTTCTCTGTGGAAATATGTTCATTTGTGTCAGTTATTAGATAACGCCTATAGGTGATATCATAGAATACAGGTCTTTTGCTTTCCGAGTTACCTCATGTTTCGTGATTATCTCCAGACTCATTTGTGGTGCGTCAAAGAGCAATGGTTCATTGTCTTGCATGGCTAATATTCCATTGTGTACATGGACCACTTCTTCTTTATCCATTCACCTGTTGGTGGACATTTTGGTTGCTTCACTGTCTTGGCTATTGTGAATAAGGCTGCACTGCAGCTTTTGCGGTCTGTGTCTTCTCCATTCTTGTCTTCTCAGGTGAGAGGTCCAATGGTGCGCCTGCTGGATTGAATGATACCTCCATTTTTACTTTTAAACACAGCTCCTTTCGGTTCTCATTATTGGCTGTTACCGTTTTACGTCTCACCAGCAGGTAGAGGGTACACAGTTCTCTAAAACCCCTTCAGCATTTATTGTTTATAGGCTTTTTGCTGATGGTCATTCGACTGATGTAAGTTGAAACTTTTTGTAGATTAGATTGCATGCGTCTAACACTCCCTGAGGTTGAGCTTTTATCCATTTTCCTTTTTTTTTAAAAGTGTGTGAGTAAAACTTAAGTCTTCATAATCTCTTCTTGAAACATATGCCTGTTTTGAATTTTTTTGTCCATTCCCTACTTCAGCTCAATTTTTTAGGGCAGGTGTCCTTTACAGCCCTGAGTCCTTGTGAATGTTAAGTGACCATTAGCTGTGAGTTTAAAGCTGCTCTTGCAGGAAACGGCCACAAGGTGGCAGCATTTCTCCTTTACCAAATTTGGTTACTAGGGAAACAGAGCCTTAATGGAAGTGGTGTTCTAGGTTGTATATTAGAATGGAATATGCCAGGAAAAAGCCCTTTAAGTTCATGTCTCATTACTTCTTGTTCATATTTGTAATTTACTTTTTATTTTTTATCCCAGCAAATTTGATTACAATGGTTTGTTTGCTCTAGGTGTGCAAGATGTGGTTCTTTCACACATATACAGGTATCTATTTTTCCTCGCATCCTTTTCCCATGTAGGTTATGGCACAATGTTGAGTAGTCTTCTCCTGGTCTTCCGTACGTCTTTGGTGGTTATATATTTCACATGGTTTGTATATCTCTGTTAACCCCAATATGGTAATGTATCCAATCCTCATCCCTTTCTATTTGGTGAACCATAAGTTTTTAAATGACTCTGCGATTGCCTCTCTCTGTGGAAATATCTTCATTGGTATCAATTTTTAAGTAACTCCTAAAAGTGATATGATAGGATATGTGTCTTTTGCTTTCTCACTTACTACAGGTGGTGTGATTACGTCTAGACTCATCTATGGTGCTGCAAATGGCATTGTTTCATTTTTTCACTAGCTCATATTCCATCTGTACAGGTAGCAGTTCTTCTTTGTCCGCCCATCTGTCGGTGGACTTTTTGGTTACTTCCGTATCTTGGCTATTGTAATACTATGCAATGCAGATTTGCATACCTGTGTCCTTCCAATTCTGTCTTCTTAGTTTATAGGTCCAGGAATAGGTCTGCTGGATCCTATGGTAGCTCAATGTTTACCTTTTAAAGGCACCTCTATTCTGTTCTCTTTAGTGGCTCTTTCCAGGTTACGTCCCACATAAAGTTGAGGGTATGCATTTCTTCCCAGCACCTTCAGCATTTATTCTTTGTAGCTTTTGCTGATGGTTATTCTGAGTGGTGTGAGCTGATACCTCTTTGTGGTTGAATTTGCATGTGTCTCATAATGCGTTGAAATTGAGCTTTTAGACATGTCCTTTTTATTTTTCCAGCAATGATTAGAGCTTATTTCTTCATAGTGTTTTCTTAAAGTATGTGTCACCATTTGAAATATTTTGGCCATTACCTCCCTCAAGACATTTTGAGGGCAAGTTTCATTTACAGTTCTGCAGTACTTGTTCCTATGAAATGACCATTAGCACGGGCTTTAAAGCTGCTTTTGCAGGTAACTGCCAGAGGGCAGCAGCCTTTCTATGTTCCCCACCCTGGTAACTAGGGAAAAGCCCTTGCGGCCTGTGGTGTTTCTAGGTTAACAATTAGAGTGGAGTGTGCCTGGAGAAACCCACACAAGCTGATGTCTCCTTACTTTTGTTGGATTTTTAAATGTAATTTTTATTTTTTATTGGAGTAATTTTCCACTGTGTACGTGGACCACTTCTACTTTGTGCATTCCTCGGTTGATGGACATTTTCATTTCTTCCAAGTGTTGGCTATGGTAAATATTGTTGGAGTGCAGAATTGCCAGCCTGTGACTTTTTGATTCTCATTTTCTCAGGTGATAGGCCCAGCAGTGTGTGTGATTCATTGACTGGTAGCACCTTGTTTCCCTTTTCAAAGCACCTCCTTTGTGTTTTCATTAGTGGCTCTTACCACGTCCCCCTTAGAATCGAGGGTACGCATTTCTCCACAATCGCTTCAGCATTTATTGTTTGCAGCATTTATGCTAATGGCCCTACTGGCTGCTGTGAGCTGATAGGTTTTTGTAATTTGGGTTTGCATGTCTTTGAAAATTCGTAAAACTCATTATTTTTCTCCGCCCGTTTTCTTTTCTGTTACAAAAAGGAAACAAATGGGAGTACATTATAACTCTTCAAATTGTCTTCTTAGAAGGTTGCCCTCTTTTGAATTTTTTGGTCGATTTTCCACCCCAGAGTTTTTTTAGAGAGCAGGTGTCATTTCCCGAACTGCAAGTTTGGTGAATATTTATTGACCTTTAGAAATGGGTTTAAAGCTGCTGTTGTGGGAAGTGGCCTCAAGCAGGCAGCATTTCTCCATTCCCAAATCTGGTTTCTAGGGCAGCAGAGCCTTTCTGGAAGTCGTGTTCCTAGGTTGTAAATTACATTGGAATGTGCATGGAGAAACCCCCATAAGTTTATGTCTCATTATTTCTTCTTGGTTTTAAAATTTTTTTTCATTGGGGTAAAGCTTAGAATATTGTTTCTCCTAGGTGTAAACAATCTGGTTCATTTGTAGATTATATATGTCTATTCAAGTACAGATCCTCTTCCCATGTAAAATGTTACAGAATGTTCCGCAGACCTCCCTTGCTATATGGTCGGTCTTTTTGAGATATGTATATAATATGTGTTTGTATACATATAGTAACACTAATCTTAATTTATCCATTCACTCCACCTTTCCTTTTAGATGAGCATAGTTTGTTTTCTAAGTCTGTGAGTGTCTTTCTCTGTGGAAATATGTTCATTTGTGTCAGTTATTAGATAACGCCTATAAGTGATATCATAGAATATAGGTCTTTTGCTTTTGGACTTACCTCATGTTTCGTGATTGTCTCCAGACTCATTTGTGGTGCCTCAGAGAGCAATGGTTCATTGTTTTCCATGGCTAATATTCCATTGTGTACATGGACCACTTCTTCTTTATCCATTCACCTCTTGTTGGATATTTTGATTGCTTCACGGTCTTGGCTATTGTGAATAAGGCTGCACTGCAGCTTTTGCGGCCTGTGTCTTCTCGATTCTTGTCTTCTCAGGTGAGAGGTCCAATGGTGTGCCTGCTGGATTGAATGGTACCTCCATTTTTACTTTTAAACACAGCTCCTTTCTATTCTCATTATTGGCTGTTACCCTTTTACGTCTCAACAGCAGGTAGTGGGTTCACAGTTCTCTAAAACCCCTTCAGCATTTATTGTTCGTAGACTTTTTGCTGATGGTCAGTCGATTGGTGTAAGTTAAAAACTTTTTGTAGATTAGATTGCATGGGTCTAACACTCCCTGAGGTTGAGCTTTTATCCATTTTCCTTTTTTTTTTAAAAGAGCGTCAGTAAAACGTAACTCTTCATATTCTCTTCTTGAAACATTTGCCTGTTTTGAAATTTTTTGTCCATTCCCTACTTCAGCTCAATTTTTTAGGGCAGGTGTCCTTTACAGCCCTGAGTCCTTGTGAATGTTAAGTGACCATTAGCTGTGACTTTAAAGCTGCTCTTGCAGGAAACGGCCACAAGGTGGCAGCATTTCTCCTTTACCAAATTTGGTTACTAGGGAAACAGAGCCTTAATGGAAGTGGTGTTCTAGGTTGTATATTAGAATGGAATATGCCAGGAAAAAGCCCTTTAAGTTTATGCCTCATTACTTCTTGTTCATATTTGTAATTTACTTTTTATTTTTTATCCCAGCAAATTTGATTACAATGGTTTGTTTCTTCTTGGTGTGCAAGATGTGGTTCTTTCACACATATATGTGTATCTATTCTTCCTCGCATCCTTTTCCCATTTAGGTTATGACAGAATGTTGAGTAGTCTTCTCCTGGTCTTCCGTACGTCTTTGGTGATTATATATTTCACATGGTTTGTATATCTCTGTTAACCCCAATATGGTAATGTATCCAATCCTCATCCCTTTCTATTTGGTGAACCTAAGTTTTTTTAATGAATCTGCGATTGCCTCTCTCTGTGGAAATATCTTCATTGGTATCAATTTTTAAGTAACTCCTAAAAGTGATATCATAGGATATGTGTCTTTTGCTTTCTCACTTACTACAGGTGGCGTGATTACGTCTAGACTCATCTATGGTGCTGCAAATGGCATTGTTTCATTTTTTCACTAGCTCATATTCCATCTGTACAGGTAGCAGTTCTTCTTTGTCCGCCCATCTTTCGGTGGACTTTTTGGTTACTTCCGTATCTTGGCTATTGTAATACTATGCAATGCAGATTTGCATACCTGTGTCCTTCCAATTCTGTCTTCTTACTTTATAGGTCCAGGAAAAGGTCTGCTGGATCCTATGGTAGCTCAATGTTTACCTTTTAAAGGCACCTCTATTCTGTTCTCTTTAGTGGCTCTTTCCAGGTTACGTCCCACATAAAGTTGAGGGTATGCATTTCTTCCCAGCACCTTCAGCATTTATTCTTTGTAGCTTTTGCTGATGGTTATTCTGAGTGGTGTGAGCTGATACCTCTTTGTGGTTGAATTTGCATGTGTCTCATAATGCGTTGAAATTGAGCTTTTAGACATGTCCTTTTTATTTTTCCAGCTATGATTAGAGCTTATTTCTTCAAAGTGTTTTCTTAAAGTATGTGTCACCATTTGAAATATTTTGGCCATTACCTCCCTCAAGACATTTTGAGGGCAAGTTTCATTTACAGTTCTGCAGTACTTGTTCCTATGAAATGACCATTAGCACGGGCTTTAAAGCTGCTTTTGCAGGTAACTGCCAGAGGGCAGCAGCCTTTCTATGTTCCCCACCCTGGTAACTAGGGAAAAGCCCTTGCGGCCTGTGGTGTTTCTCGGTTAAAACATTAGAGTGGAGTGTGCCTGGAGAAACCCACACAAGCTGATGTCTCCTTACTTTTGTTGGAATTTTTAAATGTAATTTTTATTTTTTATTGGAGAAATTTTCCACTGTGTACGTGGACCACTTCTACTTTGTGCATTCCTCGGTTGATGGACATTTTCATTTCTTCCAAGTGTTGGCTATGGTAAATATTGTTGGAGTGCAGGATTGCCAGCCTGTGACTTCTTGATTCTCATTTTCTCAGGTGATAGGCCCAGCAGTGTGTGTGATTCATTGACTGGTAGCACCGTGTTTCCCTTTTCAAAGCACCTCCTTTGTGTTTTCATTAGTGGCTCTTACCACGTCCCCCTTAGAATCGAGGGTACGCATTTCTCCACAATCGCTGCAGCATTTATTGTTTGCAGCATTTATGCTAATGTCCCTACTGGCTGCTGTGAGCTGATAGGTTTTTGTAATTTGGGTTTGTATGTATTTGAAAATTCGTAAAACTCATTATTTTTCTCCGCCGTTTTCTTTTCTGTTACAAAAAGGAAAGAAATGGGAATACATTATAAGTCTTGAAATTGTCTTCTTAGAAGGTTGCCCTCTTTTGAATTTTTTGGTCGATTTTCCACCCCAGAGTTTTTTAGAGAGCAGGTGTCATTTCCCGAACTGCAAGTTTGGTGAATATTTATTGACCTTTAGAAATGGGTTTAAAGCTGCTGTTGTGGGAAGTGGCCTCAAGCAGGCAGCATTTCTCCATTCCCAAATCTGGTTTCTAGGGCAGCAGAGCCTTTCTGGAAGTCGTGTTCCTAGGTTGTAAATTACATTGGAATGTGCATGGAGAAACCCCCATAAGTTTATGTCTCATTATTTCTTCTTGGTTTTAAAAATTTTTTTAATTGTGGTAAAGCTTAGAATATTGTTTGTCCTAGGTGTACACAATCTGGTTCATTTGTAGATTATATATGTCTATTCAAGTACAGATCCTCTTCCCATGTAAAATGTTACAGAATGTTCCGCAGACCTCCCTTGCTATATGGTCGGTCTTTTTGAAATATGTATATAATATGTGTTTGTATACATATAGTAACACTAATCTTAATTTATCCATTCACTCCACCTTTCCTTTTAGATGAGCATAGTTTGTTTTCTAAGTCTGTGAGTGTCTTTCTCTGTGGAAATATGTTCATTTATGTCAGTTATTAGATAACGCCTATAAGTGATATCATAGAATATAGGTCTTTTGCTTTTGGACTTACCTCATGTTTCGTGATTATCTCCAGACTCATTTGTGGTGCCTCAGAGAGCAATGGTTCATTGTTTTCCATGGCTAATATTCCATTGTGTACATGGACCACTTCTTCTTTATCCATTCACCTCTTGTTGGATATTTTGATTGCTTCACGGTCTTGGCTATTGTGAATAAGGCTGCACTGCAGCTTTTGCGGCCTGTGTCTTCTCGATTCTTTTCTTCTCAGGTGAGAGGTCCAATGGTGTGCCTGCTGGATTGAATGGTACCTCCATTTTTACTTTTAAACACAGCTCCTTTCTATTCTCATTATTGGCTGTTACCCTTTTACGTCTCAACAGCAGGTAGAGGGTTCACAGTTCTCTAAAACCCCTTCAGCATTTATTGTTCGTAGACTTTTTGCTGATGGTCAGTCGATTGGTGTAAGTTGAAAACTTTTTGTAGATTAGATTGCATGGGTCTAACACTCCCTGAGGTTGAGCTTTTATCCATTTTCCTTTTTTTTTAAAAGAGCGTCAGTAAAACGTAACTCTTCATATTCTCTTCTTGAAACATTTGCCTGTTTTGAAATTTTTTGTCCATTCCCTACTTCAGCTCAATTTTTTAGGGCAGGTGTCCTTTACAGCCCTGAGTCCTTGTGAATGTTAAGTGACCATTAGCTGTGACTTTAAAGCTGCTCTTGCAGGAAACGGCCACAAGGTGGCAGTATTTCTCCTTTACCAAATTTGGTTACTAGGGAAACAGAGCCTTAATGGAAGTGGTGTTCTAGGTTGTATATTAGAATGGAATATGCCAGGAAAAAGCCCTTTAAGTTTATGTCTCATTACTTCTTGTTCATATTTGTAATTTACTTTTTATTTTTTATCCCAGCAAATTTGATTACAATGGTTTGTTTCTTCTTGGTGTGCAAGATGTGGATCTTTCACACATATATGTGTATCTATTCTTCCTCGCATCCTTTTCCCGTTTAGGTTATGACAGAATGTTGAGTAGTCTTCTCCTGGTCTTCCGTACGCCTTTGGTGATTATATATTTCACATGGTTTGTATATCTCTGTTAACCCCAATATGGTAATGTATCCAATCCTCATCCCTTTCTATTTGGTGAACCTAAGTTTTTTTAATGAATCTGCGATTGCCTCTCTCTGTGGAAATATCTTCATTGTAATCAATTTTTAAGTAACTCCTAAATGTGATATCATAGGATATGTGTCTTTTGCTTTCTCACTTACTACAGGTGGCGTGATTACGTCTAGACTCATCTATGGTGCTGCAAATGGCATTGTTTCATTTTTTCACTAGCTCATATTCCATCTGTACAGGTAGCAGTTCTTCTTTGTCCGCCCATCTGTCGGTGGACTTTTTGGTTACTTCCGTATCTTGGCTATTGTAATACTATGCAATGCAGATTTGCATACCTGTGTCCTTCCAATTCTGTCTTCTTACTTTATAGGTCCAGGAATAGGTCTGCTGGATCCTATGGTAGCTCAATGTTTACCTTTTAAAGGCACCTCTATTCTGTTCTCTTTAGTGGCTCTTTCCAGGTTACGTCCCACATAAAGTTGAGGGTATGCATTTCTTCCCAGCACCTTCAGCATTTATTCTTTGTAGCTTTTGCTGATGGTTATTCTGAGTGGTGTGAGCTGATACCTCTTTGTGGTTGAATTTGCATGTGTCTCATAATGCGTTGAAATTGAGCTTTTAGACATGTCCTTTTTATTTTTCCAGCTATGATTAGAGCTTATTTCTTCAAAGTGTTTTCTTAAAGTATGTGTCACCATTTGAAATATTTTGGCCATTACCTCCCTCAAGACCTTTTGAGGGCAAGTTTCATTTACAGTTCTGCAGTACTTGTTCCTATGAAATGACCATTAGGACGGGCTTTAAAGCTGCTTTTGCAGGTAACTGCCAGAGGGCAGCAGCCTTTCTATGTTCCCCGTCCTGGTAACTAGGGAAAAGCCCTTGCGGCCTGTGGTGTTTCTCGGTTAAAACATTAGAGTGGAGTGTGCCTGGAGAAACCCACACAAGCTGATGTCTCCTTACTTTTGTTGGATTTTTAAATGTAATTTTTATTTTTTATTGGAGAAATTTTCCACTGTGTGCGTGGACCACTTCTACTTTGTGCATTCCTCGGTTGATGGACATTTTCATTTCTTCCAAGTGTTGGCTATGGTAAATATTGTTGGAGTGCAGGATTGCCAGCCTGTGACTTCTTGATTCTCATTTTCTCAGGTGATAGGCCCAGCAGTGGGTGTGATTCATTGACTGGTAGCACCGTGTTTCCCTTTTCAAAGCACCTCCTTTGTGTTTTCATTAGTGGCTCTTACCACGTCCCCCTTAGAATCGAGGGTACGCATTTCTCCACAATCGCTGCAGCATTTATTGTTTGCAGCATTTATGCTAATGTCCCTACTGGCTGCTGTGAGCTGATAGGTTTTTGTAATTTGGGTTTGCATGTCTTTGAAAATTCGTAAAACTCATTATTTTTCTCCGCCCGTTTTCTTTTCTGTTACAAAAAGGAAACAAATGGGAGTACATTATAACTCTTCAAATTGTCTTCTTAGAAGGTTGCCCTCTTTTGAATTTTTTGGTCGATTTTCCACCCCAGAGTTTTTTTAGAGAGCAGGTGTCATTTCCCGAACTGCAAGTTTGGTGAATATTTATTGACCTTTAGAAATGGGTTTAAAGCTGCTGTTGTGGGAAGTGGCCTCAAGCAGGCAGCATTTCTCCATTCCCAAATCTGGTTTCTAGGGCAGCAGAGCCTTTCTGGAAGTCGTGTTCCTAGGTTGTAAATTACATTGGAATGTGCATGGAGAAACCCCCATAAGTTTATGTCTCATTATTTCTTCTTGGTTTTAAAATTTTTTTTCATTGGGGTAAAGCTTAGAATATTGTTTCTCCTAGGTGTAAACAATCTGGTTCATTTGTAGATTATATATGTCTATTCAAGTACAGATCCTCTTCCCATGTAAAATGTTACAGAATGTTCCGCAGACCTCCCTTGCTATATGGTCGGTCTTTTTGAGATATGTATATAATATGTGTTTGTATACATATAGTAACACTAATCTTAATTTATCCATTCACTCCACCTTTCCTTTTAGATGAGCATAGTTTGTTTTCTAAGTCTGTGAGTGTCTTTCTCTGTGGAAATATGTTCATTTGTGTCAGTTATTAGATAACGCCTATAAGTGATATCATAGAATATAGGTCTTTTGCTTTTGGACTTACCTCATGTTTCGTGATTATCTCCAGACTCATTTGTGGTGCCTCAGAGAGCAATGGTTCATTGTTTTCCATGGCTAATATTCCATTGTGTACATGGACCACTTCTTCTTTATCCATTCACCACTTGTTGGATATTTTGATTGCTTCACGGTCTTGGCTATTGTGAATAAGGCTGCACTGCAGCTTTTGCGGCCTGTGTCTTCTCGATTCTTGTCTTCTCAGGTGAGAGGTCCAATGGCGTGCCTGCTGGATTGAATGGTACCTCCATTTTTACTTTTAAACACAGCTCCTTTCTATTCTCATTATTGGCTGTTACCCTTTTACGTCTCAACAGCAGGTAGAGGGTACACAGTTCTCTAAAACCCCTTCAGCATTTATTGTTCGTAGACTTTTTGCTGATGGTCAGTCAATTGGTGTAAGTTGAAAACTTTTCGTAGATTAGATTGCATGCGTCTAACACTCCCTGAGGTGGAGCTTTTATCCATTTTCCTTTTTTTTTTAAAGAGCGTCAGTAAAACGTAACTCTTCATATTCTCTTCTTGAAACATTTGCCTGTTTTGAAATTTTTTGTCCATTCCCTACTTCAGCACAATTTTTTAGGGCAGGTGTCCTTACAGCCTTGAGTTCTTGTGAATGTTAAGTGACCATTAGCTGTGACTTTAAAGCTGCTCTTGCAGGAAACGGCCACAAGGTGGCAGCATTTCTCCTTTCCCAAATTTGGTTACTAGGGAAACAGAGCCTTAATGGAAGTGGTGTTCTAGGTTGTAAATTAAAATGGAATGTGCCAGGAAAAAGCCCTTTAAGTTTATGTCTCATTACTTCTTGTTCATATTTGTAATATACTTTTTATTTTTTATCCCAGCAAATTTGATTACAATGGTTTGTTTCTTCTTGCTGTGCAAGATGTGGTTCTTTCACACATATATGGGTATCTACTCTTCCTCGCATCCTTTTCCCATTTAGGTTATGACAGAATGTTGAGTAGTCTTCTCCTGGTCTTCCGTACGTCTTTGGTGGTTATACATTTCACATGGTTTGTATATCTCTGTTAACCCCAATATGGTAATCTATCCAATCCTCATCCCTTTCTATTTGGTGAACCATAAGTTTTCAAATGAATCTGTGATTGCCTCTCTCTGTTGAAATATTTCATTGGTATCAATTTTTAAGTAACTCCTAAAAGTGGTATGATAGGATATGTGTCTTTTGCTTTCTCACTTACTACAGGTGGCATGATTACGTCTAGACTCATCTATGGTGCTGCAAATGGCATTGTTTCATTTTTTTCACTAGCGAATATTCCATCTGTACATGGAGGAGTTCTTCTTTGTCCATCCATCTGTTGGTGGCCTTTTTGGTTACTTCCATAACTTGGCTATTGTAATACTGTGCAATGCAGATTTCCTGCCTCTGTCTTTCCAATTCTCTCCTCTTAGATTATAGGTCGAGGAGTGGGCCTGCTGGATCATATGGTAGCTCAATGTTTACCTTTTTAAGGCACCTCCATTCTGTTCTAGTTCGTGGCCCTTTCCAGGTTACGTCCCCCTTGAAGTTGAGGGTATGCATTTCTCTACAACACCTTCAGCATTTATTGTTTGTAGTTTTCTTGCTGGTGGTTATTCTGACAAGTGTGATCTGATACCTCTTTGTGGTTGAATTCGCACGTGCCTCATAATCCATTGAAAATGAGCTTGAAGGCATGTCCTTTTTTATTTTTCAAGCTGTGATTACCCCTTAGTTCTTCAAAGTGTTCTCTTAAAGTATGTGTCACATTTTGAAATGTATTGGCCATTACCTCCCTCAAGACATTTTGAGGGCAGGTTTCATTTACAGTTCTGCAGAACTTGTTCCTATGAAATGACCATTAGCACAGGCTTAAAGCTGTTTTTGCAGGTAACTGCCAGAGGGCAGCAGCCTTTCTATGTTCCCCACCCTGGTAACTCGGGAAAAGCCCTTGCAGCCTGTGGTGTTTCTCGGTTATAAATTAGCGTGGAGTGTGCCTGGACAAACCCACACAAGCTGATGTCTCCTTACTTTCGTTGGATTTTTAAATGTAAGTTTTATTTTTTATTGGAGTAATTTTCCACTGTGTACGTGGACCACTTCTACTTTGTGCATTCCTCGGTTGATGGACATTTTCATTGCTTCCAAGGGTTGGCTATGGTAAATATTCTTGGAGTGCAGGATTGCCAGCCTGTGACTTTTTGATTCTCATTTTCTCAGGTGATAGGCCAAGCAGTGGTTGTGATTGACTGACTGGTAGCACCGTGTTTCCCTTTTCAAAGCACCTTCTTTGTGTTTTCATTAGTGGCACTTACCACGTCCCCTTTAGAATCGAGGGTACACATTTCTCCACAATCGTTTCAGCATTTATTGTTTGCAGCATTTATGCTAATGGCCCTTCTGGCTGCTGTGAGCTGATAGGTTTTTGTAATTTGGGTTTGCATGTCTCTGAAAATTCGTAAAACTCATCATTTTTCTCCGCCGTTTTCTTTTCTGTTAAAAAAAGGAAACAATTGGGAGTACAATATAACTCTTGATATGGTCTTCTTGGAAGGGTGCCCTCTTTTGAATTTTTTGGTCAATTTTCCACCCCAGAATTTTTTTAGAGAGCAGGTGTCATTTACCTAACTGCAAGTTTGGTGAATATTTATTGACCTTTAGCAATGGGTTTAAAGCTGATTTGTGGGAAGTGGCCTCAAGCAGGCAGCATTTCTCCATTCTCAAATCTGGGTACTAGGGCAGCAGAGCCTTTCTGGAAGTCGTGTTCCTAGGTTGTAAATTACGTTGGAATGTGCATGGAGAAAAGCCCATACGTTTATGTCTCATTATTTCTTCTTGGTATAAATTTTTTTTTAAATTGGAGTAAAGCTTAGAATATTGTTTGTCCTAGGTGTACACAATCTGTTTCATTTGTAGATTATATATGTCTATTCAAGTACAGATCCTCTTCCCATGTAAAATGTTACACAGGGTTCCGCAGAACTCCCTTGCTATATGGTCGGTAGTTTTGAGATATGTATATAATATGTGTTTGTATACATATAGTAACACTAATCTTAATTTATCCATTCCCCCCACCTTTCCTTTTAGATGAGCATAGTTTGTTTTCTAAGTCTGTGAGTGTCTATCTCTGTGGAAATATGTTCATTTGCGTCAGTTATTAGATAACGCCTATAAGTGATATCATAGAATATAGGTCTTTTGCTTTCCGACTTACCTCATGATTCATGATTATCTCCAGACTCATTTGTGGTTCCTCAGAGAGCAATGGTTCATTGTTTTCCATGGCTAATATTCCATTGTGTATATGGACCACTTCTTCTTTTTATCCATGCACCTGTTGGTGGACATTTTGGTTGCTTCACTGTCTTGGCTATTGTGAATAAGGCTGCACTGCAGCTTTTGCGGCCTGTGTCTTCTCGATTCTTGTCTTCTCAAGTGAGAGGTCCAATGGTGCGCCTGCTGGATTGAATGGTACCTCCATTTTTACTTTTAAACACAGCTCCTTTCTGTTCTCATTATTGGCTGTTATCCTTTTACGTCTCACCAGCAGGTTGAGGGTACACAGTTCTGTAAAACCCCTTCAGCATTTATTTTTTGTAGACTTTTTGCTGATGGTCAGTCGACTGGTGTAAGTTGAAACTTTTTGTAGATTAGATTGCATGCGTCTAACACTCCCTGAGGTTGAGCTTTTATCCATGTTCCTTTTTTTTAAAAAAGAGTGTGAGTAAAACTTAAATCTTCATAATCTCTTCTTGAAACATTTGCCTGTTTTGAATTTTTTTGTCCATTCCCTACTTCAGCACAATATTTTAGGGCAGGTGTCCTTTACAGCCCTGAGTCTTTGTGAATGTTAAGTGACCATTAGCTGTGACTTTAAAGCTGCTCTTGCAGGAAACGGCCACAAGGTGGCAGCATTTCTCCTTTACCAAATTTGGTTACTAGGGAAACAGAGCCTTAATGGAAGTGGTGTTCTAGGTTGTAAATTAAAATGGAATGTGCCAGGTAAAAGCCCTTTAAGTTTATGTCTCATTACTTCTTGTTCATATTTGTAATTTACTTTTTATTTTTTATCCCAGCAAATTTGATTACAATGGTTTGTTTCTTCTTGGTGTGCAAGATGTGGTTCTTTCACACATATATGTGTATCTACTCTTCCTCGCATCCTTTTCCCATTTAGGTTATGACAGAATGTTGAGTAGTCTTCTCCTGGTCTTCCGTACGCCTTTGGTGATTATATATTTCACATGGTTTGCATATCTCTGTTAACCCCAATATGGTAATGTATCCAATCCTCATCCCTTTCTTTTTGGTGAGCCTAAGTTTTTTTATTGAATCTGTGATTGCCTTTCTCTGTGGAAATATCTTCATTGGTATCAATTTTTAAGTAACTCCTAAAAGTGATATGATAGGATATGTGTCTTTTGCTTTCTCACTTACTACAGGGGGCGTGATTACGTCTAGACTCATCTATGGTGCTGCAAATGGCATTGTTTCATTTTTTTCAGTAGCGAATATTCCATCTGTACATGGAGGAGTTCTTCTGTGTCCACCCATCTGTTGGTGGACTTTTTGGTTACTTCCATATCTTGGCTATTGTGATACTGTGCAATGCAGATTTGCCTGCCTGTGTCTTTCCAATTCTGTCTTCTTAGATTATAGGTCGAGGAGTGGGCCTGCTAGGTCAGATGGTAGCTCAATGTTTACCTTTTTAAGGCACCTCCTTTCTGTTCTCATCTGTGGCCCTTTCCAACTTACGTCCCACTTGAAGTTGAGGGTATACATTTCTCCACAACACCTTCAGCATTTATTGTTTGTAGTTTTCTTGCTGATGGTTACTCTGGCAATTGTGAGCTGATACCTCTTTGTGGTTGAATTCGCATGTGCCTCAAAATCCGTTGAAATTGAGCTTTAAGGCATGTCCTATTTATTTTTCAAGCTGTGATTACCCCTTAGTTCTTCAAAGTGTTCTCTTAAAGTATGTGTCACATTTTGAAATATTTTGGCCATTACCTCCCTCAAGACCTTTTGAGGGCAAGTTTCATTTACAGTTCTGCAGTACTTGTTCCTATGAAATGACCATTAGGACGGGCTTTAAAGCTGCTTTTGCAGGTAACTGCCAGAGGGCAGCAGCCTTTCTATGTTCCCCGTCCTGGTAACTAGGGAAAAGCCCTTGCGGCCTGTGGTGTTTCTCGGTTAAAACATTAGAGTGGAGTGTGCCTGGAGAAACCCACACAAGCTGATGTCTCCTTACTTTTGTTGGATTTTTAAATGTAATTTTTATTTTTTATTGGAGAAATTTTCCACTGTGTGCGTGGACCACTTCTACTTTGTGCATTCCTCGGTTGATGGACATTTTCATTTCTTCCAAGTGTTGGCTATGGTAAATATTGTTGGAGTGCAGGATTGCCAGCCTGTGACTTCTTGATTCTCATTTTCTCAGGTGATAGGCCCAGCAGTGGGTGTGATTCATTGACTGGTAGCACCGTGTTTCCCTTTTCAAAGCACCTCCTTTGTGTTTTCATTAGTGGCTCTTACCACGTCCCCCTTAGAATCGAGGGTACGCATTTCTCCACAATCGCTGCAGCATTTATTGTTTGCAGCATTTATGCTAATGTCCCTACTGGCTGCTGTGAGCTGATAGGTTTTTGTAATTTGGGTTTGCATGTCTTTGAAAATTCGTAAAACTCATTATTTTTCTCCGCCCGTTTTCTTTTCTGTTACAAAAAGGAAACAAATGGGAGTACATTATAACTCTTCAAATTGTCTTCTTAGAAGGTTGCCCTCTTTTGAATTTTTTGGTCGATTTTCCACCCCAGAGTTTTTTTAGAGAGCAGGTGTCATTTCCCGAACTGCAAGTTTGGTGAATATTTATTGACCTTTAGAAATGGGTTTAAAGCTGCTGTTGTGGGAAGTGGCCTCAAGCAGGCAGCATTTCTCCATTCCCAAATCTGGTTTCTAGGGCAGCAGAGCCTTTCTGGAAGTCGTGTTCCTAGGTTGTAAATTACATTGGAATGTGCATGGAGAAACCCCCATAAGTTTATGTCTCATTATTTCTTCTTGGTTTTAAAATTTTTTTTCATTGGGGTAAAGCTTAGAATATTGTTTCTCCTAGGTGTAAACAATCTGGTTCATTTGTAGATTATATATGTCTATTCAAGTACAGATCCTCTTCCCATGTAAAATGTTACAGAATGTTCCGCAGACCTCCCTTGCTATATGGTCGGTCTTTTTGAGATATGTATATAATATGTGTTTGTATACATATAGTAACACTAATCTTAATTTATCCATTCACTCCACCTTTCCTTTTAGATGAGCATAGTTTGTTTTCTAAGTCTGTGAGTGTCTTTCTCTGTGGAAATATGTTCATTTGTGTCAGTTATTAGATAACGCCTATAAGTGATATCATAGTATATAGGTCTTTTGCTTTTGGACTTACCTCATGTTTCGTGATTATCTCCAGACTCATTTGTGGTGCCTCAGAGAGCAATGGTTCATTGTTTTCCATGGCTAATATTCCATTGTGTACATGGACCACTTCTTCTTTATCCATTCACCACTTGTTGGATATTTTGATTGCTTCACGGTCTTGGCTATTGTGAATAAGGCTGCACTGCAGCTTTTGCGGCCTGTGTCTTCTCGATTCTTGTCTTCTCAGGTGAGAGGTCCAATGGCGTGCCTGCTGGATTGAATGGTACCTCCATTTTTACTTTTAAACACAGCTCCTTTCTATTCTCATTATTGGCTGTTACCCTTTTACGTCTCAACAGCAGGTAGAGGGTACACAGTTCTCTAAAACCCCTTCAGCATTTATTGTTCGTAGACTTTTTGCTGATGGTCAGTCAATTGGTGTAAGTTGAAAACTTTTCGTAGATTAGATTGCATGCGTCTAACACTCCCTGAGGTGGAGCTTTTATCCATTTTCCTTTTTTTTTTAAAGAGCGTCAGTAAAACGTAACTCTTCATATTCTCTTCTTGAAACATTTGCCTGTTTTGAAATTTTTTGTCCATTCCCTACTTCAGCACAATTTTTTAGGGCAGGTGTCCTTACAGCCTTGAGTTCTTGTGAATGTTAAGTGACCATTAGCTGTGACTTTAAAGCTGCTCTTGCAGGAAACGGCCACAAGGTGGCAGCATTTCTCCTTTACCAAATTTGGTTACTAGGGAAACAGAGCCTTAATGGAAGTGGTGTTCTAGGTTGTAAATTAAAATGGAATGTGCCAGGAAAAAGCCCTTTAAGTTTATGTCTCATTACTTCTTGTTCATATTTGTAATATACTTTTTATTTTTTATCCCAGCAAATTTGATTACAATGGTTTGTTTCTTCTTGCTGTGCAAGATGTGGTTCTTTCACACATATATGGGTATCTACTCTTCCTCGCATCCTTTTCCCATTTAGGTTATGACAGAATGTTGAGTAGTCTTCTCCTGGTCTTCCGTACGTCTTTGGTGGTTATACATTTCACATGGTTTGTATATCTCTGTTAACCCCAATATGGTAATCTATCCAATCCTCATCCCTTTCTATTTGGTGAACCATAAGTTTTCAAATGAATCTGTGATTGCCTCTCTCTGTTGAAATATTTCATTGGTATCAATTTTTAAGTAACTCCTAAAAGTGGTATGATAGGATATGTGTCTTTTGCTTTCTCACTTACTACAGGTGGCATGATTACGTCTAGACTCATCTATGGTGCTGCAAATGGCATTGTTTCATTTTTTTCACTAGCGAATATTCCATCTGTACATGGAGGAGTTCTTCTTTGTCCATCCATCTGTTGGTGGCCTTTTTGGTTACTTCCATAACTTGGCTATTGTAATACTGTGCAATGCAGATTTCCTGCCTCTGTCTTTCCAATTCTCTCCTCTTAGATTATAGGTCGAGGAGTGGGCCTGCTGGATCATATGGTAGCTCAATGTTTACCTTTTTAAGGCACCTCCATTCTGTTCTAGTTCGTGGCCCTTTCCAGGTTACGTCCCCCTTGAAGTTGAGGGTATGCATTTCTCTACAACACCTTCAGCATTTATTGTTTGTAGTTTTCTTGCTGGTGGTTATTCTGACAAGTGTGATCTGATACCTCTTTGTGGTTGAATTCGCACGTGCCTCATAATCCATTGAAAATGAGCTTGAAGGCATGTCCTTTTTTATTTTTCAAGCTGTGATTACCCCTTAGTTCTTCAAAGTGTTCTCTTAAAGTATGTGTCACATTTTGAAATGTATTGGCCATTACCTCCCTCAAGACATTTTGAGGGCAGGTTTCATTTACAGTTCTGCAGAACTTGTTCCTATGAAATGACCATTAGCACAGGCTTAAAGCTGTTTTTGCAGGTAACTGCCAGAGGGCAGCAGCCTTTCTATGTTCCCCACCCTGGTAACTCGGGAAAAGCCCTTGCAGCCTGTGGTGTTTCTCGGTTATAAATTAGCGTGGAGTGTGCCTGGACAAACCCACACAAGCTGATGTCTCCTTACTTTCGTTGGATTTTTAAATGTAAGTTTTATTTTTTATTGGAGTAATTTTCCACTGTGTACGTGGACCACTTCTACTTTGTGCATTCCTCGGTTGATGGACATTTTCATTGCTTCCAAGGGTTGGCTATGGTAAATATTCTTGGAGTGCAGGATTGCCAGCCTGTGACTTTTTGATTCTCATTTTCTCAGGTGATAGGCCAAGCAGTGGTTGTGATTGACTGACTGGTAGCACCGTGTTTCCCTTTTCAAAGCACCTTCTTTGTGTTTTCATTAGTGGCACTTACCACGTCCCCTTTAGAATCGAGGGTACACATTTCTCCACAATCGTTTCAGCATTTATTGTTTGCAGCATTTATGCTAATGGCCCTTCTGGCTGCTGTGAGCTGATAGGTTTTTGTAATTTGGGTTTGCATGTCTCTGAAAATTCGTAAAACTCATCATTTTTCTCCGCCGTTTTCTTTTCTGTTAAAAAAAGGAAACAATTGGGAGTACAATATAACTCTTGATATGGTCTTCTTGGAAGGGTGCCCTCTTTTGAATTTTTTGGTCAATTTTCCACCCCAGAATTTTTTTAGAGAGCAGGTGTCATTTACCTAACTGCAAGTTTGGTGAATATTTATTGACCTTTAGCAATGGGTTTAAAGCTGATTTGTGGGAAGTGGCCTCAAGCAGGCAGCATTTCTCCATTCTCAAATCTGGGTACTAGGGCAGCAGAGCCTTTCTGGAAGTCGTGTTCCTAGGTTGTAAATTACGTTGGAATGTGCATGGAGAAAAGCCCATACGTTTATGTCTCATTATTTCTTCTTGGTATAAATTTTTTTTTAAATTGGAGTAAAGCTTAGAATATTGTTTGTCCTAGGTGTACACAATCTGTTTCATTTGTAGATTATATATGTCTATTCAAGTACAGATCCTCTTCCCATGTAAAATGTTACACAGGGTTCCGCAGAACTCCCTTGCTATATGGTCGGTAGTTTTGAGATATGTATATAATATGTGTTTGTATACATATAGTAACACTAATCTTAATTTATCCATTCCCCCCACCTTTCCTTTTAGATGAGCATAGTTTGTTTTCTAAGTCTGTGAGTGTCTATCTCTGTGGAAATATGTTCATTTGCGTCAGTTATTAGATAACGCCTATAAGTGATATCATAGAATATAGGTCTTTTGCTTTCCGACTTACCTCATGATTCATGATTATCTCCAGACTCATTTGTGGTTCCTCAGAGAGCAATGGTTCATTGTTTTCCATGGCTAATATTCCATTGTGTATATGGACCACTTCTTCTTTTTATCCATGCACCTGTTGGTGGACATTTTGGTTGCTTCACTGTCTTGGCTATTGTGAATAAGGCTGCACTGCAGCTTTTGCGGCCTGTGTCTTCTCGATTCTTGTCTTCTCAAGTGAGAGGTCCAATGGTGCGCCTGCTGGATTGAATGGTACCTCCATTTTTACTTTTAAACACAGCTCCTTTCTGTTCTCATTATTGGCTGTTATCCTTTTACGTCTCACCAGCAGGTTGAGGGTACACAGTTCTGTAAAACCCCTTCAGCATTTATTTTTTGTAGACTTTTTGCTGATGGTCAGTCGACTGGTGTAAGTTGAAACTTTTTGTAGATTAGATTGCATGCGTCTAACACTCCCTGAGGTTGAGCTTTTATCCATGTTCCTTTTTTTTAAAAAAAGAGTGTGAGTAAAACTTAAATCTTCATAATCTCTTCTTGAAACATTTGCCTGTTTTGAATTTTTTTGTCCATTCCCTACTTCAGCACAATATTTTAGGGCAGGTGTCCTTTACAGCCCTGAGTCTTTGTGAATGTTAAGTGACCATTAGCTGTGACTTTAAAGCTGCTCTTGCAGGAAACGGCCACAAGGTGGCAGCATTTCTCCTTTACCAAATTTGGTTACTAGGGAAACAGAGCCTTAATGGAAGTGGTGTTCTAGGTTGTAAATTAAAATGGAATGTGCCAGGTAAAAGCCCTTTAAGTTTATGTCTCATTACTTCTTGTTCATATTTGTAATTTACTTTTTATTTTTTATCCCAGCAAATTTGATTACAATGGTTTGTTTCTTCTTGGTGTGCAAGATGTGGTTCTTTCACACATATATGTGTATCTACTCTTCCTCGCATCCTTTTCCCATTTAGGTTATGACAGAATGTTGAGTAGTCTTCTCCTGGTCTTCCGTACGCCTTTGGTGATTATATATTTCACATGGTTTGCATATCTCTGTTAACCCCAATATGGTAATGTATCCAATCCTCATCCCTTTCTTTTTGGTGAGCCTAAGTTTTTTTATTGAATCTGTGATTGCCTTTCTCTGTGGAAATATCTTCATTGGTATCAATTTTTAAGTAACTCCTAAAAGTGATATGATAGGATATGTGTCTTTTGCTTTCTCACTTACTACAGGGGGCGTGATTACGTCTAGACTCATCTATGGTGCTGCAAATGGCATTGTTTCATTTTTTTCAGTAGCGAATATTCCATCTGTACATGGAGGAGTTCTTCTGTGTCCACCCATCTGTTGGTGGACTTTTTGGTTACTTCCATATCTTGGCTATTGTGATACTGTGCAATGCAGATTTGCCTGCCTGTGTCTTTCCAATTCTGTCTTCTTAGATTATAGGTCGAGGAGTGGGCCTGCTAGGTCAGATGGTAGCTCAATGTTTACCTTTTTAAGGCACCTCCTTTCTGTTCTCATCTGTGGCCCTTTCCAACTTACGTCCCACTTGAAGTTGAGGGTATACATTTCTCCACAACACCTTCAGCATTTATTGTTTGTAGTTTTCTTGCTGATGGTTACTCTGGCAATTGTGAGCTGATACCTCTTTGTGGTTGAATTCGCATGTGCCTCAAAATCCGTTGAAATTGAGCTTTAAGGCATGTCCTATTTATTTTTCAAGCTGTGATTACCCCTTAGTTCTTCAAAGTGTTCTCTTAAAGTATGTGTCACATTTTGAAATATTTTGGCCATTACCTCCCTCAAGACCTTTTGAGGGCAAGTTTCATTTACAGTTCTGCAGTACTTGTTCCTATGAAATGACCATTAGGACGGGCTTTAAAGCTGCTTTTGCAGGTAACTGCCAGAGGGCAGCAGCCTTTCTATGTTCCCCGTCCTGGTAACTAGGGAAAAGCCCTTGCGGCCTGTGGTGTTTCTCGGTTAAAACATTAGAGTGGAGTGTGCCTGGAGAAACCCACACAAGCTGATGTCTCCTTACTTTTGTTGGATTTTTAAATGTAATTTTTATTTTTTATTGGAGAAATTTTCCACTGTGTGCGTGGACCACTTCTACTTTGTGCATTCCTCGGTTGATGGACATTTTCATTTCTTCCAAGTGTTGGCTATGGTAAATATTGTTGGAGTGCAGGATTGCCAGCCTGTGACTTCTTGATTCTCATTTTCTCAGGTGATAGGCCCAGCAGTGGGTGTGATTCATTGACTGGTAGCACCGTGTTTCCCTTTTCAAAGCACCTCCTTTGTGTTTTCATTAGTGGCTCTTACCACGTCCCCCTTAGAATCGAGGGTACGCATTTCTCCACAATCGCTGCAGCATTTATTGTTTGCAGCATTTATGCTAATGTCCCTACTGGCTGCTGTGAGCTGATAGGTTTTTGTAATTTGGGTTTGCATGTCTTTGAAAATTCGTAAAACTCATTATTTTTCTCCGCCCGTTTTCTTTTCTGTTACAAAAAGGAAACAAATGGGAGTACATTATAACTCTTCAAATTGTCTTCTTAGAAGGTTGCCCTCTTTTGAATTTTTTGGTCGATTTTCCACCCCAGAGTTTTTTTAGAGAGCAGGTGTCATTTCCCGAACTGCAAGTTTGGTGAATATTTATTGACCTTTAGAAATGGGTTTAAAGCTGCTGTTGTGGGAAGTGGCCTCAAGCAGGCAGCATTTCTCCATTCCCAAATCTGGTTTCTAGGGCAGCAGAGCCTTTCTGGAAGTCGTGTTCCTAGGTTGTAAATTACATTGGAATGTGCATGGAGAAACCCCCATAAGTTTATGTCTCATTATTTCTTCTTGGTTTTAAAATTTTTTTTCATTGGGGTAAAGCTTAGAATATTGTTTCTCCTAGGTGTAAACAATCTGGTTCATTTGTAGATTATATATGTCTATTCAAGTACAGATCCTCTTCCCATGTAAAATGTTACAGAATGTTCCGCAGACCTCCCTTGCTATATGGTCGGTCTTTTTGAGATATGTATATAATATGTGTTTGTATACATATAGTAACACTAATCTTAATTTATCCATTCACTCCACCTTTCCTTTTAGATGAGCATAGTTTGTTTTCTAAGTCTGTGAGTGTCTTTCTCTGTGGAAATATGTTCATTTGTGTCAGTTATTAGATAACGCCTATAAGTGATATCATAGTATATAGGTCTTTTGCTTTTGGACTTACCTCATGTTTCGTGATTATCTCCAGACTCATTTGTGGTGCCTCAGAGAGCAATGGTTCATTGTTTTCCATGGCTAATATTCCATTGTGTACATGGACCACTTCTTCTTTATCCATTCACCACTTGTTGGATATTTTGATTGCTTCACGGTCTTGGCTATTGTGAATAAGGCTGCACTGCAGCTTTTGCGGCCTGTGTCTTCTCGATTCTTGTCTTCTCAGGTGAGAGGTCCAATGGCGTGCCTGCTGGATTGAATGGTACCTCCATTTTTACTTTTAAACACAGCTCCTTTCTATTCTCATTATTGGCTGTTACCCTTTTACGTCTCAACAGCAGGTAGAGGGTACACAGTTCTCTAAAACCCCTTCAGCATTTATTGTTCGTAGACTTTTTGCTGATGGTCAGTCAATTGGTGTAAGTTGAAAACTTTTCGTAGATTAGATTGCATGCGTCTAACACTCCCTGAGGTGGAGCTTTTATCCATTTTCCTTTTTTTTTTAAAGAGCGTCAGTAAAACGTAACTCTTCATATTCTCTTCTTGAAACATTTGCCTGTTTTGAAATTTTTTGTCCATTCCCTACTTCAGCACAATTTTTTAGGGCAGGTGTCCTTACAGCCTTGAGTTCTTGTGAATGTTAAGTGACCATTAGCTGTGACTTTAAAGCTGCTCTTGCAGGAAACGGCCACAAGGTGGCAGCATTTCTCCTTTACCAAATTTGGTTACTAGGGAAACAGAGCCTTAATGGAAGTGGTGTTCTAGGTTGTAAATTAAAATGGAATGTGCCAGGAAAAAGCCCTTTAAGTTTATGTCTCATTACTTCTTGTTCATATTTGTAATATACTTTTTATTTTTTATCCCAGCAAATTTGATTACAATGGTTTGTTTCTTCTTGCTGTGCAAGATGTGGTTCTTTCACACATATATGGGTATCTACTCTTCCTCGCATCCTTTTCCCATTTAGGTTATGACAGAATGTTGAGTAGTCTTCTCCTGGTCTTCCGTACGTCTTTGGTGGTTATACATTTCACATGGTTTGTATATCTCTGTTAACCCCAATATGGTAATCTATCCAATCCTCATCCCTTTCTATTTGGTGAACCATAAGTTTTCAAATGAATCTGTGATTGCCTCTCTCTGTTGAAATATTTCATTGGTATCAATTTTTAAGTAACTCCTAAAAGTGGTATGATAGGATATGTGTCTTTTGCTTTCTCACTTACTACAGGTGGCATGATTACGTCTAGACTCATCTATGGTGCTGCAAATGGCATTGTTTCATTTTTTTCACTAGCGAATATTCCATCTGTACATGGAGGAGTTCTTCTTTGTCCATCCATCTGTTGGTGGCCTTTTTGGTTACTTCCATAACTTGGCTATTGTAATACTGTGCAATGCAGATTTCCTGCCTCTGTCTTTCCAATTCTCTCCTCTTAGATTATAGGTCGAGGAGTGGGCCTGCTGGATCATATGGTAGCTCAATGTTTACCTTTTTAAGGCACCTCCATTCTGTTCTAGTTCGTGGCCCTTTCCAGGTTACGTCCCCCTTGAAGTTGAGGGTATGCATTTCTCTACAACACCTTCAGCATTTATTGTTTGTAGTTTTCTTGCTGGTGGTTATTCTGACAAGTGTGATCTGATACCTCTTTGTGGTTGAATTCGCACGTGCCTCATAATCCATTGAAAATGAGCTTGAAGGCATGTCCTTTTTTATTTTTCAAGCTGTGATTACCCCTTAGTTCTTCAAAGTGTTCTCTTAAAGTATGTGTCACATTTTGAAATGTATTGGCCATTACCTCCCTCAAGACATTTTGAGGGCAGGTTTCATTTACAGTTCTGCAGAACTTGTTCCTATGAAATGACCATTAGCACAGGCTTAAAGCTGTTTTTGCAGGTAACTGCCAGAGGGCAGCAGCCTTTCTATGTTCCCCACCCTGGTAACTCGGGAAAAGCCCTTGCAGCCTGTGGTGTTTCTCGGTTATAAATTAGCGTGGAGTGTGCCTGGACAAACCCACACAAGCTGATGTCTCCTTACTTTCGTTGGATTTTTAAATGTAAGTTTTATTTTTTATTGGAGTAATTTTCCACTGTGTACGTGGACCACTTCTACTTTGTGCATTCCTCGGTTGATGGACATTTTCATTGCTTCCAAGGGTTGGCTATGGTAAATATTCTTGGAGTGCAGGATTGCCAGCCTGTGACTTTTTGATTCTCATTTTCTCAGGTGATAGGCCAAGCAGTGGTTGTGATTGACTGACTGGTAGCACCGTGTTTCCCTTTTCAAAGCACCTTCTTTGTGTTTTCATTAGTGGCACTTACCACGTCCCCTTTAGAATCGAGGGTACACATTTCTCCACAATCGTTTCAGCATTTATTGTTTGCAGCATTTATGCTAATGGCCCTTCTGGCTGCTGTGAGCTGATAGGTTTTTGTAATTTGGGTTTGCATGTCTCTGAAAATTCGTAAAACTCATCATTTTTCTCCGCCGTTTTCTTTTCTGTTAAAAAAAGGAAACAATTGGGAGTACAATATAACTCTTGATATGGTCTTCTTGGAAGGGTGCCCTCTTTTGAATTTTTTGGTCAATTTTCCACCCCAGAATTTTTTTAGAGAGCAGGTGTCATTTACCTAACTGCAAGTTTGGTGAATATTTATTGACCTTTAGCAATGGGTTTAAAGCTGATTTGTGGGAAGTGGCCTCAAGCAGGCAGCATTTCTCCATTCTCAAATCTGGGTACTAGGGCAGCAGAGCCTTTCTGGAAGTCGTGTTCCTAGGTTGTAAATTACGTTGGAATGTGCATGGAGAAAAGCCCATACGTTTATGTCTCATTATTTCTTCTTGGTATAAATTTTTTTTTAAATTGGAGTAAAGCTTAGAATATTGTTTGTCCTAGGTGT
This sequence comes from Eschrichtius robustus, assembly GCF_028021215.1. Lineage (NCBI taxonomy): Eukaryota > Metazoa > Chordata > Mammalia > Artiodactyla > Eschrichtiidae > Eschrichtius > Eschrichtius robustus. Next base: position 28,142,062 of record NC_090830.1, read on the forward strand.
ACACAATCTGTTTCATTTGTAGATTATATATGTCTATTCAAGTACAGATCCTCTTCCCATGTAAAATGTTACACAGGGTTCCGCAGAACTCCCTTGCTATATGGTCGGTAGTTTTGAGATATGTATATAATATGTGTTTGTATACATATAGTAACACTAATCTTAATTTATCCATTCCCCCCACCTTTCCTTTTAGATGAGCATAGTTTGTTTTCTAAGTCTGTGAGTGTCTATCTCTGTGGAAATATGTTCATTTGCGTCAGTTATTAGATAACGCCTATAAGTGATATCATAGAATATAGGTCTTTTGCTTTCCGACTTACCTCATGATTCATGATTATCTCCAGACTCATTTGTGGTTCCTCAGAGAGCAATGGTTCATTGTTTTCCATGGCTAATATTCCATTGTGTATATGGACCACTTCTTCTTTTTATCCATGCACCTGTTGGTGGACATTTTGGTTGCTTCACTGTCTTGGCTATTGTGAATAAGGCTGCACTGCAGCTTTTGCGGCCTGTGTCTTCTCGATTCTTGTCTTCTCAAGTGAGAGGTCCAATGGTGCGCCTGCTGGATTGAATGGTACCTCCATTTTTACTTTTAAACACAGCTCCTTTCTGTTCTCATTATTGGCTGTTATCCTTTTACGTCTCACCAGCAGGTTGAGGGTACACAGTTCTGTAAAACCCCTTCAGCATTTATTTTTTGTAGACTTTTTGCTGATGGTCAGTCGACTGGTGTAAGTTGAAACTTTTTGTAGATTAGATTGCATGCGTCTAACACTCCCTGAGGTTGAGCTTTTATCCATGTTCCTTTTTTTTAAAAAAAGAGTGTGAGTAAAACTTAAATCTTCATAATCTCTTCTTGAAACATTTGCCTGTTTTGAATTTTTTTGTCCATTCCCTACTTCAGCACAATATTTTAGGGCAGGTGTCCTTTACAGCCCTGAGTCTTTGTGAATGTTAAGTGACCATTAGCTGTGACTTTAAAGCTGCTCTTGCAGGAAACGGCCACAAGGTGGCAGCATTTCTCCTTTACCAAATTTGGTTACTAGGGAAACAGAGCCTTAATGGAAGTGGTGTTCTAGGTTGTAAATTAAAATGGAATGTGCCAGGTAAAAGCCCTTTAAGTTTATGTCTCATTACTTCTTGTTCATATTTGTAATTTACTTTTTATTTTTTATCCCAGCAAATTTGATTACAATGGTTTGTTTCTTCTTGGTGTGCAAGATGTGGTTCTTTCACACATATATGTGTATCTACTCTTCCTCGCATCCTTTTCCCATTTAGGTTATGACAGAATGTTGAGTAGTCTTCTCCTGGTCTTCCGTACGCCTTTGGTGATTATATATTTCACATGGTTTGCATATCTCTGTTAACCCCAATATGGTAATGTATCCAATCCTCATCCCTTTCTTTTTGGTGAGCCTAAGTTTTTTTATTGAATCTGTGATTGCCTTTCTCTGTGGAAATATCTTCATTGGTATCAATTTTTAAGTAACTCCTAAAAGTGATATGATAGGATATGTGTCTTTTGCTTTCTCACTTACTACAGGGGGCGTGATTACGTCTAGACTCATCTATGGTGCTGCAAATGGCATTGTTTCATTTTTTTCAGTAGCGAATATTCCATCTGTACATGGAGGAGTTCTTCTGTGTCCACCCATCTGTTGGTGGACTTTTTGGTTACTTCCATATCTTGGCTATTGTGATACTGTGCAATGCAGATTTGCCTGCCTGTGTCTTTCCAATTCTGTCTTCTTAGATTATAGGTCGAGGAGTGGGCCTGCTAGGTCAGATGGTAGCTCAATGTTTACCTTTTTAAGGCACCTCCTTTCTGTTCTCATCTGTGGCCCTTTCCAACTTACGTCCCACTTGAAGTTGAGGGTATACATTTCTCCACAACACCTTCAGCATTTATTGTTTGTAGTTTTCTTGCTGATGGTTACTCTGGCAATTGTGAGCTGATACCTCTTTGTGGTTGAATTCGCATGTGCCTCAAAATCCGTTGAAATTGAGCTTTAAGGCATGTCCTATTTATTTTTCAAGCTGTGATTACCCCTTAGTTCTTCAAAGTGTTCTCTTAAAGTATGTGTCACATTTTGAAATGTTTTGGCCATTACCTCCCTCAAGACATTTTGAGGGCAGTTTTCATTTACAGTTCTGCAGTACTTGTTCCTATGAAATGACCATTAGCACAGGCTTTAAATATGCTTTTGCAGGTAACTGCCAGAGGGCAGCAGCCTTTCTATTTTCCCCACCCTGGTAACTGGGGAAAAGCCCTTGCGGCTTGTGGTGTTTCTCGGTTAAAAATTAGAGTGGAGTGTGCCTGGAGAAACCCACACAAGCTGATGTCTCCTTATTTTTGTTGGATTTTTACATGTAATTTTTATTTTTTATTGGAGTAATTTTCTACTGTGTACATGCACCACTTCTACATTGTGCATTCCTCGGTTGATGGACATTTTCATTGCTTCCAAGTGTTGGCTATGGTAAATATTGTTGGAGTGCAGGATTGCCAGCCTGTGACTTTTTGATTCTCATTTTCTCAGGTGATAGGCCCAGCAGTGGGTGTGATTGACTGACTGGTAGCACCGTTTTTCCCTTTTCAAAGCACCTTCTTTGTGTTTTCATTAGTGGCACTTATTACGTCCCCTTTAGAATCGAGGGTACACATTTCTCCACAATCGCTTCAGCATTTATTGTTTGCAGAATTTATGCCAATGCCCCTACTGGCTGCTGTGAGCTGA